>NC_092376.1:183819579-184419579 GCF_030028105.1 Mobula birostris | reverse complement strand
GCTTTTGTTTTATGGTCTTATGAAAAATCATCAGTGGTACCTGCTTTTTTCACAAGTTGACTCCTGAGATATGGAAAGTAATCCATGTTAAGTACTTTGTTGAGGCTCTTTATTGTCAGAGTTGATTTTGTGTAGCTGGTAAAGGCTGTTAGAGGACCATATTATAATTGGAAGGGGAATTCTCTCATACATTTCTGTAGAGAATGCACAATGATTTGGATGCTAGCCATTGATTTGGTAAATAGCAAGGATGAGAGCGGAAAGGCTTGGAATGGTATGGGCCAAATGCAGACAAGCAGGACTAGCCCAGAAAGGAATCTTGGTCAGTATGGACAAGTTGGGCCAAAGGGCCTGTTTCCATGCTGCACAACTTTGATGCCAAGAATCGTCCAAGTCGTGGAAGGCTAGACCTAAAGCAGATGAATGGAATCAGTGCAAATAGGCACAAAGACCAGCACAGGATTGCAAGGGCCAAAACTGGTCCTCTGAAGATCAGAGTGGTAATCTATGTGGGGCCAAAAGAGATGGGGGAGACTTTAAATGCAGTTTTTTTGCATCTGAATTAACTTAGGAGACAGACACAGTCTATAGAAGTGTGGCAAAATAGTATCAACTTCATCAACTCTATACGGATTACAGAGGAGGAGGTGCTTGCTGTCTTGATGCAGATTAGGGTAGCTAAATCCCCAGGGCTAGACCTGGTGTTCCTTCAGACACTGGGAAGCAAGTGCAAAAATTGCTGGAGCCCTAGCAGAGAAAGTGAAAACATCCTTAGTGACTGATGAGGTGCCAGAGGATTGGAAGATAGCCAATACTGTTCCATTGTTTAAGACAGGCTCTAAAAATAAACCAGGGAATTATAGGCCAGTGAGCCTGACATCACTTGTGGGAAAGTTATTGGAAGATATTATAAGAACCCGTAAATATGAATATTTGGATAGACGTGGACTGATAAAGGATTATCAGCATAGCTTTGTGCGTCTAACCAATATTATATTTTTTTTCCAGGAAGTTACCAATAAAATTGATGAAGGTAAAGCAGTGGTTCTTGTCGACACAGATGTTAACAAGGCATTGGACAAAATACCGCATGGTAGGTCAAGAATGTTAAGTCAGTTGCCATTCAAGATGAGGTAGCAAATTGGATTAGACACTGGCTTTGTGGGAGAAGCTAGAGAGCAATAGTAGATGGTTGCCTTTCTGTCTGTGACTAGTGGAGTGCCACAGGGATCGGTGCTGGGTCTGTTATTTGTCATTTATATCAATGTTCTGGATAATGTCATTATCTAGATCAGGAACCTTACAAGTGACACCAAGATTGGGAGTGTAGTGGACAATGAGGAAAACTCATATGGCTTGCAGCAGGATCTAGAAAGCTGGAAGAAAAAAAAAGGTTGAAAAATAGCAGATGGAATTTAACGCAGACAAGTGCAAAATGTTGCACTTTGGTGGTACCAACTAGGGTACAACATATACAGTGAATGGTAGGGCACTGAGGAGTTGGTAGAACAAAGGGCTCCAGGAATACAGGACCAAAATTCATTGAAAGTGGTCTCGCATATTGATAGGGTTGTACAGAAAGCTTTTGACACACTAGCCTTCATAAATCAAAGTATTGAATTCAGGAGATGGGATGTTGTGTTGAAATTGTCTGAAACCATAAGATATAGGAGCAGAATTAGGTGTTTTGTCCTCACTAGTATAGGACTTTGGTGAAGGCTGATTTAGAGTATTGTGTGTATTTTTTTTATTACCTACCTTCAGGAAAGGTGTAAATCAGATTGAAAGAGTTAGGGAAAATTTACAAGGATGTTGCTAGGTCTGGAGGACCTAAGTTATATCTAAAGATTGAATAGGTTAGGACTTTATACCTTGAAATATAGAAGATTGAGATGAGATTTGATGGAGGTCATGGGTTAGGGGTAAAAGCTGAAAAGTTTAAGGGGAACATATGGGGAAGCTTCTTCATTCAGAGCCGTGAGAGTAGATTGAGCTGCCAGTGCAAGTGGTGCATCGATTTCAACATTTAAGAGAAGTTTGGATAAGTACATGGATGGTGGGGGTATGGAGGGTTATAGTCCCAGTGCAAGTTGATAGGAATAGACAGTTTAAATGGCTCAGCACAGACTAGAAAGGGCAGAAAGGCCTATTTTGATGGAGATGTTGCACATTTAGATGGAGATGTAATGTAAAGATTTTTACTCGTATATGTGAAGGATGTAAGAAATAAAGTCAATTCAATTCAGTGTTGTAATTTTCTATGATTCTATGACTAAAGCCCAATTGCAAATTCCCCATCAACTATACACCACCTTAACTCTGAACTATTCGCCATGTAATATCATAATGGTGTCCATGCTGTTGGCAGCTAAAGTCCTAAACTGCTGACTTCACACCTTATTCCAGGAATGTCTTAAAGGAGGAGAGGTGAATGAGAAGGGCAGAGTTATTTTTCTTGTAGTTTAACTTTCCTACGTTTGCTGGTATTTTTACATTAATACCTATTTCCACTTAGTGGCCACCTTATTAAGTATACCCGTATTCCAGGTTATTAATGAAAATATCTGATCAGCTAATCACGTGACAGCAGCTCAATGCATAAAAGCAGACATAGCCAAGCAGTTCAGTTGTTGTTCAAACCAAACATCAGAATGGGGAAAAGTGTGATCTAAGTTACTTTGACTGTGGAATGTTAGTTGGTGTCAGATAGGGTGGCTTGAGTATCTTAGAAACTGCTGGTCTCCTGGGATTATTATGCACAACTGTCTCTAGAGTTTAAATGGTGTTTTTAAAAAAAAAACATCCAGTGAAAGACAGTTTGGTGAGTGACAATGCCTTGTTTATGAGGGATGTCAGAGGAGAATGCCAGATTGGTTCAAGCTGATAGGAAGTTGTCTCTAACTGAAATAACCGCACATGACAACAGTGATGCGCAGACGAGTGTCGCTGAATACACAACACATCAAAACTTCAAGCAGATGGGCTACAGGAGCAGAAGACCATGAACATACACCCAATGGCCACTTTATTAGGTACAGGAGTTAGCTCACAATGTGTCCACTGAGTGTAGATTGGAAAACTCACCAATGAAAAATTGCAGAATTGTAGCAAGAAAAGTTGAAATGAGAGTTGGAACAAAGTTTCAGCCTTATTTAGCCCCAGAGTGCACTGGGAATTGATCTGTAATATAGAGTACTCCTTGGCCAGAATAACAGAATGAATGAAGAGATACAGAATGGGAATGAAATTTTGAGGGAAACATTTGAAAAAATTACAAAAAAACGAAGTAGCTTGCTGACGTTGTTTATCTATTCCAACTGAAATGTTATACGGAATGCTGAAGACTAAATACATTATATTGCTTATAGCTGTGTACCTAAACATTATCTTCACTCTTACTGAGAGAAAGCATACAAAATGAAGCATAACCTGTGAAAAATGAAATGTCTCACTGGTGTAAATTAGCTTTGTCATCTTGTCAAAGCACAAATTTAGCTTGAAAAATGCTTCTGCAATAACTGTAACTTTGATCCCCTCTCTTCCCTTATTAACCACCTCACTTAATTGGCATACAGTACATCTCCTGATGTAAATGGCTTTGTGCAAAATTTAACTTTTGCTGGCTTGCCAAAATGAAAATGAGGGGGCGATTTCGATCAGATTCAAAATATAAGATCCAAGTGGTAAGGGCTTCTTCAACATTTCCCAAGAAATGTTGCTGGCTGTAAGTTAATTAACATGGAAATCACATGTAAATAATGCAAAAAGCACTGGAGGGTAGTCTTCTCAGAGGAGCTATCCTCTGCATTTCCTGGAAACTATGATTCAATGGTCCCAACAAGGGGGTTGGCATTTTGTTAGCTACAGCCAAAAGCTGTCAAAAAGTATATCTCTTCACCTCACCCTGATAAGGTTTCATTAAAAGGATTTTTCATTTAGAGAGGATGCAGTGGAGATTTACCAATATGCTGCCTGGCTTAGAGAGCATGTCTTATGAGGATTGGTTGATTGAACTAGGGTGTTTCTCTTCGGAGGGAAGGAGGATCAGGTGTGATGATTGAGGTGTACAAGATGATAAGAGGCATAGATCAAGTGGAAAGCCAGAGACGACTTTTCTCCCAGAGTAGAAATGGCTAAATAGAGGGGACAGACTTGTCAGGTGATTGGAGGAAAGCATAGGGAGGGTGTCGGAGGTAGGTTATTTTCCACAGAGTGTATGGAATGGCCTGCCAGGAGTGGTGGTAGAGGTAGATGGTGGTTGTCTGTAATATCCAGTGATGACTGGATACCTATTCAGGAGAGTTTTTAAAGTGGAAAAACCATTGCACTGGGCAGTTTCATTCCCTTGACCGCAGAAGTCTGGGTCCAATGGTACAATTAGTCATCACAACTGGGGTCTTCCTTGGTGTCAGTGGATGACTTCTCCTGTGCCTCGTCATGCTGTTCGCTTTCTATGGAGTGCTGCAAAACTGCCTTTCTGGCTGTTGGATCTCACTGTAGATGTCATACCTCCAGTCTGCCGGAGCTGACTTCACATGCAAGGACTGGCAGGTCCCTATCTCATAAGGGTATGAGGTCCGCCAGCTATCCACACCTGGTTTAGTCCACCTGTTGAAGCGGTGTATCAGGTGGCTGTTATCACGTGAAAACAGCTACTTGCAGCCACACATGAGAGTTGAGTGTTTGGTGAGGACCAATTAGACATAACAAGTTCCTTCACCCTTCATTCCTCCCTGGACATCCAAAAAACCCCAGGAGAGGCAGATACATCAGGGACATTTAATAGACGTATGAATGATAGGTACATGAATGAAAGGAAAGTGGGGGGAAATGTGGGAGGGAAGAGTTTGATGGATCTTAGAGTAGATTAAATGGTCAGCACAACATTGAAGGCTGAACTGTGTTGAACTGTTCTATGTTCCTCTTCAGGCAAGAGGGACAATAGCCTTACATACTACACCTCCAGGTTCAAGAACAGCTATTACCCAACATCAGGCTTCTGAACCAGTGTGGATAAACTCAGTCACCCTAAGTGATTGTACAAACTACTGATTCAGTTGCAATGACTCTACAACTATTGTTCTCAATATCTTTTTATTTGCAGTTTGTCTTCTGTACATTAGTTGTTTGTCAGTCTTTGTCTGGTTTATGTATAGTTTTTTCATAAATTCCATCGTATTTCTTTGTTCCTGTAAGTGCCTGCACGAAAATGAATCACGAGGTAGAGCAATACGCACACAGTGCTGGAGGAACAGGTCAGGCAACGTGCATGGAATGGAATAAACACTCAACATTTCAGGCTGAGCCTTTCGTCAGGACTGGAAAGGAAGGGGGAAGAAGTCAGAATGCGAAGGTGGGGGAAGGGGAAGTGTACAAGCTGACAGGTGATCAGGTGAAACCAGGCGAGGGGGAAAGTGGGAATGAAGTGAGAAGCTGGGAGGTGATAAGTGGAAAAAAGTGAAGAGCAGAAGAAGAAGGAATCTGATAGGAGAGGGGAGTGCACCATGGAAGAAAGGGAAGCAGGAGGGACACCAGGGGGTGATGATGGCCAAGTGAGAAAAAGAAAGGGTAAGAGGGGAGCCTGAATAGGGAATGGAAAAAGAGGGAAGGGGCAGGGAGAAATGAATGGATATTTTGAACTTTGAAGAAACAATTCCTTAATCTTATAACGTGTGCCTTCCTACATAGTTGTCCATTTTTTCTTTCATCCGTGTGCCTAACTAAATATCCTTAAAGATCCTTAATGTATCTGCCTCTACCACCAGCCCTGGCAGTATGTTCCATGTACCCATCACTTTCTGTGTAAAAATAAAAATAAACCTATCTCTGACATCTCTATTCCACATTCTTGCAATCACCTTAAAATTATGCCCCTCATATTAGTCATTTCTACCCTGGGAAAAAGGCACTGGATGTCCACTCAATCTATGCTTCTTATCATCTTTCACCCACCTCTATTTTATCCCTCTTTGATCCAAAGAAGAACGTGGGTGAGGAGAGAATTAGGATCGGCTGTGACAGCTTTCAAAATCAAGCAGCCAGTCAATCAGCAAAGTCTGACCACAGGTGATGCCCTTTAGGGGAAATCCTAAATAAGACTAAAATCATGAGTCACAGAGAGAAGAAAGCACCCCGGGGCCAAAAGAAAGCATCGATGCAACCTGAAGTGTATTATCTGAGAGGAAATCTTGCTTTCTAGGAGCAATTATGTCCTCAACAACAGTGGCCAGGTACTGCGCTTCAGCATTAATGATAGCAGAAGAGAAATGGAACAGAATCAAAGTGTAAAAAAAGGTCACCTTCCATTGCCATCACTGAGATGTTTTGAAAGGTTTTAAAATATCTTGTGAAGTTAAAACGCCAAAGCAAATTTCACAAGAACAAAGCTTCTCTGTGAGCCTGGTAGCACACTGGCTTTTTGGAGTCACATTTAGGTGTGACATGTGAGTTTATTTTGTCAGAACTCTCAGATAAGGTCCAAAGTGCTTTGCTCTAATGATGTTCACTTTTTTTCTCTATGATGCACTTATTTAAAAATGGTGCATTGCGGCAATCTGTTTTACATTGCTGAGCATTTTAAATAATTTCATCATCACCATCATTACGTGCTGTGTCTTATGATGTGGGCATTCATAATCTTCTGACCATGATTATTCTTGCAAATTTTTCTGCAGAGTAGTTTACTATTGCCTTCTTCTGGACAGTGTCTTTACAATATGGGTGACCACAGCCATTATCAATATTCTTTGGACATTGTCTGACTGACATAAGTGGTCACATAACTAGGATTATGATATGCACCAGTTGTTCATATGACCATCCACCACGTGCTCCCATTGCTTCACATGACCCTGATTGGGGGACTAAGCAGGTGCTACACCTTGTCCAAGGGTGATCTGCAGGCTAGTGGGGGGAAGAAGCACCTTATACTTTTTTTGGTAGAGATGTACCTCCACCCTGCCACCTACATACCTAAGGTCACTATGGTTAAATGTAGGAGTCTAGAAATTGGATGACATCATGCCTCTCTTTTGGGCACTACACATCCCCTCGGGTATCCTAAACAATATCCTATCCAGATGCAACTGCTCTGGCCCATAACCACAAGATACTACAGAGAGCTGTGAACACAGCTCAGCACATCATGGAGACCACCCTCTCCTCGACAGTCTCTGTCTGCAGCTTTTCATTGCCTCAGTAAATCAGCCAGCATAATCAAGCACCCCACGCACTCTGACATTTCCTCTCCTCCCCCCCTCCCATCAAGCAGAAGATACCAAAACTTTGAAAGTATGCTCCTCCCAACCTCAAGGACAACACATATCCACTGCCGTGGGTCTATGGAACAATTCCCAAGTACGTTAAGGGGGTGTCTCTTGATCTTATTATGGCCTTGCATTTTATTGTCTACCTGAGTTACACTTTCTCTGTAGCTGTAACAATTAATTCTGCATCCTGTTATTATTTTTCCTCGTATGCCTTCGCTGTGCTGATGTTATGAAATTATCGATATGGATGGCATGCAAAAGAAGTACTTCACTGAAACTTGCTACGTAAGATCATAAAACTATAAGATATAAGAGCAGAATTAGGCCATTTTGCCTTGAGTCTGCTCTGCCATTTCATCATGGCTGATCCATTTTGCCTCTCAGCCTCCACAGCCGCCTGTGGCAATAAATTCCATAGATTCACCACTCTCTGGCGAAAGAACTTCCTCCTCATCTCCATTCTAAAAGGACATCACTCTATTGTGAGGGTGTGCCCTCTGGTCCAATTAAACCAATTTGCTAATTTACAACATGATTTTAATAAATGCAGGGTAAATCATGCTACAGAATACTTATTATTAAGACCACAGACATAATATTGGACTGGGGAATTTTTGCACTCTTAAGGTCACTAGTTAGATATTGGAGCCAGAAGCTTACATTGTGCCTCTTTTTTGGGCAATACACATCCTCTGGCATTTTAAAAAGCACACTAATTTATGCATTATAGCTTGATTTGGAACCTGCTCTGTTTCCAAACCAAGTCATGGTGGCAAGGTAGCATATCAGACAGTACAACGCTTTACAGCACCAGCAAAAAGATTGGGGTTCAATTCCTTCCACTGTCTGTAAGGAGTTTGTACATTCTCCACATGGCTCCATGGCTTTCCCCAGGGTGGTCCAGTTTCCTCCCATATTCCAAAGATCTACAGTTAGGGGTCCTGAGTTGTGGGCATGTTACATTGACACACTTGCCGACTGCCCAGCACAATACTCGTTAATCCTCGGACTATCATAGTAATGATAGGGGTCCATGGCATAAAAAGTGGGAAATTCCTGCTGCATCTCCTCCAACCTTTCCTTATCTTCTCTGTAACTTCCAGCTATGTGTTTTCAATATTTCCCAGTTCAATAGCTTTATTTAATATCAGAGAAATGTATTCAGTATACATCCTGAAATTCTTGTTCTTCACAGACATCCACAAAAACAGAGGAGTGCCCCAAAGAATGAGTGACTGTAAAAATGTTAACACCCCAAGGCCCTCCTTCACTCACCCCTCCAACAGACAAAAGCATCAGTAAGGGAATGACCATCCCCCTCCTCCACTTAGTTCAGCAAAAAAGAGCATCAGCATGCTCCACCCGCCAAGAAAGCAATTGCAATGCCCCCAGGAAAGTTCATGATCTGCAGAACAAAAAAAACTAATCATTCACCTAACAGTTTGACATACCACGGGCTCTCTTTCTCTCCCTAATAAAGGGAAAAGAGATGTCATCCTTTCACAGTGAGATGGGAGACATAATAATACAACTCATTGATTTACAATGATAAAGTCAGTCACGTCGCTGTTTTTCCCAGTTCTCCAACCCGAGAATTGGCAACAAAATCCTCCCACCACTGAGAGAGAGAGAGAGCGTGATTCGCCAAGTACGGATCCTCCAACAGCTGATCTGCTGCTCCTGATGTTCTGTTTTCCTCCTGTGATGCTTCATTCAGCAGCACTGGCATGGAATCAGCCCATCCACAGGTGAGCTTACCTGCTAGGCCGCGTCCTTGGGATTTCAAGAGTGGTCAGTTGTGACTCCTAGGAGCCAAAGTCTGAGTATACCTCCAGGTTAGGATCTTCAACTGAACCCCATCCACCTTGAAAAGGAAAGAGAGACATCAAAAGTAGAAATTAAGCTGTGAACTTGAAGGATTCACCATTGAGTGCCATCGTAACTCTGCCTCCACTTACATATCTTTGCTCTGAAGCATTAAGACACATTCTCCTTCCACAGATGCTGCCCAACCTGCTGAGACTTTCCAGCATTTTGTGTTTTTATTTCAGATTCACTTCATGTACCGAAATTGCAACAATAGAGAAAAGATTAGCTTTGCCCCTGTGCAAGGATGATATGCAAATTCGTGAAGTGTTCCATTTGGAGCACATGGTAGTGTAATGCTAGAATAGTGCCATTAATTCAGGTTCAGTTACCAGCGCCGTCTATAAGGCATTTGTATATTCTCCCCATGACCGCGTGGGTTTCCTCCAGGTGCTCCGGTTTCTGCCAACATTCCAAAAGATGTACGGGTTAGTAGGTTAATTGGTTATATGGGTATAATTGCGTTGCTCGAGCTCGCTGGGCCGGAATGGCACATTTCTGTGATGTATAATCTAAAATGATGTAAAAATCCAGCATTTGAAGTTTTGTTTTGAAATTCTGTTTTGCTGTTCATATGAGCAACACTGACAATATCTTAGGATCAGACCTGTGGTCAATAGCTTGTATCACACACATTTCCACTCTTATCAGCATTAAATGGACAGGAAACCATAACTCAGAGGGCATCTTGGAACAGATTCAAAGGAACCACACGCTCTATGTAAAAGTGAGTTCTTTCTTCACCACTTAAAGGGAGATTCAGATAACCTCTGGAGAGCTGACTGGGCAGGTTCAGAAGTGACTACAGGCCGCTGAAAGATTTCTCAGTTAACCACAGATTCCGAGATTGCTTTGTGGAGCATCTGGACTCAGTCCAAAAGGTGATTTTGATCTTCCTGTGGTATGCTTGTTTCATTCCCAATCCCTGTTTGTAGCCTCCTTCACTCACATGGTGACACCCAACCTAAACGAGCATCTATCATAAACACAATAAATTCTGCAGGTGCTGAAAATTCATAGCAACACACAAAACATGCCAGAGGAGCACAGCAGGTCAGGCAGTGTCCATGGAAGTGAACAAATGGTGGACGTTTTGGACTAAGACCAGGACCAGAGTAGAAGGGGAGAAGACAGCAGAACAAAAGGGTGGGGAGAGGGGAAGGAGGTTAGCTAGAAGGTGATGGGTGAAACCAGGTAGGTGGGAAAGGTAAAGAGCTAGAGAGGAAGGAATCTGATCTGAGAGGAGAGTGGATCATTGGTACAAGGGAAGGAGGAGGGGCACCAGGGTGGATAAAATTTTTTCTCCCCTTCCTCACTTCTTCTACTCTTCATTCTGGCCTCTTAACTCTTCTCAACTGCCTATCTGCTCCCCGAGGTGCCCCTCCTCATTCACTTCCTCTTATGGTCCACCCTCCTTTCCTATCTGACTGCATCTTTGGTGCATCTTGCTTATGTTGGCACATTATCGCATCGCGAAAGAGATAAAGGGAAAAAGAGAGAGAGAAAGAGAGAGAGAGAGAGACAAAAGAGGGACAAAGAGTGAGATGGAGATTCTGTTGCAAAGGAGGGATGGATATTATCTAATCTGGACTGAAAAGTCAATTTGTGTGGAACAGGGACAAATATACCAGGCAACTGAATGTGATACTAAACAAAAGCAGCCTTTGTCCTCTTAGAAATAAAATGCCTTATGGCTTTAAAGAGTTAGACAGCTTCCCATATTGCCCTGGTCAGTACTTCCTGTTTCTTAAAACAATATTATTTTGTTCACATGACCTTGCTGTGGACAAATTTCCCTTTAACTGCAGTTGAGCTTTCAAAGTGTTGAATAGTTTTCGAAGGCCAGTGAAATTTGTGAATAGTTATAACCCCAGTCTTTATGATAGGGTAGAGACAATAATCTGTATCTGCGAGCAAATTGGTAATGATGTTTCTCCTCCATAATTGGCAGTGCCCAATAGAAATGTCTAACTAACTGCAGCAACACTGATTCAGCATATGGACTAATATAGTGGCTCCAATATCTGAAACCATGAAATGCTTTGAGAGATTTGGCATGGCTCCCATCAGATCCAGCTCTTCGGACAACCTTGACCCACTGTAATTTGTCTACCGCCGAAACAGCTCTACAGCAGAAGCCATCTCCCTAACCCTACACATCTCCGGAGCATCTGAACAGTAAAGGCACCTACAGTCAACTATTTGCTTATTGACTACGGTTCTGCCTTTAATTTTAGTTATTCCAAGCAATCTCATCACCAAATTCTGGAACTGGAAGTCAATGCCTCCCTCTGCAACTGGATCCTTGACATTCTAACCAACAAACCACAATCAGTAAGTATAGATAGCAACAGCTCTCCCGTGATTATTCGAAAGACTGGTACTCCACAAGGTTGAGTCCTCCACGCCCTACTTTATTTCCTGAACATGCATGGCCGTGAGGCCAGATTCTGCTCCAACTCCATCTATATTCAGGAGTTCCCAACCTGAGGTCCACGGACCTCTTCCTTAATGGTATAGGTCCATGGCATAAAAAGATTGGGAACACCTGGACAAGTTTGCAGATGATAAGAATGTAGTGCACTGGATCTCAAATAATGATGAGTCAGAGTACAGGAAGGAGGTAGCCAGCCTCGTGACGTGATGGCATGACAACAGCCTCTCCCTCAATGTCAACAAAACAGAAGAGTTGCTTATTGACTACAGGAAGGGAATGGTGCATATGTTCCTGTCTATAATCGGTGTTGATTTTGAGAGGGTTGAGAGATTCATGATCCTCGCGGTAAACATCACTGATAGCCAGTCCTAGTCCAACCATGATATTGTGACTTAGAAAGCTCACCAAAGCCTCTACACCCTCAGAAAGCTAAACATATTTGGCATATACCATTGACTTTTGCTAGTTTTTATTGATGCACCATAGAAAGAATTCTGGTCTGGATGCTCAGTATGGCAACTACTCTACATATGAGCATGAGAAAATGCATAGTTGTGGACACAGCTCAGCACACCACAGGAACTAGCCTCCCCTCTATGGACTCTGTCTACATCTCTCGCTGCCTCAGTAAAGTAGCCGGCATCATCAAAGACACCACCCAGCCTGGACATTCTCTCCTCCTGCACCCCCCCCCCCGCCATTGGGCCGAAGAGACAAAAGCCTAAAAGTATGTACCGTCAGGCTCAAGGAGAGCTTCTATCGCACCATGAACAGACTCTTGAACAGGCCTCTTGTACAATGAGATAGGCTGGATAGATACATAGGCCTTCATAAATCAAAGTATTGAGTACAGGAGATGTGATATTATGTTGAAGTTGTATAGGACATTGGTGAGGCCTAATTTGGAGCATTGTGTGCAGTTTTGATCACCTACCTACAGGAAAGATGTAAATAAATTTGAGAGAGTACAGAGAAAATTTATGAGGATGTTACCTGTACGGGGAGGAGAAGATGATGGCGCAAGGCAGCTTGCAGTGGCCACTCCGGTGAATGATATCTGTTATCTGTCAAGTAGGGTGCCAGCACGGAGGGAAATCTGTGAGATTTCTGAAATGCCTGCTTCGCTGCCACTGCTACTGTGTGATCCAGAATCTCCGGAGGGGAAGGCCCTGAGTCCTCGGCTTTGCTTGTTGCTCGGCGGCCGGGGCGGGGTTGAAGTGCTCGGCAGAGATGGTGCTCGGTGCTCGGTGTCGGAGCGCAGGTTGGAGGCTCGAAGTTTTCAGACGGACTCAGAGTCCGTTGCGGTCGGGTGCTTCCAATGCATCGGCAAGTTTGCGGCGCTTGGAGTTCAGGGCAGGGAGAGTTTCTCCCTTCTACCGTCTGCGTGAGATGATGGGGCTAACGGGACTAGAGACATTCTTTTACCGTGCCCATGGTCTGCTCTTTATCAAATTACGGTATTGTTTTGTACTGTTGTACTATATGTTATAATTATGTGGTTTTGTCAGTTTTAGTCTTGGTTTGTCCTGTATTTCTGTGATATCATTCTGGAGGAACATTGTATCATTTTTTTAATACATGCATTTCTAAATGACAATAAACGAGGAGTGAGTGTCCTCATAATCTAATCTACTAGAGGAACTGAGTTATAAGGAAATATTGAATAGGATAAGACTTTATTCCTTGGAACGTCAGAGAATTGATAGTGGCATACAAAATTATGACGGGTATAGATAGGCTCTTTCTACTGAGGATGGGTGGGACTACACCAAAGTCATGGGTTAAGGATGAAAGGTGAAAAGTTTAAGGGGAACATCAGGGGAAACTCCTTCACTCAGACAGTCGTGAGGGTGTGGAACAAGTTGTCAGCACAAGTGGTGCGTGCGAGCTCAATTTCAATGTTTAAGAGAAGTTAGGATAGATACCTGTGTGGTCGGGGTAAGGAGAGCTGTGCTTCCATTGCAGGTCAATGGGAGTAGGCAATTTAAATGGTTTGGCATGGACTAGATGGGCTGAAGACCCTGTTTCTGTACTGTACTTTTCTATGATTCGGTGACTCTTTGATTCTGACTCTATATTGGCCTTACAGTCTACCTCGTTAAGATCTTAGAAACATAGAAAACCCACAGCACAATACAATCCCTTCGGCTCATAAAGTTGTGCCGAACATGTCCCTACATTAAAAATTACTAGGGTTATCCACAGCCCTCTATTTTTCTAAGCTCCATGTACCTATCCAAAAGTTTCTTGAAAGACACTATCATATCCACCTCCACCACCATTGCCGGCAGCCCATCCCACGTACTCACCACTCTCTGCGTAAAAAACTTACCCCTGACATCTCCTCTGTACCTACTTCCAAGCATCTTAAACCTGTGCCCTCTTGTGGCAGCCATTTCAGCCCTGGGAAAAAGCCTCTGACTATCCACATGATCAATGCCTCTCATCATCTTGTACACCTTTATCAGGTCACCTCTCATCCTTCGTCGCTCCAAGGAGAAAAGGCCGTGTTCACTCAACCTGTCTTCATAAGGCATGCTCCCCAGTCCAGGCAACATCCTTGTAATTCTCCTCTGCACCATTTCTATGATTTCCACATCCTTCCTGTAGTGGGGTGATCAGAACTGAGCACAGTACTCCAAGTGGGGTCTGATAAGGGTTCTATATATCTGCAGCATTACCTCTCGCCTCATAAATTCAATTCCACAATTAATTAAGGCCAATACACTGTACGCCTTCTTAACCACAGAGTCAACCTGCACAGCTGCTTTCAGCGTCCTATGGACTCGGACCCCAAGATCTATCTGATCCTCCACAGTGCCAAGAGTGTTACCATTAATACTATATTCTGCCATCACATTTGATCTACCAAAATGAACCACTTCACACTTATCTAGGTTGAACTCCGTCTGCCACTTCTCAGCCCAGTTTTTGCATCCTATCAATGTCCCACTGTAACCTCTGACAGCCCTCCACATTATCCACAACACCCCCAACATTTGTGTCATCAGCAAACTTACTAACCCATCCCTTCACTTCCTCATCCAGGTCATTTATAAAAATCACAAAGAGTACGGGTCCCAGAACAGATCCCTGAGGCACTCCACTGGTGACCAACCTCCATGCAGAATAAGACCCATCGACACCACTCTTTGCCTTCTGTGGACAAGCCAGTTCTGGATCCACAAAGCAATGTCCCCTTGTATCCCATGCCTCCTTACTTCCCCACTAAGGCTTGCGTGGGGTACCTTATCAAATGCCTTGCTGAAATCCATATACACTACACCTACTGCTCTACCTTCATCAATGTGTTTAGTCACAATCTCCAAAGATTCAATCAGGCTCGTAAGGCATGGACTGCCCTTGACAAGGCCATGCTGACTATTCCTAATCATATTATGCCTCTCCAAATGTTCATAAATCCTACCTCTCAAGATCTTCTCCATCAACTTACCAACCACTGAAGTAAGACTCACTGGTCCATAATTTGTATGGGTTATCTCTACTCCCTTTCTTGAATAAGGGAACAACATCCGCAACCCTCCAATCCTCCGGAACCTCTCCCGTCCCCATTGATGATGCAAAGATCATCACCAGAGGCTCAGCAATCTCCACTTTCACCTCCTACAGTAGCCTGGCGTACATCTCATCCGGTCCCGGCGAATTATCCAACTTGATGCTTTCCAAAAGCTCCAACACATCCTCTTTCTTAATATCTACATGCACAAGCTTTTCAGTCTGCTGCAAGTCAGCACTACAATCACCAAGATCCTTTTCTATAGTGAATACTGAAGTAAAGTATTCATTAAGTACCTCTGCTATTTCCTCCGGTTCCATACACACTTTCTCACTGTCACACTTGATTGGTCCTATTCTTTCATGTCTTATCCTCTTGCTCTTCACATACTTGTAGAATGCCTTGGAGTTTTCCTTAATCCTGTCCGCCAAGGCCTGTTGCAATTTGTCAGTTTCTTTCTCTGCATTTTTTCGTTGTCGTGGTCCGGTCTGTGAAGTCCGGATTCCCGTCCACCATTCCTTATTCCAGGTTTTCTGGTTTTCCCTTTTTCTGTTGGATGCTCTAATTGAGGCAGCTGATTCACATTTTGGGCTGGCTACATAAATAGCTCCTTGATTCAGCTTCAGTTGCTGGACTGTTCATTTTGCCCGAAGTCTGAAGCCTTGCCTTGCCTTGCCTTGCCTTTGCCTTTGCCTTTGCCTTTGCCTTTGCCTTTGCCTTTGCCTTTGCCTTTGCCTTTGCCTTTGCCTTTGCCTTTGCCTTTGCCTTTGCCTTTGCCTTTGCCTTGGCCTTGGCCTTGGCCTTGGCCTATTGCTGGAGCTAGACTGGAGACTTGCTGTGTCTAGATAAGGAACTGTTTTTTGTTCTTTGGAACTGTCTCTGTGTCCATGCCTTTGCTTGGTAGGTCTGGCCATTTGCTGCTACCTTGTGTTGAGAACTGTCTCTTTGTCCATGCCTTTGCTAGGTAGGACCAGCTGTTTGCCGCTACCTAGTGTTGGGAAATGTCTCGTCATGTTCAGCATTCTGTGTATGAGTCCTGGCCCTACTTGTTCCCAAGGAGGGGTCCTGGCTCTGCGTTCCTATTCTCCCTTGACCAAGGCTGGGCGTTCCTGTTCTCCCTCGACCAAGGCTGGGCATTCCTGTTTTTGTCCTGTCCATGTGCCTCGCCCAGCCTAGGAGTACCTCACCCAGCCCGGTGCTGGGGTTCCCTTGTCCTGTCCAGGATTCTCACATCCAGTCCTGTAGCCACACCATGTCCTGTAGCCACGTCTTGTCCTCGCCTAGATCTGGAGTCTGAGCCTGAGTCAAGACCCAGGTTCCGGGTCCCTGTCCAGTCTCCAGCTTGGAGTCCAAGCCCAGGCTCCTAGTTCCCAGTTCCTTGTCCTAGTCCCACTTTCCTAGCCAAAGTCCTAGCCCAAGTCTATGTTCCTGTCCCAGTTCCTAGTCTGAAACCTAGTCCTGTTCCTTGTACTTCAGTGTCTGTGTCTTGCGTTTGGGTCCACCTCTCAACAACCCCCCTGCCCCCCCCCATTATGACATTCGTAGCTTTTACACTTCATTCTGCATTGTTATTGTTTTACCTTGTTCTAATTCAATGCCATGTTTATTGATCTCAAGTCAAGTCAAGCAACACATATCAAAGTTGCTGGTGAACGCAGCAGGCCAGGCAGCATCTCTAGGAAGAGGTACAGTCAACATTTCGGGCCGAGACCCTTCGTCAGGACTAACTGAAGGAAGAGCTAGTAAGAGATTTGAAAGTGGGAGGGGGAGGGAGAGATCCAAAATGATAGGAGAAGACAGGAGGGGGAGGGATGGAGCCAAGAGCTGGACAGATGATTGGCCAAGGGGATATGAGAGGATCATGGGACAGGCGGTCTGGGGAGAAAGATAAGGGGGGGGAACAGAGGATGGGTAAGGGGTATAGTCAGAGGGACAGAGGGAGAAAAAGGAGAGTGAGAGAATGTGTGTATAAAAATAAATAATGGATGGGGTACGAGGGGGAGGTGGGGCATTAGCGGAAGTTAGGGAAGTCGATGTTCATGCCATCAGGTTGGAGACTACCCAGACCGAATTAAGGTGTTGTTCCTCCAACCTGAGTGTGGCTTCATCTTTACAGTAGAGGAGGCTGTGGATGGGCATGTCAGAATGGGAATGGGATGTGGAATTAAAATGTGTGGCCACTGGGAGATCCTGCTTTCTCTGGCAAACAGAGTGTAGGTGTTCAGCAAAGCGGTCTCCCAGTCTGCGTCGGGTCTCGCCAATATATAGAAGGCCACATCGGGAGCACCGGACGCAGTATATCACCCCAGCCGACTCACAGGTGAAGTGTCGCCTCACCTGGAAGGACTGTTTGGGGCCCTGAATGGTGGTAAGGGAGGAAGTGTAAGAGCACGTGTAGCACTTGTTCCGCTTACAAGGATAAGTGCCAGGAGGGAGATCAGTGGGCAGGGATGGGGGGGACGAATGGACAAGGGAGTCGCGTAGGGAGTGATTCCTGCGGAAAGCAGAGGGGGGGCAGGGAAAGATGTGCTTAGTGGTGGAATCCCATTGGAGGTGGCGGAAGTTACGGAGAATAATATGTTGGACCCGGAGGCTAGTGGGGTGGTAGGTGAGGACCAGGGGAACCCTATTCCTAGTGGGCTGGCGGGAGGATGGGGTGAGAGCAGATGTACGTGAAATGGGGGAGATGCATTTGAGAGCAGAGTTGATAGTGGAGGAAGAGAAGTCCCTTTCTTTAAAAAAGGAAGACATCTCCCTTGTCCTGGAATGAAAAGCCTCATCCTGAGAGCAGATGCGGCGGAGACGGAGGAATTGCGAGAAGGGGATGGCATTTTTGCAAGAGACAGGGTGAGAAGAGGAATAGTCCACTCAGGTTGGAGGAACAACACCTTATATTCCGTCTGGGTAGTCTCCAACCTGATGGCATGAACATTGACTTCTCTAACTTCCGCTAATGCCCCACGTCCCCCTCGTACCCCATTCGTTATTTATTTTTATACACACATTCTTTCTCTCACTCTCCTTTTTCTCCCTCTGTCCCTCTGACTATACCTCTTGCCCATCTTCTGTTTCCCCCCCCCCCGTCTTTCTCCCCGGACCTCCTGTCCCATGATCCTCTCATATCCCTTTTGCCAATCACCTGTCCAGCTCTTGGCTCCATCCCTCCCCCTCCCCCTCCCACTTTCAAATCTCTTACTAACTCTTCCTTCAGTTAGCCCTGATGAAGGGTCTCAGCCTGAAACGTCGACTGTACCTCTTCCTAGAGATGCTGCCTGGCCTGCTGTGTTCACCAGCAACTTTGATGTGTGTTGCTTGAATTTCCAACATCTGCAGAATTCCTGTTGTTCAAGTCAAGTCGAGTCACTTTTTATTGTCATTTTGACCATAACTGTTAGTACAGTACACAGTAAAAACAAGATAACATTTTTCAGGACCATGGTGTTACATGAAACAATACAAAAACTACACTGAACTCCGTAAAAACAACACTAGACTGCAGCGCTACCCAGGACTGCATAAAAGTGCACAAAACAGTGCAGGCATTACAATAAATAATAAACAAGACAATAGGCAAAGTAGAGGGCAATAGGTTGGTGTCAGTCCAGGCTCTGGATTGAGGTGTCTGATGGCTTGAGGGAAGAAACTGTTACATAGTCTGGTCATGAGAGCCCGAATACTTCCGTGCCTTTTGCCAGACGGCAGGAGGGAGAAGAGTTTGTATGCGGGGTGTGTGAGGTCTTTCATAGTGCTGTTTGCTTTACAGATGCAGCATATGGTGTAAATTTCTGTAATGGCGGGAAGAGAGATCCTGATGATCTTCTCAGCTGCCCTCACTATCTGCTGCAGGATCTTGCGATCCAAGATGGTGCAATTTCTGAACCAGGCAGTGATGCAGCTGCTCAGGATGTTCTCGATACAACCTCTGTAGAACGTGGTGAGGATGGGGGTTGGGAGATGGACTTTTCTCAGCCTGATCTGATCTGTATGAACAGTGTACAAAACAAAGTTTTCATTGTACCTTGGTACTGTACATGTGACAATAATGACCCAATATTCAAAACAGAGATGCACATACAGACACATCCGAAGAGCAGCGCAGATTTATCTGTTTACTTAACAAACATCAAAAGCTATTCATAACAGAGGAAGCTGAACACTCACTCACTCACTATGCTACTTGGCTTACTCCCTGGCTATCAAACACACAAAAAGATCAAAGCAAACACCAAGCAAATAAGAAAGCTGAGGTAATATCTTCAATAGTATTTACCTTGTTAAAGATGAAGGGTTTACAAGGGAACGGGGGAAAAAGATGCACAGCATGACTCCCAGTAATCATCAAGGATGCCTGTATTATATGAAAACCAAGAAAAAACGAAGGATGCTAGACATTTTGTGTGAAATAGAACTTGTTGAATCACAGGAGGTCAGGCATTATCTGTGGAAAGTAAATACAGAATTAATAATTCGGGTCCAATTTACTTTTGGCCCACGATGGCACTGGCCATGAGGGCAGTAATGAAGGCCCTCCATCTCTGCAAGTGTTCAGTTCTTCCTTCTTCATGTCAGTAGCTTCCTTTCAGTTTTCACTAATGTCAGTCATGCAATTCACCAGCTGGAGACTCAGGAACACCGTCACACTCAGATGTAGGAGGATTCTTCATTGCTGCTTCTGTAACAATTCTGTTTTACTAGTCAGGATTGTTAGCCCTGAGCTGAACCCCCAAACCTGGTGGATGGTGGACCACTCTTAGTCTGGCCTCTAGCCTTTGACCTGTTTGGTATGGGTGCCTCTATCAAGAGCCAAAGCATAGAGCCCTGACTCCAGCAACATACATTGAGGAGTGCAAGCCTCCAAAACCTACAAGTTTGCTGTCTTCTTGGAGGATTTCAGGTCCAAAGTGGATCTGTTGATCAAGTGGATAGTCAGAGGCTTTTCCCAGGGCTGAGGATTTCAGGTCCAAAGTCCAAACAAAGTATCCCAGCAAAGGTTCTCGAATATGATGCATTGGACCATAAGACCATGACATGGACAATCTGTTAGCTGCTTCTCCATAAGACTATATGACCATTAGACATAAGAACAGAGTTAGGCCATTCAGCATATCTAGGCTGCTCTCCCATTCCACCATGGCTGATTTGTTATCCCGCTCAACCCCATTCTCCTGCCTTCACCCAGAACCTTTGATACCCTTAAGAGCCTCATTCTATTGAGGAGTATACCATCAGAATCTGTAGCTCCATCTCCAGAGGCAAACTGCTGACAGACTTCTTTTATAAACCTTCTGATTCCCGTGGTTAACTTGACTATACCTCTTCCCAAATTCAAATCACCATGTTTAGCACCAACAACCACTTCTTGTTCAAAGTCACTTAGATCACATTTCATGTCCTGGAATGGAAAGCCGCACCCTAGGAACAAATGTGTCAGAGACAAAGGAACCAAGAAAAAGGAACAGCATTTTTAGAGGAGACAGGCTGGGAACCATTGACTGTTTGTTCATTTCCATAGATGCTGCCTGACCTGCTGAGATCCTCCAGCATTTAGTGTATGTTCCTCTGGATTCTCAGCATACAGTTATAGAAAAATACAGTACAGAAACAGGCCCTTTGGCCATCTAGTCCATGCTGACCACTTAAACTGCCTACTTCCGTTGACCTACAGCAGGACTATAGCCCTCCATTCCTCTACCATCCATATAACTATCCAAGCTTTGCTTAAATGATGAAATTGAGCTCACATACACCACTTGAGCTGGTAGCTTATTCCACACTTTCATGACCCTGAGTGAAAAAGTTTGCCCTCATTTCCCCCTTAAACCTTGAACCTATGAAGTAAGCTGCAGAGAGTTGTAGACTTAGCCAGCTCCATCATGGGCGCTAGCCTCCGTAATATCCAGGACATTTTCAAGGAGCGATGCCTCAGAAAGATGGCGTCCATCATCAGCCAAGACATGCCCTCTTCTCATTGTTACCATTAGGAAGGAGGTACAGAAACCTGAAGGCACACACTCAACAGCTTCTTCCCTTCTGCCATTCGATTTCTCAATGGACATTGAACCTACCTCACTACTTCTTTAATTTCTGTTATTTAATAGAACTATTTAGTATATATATACTTACTGTTTATCAGTTTTATTTCTATTATTATGTATTGTGTTGTGCTGCTGCTGCAAAGTTAACAAATTTCATGACATATGCGGTAATATTAAATCTGATTCTGATTAATCCATGACTTCTGGCTGAAGTCCCATCCAACCTCAGTGGGAAAAGCATGCTTGCATTCACCCTACCTATACCCCTCATATTTATGTATACCTTTATACTATATGCAGACTGCCTCTTGTTTACCAGAATCTTCTGTTTATAAATAAATCCGCCCTTTGCAATAATACATAAATAGTTTAAGGAAAGCCTTCTATAATGCTACGCTGCTGTTCACTTATGATTTGATCACTTTGCACTAAAATGGACCTTGCTTTTTTGCTCTGATGGCGTAAAAATCATGTCTAATTTATGTTCAACTTATGTTGTTCCTGTGAACGCTACTTATCTGATACTGGGCGCCTGTGTTGCAGCTGTAAGTGTTTCTTTGCACCCGTGCGGACATGTGCAGGTACTTGTGTATCTGACAGTAAACTTAACTTGACATGAACCAAATAAGGGAAGTGGGGTGGGGTTTGAGTTCTGCCAGCTGTGTGTTTTCTTGTTCTGTTGAGAGCTGGTACGAACAGCCCTCCATCTGTATTGTAATAACAATGCAATCAGTCCCACACCTTGGTTTTTACAAAGGGAAACGACAAAGGTAAAGAACCTTTCTGTCATCATTAGCCCATCATTTGTATGTTGGCTGCCTATCCTCCTTTTCAATTTGCCTGATTATTACAAATGTTAACTTTTCTGTATGATTTAATTCCTACTTGAGACCATAAGTTTAAATAGTCATACAGACATTGGGTGCTACAGCGACAAACAATCTCTTCAACCCAACTATTATTCTGCCCAAACCAGAGGTTCCTAACATTTCTTTATGCCATACCATTAATTGAGCAGTCCATGGGACTTGGGGTGGGAACCCCTCCACTATAACCATTGATCAGCACCCAGACCATAGCCATCTATACACCTCCCATCTGTGTACTTTTCCAAATTCCAGCGAATGTACTTGTATCCATACATCCGTTGGAAACTCATTCCACACTTTCACCATCCTCTGAGTGAAGAAGTTCCCTCTTATGTTCCCCTTAAACATTTAAATTTTCAGCATTAACCCATGACATCTAGTTCTAGTACATGAATTTAATTAGTTAATAAAATTTAAAAAAAACAAATGCTAGATGACCCAGGCTGGTCAGGCAGCATCGGTAGATAAAGAACTGGAGTTAATTTCTCAGGGCCATGTCCCTTCATCAGAATTTGAAAGATTTATTTATGTGTTTGTTTGTTTATTTGATTATTTATTTGTTTGTTTATTCATATATTGGAAATCAGCACAGAAATGGCCCTTCCAGCCCTTCAAGCCATAAAGCCCAGCAACCGGGATTTAACTGTAGCCTAATCATGGGACAATTTACAATTACCAATTAATCTATCAACTGGTACATCTTTGGACTGTGGGAGGAAACTGGAGCACCTGGAGAACCCCCCGTCAGGGAGAATGTACAAATTCCTTCCAAAAAAGTGGCGGGAATTGAACTTGGGTCACCGTTGCTGGAGGTCATTGTGCAGGTACAACAGGTAATTAAGTAGGTCATGACAAGGCAGAATGAGTGAAGAGTCCACTAGTCACTACCAGCCAACCAGAAAAGGCTCCCTTTATTCCCACTCACTGCCTCCTGCCTGTCAGCTATTCCCCTATCCATGCCAGAAGATCACTTGCAACGCCATAGGATTTTATTTTTTAAAGCAGCCTCATGTGTGGCACTTTATCAAGTGCCTTCTGAAAATCAAAGTAAATGACATCCACTGCCTCTCTTTTGTCCAACCTGCTTATTACTTCCTTGAAGAACTCTAACAGATATGTCAGGCAAGGTTTCCCTTACAGAAACCATGTTGACTTTGACTTATTTTATCATTAGTTTCCAAGTATCCTGAAACATCATCCTTAAAAGTATACACCAACAATTTCCCAACCGCTGAGATCATACTAACTGGCCTATAGTTTCCTTTCTTTTGCTTTCCTCCCTTCTTAATGAGAGGAGAGACATTTGAAATCTTCCAGTCCTCCAGGACCATGCCGGAATCAAGTGTTCCTTTAAAGATCATGATCAATGCATCTGTTATCTCTACAGCAACCTCTCTCAGGACTCTGGGATGTAGACCATCTAGTCCGGGTGACTTATCCACATTAAATCTTTACAGTTTGCCTAGAACTTTTTCCTTTGTAATGGCAATGACACTCAATCCTGATCTCTGACGCTGACAAACCTCCAGCACATGACTAGTGTCTTTGAACATAGAACGTAGAAAAATGATAGCACATTACAGGCTGACCATGTAGCCTACTCTAGAAGCTGCCTAGAATTTCTCTTCCGCATAGCCCTCTATTTGTCTAAGTCCCATGTACCTATCTAAGAGATCCTATTGCATCCACCTCTACCACCTTCACTAGCAGTGCATTCGATGCACCCCCACTCTGTGTGTGAAAAACTTACCTCTGACATCCCCCCTGTACCTGCTTCCAAGCATCTTAAACCTAGGACCTAGATGTTGACCACTTCAGCCCTGGAAAAACCTCTGTAACTTGCTGTAACCTCTGACAGCCCTCCACGTATTCCAGAACACCCCCAACCCTATGTGTCATCGGCAAAATTACTAATCCATCCCTCCATTTCCTCATCCAGGACATTTTTAAAAATCATGAAGAGAAGTGGTCCCAGAACAGATCCCTGAGGCACGCCACTGGTCATTGACCTCCATGCAGAATATGACCCGTCTGCAAACACTCTTTGCCTTCTGTGGGCAAGCCATTTCTGGATCCACAAAGCAAGGTTCCCTTGGATCCCATGCCTCCTTACTTTCTCAATAAGCCTTGCGAGGGATACCTTATCAAATGCCTTGCTGAAATCCATATACACCACATCTGCTGCTCTACCTTCATCAATGTGTTTAGTCACATCCTCAAAAAATTCATTCAGGCTTGTAAAGCACAACCTGCCTTTGACAAAGCGATGCTGACTATTCCTAATCATATTATGCCTCTCCAAATGTTCATAAATCCTGTCTCTCAGGATCTTTTCCATCAACTTACCAACTACTGAAGTAAGACTCACTGGTCTATAATTTCCTGGGCTATCTCTACTCCCTTTCATGAATAAGGGAATAACATCTGCAACCTTCCAATCCTCCGGAATCTCCTCTGTCCCCATTGATGATGTAAAGATCATTGCCAGAGGATCAACAATCTCCTCCCTTGCCTCCCACGGTAGCCTGCGGTACACCTCGTCCAGTCCCAGAGTGTTATCCAATTTGATACTTTCTAAAAGCTCCAGTAAATCCTCTTTCTTAATGTCTATATGTACAACCTATTCAATCCACTGTAAATCATCCCTACAATCATCAAGATCCTTTTCCGTAGCGAATACTGAAGGAAAGTATTCATTAAATACCTCAGCTATCTCCTCCTGTTCCATACACACTTTTCCACTGTCACACTTGATTGGTCCTATTCTCTCATGTTTTATCCTCTTGCTCTTCGCATATTTGTAGAATGCCTTGGGGTTTTCTTTGATCCTGCTCATCAAGGCCTTCTCATGGCCCCTTCTGGCTCTCCTAATTTCATTCTTAAACTCCTTCCTGCTAGCCTTATAATCTTCTAGATCTCTATCATTACCTGGTTTTTTGAACCTTTCATAAGCTTTTCTTTTCTTCTTGACTAGATTTTCAATAGCCTATGTTCCCAAGTTCCTGACTAACAGCATTATATTTCCCCTTACTCCAATTAAATGTTTTCCCAAATTTTCTGCTCCTATCCCTCTCCAGCGCTGTGGTAAAGAAGATAGAGTTGTGATCACTATCTCCAAAATGCTCTCCCACCAAGGCATGTGACACTTGACCAGGTTCATTTCCCAATACCAGATCAAGTACAGCCTCTCTTCTAGTTGTCCTATCTACATATTATATCAGAAAACCTACCTGAACACACGTAACAAACTCTACCCCATCTAAACCCCTTCCTCTATTGAGATGCTAGCCAACATTAGGAAAGTTAAAATCACCCATCACAACAACGCTATTATTATTGCACTTCTCCTGAATCTACCTCCTTATCTGCTCCTCGATGTCTCTGTTACTACTGGGGTTTCTATAAAAATCATCCATTCGAGTTATTGTCCCCTTCTTGCTTATGACTTCCACCCACAATGACTCTGTAGACAATCCCTCCATGATTTCCTCCTTTTCTGCAGCCGTGATACGATGCCTGATTAGCAGTAGCACTCCCCTACCTCTTCTGCTTCCCTCCTGGTCCTTTCTGAAATATCTGAAGTCCAGCTCACTCAGCAGCCAATCCTGCTCCTGAGTCATCCAAGTCTCTGTAATGGCCACAACATCATAGTTCCAGATATTGATCCACGCTCTAAGTTCATCCACCTTGCTCATGATAATCCTTGCATTAAAATAGATGCAACTTAAACCAACTGACTGAGTGCTTCTTTGCTCTGTCATCTGGCTATCCTTTCTCATAAACTCCCTACAATCTGTCACTGCTTTTGCGCAGACCACCCCATCCTCTGCCTCTTCACTTTGGTTCCACCCCCCTGCAAATCTACTTTAAACCCTCCTCAAAGGCATCAGCAAACCTCCCAGTCAGGATACTAGTTCCCCACCAGTTCAGGTGCAACCCGTCCCACCTGTACAGGTCTCTCCTTCTCCAGAAAAAGTTCCAATGATCCAAGAACTTGAAGCCCTGCCCCCTGCACCATCTCCTCAGCCACTCATTCATCTGCGCTGTCTTCCTGTTCTGACCTTCTCTAGCTCGTGGCACTGGGAGTAATCCGGAGATTACCACCTTGGAGGTCCTGCTCTTCAGCCTCCTTCTGAACTCTCTAAAGTTACTGCGCAGGACCTCTACCCCTCTCCTGCCTATGTCATTCCTACCACCATGTACCATGACTTCCAGCTGCTCACCTTCCCCTCAAGAATATTCTGCAACTGCTCAGAGACATCCTGGACCCTAGCAGCTGGGAGGCAACACGCTATCCTGGCATCTCTTTTCCTGCTGGAGAATCTCCTACCTGTCCCCTAATTATCGAGTCCCCTATGACTATTGCTCTGCCTGACTTCTCCCTTCCCTCCTGATACTCAGAGCCAGCTGTGGTGTTATTTGTCTGGCTGCTGCTGCCTTGCCCAGATAGATCATTCCCTACAGCAGTATTGAAAGAGATGTACCTTTGCTGAGGGGATTGGCCGCAGGGGACCTTGCACTGCCTTCCTGCTCCCTTTACCTCTCTTGATGTTCACCCATCTACTACTGAATTCTGCACTCTGGGTGTAACCACCTGCTCGAAAGTCGTATCTATCAATCGCTCTGCTTCCTGGGTGATCCTAAGTTCATCCAACTCAGCTCCAGTTCCTTAATGCGGTCTTTCATGAGCTGGAGTTGGCTGCACTTCCCGCAGGTGTAGTCATCAGGGAGACTATCAGGTTCCATGAATTCCAACATCTGGCTGGAGTAGCATTCCACTGTCATTTCTGCAATCCTGCCTGCATTGTTCGATGGGCAACCAATACCAAATCCTCTAACCTGTTTCTTTGGCCTCAGCCTCTTCTCATCGAAGCCTCTTGAGTCAAAGCCTGATGCTCTTACTCCCATCAATGGCCATCCTGATAGTGGCTGCCCCACTTGCCCCTTCTGTATTTTTATAATTTTGCAATGCTCTGCTCCCAGAGCTGATTGGACCTCTGGAATGTGCAAACGCCCGTGAAGCTCTCTGTTTTTACCCCCTTCGCTACCCTGCAAATAAACTGTTCAAAGGGCACTGTTTTTGACACTGATTAGGTCTCTGGAATCATTAGGTTCATCTGCCAAAATTTTCCAGTGGTCCAATACCAACTCTTCTTTCAGCCATGACTCAGTGCTGCCCATAATGTCCTACCGACCAGTCCCTAATTGAGCTATAAATTTGTCCACCTTATTCTGATTGCTACGTGTATTTAAATACAGTGCCTTTAGTCCTGCATTCTTTACCCTTTTGAATTTTACCTCTGCGGTACAACATAACTCTTTGCTCTGTCTGTATTTGTATCCAATCATTGGCTTGTCATTCCTTACATTCATGTTGCAGCCATGATCTACTTGTAAACCTGCTGGGTCATCCTCAGCTCTATCATACTGGTTCCCATCCCCCTGCCATATTAGTCTAAACGACTCCCAACAGCTCTAGTAAACCTGCCCACAAGAATATTGGTCCCCCTCAGATTCAAGTGCAACCCATCCCTTTTGTACTGGTCACACCTGCCGCAGAAGAGGCCCCAATTATCCAGAAATCTGACCCCCTACACCTGCTCCAATTCTTCAGCCACACATTTATCTGCCACCTCATTCTGTTCCTATCCTATCCCCACTACCTGTAATAATTCTTCCTTTTCTTGAAGAGAGCTGATTGATGCAACACTGAAAGAATCTTAGCAGTCTGCAGCTCAGACTGATGCCGATCACATTCAGCAACTAAATATAAAGTTTGCGCTAATCCCATTTATTTCATTATGGGCACTAGTCTCCCCAACATTGAAGGCATCTCCAAATGGCAATTTCTCCAAAAGATGGCATCCATTGTTAAAACCCCCACCACATGCCCTCTTCTCATTTCTACAATCAGGGCAGAAGTACAGTAGCTCGAAAACACACACTTAACATTTTACGATAAGTTTCTTCCCCTCCAACATCAGCTCGCTGAATAGTCCATGAACCCATGACAGCGCCTCACATTCTTTGCTTCCTTATTGCTCTATTTTTAAATTTTTATCTATTTTTTATAGAATATTTAATATATTGGATTGTACTGCTGCTGCAAAACAACAAATTTTTTGACATTTCAGTGATCAAGAACCTGTTTCTGATTCTGTTAATGCTGGAAATGATCTCTTTTTCCTGTTTTTAATCAATGTTCAACTCAGGACTTTGGAATTTTCTGGCGGTGAATTCCAGACACCCACATGTGAAGTGAAATAGATTCCTTTTTTTAATTTCTTCTAATCCTTCTACCGAATAGCATCAATTACTCATGTCTAACATCATAGATCATGAATGATTTATTTATTTGGAGATACAGAGCAGAACGGGCTCTTCCAGCTCAGTGAGCTGCACCAGCCAGCATCCCACTCATTTAACCCTAGTCTAATCATAGGACAATTCAATTCAATTTACAATGACCTGCAAACTTGTATGGCCGGGAACCGACCATATCGAAGTGGCAGAGCCCCAGTCCGAGAGCAAGGAACAACCGGCCATTTGGACGATTTAATTGCCAGGCCAAATTGAAATGGCCGGGATCGGAGGTGAGAGACAGGCTGGTTCTGCTGTCTACTCTATTGGATTTGCTCGAATCTGCGGGACTGAGACAGTGGCCTGCAACTAGTGGACATCTGGATAGGCTGGTGTGGTGCCTGGCATTGTCAACTTCAATTTGGAATGCTGTTTGCTCGCTTGTATTGTTTGCACAATGGGTGTTTGACAGTCTCCTTCTGGTTCTATTGGGGTTCTTTGCTTTGTGGCTGCCTGTAAGGAGATGAATCTCAAGGTTGATATACATAGATCTTTTTTTTTGAACTTTGAGCTTTGGACTGAAGGAAGAAACCAGAGCACTTGGGCAAAACACACGTGGTTCATGTGGACATGCTTACAGAAGATACCGGAATTGAACTCCAAACTCTGACACTCCGAGCTGCAATTGTGTCCGGCTAATCTCTGCGCGACTGTGTCATCCAGAAGTGTAACAGCCTGTGCCACTGTTCTTTCCAATGGAACCAAAAAACTGCAAGATGAAAGTTTAGTGTGAGTGGTGAAACTTGTAAAAAGGGACCTGAATGGCCGCCTTCGTGTGGAGGATGTTGGGTATATGGAGTGAGCTGCCAGAGGAACGGCTTAAATCAGGTCCATAAATGATGGTGGTGGACAGTCATGTGAGCAACTGGTGCATATCACAGGTCCTGGCTTTGCAACCAGTGATGCCAGGCAGACAATTATTGATAAAGGCTGGGATCACCCATCTTGTATGGATACTGCCAGAGCAAGACAATGGCAAACCATTTCTGTAGAAAAGTTTGGCAAGAACAATCATGGTCAAAAGATGATAATCGTCCACATCATACGACACGGCCACGTATGATGATGATGAAACAACATTCAAAAGACATATGGATAAGTATATGGAAAAGAGTGGTATGGGCCAAATGCAATCAAATGGGACAGGATGGTAGGTACCATGGTCGGGATGGATGAGTTAGGCCAAAGGGCCTGTTTCCATAAGACATAGGAACTGAATTAGGCCAGTTGTCTTATCAAGTCAGCTCCACCATGCTGTTTCCATGCTGTATAACTCTAGTTACTGCCCTCTCTGCTGAGAAAGGTGGAACCTTAATTTTCATAATCTTATACAAAACCAATTCAATCCCCCTTTAAGTAATTTTTGCCCCAAATAAAGCCGTCTCAGCCTGGGCAGTATTTCCTCATGACTAGAGTACGCCAGGCCTCACGACATCCTCATAAATTCCCACTGCACCATCTCTGAGGCCATGACAGTTTGCACTGGTAATGCTACTGTGACACTGTAATTTCCTTTGGGATCAATGGAGTATCTATCTATCTATCCTTCCCTCATTGTGATAATTGGAGCTATACATCAAACGCTGGCCATGTCCTTACTAATACTTTAGAATGTAAGACCACCCCACACTTAGGTTCCAAGACTTGCTAAGAAAGACCATAAGACCATATAAGACAGAAGAGTAGAATTAAGCCATCCAGCCACTAGAGTCTGTTCTGCTATTCCATCATGGCTGATTTATTATCCCACTTAACTCCATTCTCCTGCCGTCTTACAGTAACATTTAACACTTTACTAATCAAGAACCTATCAACCTCCACCTTAAATATACCCATTGACTTCGTCTCCTCAGCCGTCTGTGGCAACGAATTCCAGAGATTCACCACCCTCTGGCTAAAAAAAAAATACTTCCTCATCTCTATTCCAAAAGGACATATTTGTATTCTGAGGCTGTGCTGTCTGGTTATAGACTCCCCAATTATAGGAAATATCTTCTCCACATCCACACTATAGAGGCCTTTTAATATTCAATACGTTTCAATGAGATTTTCCCTCATTCTTCTAAACCCCAGTGAGTACAGACCCAGAGCCATCAAATGCTCCTCATATGTTAACCTTTTTATTCCTGGGATCATTCTTGTGAACCTCCTCTGGACCCTCTCCAATCCTGGTGTATCATTTTTTAAATAAGCACATCCTTTCTTAGATCCATTGCCTGCACAAAATGGGGTTGTACCCTTTTCTACCTGTCTCGGTTACTTCGAGGATAACGGGGCATCCACTTCGAAAGTCTCTGTCTTACATTTTTACAAACATCAGGCATCACAGCATTTGTTGGGGATCCCTTGGTTTTTGCACTGCCAATAGAGTGGGCTTTCAAATGTGTTATCACCAAAACTGATCAAAGCACTCCAAAATAAATTCAAGAGGCAGGTGGTCTCAAAGGTTGATATTGGCATATCGTTATGGCACTCTAGTTAATAAAAGTCTTAATAATATTTCTTCTTCTACAACCACTTGCACTCCAGAGGGATGATGACTCTCCCATATTTACAATTGGATTGTGTGTGTAACATTTCTCTCCTTAATCATGAAAGAGTTCTATAAATATCATTAAAGGCCGACTGCTCTTCTGACATAATTCTGGAGGCAGACAGCAAAGACTCATATAATAACCTGCAATTTTATTTCTTCAGAATACATTTCATTTAATTTTGTTACTGTTTTTGAAGGAATACAGCATTATATTTATTCGAAGAATAGTCTTTCTAATGGAAACTATAACTTGTTCAATTCATACTTGACAGCTGATCCTTTGTCAAGTTGCTCCAGGATCATATTGCAATAATGATGGTGCAAGATAATGATAAAATAAGATTAGGATTCATTCCGTGCCCTCCTCCCCCCCCCCCCCCGCTTCACTTGCATTTATTCTTCAAAATGAAGAACCTCTCATATTTTAAAGATCAAAGATGCTCATACCTCTTTGAACTTTGAAAAGCTGGAATTTTACAGCAGGAACGGAGGCCGTTTGGCCCAAGCTGGCTGAATCCAATTAGTGTCGTGTCTCAGCTCCTTCCCTCGGGGCCTGCATTTCCTTTTCCTTTTCATGTTTGCATCGAATGCCCTTTTAAAAGTAAAGATTGAATCATCTTCCTCCATCCTTTTAGATAGTGCATTCCAGACATGTTTTAAGTTGACTCTTATAAAAATAATCCCCTCATTGCCTCTCCACTACCATTAGCAATGATCTTAAATCGTTTCCCCTGTGGTTACTACTAATGCAAGCATACTCGCTGCAATATATCTAGCCCTCTGTAATTTTAATCAACACGATTAAAACTCTCATCAACTTTTGCTGCTCCACTGATAATACGATTACACTGTTGTGAAAATCGAAGTACAATAAATGCTGGAGTTACTCAACAGGTCAGACAGCATCTGTGGAGAGAGAAATTGATTAACTTTTCACATCAATGTCCTTTCATCAGAACCCAAAATTCAGAGTTCAAAGTAATTTATTACCAAATTACATATATGTCAGCACATGCTACTTTGAAATTCCTTTTCTTGCTGCCATTCACAGTAGAAAAATGAGATAAAACGGAACCAATGAGAAACTACACACAAAGACTGATTTGCAAAGTTTGTCAATCAATAAATAGGTAAATAATACTGAGAATATGAATTGTTGAGTCTATGAAAGTGAATCCATTACTTGTAGAATCAGTTCAGAGTTGAGGTGATTGAAGTTATCTGTCAGTTCATGAGCCTGATAATTGAAAGGTATTAACTGATCTTGAACTTGATGGTGTGGGGCTTACGACTCCTGTCCCTCCTTCCCAATGGCAGCAGTGAGAAGAGAATGTAATCTGGATGGTGGGAATCCTTCTTGACAGATGGTGCTTTCTTGTGGCATCACTCATTGCAGATGTGCTCAATGGTGAAGAAGGTTTTGTCTATGATCCACCACTTTTTGTAGGATTTTCCATTCTTGGGTTCCATTCATTTCCTTTTGCATCTATTGAGACATAATTATCTACAGTATAATAGATACCAGCAACATTTGTCATTGTTTTTGCATGTAAGTCGTGTTTATTGTCAGAAGAACAAGTAACGTACATGCATTGTAAGCAATCTTGCCTGAGTATCACAGGGACATAACATCATAGAAACAGTGTTCACAAGAAACACACAGGTTGTACAAAATAATTCAAGAAAGAACAGAATGAGAACAAAAATAAAACAAAGTCCATTGTAGTGCCAAGGTAAGTGTAGGCATTCTATGTTGGTGGTGGAAGCCTGGTGCAAATTGCTGGCTGTTCCCAGCACACCTTCGGACTGAGTTGGTCGTTGATGCAAGTGATGCATTTATAGAATATTTAATATATTGGACTGTACTGCTGTGGCAAAACAACAATTTTTTTTTGACATTTCAGTGATAAAAAACCTGATTCTGATTCTGTTAATGCTGGAAATGATCTCTTTCCTGTTTTTATCAAGATTCAACTCAGGACTTTGAAAGTTCGATGGGCCAAATGGCCGACTTCTGCTCCTTTGTCTTATGGTCTTGTCTTATGCTTCGATGTTCATGACACAAATAAACCAAACTTTAAATCTTTAGTGCAAGGTGGTCATAGTGTTGCAGTACTGAGGTAGGGCTGTGCAGGTTGGATCAAGAATCAAACATTTGTGTACGCAGTCTCTTCTTTGTATGTTAAATTTAAAATGGTTTCTTTGTTATGTTAATCTTTTAAACTGCTGTGTATGAGGGTTGAGATGGCTTCTATGTTATGTTAAATGCTGAGAAAGTCTCTAGCTGGAAATTTGCTTGGGTTAATGCAGACAGCAGGGTGCTATTAGCCAGTGGGTGTCCATGTTATTATTTCTTGGGATGATAATGCTGCCTCATATGACTGGGAACAAGGGTTTTTGACGGAGAGTCGGACGAGAGACGGCAAGGACAACGGACGTAGGGAAGGCTCCGATCGATCACTCCGGGTGGTCCCGAGCCGCGAGTCGACAGGGTCCAGGTGGTCCCGAGGAACTTTCTGAGCTCCAGTTTGTGCACGAAGAACTTGAACTTTGATAAGTCTGGTGCCTTTTTCCATTACTTCTTTTTCTGTATCGAACTTACATTAATTTCATAGACTTAGTAATATCTATAAAGTGTACTTGGTAAAACGTACTGTGTGTGCTGGCTGATGATTCATGTTTGGGACTGATTTGAGTGACAGTGGTACAGCAACCGACCCAGCGGGAGGCGTCCAGGTGGGCACCGGGCAGGATTTCCCTTAGGTATATACGAGCAAATATAGCGGAGCTTTACATTGTGGGGGCTCGTCCGGGATTTGGATTTTCGGTAAAGCTGTAATAGTCAGTGCATTAAGTAGTGCGAAGATGGATTGAAATAATATTGTAAGCTGGTGTGAATTAGAGGACGTACTGGTGAATCAGGAAGAAAAATGGGAAGGTACGCATGCGCGTGGACTATAGGACCCTGAACCGGCGCACTGTCCTCGAGGGTGGAAGACGCATTGGGCTGTTTAAGTGGGGTGCAGTGGTTTAGTGTATTCAATTTGAGGAGTGGGTATTACCAGATTCCGATGAGTGAGGCCGATAAAGAGAAGACAGCCTTTATCTGCCTCCTGGGAATTTTCCAGTTCGAACGAATGCCCCAAGGCATATTGGGGGCCCCAGCCACCTTCCAGCAGCTCATGGAGAGGACAATGGGGGATATGAACCTGCTGGAGGTGTTAGTGTATCTGGACGACCTGATAGTGTTTGGATCTACGTTGGAGGAACATGAGGAGCAGCTGCTGAAGGTGCTGAGTCGGCTGAAGGATGAAGGGTTAAAACCTTCCCTGGATAAATGTCAGTTCTGTAAGACGTCGATCAGCTATGTCGGACACATAATCCCGCGAAATGGAGTGGCCACTGATCCACCTAAGGTAACCACAGTGACCTCCTGGCCGAGACCCCAGAAGGTGAGCTCCTTATGCTCATTTTTGTGGTTCTGCGGGTATTACCAGCGATTCGTGAAGGGATATACGAAAATGAGTCACCCATTGAACCAGCTGTTGTGTGGTTATCCACCTGTGGGGAGGAAGAGGAAGGGAGACCGAGGGCCGGAGGTAGGAGGATACTTGAACCCAGGGGGAGCCTGTTGGATCGAGGTGGGATGCTCAATGTGAGGAGGCGTTCCAATCTCTAAAAAGGGTGCTGACTCAGGCCCCGGTGTTGGTTTTTGCTGATCCCCGGAAGCCATATGTTCTACACACTGATGCCAGTCGCGAGGGTCTGGGGGCTGTTCTGTACCAGTAACAGGGCAACGGATTGAGGCCGGTTGCATTTGTCAGCCGGAGCTTGTTGCCATCTGAGAGAAACTATCCCACCCACAAGCTGGAGTTCTTGGCGTTGAAATGGGCGGTGGTGGACAAGTTGAGTGACAATTTATACAGGGCCAAGTCTGAGGTGAGAACTGACAACAACCCTCTCACTTATGTTCTGACCTCGGCAAAGCTGGACGCTACTGGACATCGGTGGTTAGCGGCCTTGTCTGCCTATGAGTTCAGCCTGAAGAACTGGCCGGGGAGTCGGAACATCGATGCAGATGCTCTATCTCGTCGGGCGCATGACGAGTCAGGCACGGCTGAGGAGTGGGAGAGTGTCCCTGCCCCGGGAGTGAAGGCCATGTGTCAATTTGCGAGCAATGCGGAAGCAGGAGCCCCGATGGGGCCGGATCGGGCAGTGGATCAATTGGGGGCAGATGATGACGCACTACCCACTGTTTACTGTAATTTGACTGCTCTGAGGAACAGGCAGTTGCCGGAGTTGAGCCCCCAGGAAATGGCACTATCTGGTACGCGGTTAGACAGGGGGATATGGCTCAGGTGGAGAAGGCGAAGCACGCCTCCGTGCCCCCACTACTGAAGGAGTGGCCTCGGTTGAAGCTGAAGAACCAAGTCTTGTACCGGGTCACGTCGCCCCCCCCCCCCCCCCCCCAGACCGCTCCCAGTGCTGGCAGCTGGTCATGCCTGAGAAGCATTGGAAGACTGTGCTCCAGGCACTACATGATGATTCCGGGCACTTAGGGGTAGAAAAGACCTATGGATTAGTCAAGGACCGGTTTTACTGGCCCCGGATGAGGGGGGAGGTGGAAGAATACTGTAAGACCTGTAGCCATTGCGTCAAGAGGAAGACCTTGCCTGAGCAGGCGGCTCCGTTATCCCACTTGCAGAGTGCGGGACCCATGGACCTGGTGTGTATGAATTTCCTGTCTATTGAGTCAGACACCAGCAATACCGCAAATGTTTTGGTCCTCACGGATCACTACACTAGATATGCGCAGGCTTTTCCTACTAAGGATCAGAAAGCGACTACAGTGGCGAAGGTGTTATGGGAGAAGTACTTTGTTCATTTTGGCCTTCCCTGGCGGATCCACAGTGATCAGGGACGGGACTTCGAGAGCAGGCTTATCCATGAATTACTGGATATACTTGAGGTCGAGAAACCCAGGACCACCCCTTATCACCCACAGGGTGATCCTCAGCCCGAGAGGTTTAACCGGACCCTGCTGGACATGCTCGGCACTTTGGAGACCGGACAGAAGAGTAAGTGGAGTCAGCACATCGCCCATTTGGTTCACTGTTACAATTATACTCACAATGACACTACGGGGTACTCGTCTTATTATCTGATGTTCGGATGGGAAATGAGGCTGCCCATTGATCTGTGTTTTGGGACTGAAGCGGGTGAAATACCTTTGAAGCTATATCTGAAGTACGTGTCCAATATGAGGAGAGAGTTGAAAAGGGTGTACGAGTTGGCTGAGGCGGCAGCCGCCAAGCAGAATCAGCGGAATAAGAAGAGGTATGATCAGAGAGTAAAGTTCACCCAGCTATTGCCGGGAGACCGAGTCCTTATCTGGAATTTAGGACTACCGGGTAAGCACAAGTTGGCGGATCGTTGGGCAGCCACCCCCTATGTGGTGGAGAGTCAGATGCCGAATCTCCCTGTTTACCAGGTGAGACCCAAGGGCGGGAAGGGGCCTGTCAAGGTACTCCATCGGAACCACCTGTTGCCTCTGGGTCAAGAGGTGCAGGTAGACCAAGAGCCCGAATGGAAGTTTACGGCTAGTACGAGGAATCTGCGAGGGCGCGGGGCAAGGGAAGAGCCCACTGCGAAGGAGATGGGGCCGGTCCCCACCCCGAAAAGGGATACGTCATCGGAAGATGATGATTCGGACGTGTGGTACCTATTTCCGTTCGCTGATTCCCTGGTGCCGGGAGAAGAGACTCTTGGCCCTTCCATCACTGAGTTAGGTGAACCAAGGGGGTTGCAGAGCCGCCTGTATTGGGGGAAGAGAGGGTGGAACCAGAACCTGAGGCAGGGGGCTCACAGGTGCCGAGGTGTCCCCGTGAGGGTGAGGGTCCGACAGGTAGGCCCGGAGTGTCACCTGGGGTGTCTGAACCGGAAGAGTCAGCAGAGGAAGTACAGAGGTCTCAGAGGAGTAGGCACCCCCCCGGAGAGGTTGACCTATACAGCGCCGAGAGAACAGGGTGTGTGATCTCTACTGCCCTGGGAAATTATGTCACTGCTTTATGCACCTGGGTTGGGTTTTGTGTTTTGAAAGGAGCAGTGCTGAACCCTGTTAACGTCATGAGGGCATGACTTTTATTTGGTGGGGGGAGAGTGTACAGGGTCTCTTCTTTGTATGTTAAATGTAAAATGGCTTCTTTGTTATGTTAATCTTTTAATCTGCTGCGTATGTGGATTAAAATGGCTTCTACGTTCTGTTAAATGCTGAGAAAGTCTCTAGCTAGAAATTTGCTTGGGTTAATACAGACAGCAGGGTGCTATTAGCCAGTGGGTGTCCATGTTATTATTTCTTGGGGTGATAATGCTGTCTCATATGACTGGGAACGAAGGTTTTTGGCGAGGAGTCGGACGAGAGACGGGGAGGACGACAGACGTGGGGAAGGCTCCGATTGATCACTCCGAGTGGTCCCAAGCCGTGAGTCGATAGGGTCTGGGTGGTCCCGAGCCGCGAGTCGACAGGATCAGGGTGGTCACGAAGAACTTCCTGAGCTCCAACTTGTGCACAAAGAACTTGAACTTTGATAAGTCTGGCGCCTTTTTCCATTACTTCTTTTTCCGTATTGAACTTATATTAATTTCATAGTAATATCTATAAAGTGTACTTGGTAAAACGTACTGTGTGTGTTGGCTGATGATTGATGTTTGGGACTGATTTGTGTGGCAGTGGTACAGCAACCGACCCAGCAGGAAGCATCCAGGCGGGCGCCGGGCGGGATTTCCCTCAGATATATATGAGGCAATATAGTGGAGCTTTACATTTGGAAGGAAATTCTTGATGCAGCACCACATGAAAGTATTTTCAATTGTGGGGAGGGATGTGTCCATGAGGTGATCTTCTGGCCTTTAGGTTTTTTGAATGGCATATTGTTGGGATTACAAGAAGGTACAAGTTGAAGCAAAATACAGGTTAAGTCACGATTTTTAGCAGTGTGGAGGAACAGAGGAATCTTGCAGTCTATGTTCTTGGATCCCTGAAAGTTGCTGCATAAACTGATGGGGTAGTTAAGAAAGCATATAGTGTGTTAGCCTTCATTCACAGGGGATTGAATTCAAGAACGATGAGGCAATTTTGCAGCTCTGTAAATCCCTGGTTAAATCTCTCATGGAGTATTGTGTTCAGTTCCGGTTATCTCATTATAGGAAGGTTATGGACACTTTCGAGAAGGTGCAGTGGATATTATCGAGGATACTGCTTGGAGTAGAGAACATGTCTTATGCAGATAGGTTGAATGAGCTAGGGCTTTTCTCTTTGGAGGGAAGTAAGTTGAGAAGTGACTTGATACATGAGTACAAGATGATAAGAGACATTGATTGAGTGGACAGCCAGAGACTTTTTTTCCCAGGGCATAACTGGCTAAAGTGAAGGAACATAACTTTCCAGTGATTGAAGGAGGATATAAGGGAGATATCAGAGGAACTTTTTACACAGAGAGTAGTGGGTGCATGAACCATCCTGCCAGTGTTGGCAGTAGGGGCAGATACTTCAGGGACATTTAAGAGACTCTTAGATAGGCACATGGATGATAGAAAATGGAGGGAAATATGGGAGGGAAGGGTAGATTGATCTTAGTGTAGGTTAAATGCTTGTCACAATATTGTGGGCTGAAGGACCTGTATTATACAGTGGTGATCTATGTTCTACAAATTTAGCCCAAAGTTTATCCTTCCACCAATTCCTAGACATATGGTGATCTGTGAGCAATCATATTTTGGGCCCATATGATTTTGATAAATGCAAACAGCAGGTCCTGTTTTTTGCATTGCAATGAGTACACTTCAAAAGTGCTTCACCATCTGTAAAGTGTTCTAGGAAACCTCAGGATTATCAATATAATATGTGCATCTTTACCCTTGAATATAATCTCTTTGCTCTTGAAGATATTCACAGCCAGAGTTTACAATCAATATGCAGTAATAGTGAGACTAGCTTCTCACTACGATGTTTATCACTTATTACTGTCCATTTTACATCAAGGAGATAGAATGATAGGACAAATTGTATTGGACTAGTCTGTGGTGCTGACCTGCTCTCCACTGTACCAACCAGCCTCGTTCTTGAGATGCAGTGTTTGAATTGAGTTTATTTCTTAATCCTTCACATACGTGAGGAGTAAAAATCTTTACGTTTCGTCTCCATCTACTATGTGCAATCATAGTAGTTCGTAATAATTTACAATAAATAGAACAGTCAATGTAATATGGAATACATTCAAGTCAGCATGAGTTAATCAGTCTGATGGCCTGGTGGAAGAAGCTGTCCCCAGAGCCTGTTGGTCCTGACTTTTATGCTGTGGTTCCGCTTCCCGGATGGTAGCAGCTGGAATAGATTGTGTTTGGGATGGCTTAGATCCCCAAAAATCCAATGGGCCCTATTTACACATCTGTCCTTATAAATGTCCTGAATCATGGGAAGTTCACAACTACAGATGCGCTGGCCTGTCCGCACCACTCTCTGCAGGGTCCTGCGATTGAGAGGGGTACAGTTCCCAAACCAGATAGTGATGCAGCCAGTCAGGATGCTCTCAGTTGTGCCCCTGTAGAAAGTTCTTAGGATTTGGGGGCCCATATTAAACTTCCTTAACCATCTGAGATGAAAGAGTTGTGCCTTTTTCACCACACAGCTGGTGTGTACAGACCATGTGGAGATCCTCAGTGACCATCCAAGTTGTCATATGATGCAGAACAAAGCCATTTGCCCCGTTGATGCAACACTATCTCATATAGCAATAACTTCCTGTCCCTACTGGGGCATAGCCCATCACCCACCAGCATCCTCCAGATGTAGCCCCTTTTCAAAGATCCTTCCCCTCCTAGGGATAAGATCTTTGGAGTATATATTAGTGTTCCTGAAGCACTGGGTTTTTTTGGGATGGGGTTGCTGGTCCCATCCCAGTTCTCCTACTTTCAAAGCCTTGCCTGGGACCATCCATAGTGGAGTAATAGGGCAATCTCATTGCCCACTAACTTTTCCCAAAACCTACTCTTCCCCACATTCCCTTCAAATTCTACCACTCTGCTGCGAGTTAAGTGCAATTCATTAACCAATTAACCAATCAAATAGCACGTCTTTGGCAACAAGCTCAAAATCCTGGAGGAACTCCACAGGTCAGGTGGTATCAAAGGAGTGGAATAATAAACAGTTAAAGTTTCAGGCCAAGACCCTTCATCAGGAGTGGAAAGGAAGGAGTAAGAAGCCAGAATAAGAAGGCGGCGGAAGGGCAAGGACCACAAGCTACAGGTGATAGGTGAAGTCTGGTGAGGGGGTAGGTTGGGGATTGGGGGTTGGGAAATGAAGTGAGAGGCTAGGGTGACAGATAAAAAAGATGCAGGGATGAAGAAGATTGAGTCTGATTGGAGAAGAAAGTGAACCACAGGAGAAAGGAAGGAGGAAGGGTAGAGCTCTAAGGGGAGATTTAGGAGTTTTAGAAGAGATCTAAGAGGAAAGTTTTCTTCTGCACAGAGGGTGGCTAACATCCAGAAAGTACTGGCAGAGGAGGAGGTGGAATGAGAGATATTTCAATAGTGATTTAATTGGGAAAGACTTAAAACACTGCCTGATATGGAGACTACATAACGCAGGATTAAAAGAGGCTGCAACCTCAGCCAGGTCCATCATGACACAAGCCTCCTCACATCTGAGGACATCTTAAGGACTGTTACCATCAGCGACATGCTCTCTTTGCATTACTACCTCAGGGAGGAGATATAGGTGCTTGAAGAATCACAATCAGTTATAAAAACAGCTTCTTCCCCTCTACCATCAGATTTCTGAACAATCCATGAATACGTGAGCTCTTCCCCCCCTTTTCCTCTGTTGGGCTATTTCAGAATCAGAATCAGGCTTATTATCACTGGTATAGAAACATAGAAAATAGGTGCAGGAGTAGGCCATTTGGCCCTTCGAGCCTGCACTGCCATTTGGTCTGATCATGGCTGATCATCCAACTCAGAACCCTGTACCTGCCTTCTCTCCATACCCCCGATCCCTTTAGCCACAAGGGTCGTATCTAACTTCCTCTTAAATATAGCCAATGAACTGGCCTCAACTGTTTCCTGTGGCAGAGAATTCCACAGATTCACCACTCTCTGTGTGAAGAAGTTTTTCCCCATCTCAGTCCCAAAAGGCTTCCCCTTTATCCTCAAACTGTGACCCCTCGTTCTGGACTTCCCCAACATCAGGAACAATCTTCTTGCATCTAGCCTGTCCAATCCCTTTAGGATTTTATACGTTTCAATAAGATCCCCCCTCAATCTTCTAAATTCCAGCGAGTATAAGCCTAGTCGATCCAGTCTTTAATCATATGAAAGTCCTGCCATCCCAGGAATCAATCTGGTGAACCTTCTTTGTACTCCCTCTATGGCAAGGATGTCTTTCCTCAGATTAGGGGACCAAAATTGCACACAATACTCCAGGTGTGGTCTCACAATAGCCTTGTATAACTGCAGTAGTACCTCCCTGCTCCAGTACTTGAATCCTCTTGCTATGAATGCCAGCATACCATTCGCCTTTTTCACCGCCTGCTGTACCTGCATGCCCACTTTCAATGACTGGTGTATATAATGACACCCAGGTCTCGTTGCACCTCCCCTTTTCTTAATCGGCCACCATTCAGACAATAATCTGTTTTCCTATTCTTGCCACCAATGTAGATAACCTCACATTTATCCACATTAAATTGCATCTTCCATGAATTTACCCACTCACCTAACCTTTCCAAGTCACCCTGCGTCCTCTTAGCATCCTCCTCACAGCTAACACTGCCACCCAGCTTCGTGTCATCCGCAAACTTGGAGATGCTGCATTTAATTCCCTCGTCTAAGTCATTAATATATATTGTAAACAACTGGGGTCCCAGCACTGAGCCTTGCAGTACCCCACTAGTCACTGCCTGCCATTCTGAAAAGGTCCCGTTTATTCCCACTCTTTGCTTCCTGTCTGCTAACCAATTCTCTATCCACATCATTACCTTACCCCCAATACCGTGTGCTTTAAGTTTGCACACTAATCTCCTGTGTGGGACCTTGTCAAAAGCCTTCTGAAAATCCAAATATACCACATCCACTGGTTCTCCCCTATCCACTCTACTAGTTACATCCTCAAAAAATTCTATGAGATTCGTCAGACATGATTTTCCTTTCACAAATCCATGCTGACTTTGTCCGATGATTTCACCGCTTTCCAAATGTGCTGTTATCACATCTTTGATAACTGACTCCAGCAGTTTCCCCACCACCGATGTCAGGCATGTGACGTGAAATTTGTTAACTTAGCAGCAGCAGTTCAATGCAATACATAATATAGAAGAAAATAATAAATAAATACATACATACATTTTATTCAGTATATACCGTACATGTATATTGAATAGATTAAAACCATGCAAAAAACAGAAATTCTATGTATTAAAAAAAGTGAGGTACTGTCCAAGGGTTTAATGTGCAGTTAGGAATCAGATGGCTGAGTGTGTGCCTTCAGGCTTCTGTAACTCTGATGGTAACAGTGAGAAAAGGGCATGCCCTAGGTGCTGGAGGTCTTTAACAATGGACGCTGTCTTTCTGTGACACCGCTCCCTGAAGATGTCTTGGATACTTTGTAGGCTAGTACCTAAGATGGAGCTGACTAGATTTACAACCCTCTGCAGCTTCTTTCGGTCCTGTGCAGTATCTCTCCCCCCACCCCACCCCCATACCAGACAGTGATGCAGTCTGTCAGAATGCTCTCCACAGTACATCTATAGAAGTTTTTGAGTGTATTTGTTGACATACCAAATCTCTTCCATCTCCTAATAAAGTACAGCTGTTGTCTTGCCTTCTTTATAACTGCATCGATATGTTGGGACCAGGTTAGGTCGTCAGGGATCTTGACGCCCAGGAACCTGAAACTGCTCACTCTCTCCACTTCTGATCCTTCTATGAGGATTGGCATGTGTTCCATTGTCTTACCCTTCCTGAAGTCCACAATCAGCTCTTTCATCTTACTGACGATGAGTGCCAGGTTGTTGCTGTGGCACCACTCCTCTTGTTGGCATATCTCACTTCTGTTATTTATTTATTTGTAAAGTTAGCTAATTTTTATGTCTTAATAACACATTCCATGACATACACCAATGATAATAAACCTAATTCTGATATGGTTGTAATACAGGAAAATGGAATTAGCGAAGTTGGGAAAAAATCTGCAGGTTCCAACAGGAAGGGCTGAAGGGTGTTTTTCCATGATCAAAATAAAGATAAACCAAAATAAAAAAGCATTCACATCTGGACAAATGTGGTTGCTGTCTGTGTACCAGACTCCAGCCAACATGAAAGTGATAGTTCATATTAAAATACACCCTGCTCCTTTCTTAATGATACCATTAAGAAAGTCTTTGACTTCGAGTACCTGGGATCAAGAATGGTGAGTTTGGAGAAGGACATAAAGATACAGAAGGCACTGGCGTGGACGGCTATGAACGACATGAAGGAAATCTGGAAGTCGAACCTGACCAGAGGGCTTAAAAAGAGGATATTCATAGCAGTCATAGAGTCCATTCTCACGTACGGATGCGAGACGTGGACACTCACCAAGACTATACAGAAGTCTCTAAGTGGTTGCTATACACGAATGCTCCAGATGGCTCTTGACGTGAGTTGGCAACAGCACACGACGAACGTCAGTTCTATGACGACCTACCAATGCTCACCACTGAAACCAAGGCGAGAAGACTGCAACTAGCGGGGCACTGTCTATGCCACCCCGAGCTACCTGTCAGCCTAGTCATCATATGGGAGCCCAAGCATGGGAGGATGAACCCTGGGCGCCCTCCCAAGACTATGGTTAACACGCTCATAGAAGACAGCGGCGCGGCTAATGTAGATGAACTGAACACACTGATGAGGGAGAAGGAGAAGTGGAGAGTCCGTCATCGTGCCTGACGCCGGCCCCCTAGGCCTGAGTCGATGTAGTAGTAGTGCTCCTTTCTCCAACAGGTCAATACGCTTCTGAGCAATTGAACAGATACACCTGTACCTGAGACCCAGAGCACAGGTGAAAGCTGGAGACACACCAACCAGCGGATGACTCGTAATTCCTTCTAGAACTGCTGGCTGTCAGTCCACTGAACTTAACCCAGCTTTTCATTTTTCACTCTGTGCCGAAATACATTTACAGTCTGCATTTACACAATTGATAGTGACTAAACTTCCAGTGGTAGGTGAAGTATTTTGTCCATCTCTGTAGGCTACCTGGTTCACAAAATGAGAGCAGTTTCTGACCAACTAACATCTGTTGAATAGAAGTTGTGAAGAATTCCCAAGTTCAACTTCATCATCATTCAACTGTAGTCATGTATACAGCCAAATGAAACAACGGTCCTCTGCGTCCAAGGTGCAAAACACAGAAAGCATATCACCTAGTGCACATAAATAATATTAACACAATAATATTCAGAAATAATAAAGGAAATCTGATTCCTTTGAAATTTAATTGTTGGAAAGAACTGTTTGCATTATGTCCTGACAAACATTCAGCACTTAGATGAAGAGTAATAAGACCACACAACATAGGAGCAGAATTAGGCCCATCGGCCCATCAAGTCTGCTCTCCTATTTGGTGATGGCTGATCTATTTCCCTCTCGACCCATTCTCTGTTGCCTTCTTCAACAGTAATGTACTGGTTTAGACATATTTTTCTTTACTGCATTATTTGTGCAATGTTAACTTTAATATGGAAAAAGGAAGATGGAAAAGGAAGAACACTTTCCTTCCACCTTCTTTCCTGATGAATGGTCTCGGTCTGAAATGTCAACTGTTTACTCCTCTCTGTAGATGTTGCCTGACCTGTTAAGTTCCTCTAGGTACTACACTGTCTACTTCTCTTACCTGTCAATTGTTACTGGTCTACTTCATAGTGTATATGGTCATGTATCCACACTAATTTTCAAGAACTGATTTATACTCATCCTGTTTTATTCTTCCCAGTATCAACTTACTCCACATTCTACAGCTTACCTATACACTAGACACTATTCATCAACATTATGTGCCATGTCATATGAAGTGGGTGTTTATGATCTCATGAACATAACTGTTGTTGCCAAATTATTCCACAGAAGTGGTTTGCCATTGCCTTCTGCTGGGCAGTGTCTTTACTAGATGGGTGACCCCAGCCATTATCAATACTCTTCAGAGATTGTCTCAATGGTCACATAACGAGGACTTGTGCTATGCACCAGCTGCTCATAAGACCATCCACCACCTGCTCCCACAGCTTCATGTGACCCTGATCAGGGGGCTAAATAGCTGTTACACTTTACTCAAAGGTGACTTGCAGGCTAGTGGGGGGAAGGAACACCTTACACCTCCTTTAGTAGAGATGTATCTCCGCCCTACCACCCATAGAGACTATTTACAGTGGCCAATTAGTCCACCGGCCCTCATTTGCCACTATCTTTGAGCTAGCTTCCTCAAGCCATATTCAGGCATTCCTCAGATGACACAGGTAGTTACTGGAGATGCTGAAAATGCAGAATAACACACACAAAATACTGCAGGAACTCAACAAGTCAGCCAGCATCTATGGAAAGGAATAAGAGTCTTGATGAAGGGTCTCGGCATGAAAAGTTGACTTTGCTTTTTCCCTTTCCATAGATGTTGCCCGATTTCCTAATTTATCCCAGAATTTTATGTGTATTATTTACAAGCCTCATATGAGGATGTTCTCAGTTCATAACCTAATCTGGCTCTGATGACCCTGATCCTAAGCTGTTGCCACAGGAGAGCACTGTACAATTAGAAGAATGAGGCATTCTTCTGTATCGTCTTGTAAAATAAGACTATTTGAAAGGAGAAGTATATCCTGGATCATAGCTATCCCTCCAAGAGCATCAGTGACACAGTCTGTCTTTTTTAATCCAGCATTTGCTGTTGGGGATCTTAGCTGTTTTCAGATTAGTTGCTGTATTTCAGAACTATGCCAGCAGCTAGACATCAAAAAATTATTTAATTGACTGCAGGTTGCTTCATGAAGTCATAAGGGTATTTGATGAAAACAATATCTTCCCTACATCTGTGTGCATGCAGGTAGCATCTTGGCCAGATCCTGAGGTGGCTTGGAAATTTGTAAATAATCAAATTTGTGCATCCGAAGACTTCCAGGTGACTTTTCAATCAAAGATTCCATGAACTGAGGCTAGGCACAGCAGTGACTGACAGGAAATGATAAATTAGTGGTAGTGGGGGGTGTGGAGGGGTGAGTTAGTGGTTGGGGGCATTGATCAGCTTTACTGCTTGAGGAAAGCAACTGTTTTTGCTTCTGGTGGCCCTGGTGGGGATATTACATAACTTCCTCCCTAATGGGAGTGGGACAAACAGTCCATGTGCAGAGTGGGTGTAATCTTTTATGATCTTACTGGCCCTTTTCTGGGGCATTTCTGTATTCATGTGCTTGATGGTAGGTAGGCGGGTGTCCGTGATGAGTTGGGCAGTTTTGAGTATCCATTGTAACACCTTCAGTTCAGTAGACTTCAGTCAGTCCGGATCAGGAGCAGTATCTTCAACACCATCACACTGAGCATGGGGGCCACCCAGGGCTGTGTGCTCAGTCCACTGCTGTTCACTCTGCTGACCCACGACTGTGCAGCAATACACAGCTTGAATCATATCATCAAGTTCGCCAATGACACGACCGTGGTGGGTCTCATCAGCAAGAACGACGAGTCAGCATACAGAGAGGAGGTGCAGCGGCTAACGGACTGGTGCAGAGCCAACAACCTGTCTCTGAATGTGAACAAAACAAAAGAGATGGTTGATGACTTCAGGAGAGCACGGAGCGACCACTCTCCACTGAACATTGGCGACTCCTCTGTTGAGATCGTTAAGAGCACCAAATTTCTTGTTGTTCACCTGGCGGAGAATCTCACCTGGTCCCTCAACACCAGCTCCATAGCCAAGAAAGCCCAGCAGCATCTCTACTTTCTGCAAAGGCTGAGAAAAGTCCATCTCCCACCCCCCATCCTCACCACATTCTACAGAGGTTGTATTGAGAGCATCCTGAGCAGCTGCATCACTGCCTGGTTCGGGAATTGCACCATCTCGAATTGCAAGACCCTGCAGCAGATAGTGAGGTCAGCCGAGAAGATCATCAGGGTCTCTCTTCCCACCATTACAGACATTTACACCGCACGCTGCACCTGTAAAGCCAACGGCATTGTGAAGGACCCCACGCAACTCTCATACAAACTCTTCTCCCTCCTGCCATCTGGCAAAAGGTACCGAAGCATTTGGGCTCTCACGACCAGACTGTGCAACATACCCAGAGACTAGACAGACATCTACATCATTTATTATTTTGTAATTTCTCTACTGTGCCTATTGTTTATTATTTATTGTACTGTCCTGCATTGTTTGTGCACTTTATGTGGTCCTATGTAGGTCTGTAGTCTAGTGTAGTTTTTGTGTTGTCTTATGCAGTCTAGTGTGGCTTTGTGTTGTCTCACATAGCCTAGTGTAGTTTTGTGATGTTTCATGTAGAACCATAGTCCTGGAGGAGTGTTGTTTCATTTTTACTGTGTACTGTACCAGCAGTTTATGGGCAAAATGACAATAAAAAGCAACTTGACTTGACTTGACTTCCTGTCCATTAGAGTGCAGTTTCCATACCATGCAGGGATGCAGCTTGTTAGCATGCTCTCTGTTGCGCATCTATAACTATTATGGTGTTGCACTAACCACTGAGCTACCATGCCGGCAGCTTGTTGGGCCAGAAGAGACTGCTACCATGCTGTATCTCCAAGTTTAAAAAAAAATTTAAAAGTTGGGGCCATTCTCCTTGGAGCATGGCAGGATTATGAGTCATTTTGAAGGCATGAGTGGGAAGAAGCTATTGTCTTTGATCATAGTTATATATTAAAAAAGTAAAAGTTTACAACAAAAGCAGAGGGGAAAGTGAACTTTTACTTGTACACTTAACTAGAAATTTAACCCTAGCCAGTGGCACCAACCTTGATAGTAGCACAATACTGTCTCTGAAATTTACTCCTTCTGTTTTGATGGAGACTATTTTTGGCAGGGCAAAGAACACTGATGTTTCTATGAAGAGTCATGTTTTCCCTTTCAACATTTACAAGCCAGCGGTGTAAACATGTTGTCAGGGAAGCATACAAAAAGCAAAAATCCACATCCCCCTCTGATAACTGGCTTCATGGCTGTGAACTCACTTTTGTGAACTTTAGTTCTGAATGTTATTATCATGGAGTGTTGATGAAGGACTGGACCCAGGTGCAAAGGAACAGCAGGATCTCCAGGAAGAGACAAAAACAAAACGTTAGACATTGGGGTTTCAAAAGAGCCTTGGAGGAACAATTCATTCTTTCAAACACAATGACCCCACCGCCCAAGGCACTGACTGAGAGTCCTCTTTAAATAATCACAGAATGCAGGAAACATGTGCCAGCCACAATTAACTTGACAAAATTAAACAGAAAACACAAGGGCCTAACAACTCTAATTAAGATATTGATTAGTAAATACAAGTGCTCAAAAACCCAAGAAGCTCAATGCTCTATGGTAAGCTGCAGGGCATATGACAGTTCCTTCCCCTTCTGAGGTTGTCACGTGACAGTCCAGGGAACTCTTGGAGCACCAGAAGTTCCACAGCAGTTTTGATAGGCCTGAGGCAGGTCTGAAACGTATGTGACAAAACTGGAGCTTGAGACAGCGCTGGAAAATCTGGACAGATCATACAGCACAGACACACAGCTTATGACTTCGAAACAGCATATAACTTGGCAACATAGCACATATAGCGCCAATAAAAAGTATTCACCCCCAATCTCCCTGGAAGTTTTCATGCTTTATTGTCTTATAACATTGAATCGCAGTGGATTTAATTTGGCTTTTTTGACACTGATCAACAGAAAAAAGATTCATGTCAAAGTCTCTAAAATGTGATCTAAATTAATAATAAATATAAAATACAAAATACGATGGGTGATTGATAAGTTTGTGGCCTAAGGTAGAAGAAGTCAATTTTAGAAAACCTAGCACATGTATTTTTCAACATAGTCCTCTCTTACATTTAAACACTTAGTCCAGCGGTCGTGGAGCATACAGATCCCTTCATTTTAGAAGTCGGCGTCTTGGACCTTCAGAAGTGCCCACAGCAGGGGTGATTTATAAGTTCGTGCCTAAGGTGGAGGGAGATGATTTATTAAGGGCCAAATGGCCTACTCCTGCACTTATTTTCTATGTTTCTGCACCTATTTTCTATGTTTCTATATTAACTTCAAACTTGCTGCATTTTCACTCAAAGAGTGGAACTGCACGTGCACGTAACAAGAACTGTATAACTCAACTCCTTCCACCTCAGGCCACAAACTTATCAATCACCCCTGCTGTCGACCACTTCTGGAGGTTCAAGATGCCGACTTCTACAAAGAACGGATCTGTATGCTCCACAACCGCTGGACTAAGTGTGTAAATGTAGGAGGGGACTATGTTGAAAAATAAATGTGCTTGGATTGAAGTCTGGACTGACTTGCCCACACCAGGACATTAACTCTGTTGTTTTAAGTCACTCTTGTCTAGCTTTGGCTTTATGCTGGGGGTCTTCGTTTTACTGGAAGGCAAATCTTCTCCCCAGTCGCAGTTCTCTTGCAGACTGCATCAGGTTTTCCTCCAGAATTTCTCTATATTTTGCTGCATTCATTTTATCCTCTATCTTCACAAGCCTTCCAGTGAACCATCTCCACAGCATGACGTAGCCATCACCATGCTTCAGGGTAGGCATGGTGTGTTTTTGATTATGTGCAATGTTTGGCTTACACTAAACATTGAGCTTAGTCTGATGGTCAAAAAAACTCAACTGTGGATTCATCAGACCACAGAACCTTCTTCCAGCTGACTTCAGAGTCTGCCATATGCCTTCTGACAAACTCTGATGAGATTTCATGTAGTTTTTTTTTCCCCACAACAAGTTTCTCTTTGCCACTTTCCCAGAAAGTTGTGTCTGGTGAAGCACCTAGGCATCAGTTGTATGTGCAGTCATTCTCATCTCAGCCACTGAATCTTGGAACTCCTACATAGACCCCCTTCTTGCACAGTCTCTTAGTTTTTGAGGACAACCTGCACTAAGCAGATTTACAGCTGTGCCATATTCTTTCCATTTCTTGGTAATTGATTTAACTGTACTCCAAGGGATATTCAGTGACTTGGAAATTTTCTTGCATCCATCTCCTGACTTGTGCTTTTCAACAACCTTTTTGTGGAGTTGCTTGGAGTGTTTTTTCATTTTCATAGTGTAGTTTTTGCCAGGAAACTGACTTACCAGCAGTCGGACCTTCCAGATCCAGGTGTATTTTTACTACAATCAATTGAAACACCTTGACTGCACACAGGTGATCTCCATTTAACTTCTAAATCCAGCTGTATGCACCAGTGATAATTTGATGTGTCATATTAAAGGGGGTGAATACTTGAGCAATCAATTATTTTGTGTTTTATATTTTAATTAATTTGGATCATTTTGTAGAGATCTGTTTTCACTTTGTCTTTTTCTATTTTTAGTGTCAAAAAAGCCAGATTAATTTCACTTTGATTCAATGTTGTAAAACAATAACACATGAAAACTTCCAAGAGGGTTGAATACTTTTAATAGGCACTGTAACTTGGAAACATAACATATAACTTGTGGGGAAAAAAAGCATAATATGGGAGACCTTACAAACCTTGTTGATCCAGAGAACCTTGGAAAACGTCTTGAACTTCGACTGGAGAAACTCAGAACCTCCCCTGCATATTGGGGTTATTCTGTCATGGTGCTGTCTCGGAGGACTGGAACCAAATGTGGAGCAACAGCACAATTCCAAGGGTGGGACAGGAACAAGAGGTTAGACATACCAGCAGAGCCTCAGAGGAACGAATGAGTGACACCAAGAGGTAATTCATTCTCTCCGACACAATGGCCCCACCTCAGGCACAAAACGAGAGTCCTCTTTAATAATCATAGAATGCGTGAAGCATGCCAGATTAACTTGACAAGATTAAACTTAAAACACAAGGCCTTAACAACTCTAATTAAGATATTGATTAGTAAATACATATGCTCAAAAACCCGAGAAGCTCAATGCTCTAAGGCAAGCCGCAGGGCTCATTAAGCTAACAATATTTGCTTACTTTTTATTGTTTGCGTGAATTATTCTTTTTTTTATGCATTGGGTTTTTAACATTTTTTAACAGGCTCTGTTGTGTTTCTTTGTTTTGTGGCTGTCTGTAAGGAGACAAACCTCTAGGTTGTATAGAGTATAAATACTTCGATAATAAATGCACTTTGATCTTTTGAACTTTAATCTTAACTGAAACGCCAGTTCGCTACCGTTGTTACTGCATGATCGAGAAATCTTCTGGAGGGAAGGCCTCAAAATCCCCGGCTTTGCCTGCTGTTGGCGACCGAGATTGAGGTTGAATATTTCGGTTAGAGATGGTGCTCAGTACTCAGTGTTGGAGGGCTGTTCGGAGGCTCGAAGTTTTCAGACAACTCAGAGTCAGACTGTGGTCGGGCATGGCAGGAAGAGTTTTCTTTCTTCTCCCGTCTACGTGAGATGTGGGACATTTGAGAGACTTTGAACTTTTTACTGTGCCATGAACTGTTCTCATCAAGTTATGGTATTGTTGCATTGTTGTAACTATATGTTATAATTATGTGGTTTTGTTAGTTTTTTCAGTCTTGGTTTGTCCTGTGTTTTGTGATATCACACTGGAGGAAATATTGTATCATTTCTTAATGCATGGATTACTAAATAACAATAAAAGATGACTGCGTGTCTTCATAATCTAAAAGTCAATAGAAAGGAACTAAAATGGTATAAAAAGAGAAAAGATTAATTACAAAGTTAAGCTAGCCAACAATATTAAAGAGAATACAATTTTGTTTCAGATATATAAAAAGTAAAAGAGAGACTAGATTGGAAAATGATGCTGGAGAGATAGTAATAAGGGACAAGTAATGGTGGATGAGATGAATATGTATTTTGCCTCAGTATTCTCTGAGAAGGACACCAGCAGAATGCTAAAATTACGTGAGCTGGGGCAGAAGTGAATGCCATTGCCATTACTAAGAAGAAGCTGCTAAGGAAATTGAAAAGCACGAAAGTAGATAATTCACCTGGACCAGATGAACTGCACCCCAGGATTCTCAAAGAGGTAGCTGAAGATATTATGAGGCATTAGCAACAATCTTTCAAGAATCATTATATTCTGGAATGATTCCTCAGGACTGGAAAATACCAAATGTCACTCCACACTTTAAAATGGGAGGGAAGCAGAAGAAAGGAAATTATAGTTCAGTTAGCCTGACCAGTGGTTGGAAAGATGTTAGAGCATATTATTAAGGATGTGGTTTCGAGGTACTTTGAGGCACATGATAAAATAGGCCAAAGTCAGCATGGTTTTTGAAAGGGAAAACTTGCCTGACAAATCTGTCTGAAATCTTTGAGGAAATAACAGGCAGGATAGGCAAAGGGGAATCAGTGGATGTTCTTTATTTGGATTTTCAGAAAGCCGTTGACAAAGTGCCGCACTTGAGGCTGCTTAACAAGGTAAAGTCCCACGGTATTACAGGAAAGGTACGAGTATGGATAGAAGACTGGCTAACCGGCAGGAGGCAAAGTGTTGGAATAAAGGGAGCCTTTTCTGGCTGGCTCTGGTTTGGTGTTGGGACAGCTACTTTTCATGTTGTATGTCAATGATTTGGACGAAGGAACTGGTGTGAAATTTGGTGAAGAAAAGGTTTTGTGACCAAGTTTGTTGGCAATATGGATATAGGTGGAGGGAAGATAGGATTGAGGAAGCAGGGTGTCTGCATAAGAACCTAGACAGTTTGTGGGAATGGGCAGAGAAGTGACAGATTAAATGTTATATAGGGAAGTGCATGATCATGTACTTTGGCAGAAAGAACAAAGGCATGGACTTTTTTCTAAACGGGAAGCACATTCCAAATTCAGAGGTGCAAAGGGAGTTGGGAGTCTTTATGCAGGAATCCCAAAAGGTTAACTTCAAAGGTTTCAAAGGTACGTTTAATGTCAGAGAAATGTATAAAATATACATCCTGAAATGCTTTTTCTTTGCAAACATCCACAAAAATAGAGGAGTGCCCCCAAAAAATGCATAATAGTTAAATCTCATTGCAACCTATTGAATATTGAAAGGTCTGGATAAAGTGGAGATGTTTCCTTTAGTAGGGGAGTTGAAGACCAGAGAGCACAGCCTCAGAAATGAGGGACGTCAATTTAGAACAGGGATGAGGCAAGTATTTCTTTAGCCACAGGGTGATGATTTGTAGAATTCATTACCACAGACGGTTGTGCAGGCTGAATCATTGGGTATATTTAAGGTGGAGATTGATAGGTTGTTGATTCATCAGGGCATCAAAGGTTATAGGGAGAATAAGGTTGAGAAAAATAATAAATCAGACATGATGGAGTGGCAGATCAAACTTGGTGGGCTTATGTTCCTATGTCTTATGGTTTTACGGTCTTCTTGGGTGTGACTTGGAATGAGTCCAAGTGTGTGTATGGCAGCTGAGGACTGAAGCTTATCTGTGAATGTGGCAAAGTTTGTGGGAAGGCACAAGGACGTCAGGGAGTGGGGCAGGGGTGGAAGAAGGGCTGAGTATGTAAAATGATGGTGTCACATGGCAGGAGAGACTTCTTCATTTTCTCTCTCTCTCGTTCTCTCTCTGAAACATATAAACTCAAACACCACACACACATGCACACAAACACACATACACAGAAGATTTCACAAATATTGTGAGCAGTTTTTGGAAGCCATATGTAAGTAAGAATATGTTGGCATTGCAGAGGTTTATGAGAATGAACCGAATGAAAGGGTTAATGTATGAGTATCATTTGATGGCTCTAGGTCTGTATTTGCAGGAGTTTAGAAAAATGGGGCAGGTTGGGGAGGATCTAATTGAAGCTTTGATAGAGTGCTAGGGGAGAGAATGAAGGAACCTTGGACCAGAAAGCACAGCCTCAGAATAAAGGGACATCCAGTTAGAACAGAGATGAGGAGGACATTCTTTCGCCAGAGGGTGGTGAACCTCAGGTGGCTGTGGAGGTCAATTCATTGGATAGACGCTAAAAGCCGTAATTCTGCTCCTGTGTCTTATAGTCTTAAATATAGTGTCATAATGATCTTCCCAAAAATATCTCTTTTAATTCCATGCTCTACTTACAGTATATAATTGAATCTTCAATGCATACCAATATAACATCAAGTCCCAGGAACATAAATGCTGAATAAGAATTCTTGGGTTCTAACTTATGAAATATCTTTTCTGCATCCACCTTCAACAACCCAGGTCAACTGCAGCCTTAAGGTACACCAGCGGGTTTGTCAATCACATTTTTTCTCTTTCAAACCATTTAAAATCTTTCCAATAATATATTGATTTTCCAAGTGCCCTGATACCAGTGTCCTGGAAGATACAGACTCTGTCGCTTTCCTTCGCATTGATGTCAGACTAAATGGTGCACAATTTCCTTTTCCCAATTTTGATGGAACATGCTTGTCGTCATTCAACATATGGAACCAGGTTGGAATCCAAGCAAGATTTAATGTATTGGAGCACACACAAAATGCAGCATCTATGGAAAAAAAGTACAGTCGACGTTTTGGGCCGAGACCCTTTGGCAGGAAGTAATGGAACCACAATCTCCAAAAAGTCCTTTTTAATTTTCCAAGATCTCGGTCAGCGAGTACGAGATTTCTTGAACTTTAACCCAATTATTATTGACTGAATAAAGTTCAAAGTAAATTTATTATCAGAGTACATATCTGTCGCCATATACAACTCTCAGACTCATTTGCTTGTGGACATGCTCAATAAATCCATAATAGAATGATAACCATAACAGAATCAACGAACGAGCTCTTGGGTGTTCAATCAGCATGCGAAAGGCAACAAACTGTGCAAATACAAAAATAGCAAAATAATAATAATAAATAAATAAGCAATAAATATTGAAAACATGTAATGAAGAGCCCTTGAAAGTGAATCCATAGGTTGAGGGAACATTTCAATGATGATTGAGGGGTAACGATTTTTCAAACTGGTGGTGTGAGTCTTGAGGCTCCTGTACCTTTGACCTGACGGTAGCAGTGAGAAGAGAGCAATGCCTGGATGATGGGGGGTTCCTGATGATGGATGCTGCTTTCCTGCAACAGGGTTTCACACTTTAATTTCTTAAAATTCCTCACTCTCATAGATCATTGGTTCTCAAATCTTTCCAAAAATAATCTTATGTTTTCCACCACGGTGACAGATGCAAAGCATCTATTTATTTTTCTACCATTTTTGTCTTCCCCTTATAATTTTCCTGTCTTTGCATGTGAGGGGTCCATATTTACCAGAGCTAATACCTGCATTTTATATGCCACTAAATGTTTTACAATTTGTTTTCATCTCTTAGTGGTTTACTCTCTCTCGCTTAATTCCTTGACCAAATTTTATACATTTCCAAATAAGAGTATATAATATGGAAGTGCGCAGCAAGGGGACAGGACTTTCAGCTGACACGTCTGTAACAAACATGATGCCAAATTAAGCTAAATCTCTTCGACCTGAATATGACCTCTATTTTACATTCTCTGTATATTAATATGTCTATCCAAAAGCCTCTTCAATGCCACTATCATATCTGCTTCCACCTCTAGCTCATTCCAGGACCTACTATGCTCCACGTCAAAATTTCTTATACATTTCCTTGAAGATTTCTCCCTCTCAGTTTAAATGTATGTCCACTGGTATTTGAAGTTTCAACTCTGAGAAAAAGATACTGTCTGCTTACTCTGTCTCATTTGTTCTGTATCGTGTCGTATTGATGTGGGCGATCATGGTCTTTCCATATGCATAATTGTTCTTGCCAATTTTTTCAACAGAGGTGGCTTGCCATTGCCTTCTTCTGGGCAGTGTCCTTACAAGATGGGTGACCCCAACCATTATCAATAGTCTTCAGAGATTGTCTGCACCGCATTAGTGGGTGCATAACCTGGGCTTGTGAGGTGAACCAGCTGCTCATATGACCAACCAGCACCTGCTCCCATGGCTTCAGGTAACCCTGACCGGGGGGCTAAGCGGTGCTGCACCTTGACCAAGGGTGACCTGCAGGCTAGCGGAAGGAAGGAGCACCCTACACCTCCTTTAGTAGAAATGAATCTCCACCCTGCCACTCACCAGTCTATCTATGCTTCTCATTATCTTATAGACATCAATCAGATCTTTCCTCAACCTTCAATACGCAAGAGAAATCAAAGTTCAAAGTAAATTTGTTGTCAAATTAAATAGATGGTGTCACATACTACCTTCAAATTCATCTTTTACAGGCATTTATAAGAAAAGATAATACAATTCAATTTTAGGAAAAAATATTCAGAAGCAAAGAGCGACAAATAGTCAATATGCAAAATAAGACAAAATGTGCCAATATTGAAAAAAACTGAGAACATGAGTCTTAAGAGTGCTTGAAATTGAGTCTGTAGGTTGTAGAATCTGTTTGGAGTAGTGCTGAAGGAAGTCATCAGGAGCCTGATGGTTGTAGTGTAATAAGTGTTCCTAAACCTGTTTGTGTGTGACCTAAAGCTTCTGTGCCTCCTGTCCAAAGAACTGATCATGGACTTCAGAAAGGGTAGGATGAGGGAAACATGAACCATTCCTCTTAGAGCGATCAGGAGTGGAGAGGGTAAGAAATTTCAAGTTCTTGGTCCCAACATATCAATGCAGCTATAAAGAAGGCAAGACAGTGGCTTGTTTCATTAAGATTTGAGGAGATTTGGTTTGTTACCTATGATACTTGAAAACTTCTACAGCTGTACCATGGTGAGCATTCTGACAGGCTACGTCACTGCCTGGTATGAGGAGGGAAGGGGTTACTACTGCACATGACTGAAAGAAGCTACAGAAAGTTGTTAAATTAGCTCCATATTAACTATTAGCTTTCATATTATCCAAGACATCTTCAAGGAGTGGTGCCTCAGAAAGGCAGCGTCCATCATTAAGTATCCCCACTACACAGGACATGCCTTCTTCTCATTGCTACCATTAGGATGGAGGTACAGAAGCCTGAAGACACACACTCAGTGATTCATGAACAGTTTCTTCCCCTCTGCCATTCGATTCCTAAATGGGCATTGAACCCATGAACACTTCAGCACTTTTATTATTCCTGTTCTTGCACTATTTAACTATTTAATATACATATATATACTTACTGTAATTGATTTACTTATTTTTTTCTATCTCATCATGTATTGCACTGTACTGCTGCCACTACGTTAACAGATTTCACAACACATATCCGTGATCTTAAACCTGATTCTGATTCCGATAGTAGTAGCAGGAAGAGGACATGTCCTGGAGGGTGAGGGTCTTTGATGATGGACGCTGCTCTCCTGTGCAGTGCCCCATATCCATGTCCATGTCAGTGATGGGGAGAGCTTTAGCTTGTGATGGACTGGGCTGTATCCACCACCTTTGTTCTGCTCCTCTGCACAGCTCAGCTCCTCAAATCAGGCAGAATCCTGATAAACATCGACTGCATCATCCTTCATCAGAATCATTATGTGCCATGTCGCCTTGACTCCGCAGAGCCTCAACATCCTTCCTAAAATGGAATGACCCGAAACATCAACTGTTGATTCATTCTCAGAGATGCTGCTTGAGTTCCCAGTGCTATCATGTTTGCTGTTGTGTGCTGGGGCAGCAGGCTGAGGGTAGCAGACACCAACAGAATCAACAAACTCATTCGTAAGCCCAGTGACGTTGTGGGGATAGAACTGGACTCTCTCACGGTGCTGTCTGAAAAGAGGATGCTGTCTAAGTTGCATGTCATCTTGAACAATGTCTTCCATCCACTACATAATGTACTGGTTGGGCACAGGAGTACATTCAGCCAGAGACTCATTCCACCGAGATGCAACACAGAGCGTCATAGGAAGTCATTCCTGCCTGTGGCCATCAAACTTTACAACTCCGCTCTTGGAGGGTCAGACACCCTGAGCCAATAGGCTGGTCCTGGACTTATTTCATAACTTACTGGCATAGTTTACATGTTACTATTTAACTATTTATGGTTTTATTACTACTTAATGATTTATGGTGCAACTGTAACGAAAACCAATTTCCCCCGGGATTAATAAAGTATGACTACGACTATGACTATGACCAAACCAGGAGGGGCATAAATGAGGTGAATGTATACAGTTTTTATCCCAGGACTGGGGAATGAAGAACTAGGTATGGAGTGAGAAGAGGGAGGTTCATTAAGAACCTGAGGGGCAACTTCTTTACTCAGAGACTGATCTGTCTATAAAACGAGCTGCCAGAGGAAATGGTTGATGCAGGTATATTGACAGCATTCAAAAAGCACTTGGGCAGGTGCATGGATAGAAAATGTTTCCAGCGATATAAGCCAAATGCAGGCAAATGAGTGGGAAACAATACACACAACACGCTGGAGGAACTCAGGCATCATCTCTGAGAATGAATCAACAGTTGATGTTTCAGGCCAAGACTTTTCACCAGGACTGGAATGGAAGGGGGAAGATGCCACAATAAGAAGGTGGAGAAGCAGAAGAAGTATAAGCTGGAACGTGAAGCCAGAAAGAAGCAGAGAGGTGATTGGTGATTAAGTTAAAGTGCTGAAGAAGTAGGAATCTGATTTGAAAGAAGAGTAGTTCATTGGAGAAAGGGAAGGGCGAAGTGATGGGCAAGCGAAGAGAAGAGTCTATTGAAGGTGTATTATATAGAAACATAGAAACATAGAAAGTAGGTGCAGGAGTAGGCCATTCGGCCCTTTGAGCCTGCACCACCATTCTGTATGATCATGGCCGATCATCCAACTCGGAACTCTGTACCAGCCTTCTCTCCATACCCCCGATCCCTTTAGCCACAAGGGCCATTCTAAATCCCTCTTAAATATAGCCAATGAACTGGCCTCAACTGTTTCCTGTGGCAGAGAATTCCATAGGTTCACCACTCTCTGTGTGAAGAAGTTTTTCCTAATCTCAGTCCTAAGAGGCTTCCCCTTTATCCTCAAACTGTGACCCCTCGTTCTGGACTTCCCCAACATCAGGAACAATCTTCCTGCATCTAGCCTGTCCAATCCCTTTAGGATTTTATACGTTTCAATAAGATCCTCCCTCAATCTTCTAAGTTCCAACGAGTATAAGCCTAATCAATCTGATCTTTCATCATATGAAAGTCCTGCCATCCCAGGAATCAATCTGGTGAACCTTCTTTGTACTCCTTCTATGGCAAGGATGTTTTTCCTCAGAATAGGGGACCAAAACTGCACACAATACTCCAGGTGTGGTCTCACCAAGGCCTTGTACAACTGCAGTAGTACCTCCCTGCTCCTGTATCTTTTACAAGAGTCCCCAAACAGCTGAACTCTCAGGCATGTAAACCTAAACTCTAAAATTCTCTCTCTCTCTCTCTGTCTCTCTCTCTCTCTCTCTCTCTCTCCAGAACATGAATTATAAGGAAAGATTGAATAGGTTAAGACTTTATTCCTTGCACTGTAGATAATTGAGGGGAGATTTGATGGAGATCCACAAAACTATGAGGGGTATAGATAGGGTAAGTGCAAGCAGGCTTTTTCCACTGATGTTGTGTGGGGCTACAACCAGAGGTCAAGGGTTAAGGGTGAAAGGTAAAAATTTTAAGAGGAACATGAGGGGGAACTAATTCACTCAGAGGGTCATGCCAGTGTGGAATAAGCTGTCAGCACAAGTGTTGCCTGCGACCTAGATTTCAACATTTAATAGAAGTCTGGATAAGTACATGGATAGTAGGGGTATGGAGGGCTGTGGTCCTCGTTCAGGTCAATGGGAGCAGGCTGGTTAAATGGTTTTGGCAAGGAATAGATGAGCCAAAGGACCTGTTGCTGTGCTCTACTTCTCCAGGACTCTAAGTTAAGGGATAGAAAAAGAGGAAAGAGAAAGGGGAAGGGAAAGGGAAGGGAGAAGTCAAAGGAAAGAAAAGGGGACAAGGAAGAAGAAGGAGAATGGCGAAAGGTCAGGGAAGGGGATGGGGAAAGGATGGGGAAGGGGTGGGGAATGGAGAGAGAAGGGGAAGGGGAGGGGTAGGGGAATGGGAAGTGGAAAGGACAGCCCATTTATATTATCACCTCCTGTTTTACATGTCAAATTTTGTTTGCTGATGTTAAGGAGGGGTGGAGATAAAGCAAAGGAGAAGGGGAATTGATAAAGAAGGAAAGTGGAAAGGAAAAGGGGAAAGGGGTGGAAAAGGGGAAAGCAGGGGAAGTAGAGAGTAAAGGGGAAATAAAAGGGATGGATAAGGATAGAAATTGGAATTGGAAGGAAAGAAAAGGGTGTGGGTAAGAGGAATAGGGAGGGAAAGGGAAGGGATGGTGAAAGGATCAGGAAAAGGAAGAGGAAATGATGTAGAAGGGATGAAAAAGGGATGGGGAAAGGATGAGAAAGGGATGGGGAAAGGATGAGCAAGGGACCAGGAAGGAGAAGAGTTGGGGAGGACTGGGGAAGAGGTGAGAAAGGATGAGGAGGATGGGGAAGGAATCGGGAAGGGGGAGGATTGGAAAAGTGATGAAGAGATGAGGAAGTACATTAGGGACAGGGGTGTCAAGTGTATGGTATTCATGTGCAACATAGCGCACACAAAACTTTTGTTGGCATGCACCACGCAGTTCTGCCCCTCGACTCTTTAAACCCACCCCATAATAAAGAGGTACATAATGATTATCTTTATTGCCAAATGAAACAGTGAGTAATATCCTTCAAACTGAGAGCAGTGAGATGCTTTCAGAGGAAATGACCCTCACCAGTTTTTTGCACCAACGAGACATTTGCGAGAATCCATTACATTGGATGATATGTTTTGAAATCCTCACATACCTGGTCTACACGAGTATTTGGATAGTAAACTGCTATTTAGAAATGATGCTGATCTCCAGTTGTCTTTTTAAAAGAGTAATATTAATAATTTTTGAACAGGTTTGCCAAAATGCTTCATTTATTCCTCTTTGTCTACGATACACTTTCTTAAAATAGTAAAATTATGAAAACACAGAAATAAGCAAAAAGACTCATCTTTTTTCTTTAAAAGAAATTCATAATTATTTGTCCTAATTCATTAATCAATAATAATCTCTGCTCAGAATTGTCATGGTATGTGAGAGAATATTTTGGAAGATTACCTGCAATATGGGCACATAGTTACAAAAGTGCTTACCGCGCTGCTTTGCATCTTTCCCTTCATTAAAGATGCAAAAAAGTTACAAGTTTTTGTTATTTTCTAGGGCTCAGTTATCATAATCCAAATATGAATTCAAGTTCATGTTCAAGTTAATTGTCATTCAACCATACAGGAATACCCATGAATACAAATGAAATGGCTTTAATCCGGGGCCAAGGTGCAAAGCATAGTAACAACCGTCATGCACAGCATAAAAAACATATAACACATTCAAGATACCAAGCACATATAAGATAGCAGTAAAATACAGTCACACAAAAAACATATAGTCAAAGTCCCTGAGTCCACGAATGTTGCAGCAGTCTTCAGTTGAACACGATATAGCGGAAACTGGGGGGCAGCATGGACACCCACCTCCTGTACACCAGTGGAGTGCCTGATTCCGATGCCTTCTCCGGGTGACGCCGTGGTTTGAGGCCTAGTGCTCACAGCAAGTGAGAACACATAGCTTCCCCACTGTTCACTAATAAACCAATGAAATGGACTTAGAAACATAGAAACATAGAAAACCTACAGCACAATACAGGCCCTTCAGCCCACAAAATTGTGCCAAACATGTCCCTACCTTAGAAATTACTAGGCTTACCCATAGCCCTCTATTTTCCTAAGCTCCATGTACCTATCCAAAAGACTCTTAAAATACCCTATCATATCCGCCTCCACCACCATTGCCGGCAGCCCATTCCACGCACTCACCACTCTCTGAGTAAAAAACTTACTGCGACATCTCCTCTGACCCTACTCCCAAGCACATTAAACCTGTGCCCTCTTATGGCAGCCATTTCAGCCCTGGGAAAAAGTCTCTGATTATCCACATGATCAATGACTCTCATCATCTTATACACCTCTATCAGGTCCCCTCTCATCCTCCGTCGCTCCAAGGAGGAAAGGCCGAGTTCACTCAACCTATTCTCATAAGGCACGCTCCCCAATCCAGGCAACATCCTTGTAAGTCTCCTCTGCACTCTCTCTATGGTTTCCACATCCTTCCTGTAGTGAGATGATCAGGATTGAGCACAGTACTCCAACTGGGGTCTGACCAGGGTCCTATATAGCTGCAACATTACCTCTCAGCTCCTAAATTCAATTCCATGATTGATGAAGGCCAATACACTGTATGCCTTCTTAACCACAGAGTCAACCTGCACAACTGCTTTGAGCATCCTATGGACTCGAACCCCAAGATCCCTCTGATCCTCCACACTGCCAAGAGTCTTACCATTAATACTATATTCTGCCATCATATTTGACCTACCAAGATGAACCACTTCACACTTATCTGGGTCCCATCCACTACATAATGTACTGGGTGGGCACAGGAGTACGTTCAGCCAGAGACTCATTCCTCTGAGATGCAGCACAGCACGTCATAGGAAGTCATTCCTGCCTGTGGCCAGCAAACTTCACAACTCCTCCCTTGGAGGGTCAGACACCGTGAGCCAATAGGCTGGTCCTGGACTTATTTCATAATTTACTGCATAATTTACATATTAGTATATAAATATTTATGGTTCTATTACTATTTATTATTTATGGTGCAGCTGTAACGAAAACCAATTTCCCCCAGGATCAATAAAGTATGACTATGACTATTGAGCTCCATCTGCCACTTCTCAGCCCAGTTTTGCATCCTATCAATGTCCCGCTGTAACCTCTGACAGCTCTCCACACTATCCACAGCACCCCCAACCTTTGTGTCATCAGCAGACTCACTAACCCATCCCTCCACTTCCTCATCCAGGTCATTTATAAAAATCACAAAGAGTAAGGGTCTCAGAACAGATCCCTGAGGCGTACCACTGGTCCCCGACCTCCATGCAGAAAATGACCCGTCTACAACCACTCTTTGCCTTCTGTGGGCAGGCCATTTCTGGTTCCACAAAGCAAGTCCCCTTGGATCCCATGCCTCCTTATTTTCTCAATAAGCCTTGCATGAGGTACCTTGCAGCAATCCACACCAACTTCCTGTAGGGTCCTATGTTCACAAGAAAAGTAACTAAAATGATTAACCATCTGACCAAGTATGTGCTATGGAGGGCCTGCAAGTGTTGACATACTTCCAGTGCCATCATAGCACGCTCACAACTCACTGGCCCTAACCATATCTCTTTGGAATGTGGGAGGAAACCCATACAGTCACGGGGAGAACGTACAAACTCCTTACAGGCAGTGGTGGGAATTGAGCCTGGGTCACCTGTACTGTAAAGCGTGGTGGTTAGCACAACGCTAAGCATAAATAGCTGGGTTGCGGGTGGTGCAGCTTATTGGACCAGAAGAGTCTGTTCCACACTGTAACTTTAAATAAAAATCTCTGATGTTAATCTGCATCACTTTGCCATTAAGCAGTTCTTGCTGACTTGCTTTATCTCCTGGTCCAGGCTTCTCCCCGTTCTAATATTCCTGTCCTTGGTTGTCCTTTGAAACAAATGACTATGGAATTGAGACATTCAGTACAGTGTGCTGACCCTCAGCCAAGGTGACTCTCTTGAAGGCAGAGTCGAGGAACAATAGAGGCTCTGCTTCATTTGAAGATCTGCCTCTGTATAATGATTTGACCATTTAAGTTTGGGCTGAGGAGGAATTTATTCAGAGGCCTGCCTTGTCTTTGGAGCTGTTTGTTACAGAAGGCTTTGGATTGAAAATATTCAAGGCTATGTTAAACAGACTTTTGGTCCCACATTTCAAAGATATATTATTAGGGTTAGTGAGTTGCGGGCAAGCTACGACGCTGCCTAAAGAGTGACAACACTTGCGGGCTACACCCAGCACAACCTTCACTGATTTGGTTTGATGCAAGCAATGTATTTCACTGGATGATTTGGTGTACGACTGACAAATAAGGTTAACTTTTATCTTTATGGATAGGGAAGTCCTAAAACTGAACTTGAGACCAATGTTAGTTTAGCTGTGTTTTTACAGAATGGCAAAGCTGATTCAGGCATCCAGGTCTTGCCCCAGCTCCTAAGTTCATAAGACCAAAAGACATAGGAGCAGAATTAGTCTATTCAGCCCATTAAGTCTGCTCCACAATTCCATCATGGCTGAGTTATTATCACTCTCAACTCTACCTTCTCCCTGTAGCCTTTGACATTCTTACTCTTACTAATCAAGAATTTATAGATTTCATCATTCATCACCCATTGAATAAAATCATGCTCGAACACACACTGATTAAATCAAACCACAACGCAATGTCTCTGTGAATAATTTGTGTCCCTTGACCTTAATACTGTGCAATTGTATCTTTCCATCTTTTACTTACGAAGACTTTAAGCTTGATTTCATTATAAGGCTGTGTCTTGAAATATGTTATAATTCTAATCCTCCTAAGCTCAGTATAACTTCAAAAGCATGTCTTGCTACAATTGGCTGGGTTAAACCATGAAACTATAAGACATAGGAGCAGATTTAGGCCAGTCAGACCATTGAGTCTTCTCTGCCATTCCATCATGGTTGATTTATTTTCCCTTCCAACCCTATTTTCCTGCCTTTTCCCCATAACCCTTGACACCCTTACTAATCAACAACCAATCAACATCTGCTTTAAGTACACCCATTGACTTGAACTCCTTGCATTCCACAGATTTACCACCCTCTAGCTAAAGAAATTCCTCTTCCTTAATTAGAGTAAACGGTAGATTTAAACACAGTACAGGACACCATAAAAGATGTTTCAATCTATGTTTAGAATAAAGCAAATGTATATAATTAGATATCCTGGACATTCAGTGACAAAAATAAGACAATAACACCATAAGACATAGGAGAAAAATTAGCCTTTCCAACATGGCTAATTTATTATCCCACTCAACTCCATTCTCCTGCCTTCTCCCCATATCCTTTGACATCCTGACTAATCAAGAACCTATCAACCACTGTATTAGATTTACTCAATGACTTGGCTTCATAGTCAAATGTGGCAATGAATTCCACAGACTTACCACCCTCTGACTAAAGAAGTTCAGAATCAGAATCAGGTTTATTATCACCGGCATGTGACGTGAAATTTGTTAACTCTTCATCTCTGTTCTCAATGGATGTCTCTCCAGGTTGAGGCTGTGCCCTCTGGTCCTAGACTCACTCACTATAGGAAACATTCTCTCCATATCCACCTTTCAATATTTGAAAGGTTTCAATGAGTTACCCCCTCATTCTTCTAAACTCAAAAGAGTCCATGCCCAGAGCCAACAAACACTCCTCGCCACTAAGAATCCAACCAGAAAAGGCTCTCATTATTCTCACTCATTGCCTTCTGCTAGTCACCCAATCTTCTATTCCTACTAGTATCTTTCCTGTAATACCATGGGCGCATATCTTGTTAAGTAGCTTCATGCACAACACCTTAATGAAGGCCTTCTGAAAATCCAAGTAAACAACATCCACAAGATTGTCTATCTTACCTATTATTTCCTCAAAGAATTCCAACAAGTATGTCAGGCAAGATTTTCCCTTAAAAAATTCACACTGACTTTGGCCTTTTTTATCATGTGCCTCCAATTACCTCGAAATCTCATCCTCAGTGATAAACTCCAACATCTTCACAACCACAGCAGTCAGGCTAACTGACCTATAACTTCCTTTCTTTTGCCTCCATCCCTTCTTAAAGAGTGGTGTGACATTTAGAATCTTCCAGTACTCCAGAACCATTCCAGAATCTAGTGATTCTTCAAAGTTCATCACTATTGCCTCTACAAACCCTTCAACTCCCACTTTCAGACCACAATCTCTTCAGCTACCTTTCAGAGCCTTGGAGTGTAGTCTATTTGATCCAGGTAACTTCGCTGCATCCAGACCTTCTATTTTCCCAAGCATCTTCTCCTTAGTAATAGCAAAAACACTCACTACCGCTACCTGATACTCTCAAATTTCTGGCATACAGCTAATATCTTCCATAAGACCATAAGACAAAGGAGCAGAAGTCGGCCATTCAGCCTACTCTTTCCTCGCTTTTACTCATCATATATTTGAAAAACTTTTGGTATCTTCTTTTATATTATTGGCTATCTTCCCTTCATTTTTTATTTCTTTCCTTATGGAGTAAGCTGCAGAAAGTTGTAAACTCAGCCAGCTCCATCATGGGAATTAGGTTCCCCAGCCACCAGGACACCTTCAAAGGCAATGCCTCAAAAAGGTGGGATCCATAATTAAGGACTGCCATCACCCAGGACGTGCCCTCTTCTCATTGCTATCATCAAGAAGGGGGTACTTTATTTCCTCTCTTTTTGCTCTGCTTATTTAATGTAATTTTCTTTTTTATATATGTATACTTTTTGCCACTTACAGTTTTTATTGTTATGTATTACAATGTACTGCTGCAAAATTACAAGTTTCATGACATATGCTAGTGATACTAAACCTCATTCTGACTTGAGCCTTTGAAGTACAGGTTGAAACTGTCTGCTCTGGAATTCTGTAGTTTGCCTAGTTTTGAATCTGTAGTACAGGTTATCCAGATTAACTAACTTACAAACGTGTAAAACAGGATCTAAAATTAACTAAGATCTGTAGCTAAATAGTCTACCAGTGCAAATTCTGCAATCTTAACCAACATTTACAATTTACTGAATCTTTGGATTACTAACAGTTCTTGGAACCTTTACATGGCCAGGAAGTGTCTATATATAAAATGACGGGAGGAAGGTGATCAGGAGCAATTTCTGTGGACCTGGATATCCTGTGATCCGACAACAGTCACGTCCGCATAGTGTATGTGCATTTTGCTAACTCTTTTGTGAAGTCAGGAGCTGGCTATAGAGTCATCCCTTTCAAACTTCGGTGAGGAGGAATTTCTTCAGCAAGAGGGTGATGAATTTTAATAAAGGTGTCAAAAGTTACACAGAGAACCCAAAAGAAAGGGTTGAAAAGGAGAATAAATCAGCCATGATTGAATGGCAGAACAGACTTGATGGACTGATTGGCCTCATTCTTCTTTTATGTCAGTGTCTTATAATAATGTCTTAGTAATGCACTGAGGGATCTCAACTGAAGTATATTAACAAAATAAGAAGTGTTCAGTTCCTTAAGGTTGTTATAGATGGGGATGGTAGTGGGATAAGTTCCCACTACCTCTTAAATGCCTCCAATGATGTGCATCTTAAATAGTCTCTAACAACTAAGTCCAGCTCCTGGGCTTCATGTGTGGCTTAGCTGTTAAGTCTGGCAGAGCTGTTTCTACTGACCGGAGAAAGGGCAAAGGCAGACTACTGGTACCTTAAAACCAATCGCTTTGGGCAGATGGGTCTTGTCAGTTGTTGTTGGCAGCTATCTAGGAGAAGGAAAGCTCCAATCTCAAACCTCTGCTGCCCTGCAGCTGTACCCACTCATGGAGAAGGCTTTGGAAGAAACCCCGAGAAAAAACCTGAGGCAGTCTTATGTTGAGTTCAATGTTGACTGGCAACTCCTGCAACGCCACTGGTGCCAAACAGGATTGGTCTCTACCATTCCCTTCAATTCATGAGCTGAGTGGAGAGGAGGAGCTTGCTGCATGGGCAATTTGTTGCTCTCCATATTATACTTCCCTGGTTTGTGTATCATGTAGACACAACATCCATGGTGACCCTAACCAATGGAACCCCTCATTGATGGAGAGTTTAAATGTTTGATGGCATAAGGTCTTCAGAAAGGGTAAGATGAGGAAACACACACCAATCCTCATCGGGGCAGCAGAAGTGAAAAGAATGAGCAATTTCAGGCTCCTGGGTGTCAATATCTCTGAGAATCTAACCTGGACCCAACATATTGATGCAACTACAAAAAAGACACAACAGTGACTACATTTCATTAGAAGTTTGTGGAGATTTGGTACGTCACCAAAGACATTCACAAATTTCTACAGATGTATCATGGAGAGTATTTTAACTGGCTGCATCACCGTCTGGTATGAGGGTGGGGGGAGGCGGGGGGAAGGTGGTGACTACTGCCCAGGATCGAAATGAGCTGCAGAGAGTTGTACACATAGTCAGCTCCATCATGAACATTAGCATCCGTAGTATCCAGGATATCTTCAACGAAAGATGGCAGCATCCATCATTAAAGACCCCCATCACCCAGGTCTGCCCTCTTCTCACTGTTATCATCAGAGAGGAGGTACAGAAGACTAAAGGCACACACTCAATAATTCAAGAACAGCTTCTTCCCTCTGTCATCTGATTTCTGGATGGGCATTGAATCCATGAACACTACCTCACAATTTTAAAATTTCTATTTTTGCACTACTTACAGACATTTTTTTCCATAATTGTGCATTATGTTGTACTGCAGCAGCCAAGACAACAAATTTCATGACATACTGTATGCTGGTGATATTAAACCTGATTCTGATTCTGACTCTGTTTAAGATGATGAAACTTGTTGCCAGTCTGTGAAACACTGAAACTGTTTGATGAACAGACATGCTGAATGGAAATGCAAGGAAATGCGGATGCTAAAATCTGTAGCAAAAAAAAATAACAAGCTACTGGGGGTACTCAGCAGTCAAGCAACATCTGCTTGGGAATGGTGGGGAGTGGTGAGGGGGTAAGAATTTGACAGTTAATAATTCTGGTCAGGGCCCTTCATCTGGACTGAAAGATAGAGGGGAGGTTCTTGAGGAGTATAAGAAGTGCAAGAAAATACTTAAGAAAGGAATCAGGAGGGCTAAAAGAAGACATGAGGTTGCCTTGGCAGTCAAAGTGAAGGATAATCCAAAGAGCTTTTACAAGTATATTAAGAGCAAAAGGATTGTAAGGGATAAAATTGGTCCTCTTGAAGATCAGAGTGGTTGGCTTTGTGCGGAACCAAAGGAAATGGGGGAGATCTTAAATAGGTTTTTTGCGTCTGTATTTACTAAGGAAGCTGGCATGAAATCTATGGAATTGAGGGAATCAAGTAGTGAGACCATGGAAACTGTACAGATTGAAAAGGAGGAGGTGCTTGCTGTCTTGAGGAAAATTAAAGTGGATAAATTCCCGGGACCTGACAGAGTGTTCCCTCGGACCTTGAAGGAGACTAGTGTTGAAATTGCGGGGGCCCTGGCAGAAATATTTAAAATGTCGCTGTCTACGGTTGAAGTGCTGGAGGATTGGAGAGTGGCACATGTTGTTCCGTTGTTTAAAAAAGGATCGAAAAGTAATCCGGGAAATTATAGGCCGGTGATTTTAACGTCAGTAGTAGGTAAGTTATTGGAGGGAGTACTAAGAGACAGAATCTACAAGCATTTGGATAGACAGGGGCTTATTAGGGAGAGTCAACATGGCTTTGTGCGTGGTAGGTCATGTTTGACCAATCTGTTGGAGTTTTTCGAGGAGGTTACCAGGAAAGTGGATGAAGGGAAGGCAGTGGATATTGTCTACATGGACTTCAGTAAGGCCTTTGACAAGGTCCCGCATGGGAGGTCAGTTAAGAAAATTCAGTCGCCAGGTATACATGGAGAGGTGGTAAATTGGATTAGACATTGGCTCGATGGAAGAAGCCAGAGAGTGGTGGTAGAGAATTGCTTCTCTGAGTGGAGGCCTGTGACTAGTGGTGTGCCACAGGGATCAGTGCTGGGTCTGTTGTTATTTGTCATCTATATCAATGATCTGGATGATAATGTGGTAAATTGGATCAGCAAGTTTGCTGATGATACAAAGATTGGAGGTGTAGTAGACAGTGAGGAAGGTTTTCAGAGCCTGCAGAGGGACTTAGACCAGCTGGAAAAATGGGCTGAAAAATGGCAGATGGAGTTTAATACTGACAAGTGTGAGGTATTGCACGTTGGAAGGACAAACCAACGTAGAACATACAGGGTTAATGGTAAGGCACTGAGGAGTGCAGTGGAACAGAGGGATCTGGGAATACAGATACAAAATTCCCTAAAAGTGGCGTCACAGGTAGATAGGGTCATAAAGAGAGCTTTTGGTACATTGGCCTTTATTAATCAAAGTATTGAGTATAAGAGCTGGAATGTTATGATGAGGTTGTATAAGGCATTGGTGAGGCCGAATCTGGAGTATTGTGTTCAGTTTTGGTCACCAAATTACAGGAAGGATATAAATAAGGCTGAAAGAGTGCAGAGAAGGTTTACAAGGATGTTGCCGGGACTTGAGAAACTCAGTTACAGAGAAAGGTTGAATAGGTTAGGACTTTATTCCCTGAAGCATAGAAGACTGAGGGGAGATTTGATAGAGGTATATAAAATTATGATGGGTATAGATAGAGTGAATGCAAGCAGGCTTTTCCACTGAGGCAAGGGGAGAAAAAAACCAGAGGACATGGGTTAAGAGTGAGGGGGGAAAAGTTTAAAGGGAACATTAGGGGGGGCTTCTTCACACAGAGAGTGGTGAGAGTATGGAATGAGCTGCCAGGCGAGGTGGTAAATGCGGGTTCTTTTTTAACATTTAAGAATAAATTGGACAGATACATGGATGGGAGATGTATGGAGGGATATGGTCCGTGTGCAGGTCAGTGGGACTAGGCAGAAAATGGTTCGGCACAGCCAAGAAGGGCCAAAGGGCCTGTTTCTGTGCTGTAGTTTCTATGGTTTCTATGGTTCTATGGAGATAGCTGGTGTAAATAACTGAGGGGGTTGAGGGGGCAAGAGCTGGCAGGTGGATAAGTGAATCCAGAAAAAGAGAAGTTGAACTTGAGAGGGTAGAGCCACAAGGTAGCAGAGGCCGAGGTCGGAGCTTTCCTTCAACTCGATGAGCAGCCAACTACAGCTCAGAAGAAGCTTGAAAGGTGGATTCAAATGGGATATTGAAGGGTTGAGAGAGCAACAGAGTTAGGCAGCTGACAGGTGGGAGAGACAAATGGCTGTAAAGAGAGGTTGTAGGCAGATGGAAAAAATAGGGGCAGGGAGCCAATGGGAGGAGTTGTAGGTGATGGCCAGAGACTAGGTGGGGAAGGAGAAATAAATTGGGTGACAGGGGGCTGGGGATTGAAAGAGGGGAGAGTGTGAGATGATCTGAGTAGATCAGAAGAAGAGAGCAGGGGAGAGAGGTGGAGCAGGTCACCTGAAATTGGAGAATTTAATATCCATGTGGTTGTGTTGTAGACTTTGCAAGTGGAATCTGAGTTGTTCTTCCAGTTTTCATTTAGTTTTTCCCTGACAGCAGAGGAGACTGAGGAGAGATATATCATTGTGGGAATAGTAAGGGGAATGAAAGTGGTGACCAAGAACCACAGAGAGCTCCAGTTGGCCATTGGGGACTATATGCATTGATGATTTCCTCAGAGGACCTGCCCTGCACCCAGCACATAAGTACAATTATGAAGAGAGCACGGCAGTGCCTCTACTTCCCTCAGAGTTTGTGAAGCTTCAGCATGGCAACTAAAACTAGGTGTGTGGTGAAGAGTATATTGACTGGCTGAATCACAGCCTTCTATGGAAACACCAATGGCCTTGAATGGAAAATCCCACAAAAAGTAGTGGATAAAGCCCTCCCTACCTGTGATGAGCTGGGCTATATCCTCTACTTTTTAGAGGATTTTCCATTTGTGAGCATTGCTGTTTCCATACTAGGCAGTGTTGCAAGTAACCGTTACAATCTCCGTCATGCATCACATGGTGCACACACAGTATTGACCGAACCCCAGCAACACCTTCTTCTCCACTGTGAGCAGATTCTTGAACCCACCTGAAAATCTATAATTCTTCCTCAGACTGTTTTACTCAACTTGTAATGACATGCTTATGCAATGTTTTTATTCAGTGTGACATATACTATTATGTATAATTTCTATTATTTTAAACTTCTGCAATGCACATTTGACATGTTTGTTATGTATGGTGTTGTTCCTAATTTTAAAGGCATCTATACCCTGGGTAAGTATAACTCTGACAATAAACGTGAACTTGAAGTATTTCAGTGCTGGAGCAACTCTACAACTCATGTTCTCAGTATTATTTATTTATGTATTTATTTATTATCTTTTATTTGTATTTGCACAGTTTGTCTTTTGCATGTTGGTTGTGTGTCAGTCTTTGTTTTTGTGTAGTTTCTCATTGCTGCTATTGTATTTCTTTGTTCCACTGTGAATGCCTGCAAAGAAAATGAATTCCAAGGTTGTAAATGGTGATATATATACACACACACACATTGATAATAAATTTCTTCAACTGACCGTCTCAGGAAATCCTCCTTGTTATTCCTCATTTGCACTAATTCATTTTTGATTGTAAACTATAGTAATTTGTTAAGCCCATACTGTATAGCTGCCACAAAACAACAAATTTCATGACCTTTGACAGTGACAATAAAGCGTGATTCTGTTTGTCCACTGGTCCAATGAATTCATTGCTCCACCAGCCCTATGCACAGTGTCAGGAAAGTACCTGGAAGAAAGGTAAAAGGTTTCTTTTGCTGTCTTCCTGTCCAGTATTCATCCCTCAGCAACCATCTTTATGGTGGATTATCTGATCATTATCATGTGGTTGTATGTTGCATCTTGCTGACTGCATGTCTTTCTGCTTTAGTTGAAAAGGGAAGGATGACGTCAAAATACTGAGATATGAAGGGCCCAGCTCAACTGAAAGTGTTTTTTTCTTTCTTTCCTTTTTTGAATCATTTACATTTACTAAACTTCTCTCCATGCAAATTGCTACCAGATTTAACCATCTCAAATACAGTACTGTGCAAGAATCTTAAACGCATATATATTGATAGAGCGCACAACTCTTTTGCATTGTACTGTATTTGTCAAAGTGGAGCGAAGACCAGGTTTTCAAAATTGAATTTATTATTGGATTCATTTCAATCTTCCATCCATCCCACAACGTAAAGAAATAAAAATCTTTGTGTTGTGACTCTCTCGCAATGTACAGATAGGTGAATTTATAAGTCTAATGGCTTGTAGAAAGAAGCTGTTCTGTAGCCTATTGGTCCTGACTTTAAGGTTGTGGTACCATTTGCCAGATGGAAGCAGCTGAAACAGTTTATGGTCGGGGTGACTAGGGTCCTTGATGATCTTCCAGGCCTTCTTTCCACACCTGCTGCTGTAAATGTCCTCAATGGAGGGAAGTTCACATCCACAGGTGCACTGGGCTGTCTGTACAACTGTCTGAAGGGCCAACGATCAAGGTTGGTGCAGTTTCCGTACCAAGTGGTGATACAGCCAGTCAGGGTTCTCGCACTGGTGCCCTATAGAAGGTGGTAGATCAATAAGATGTTGGCAATGGCAAGGGTGGAGCACCATGGGAGGGGTGTGGGACAGGTGGTAAGGAAGGAGCACGAGGGGTGGGGTTGGCATGGGAGCAGACACACCCAGTCCTGAGACACCAGGCAAGGCCATTTGATTCCAAACAATTTCTTTGTTGATCATTACAGAATATCTCCCTGGTGCTTCCCGTTCCCTCCCCTCTCCCTTCCCATTTTCCGAACCATAATTCCTCTCTCCCTGCCCACTTTCCACTCTTAGTCCACAATGGAGACCCGCATCAGAATCAGATTTATCATCACTCACGTGTCATGAAATGTGTTTTTTTTTTTGTGGCAGCGTTTCTGTACAATACATAAAATTACTGCAGTACTGTGCAAAAGTCTTAGGCACCCTAGCTATATATAGGTGCCTAAGACTTTTGCACAGTACTGCAGGTCAGATTCTGACAAAGTCATGTATGAAGTTCTTTGAGATATTTCTGAGCATCATAATAAGACACTGTGAATGAAGAGAAAAATACAAGGAAACTTCCCATAGAATGAATTCCTCAACAGAGATCACTTGCAAATCACTTTGGTGACCTGAACATCACTGCTGTGTGTCAGTCACAAGCTCAGAAAACACTCTATCAGAATGAGTAGGACTGCATCCTCAACTGTTGCCATGGTTACGGACTCTGCAAAGAAGATTGATAACGAATGAAATAATTTTACTTCTCTGGATGGGATCAGGTGAAGCATTCTTAGTGAATACAAGCAGCTCTGCTTATTTTTTTTTTAAACAGAATGAATATGGAATCTCTTCCAATTTATTTTGAGTTCAGCCTGTGTCGTGAAAGCATTGCTCTGTATAACAATGGCATCAAAGCCAGGAGAATGGAAAGCTATGGCTAAGGACAGAGACTGGGATTGTGTTCTCTGATGCGTCTACAAATAATAGCCCCAGTGCTTGCAACTCTGCGCTAGTTCCAAGAGTCCAAGATTGTGCTCAATCTCAACCTCTGACTAAGAAACACACAGAAAATGCTGGAGGAACTCAGGAGGCTGGGCAGCATCTATGGAAAAAGAGTATAGTCAACGTTTCGGGAATATAAGGAATGGAATATAAGGTGTTGTTCCACCAATGTTAGTGTGGCCTAATCACCACAGTAGAGGAGACCATGGATTGACATATCGAAATGGGCTCATTGCCACACGGTGGTGGAACAACACCTTATATTCTGTCTGAGTAGCCTCCAACCTGAGGGGATGAACATCGATTTCTCGAACTTCCAGTAATGTCCCCCCACACCTCTCCTTCACCATTCCCATGCCCTTTTCCCTCTCTCACCCTATCTCCTTGCCTGCCCATCACCTCCTTCTGATGCTCCTCCACCCTTTCTTTCTTTCATGGCCTTCTATCCTCTCCTGTTCGATTCCCCCTTCTCCAGTCTTGTATCTCTTTCACCAATCAACTTCCCAGCTCCTTCCTTCATCCCTCCCCCTCTCCCACTTTCACCTATCACTTTGTGTTTCTCCCTCCCCTCCCCCTCCTTTAAACCTACTCCTCATCTTTTTTTCTTCAGTTCTGCTGAAGGATTTTGGCCCAAAATTTCACCTGTACTCTTTTCCATAGATGCTGCCTGGCCTGCTGAGTTCCCCCAGTATTTTGTGTGTGTTGCATATGAAAGATAAAGGTTGATGTCAAAGCCCAAATTTGGAATTAAGTGAAATAAATATAGTGTAGGGTACTGTCGTCCACTAGATGGGATAGCATGGGCATTAGTAGAGAAGATATGATATGTTAGCTGGGTTGACATCACTTGTCTTTTCCCTGGCACATAAAGATTGGTAACTTGCTTGGTAAGTTGTTTTATTATCGTCGCATGTATCAAGCCAGAGTGAAAAACTTTCTATTTCATGCTATCCGTACTGATCATTTCATCACATCAGTGCGATGAGATAGTAGAAGGGAAAAGTAATAACAGAATGCAAAATATTGTCTTATAGCGACAGAGAAAGTGCAGTTCTGGGAGGCAATATGGTTGCAAGGTTATGACAAGGTAGATCATGAGATGAAGAATCCACCTCCTCATACAAGGGTCCATTCCATTGTCTGAAAACAGCAGGGTAAAAAGTGCCCTTGAGCATGGTGGTATGGACATTCAGGCTTTTGCCTGATGGCAGGGAAGAAAAAAGCAAATATCCAGGGTAGATGGGATCTTTGATTATGTGGGCTGCTTTACTGAGGCAGAGAGACAGAATCCATAGAGGGGAGGCTCATTTCCACGATGTACTGAGTCACAACTCTCCATCCATTCCACTTGGACACTAGTATGGAGGATGGTAATGTGATGGTAAATGTAATCAGCCATGATTGGCAGGGTGCCATTTCTCCCCCATGTAAGATGATGGGATGTACAGATTTCATGCTTGAATTAAACCACATTGTGTGTTTCTTTCCATTGACGACCAATGAGCAACCTCTAGGAAAACAGGTTATGCCATATGTCATATGCCTTAAGGGGAAGTGGTAGAGGCAGATATATTAGGGATATTAAGAGACTCTTAAATAGGCACATGGATGAAAGAAAAATGGAGGGCTTTGAAGGAAGGTACTGTACTGTACTGTTCTACATCCTATCACTGCATGAAACAGACACGGATGCAACGTCATTGGGTATATTTAAAGCAGAAGTTGATAAGATCTTGATTAATCAGGCAGAAGGTACAAGTGCCTTAGGTCCCACAACAGGAGGTCAAGGAGAGATCAAAAAATGTGCATAAAATCACAGGAGAGATAGTCAAGGTAAGCAGGAAGAATCAATCGAGACCTCTCTGCAGAAAGGTAAAGAATGTTATGCTCTAGAAGTTTATAATTGGTGGAAGGAGAGATAAGGGAAAACATATAGAAGACAGGAATTCATGCCTTTAAAAGAGAGAAGCATAATCCCTCATCACATTTATAAAGTACAGAGAAATACAACTCAGAAACAGGCCCTTTGACCCATATCATCTATACTGACCAAGAGGTCCATCAAACTTTGACAGATTTGCCTATGAATTAGTACCAGTTCCATTATGGGCACTAACTTCCCCAGCATTGAGAATATCTTCCAAAGGTGGTAGTTGAGAAAGAGGCATCACCACTAAGAACCCTCGCCATCCAGCACATGCTCTCTTCTCATTATTACCATCAAGGAGGAGCACTAAAGATGCACACTCAACATTTTAAGAACAGCTTCTTCCCTCCCCATGCTATTTTACTCTCTTTTTTGCACTTCAGAATGATTGTTTATGTTTCTTTTTTAAGTTATAATATTTTTAATGTATTGTACTGCTGCTGCAAAGAATAAATTTCACTATGTACTGTCTTAGGCAGTGCACATCTCAGGTACCTAAGACTTTTGCACAGTACTGTATTGATCAACATGTGGCAGAGAGCAAGTTTATAAATCTGGCAGGAGCAAAGGATGTTGGGAATGGCAAGGGTGAGGTACCGCGGGAGAGGAGTGGGGCAGGTGACAGAGAAGGATGGCACAAGTGCAGATTCACCCATCCCTGAGGCACCAGGCAAGGTCACTTGATTCCAAGCAATTGGTTTATTGATCATTACAGAATGGCTCTATGCCGCTTCCTGCTCCCTCATGATTCCCCTCTCCCTGTCCCCTCCTTACTCTCGGTCCACAAAAGAGACCCGAGAGTAATCACATTTATCATCACTCACACATGTCATGATATTTGATTTTTTTTTGTGGCAGCAGTAAAATGCAATACACAGAATTGCTACAATACTGTGCAAACAGTCTTGGGCACCCTAACTAAACACATGCTCTTTTGCAAGGTACTGTATGTCGGTGATAATAAACCTGATTCTGATTCTGGGTTAAGTAGGATTGAACTGCTGGACTGATATAGCAAATAGAACTGCTGTGAATGGACTGCGAACTGCTGGGATGTAAGAGTAACCTAGGCAGATTCTTATTTGACTGTCGTGGACATCATGTGGTAAAAGATTATGCACTGTGCTTCTGGTAAATTTATCCATGCATCTCTGGCCAAGTCCCGAAATCTAGTGCATAATGGTATTTGCAGCATGATGGGGCAGCTCAGAGGCTGGAAAATGCACTGGTTGTGCCAAGTTAAACTAGAGGCAAGCACAATAACCACACTGAAACAATTGGAAGGAATCTGTGGGAGAATGGTAAGCTGATATTTTCATTTTATGCTATTCATTTAATAATTTTCTGTCCTTTTTGTGTTTTGTATTATGAATAATTTTATATTTTTGCATTATTTTAGCTATCAAGGACATTCACACACATTCAACTTCAGTGAAAATATTGACAGCTGGTGATCCTGGGACGGGGTCTCACCAGCTGTTAGTGCAACCAGCTATTTGCGTTGCGAGAGGCCCTGAGCACTCCAGGTCCTCACGGATATCTTAGGAGTGAGACACGTGTAGAAAGCTGAGCCTAGTAACGGATCATAAGCCACAAAGACAAGGCACCAGTTTTTATTTCATTTATTTACTAAGAGTATATATAGTGGCTATACTTCATTAGGAGTTGGAAGTGATTTGGTATGTCAACAAATACACTCAAAAACTTCTATAGATGTACCGTGGAGAGCATTCTGACAGGCTGCATCACTGTCTGGTATGGGGAGGTGGGGGAGTTACTGCACAGCACCGAAAGAAGCTGCAGAAGGTTGTAAATTTAGTCAGCTTCATCTTGGGTACTAGGCTACAAAGTACTCAGGACATCATCAAGGAGCAGTGTCTCAGAAAGGCAGCGTCCATTATTAAGGACCTCCAGTACCCAGGGCATGCCCTTTTCTCACTGTTACCATCAGGTAGGAGGTAGAGAAGCCGGACAGCACACACTCAGAAATTCAGGAACGGCTTCTTTCCCTCTGCCATCCGATTCCTAAATGGACATTGAATCCTTGAACATCACCTCACTTTTTTTTAATATGTAGTATTTCTGTTTTATGCACGATTTTAATCTATTCAATATAAGTATACTGGATAAAGTATACTGAATGATATTGACTCAGTCAATTATTATTATTATTTTATTTTTTTCTCTTCTAGATTATGTAGTGCATCGAACTGCTGCTGCTAAGTTAACAAATTTCATGTTGCATGCCAGTGATTATAAAGCTGATTCTGAATACTTATTGAGACAAGCGTGGAATAGTCTCTGAGCTATACCACCCAGATTTAACCCTAGCCTTACCACGGGACAATTAATCTACCAACTGGTACATCTTTGGATGGTAGATGGAAACCAGAGCGCCTGGAAAAAAACCCACGCAATCACGGGGAGAATGTACAAACTCCTTACAGTCAGCGGTGGAAATTGAACCCAGGTCACTGGCACTGTAAAGCGCTGCGTTAACCGTTATACTACCAGGATTCAGTTGTTTGGGAATAACCAGAAGATCTATCCCAATATTAGATATTCAATATTCAACTAGAACTAAAGGTCATGGGTCAAGAGTGAAAGGTGAAATAGTTAAGGGGAACATGAGTGGAACTTCATCACTCAGAGAGTGGTGCAAATGAGGAACAAGCTGACAGTGGAAGTGGTGAATGCAGATATGATTCCACCATTGGATACATACATGGATGGGAGATGTGTGGAGAGCTATGGTCCAAGTGCAGGTCCATGGGACTAGACAAAATTACAGTTCAGCATGGACTAGATGGGCTGAATGAGCTGCTTCTGAGTACTAGTGCCCTAGGATGCTAAAGCCAGTCAATAATTTGATCCTTTTGGGATCTTTCTTCCCACAAATTGGCTCCTGCGCTTCATGTTATTGAAGTAACTTTTTTTTAAACATGCTTCGTTGAATATAAAATGCTTTGGAAATCATGAGGACATGAAAGACACTTTATAAAAGCATTGTTCGTTAACTACCCTAACTGCAGAAAGAACAGATTAAATGGGTTTAAACATTAACACCATATTTACAGTACAACAGTTGGCAGGCCAAACTTCTAATCAACAAAGGTCCATTATCATTGCTTGCCTTCTGGCATTCTATCTCGTTCATTTATACTTGACAGTCTGTTGTGCGCTTATCATAGCTCAATGGCATCATCATTTAATATTGGGAGAAAATTTGAACAGTTTATTCGCGATTGCTAATGTGTCATTTGACAATGCCGCATATTGACTCATTTCTGCGCTACATCTACATGGAGCACTGCCCCAAGAAAGCAGCATCCTTCATCACGCAGACCACGCTGTCTTCTCACTGCTACCATTGGGAAGGATGTACCACACAACCAGGTTCAGGAGCAGTCATTACCCTTCCACTGTCAGACTCCTGAACCAGGTTGGATAACTTCACTCACCTCACTACTGAACACAACCTCTCGTCTCAATTTCAATGACTCTACAACTCATGTCTCCATATTATATATTGCCTTTGTTTCATTTACACAACTTACATTCGTTGCTTTCCAGCCTTTATGTGTAGTTCTTCGTCCTGTTGTAAATCCAAGAAAGTTAACTTCAGGGTAGTAGATGGTGACATATACAGTATGGGCTATGTTAATAAATTTACTTATAACTTTGAAATTTACCTTCCTTCGGTGACCTCAGATAGCTAAAGCCTAGAGATTGGAGACTGGAGTCCTGTCCTGGAGTTGGAGGGCTCTCCGTGTGGATAGGAGGAAAGGAGCTTGTTTGTTGTTACTGTTTTGTTGCTTGTTGTGTTCTGTGTTGTTCTGCTGACCATCGTGGATACACTATGTTAGCATTGAAATGTGTGGCAACACTTGTGGGCTGCCGCCAGCACATCCTTGGTTGTTAACAGGATTAGTGCATTTCACCATATGTTTCCATATGGTGGTTGTCCATCATGTCCAATGATGACAGGAAACCTGTGGGGAAAATGTCTTGCACAGGGGCAGTTTCACTCTCTTGACTTCAGAAGTCTTGGTTCAGTGGTACGAACAAGCGCCACAAACTGGGGTCTTCCATGGTTGCAGTGGATGACCATGACATCATCTGTTCCTTGACATGCTCTTCGCTCTGCATAAAGTGTTGCAGTGTTGCCTTCCTTGGCCATTGGATCTCACTGTAAATTCCACTGCAGTCTGCCAGAGTTGACTTTGCATGCTAGGACAGGCATGTCCCTATCTCACTGAGGTATGAGGCCCATCGGCTACCCTCACCTGGTTTAGCCTGCCCGTCAAAGTGGTGTACTGGGGTATGGCCGCCGTCTCATGCACACAACTACTTGGAGTCGCAGGTGACAGCTGAGCATCCGGGGGGGGACCAAAGATGAGTGAGCTGCCCCTAAGTGGACATGACAAGCCCCTTCAGCAGAGGTGCTAGCTCTTCTTGGCCACATGTTTCCAAGTACATGTGATGAGACATGCTCGCTGCTCCTGACGGAATTTCCTTGAGTTTGAGTGATCTCTGTCTCTCCTTCGATGCAGTCGGAGCAAGGTTTAATTGCCGAGGTTTATAGATTTGGAGTCTAATTCAGGTTTATGATAGGTTCTAGTTTCTAGTTCTAGTTCTGGTCACTCTTTTTTGTTACTACTTTTGGGTGATTTTTGAATCAGAGTAGCCGGCAGATGATGAACACTGGCCTTTTGATTTTGTGTTTTCCCTCTTTCTTTTTGTTTCCATTTGTGTGATTTGTATTTTTCAGATTGGGGGTGGGGTGTTTTTAATGTTTTCCTTTGAACAGGTTGGTTCCATGGTTATTTTCTGTTTTGTGACTGTCTGTGTGGAAGACAAATTTCAGGGTTGTACAATACATATACACTTAAATAATAAAAGTACTTTGAATCTTTGAATCTTCAGATAAATAAATCTGAATCTGGATCTGAATCTCAGATTTCTAGACCCAGGAGCATTTGAAAACAATGGTGACCCAGCATTACACACAAACAGCTTCTTTCCCTCTGTCATCGGATTTTTGAATAATTCATGTACTCATGAACATTGTCTTTTTATTCCTCCTTTTACAATATTTATTTATTTTTATAATTTATAGTAATTTTATGGGTCTGCACTGTACTACTGCCATGAAAAAAGCTAGATCTCACGTGATTTAAATCAATGATAGTAATTCTGATTCTCATTTCAGTTACAGAAATTCATTCTTACAGATAATATGAATCATTGTCCAAAATTTGAGAAATTGAGCAAAATTTATTCACACAGAATTAAAATCGATTACCTTCAACTCTGGTTTCTTGATATACACACAGATCATGTGGCTTTGTGATACAGAACATTGCGGAAGGTCCTATTTTCACTGAACACATCTCAGCTGCCTCCATAAGGCAGGAGCCTCCCATAGTGGAAACATTCAGCAACCAATCGATTTAATGCAGTCATACAAAGCATGCTTTCACTTTCTTCTCACTGCTGCTATCAGGAAGAGAGTATAGGAACCTCAGATCTCACACCACCAGGTTCAGGCTCTTGAATCAAAGGGGATAACTTCATTCAACTTCACTTGCCCCATCATTGAAGTGGACTCACAAAAGGACTCTTCATCTCACATTCTCAATATTTATTGTTGCTTTGTTTATTATTATTATTATTTCTTTCTTTTTGTATTTGCAGTTTGTTTTCATTTGCAAATTGGTTGAAGACCCAGTCAGTGTGGTTTTTCACTGATTCTGTTGTGGTTATTATTCTATTATGGATTTATTGAATATACCTACAAGAAAATTAATCAGAGTTATATATGGTGAAACGTATGTTGTCTGATAATAAATTTACTTTGAACTTTGAACTTTCAGAAGCTGGACTTTCAGCCTTTTAATATGCTTGCCATTTCTGACCATACATACACTACATTAGCAGGCGGTCATCGATCACAGGGGATCATGGGTTTGTGCCTCCAGTGGACTGTGTCCTCTCTAGGGCACAAGCTTGGGCGGGAAGGTTTGAAGAACTGGCTGTTGCCCATGCAGTGGGTTCCCCCTCTCCACATCACTGATGTAGTCCAAGAGAAGGGCAAGCGCTGGTATAGTTTGGCACCAGTGTCGTTGCAGAGGTTGCCAGAGTGAAGTTGTAAACAACATCAAACTGTCTTAGGGACCCTGGCTCCGGATTTCTTCCTTGGGGTTTACTCCTGAAGCCTTTCTCATGGGTGGGTATGGCCGTGAGACAGTGGAGGTTTAAAATCAGGGTTTTCCTTCTCCTAGGCGGGCTGCCGTCCAAAGCTGATGAGCCCCACCTGCCCGAAGCAACTGGTTTTGAGGGTCCACCTTTGCCCCTTCTCTTGTCAGCAGAAATAGTTCTGTTGGGCCACACGTGAAGGTCAAGGGTTGGACTTGGTTGTCAGAGGCTGTTAGAGTCGCACACCATTTGGAGCACTTTATAGGTAGTGGGAGTTTAACCCCACGACCATCCTCAACTACGACAACCTCAGGAACCTGCAGTACATTATCAACTATATTAACGTACAATTTAAAGCCAATATTACTTCCACTTTCAGCTTTTAGGGCATAATATGCACCAGAACAGAGAACCAGCTGGATGATGAAAAGCAGTGACAATCCTGTTCTTCTTCTATCATCTTGAAACTTTGTTCATTGTATAACACGCACAAAGTTCTGGAGAACTCAGCAGATCAGACAGCATCAATGGAATGGAAGAAACAGTTGACGTTCTGGGCTGAGTGTGGACTAGTTGTATTTGACCACATTTGGCCCATTTCCATCTAAATGCATTCATATCAAGGGGACTAGAGTATAAAAGCAAGAATGTCATTCTGAGGCTTGATAAGGCATTGGCTAGACTGCACGAGGCATATAGTAAGCAGTTCTGAGCCTCTTATCTAAGAAGAGATGTGCTGGCCTTGGTGAAGGTCCAGAGGAGGTATATGAGAATGATCCCAGGAGTGAAATGGTTAATGTACAGCATGAGAAGCATTTGAGGGCTCTGGGCCACTACTTGCTGGAGTTCAGAAAAATGAGGAGGGATCTCATTGAAACCTGTTGAAAATTGAAAGGCGAAAGTAGATAGAGTGGACATGCTGAGGATGTTTCCTATCATGGAAGAGTCAATGACAAGTGGGCACAGCCTCAGATTAGAAGGACAGAAATGAGGAGACTTTTCTTTAGCCAGAGGATGGTGAATTTGTAGAATTCATTGCAACAGACAGCTGTGGAGGCCAATTCATTGGGTAAACTTAAAGCGGAGATTGATAGGCTTTTGATTAGTACGGACATCAAAGATAATGGAGAGAAGGCAGGACAATGGATTTGAGAGGGATAAAAAATCAGCCATGATGAATGGTAGAGCGGACTCGATGGGCCAGATAGCCTGATTCTGCTCCTATGTACAGTATTACGATCTTGTGATCTATACCTATCCTATCCCTGTTCCTGCCCCAGTACCTTTTAAATCTTGTTACTGCTTCTGTCTCAACACTTCCGCTAACAGCTCATTCTAGATATGTATCACCATTTACATGAAAAAGTTATCCCTCGGGTTCCTTTTAAATCTCTTCCTTCTCATCTTAAACCTATGCCCTCCACATAGAACATAGAATAGTACAGCGCAGTACAGGCCCTTCGGCCCACAATGTTGTGCCAACCCTCAAACCCTGCCTCCCATATAAGCCCCCACCTTAAATTCCTCCGTATACCTGTCTAGTAGTCTCTTAAACTTCACGAGTGTATCTGCCTCCACCACTGACTCAGGCAGTGCATTCCACGCACCAACCACTCTCTGAGTAAAAAACCTTCCTCTAATATCCCCCTTGAACTTCCCACCCCTTACCTTAAAGCCATGTCCTCTTGCATTGAGCAGTGGTGCCCTGAGGAAGAGGCGCTGGCTATCCACTCGATCTATTCCTCGTATTATCTTGTACACCTCTATCATGTCTCCTCTCATCCTCCTTCTCTCCAAAGAGTAAAGCCCTAGCTCCCTTAATCTCTGATCATAATGCATATTCTCTAAAGCAGGCAGCATCCTGGTAAATCTCCTCTCTACCCTTTCCAATGTTTCCACATCCTTCCTATAGTGAGGCGACCAGAACTGGACACAGTACTCCAAGTGTGGCCTAACCAGAGTTTTACAGAGCTGCATCATTACATCGCGACTCTTAAACTCTATCCCTCGACTTATGAAAGCTAACTCTCCATAAGCTTTCTTAACTACCCTATCCACCTATGAGGCAACTTTCAGGGATCTGTGGACATGTACCCTGAGATCCCTCTGCTCCTCCACACTACCAAGTATCTTGCTATTTACTTTGTACTCTGCCTTGGAGTTTGTCCTTCCAAAGTGTACCACCTCACACTTCTCCGGGTTGAACACCATCTGCCACTTCTCAGCCCACTTCTGCATCCTATCAATGTCTCTCTGCAATCTTTGACAATCCTCTACACTATCTACAACACCACCAACCTTTGTGTCATCTGCAAATTTGCCAACCCACTCTTCTACCCCAACATCCAGGTCGTTAATAAAAATCACGAAAAGTAGAGGTCCTAGAACAGATCTTTGTGGGACACCACAAGTCACAATCATCGAATCTGAATGTGCTCCCTCCACCATGACCCTTTGCCTTCTGCAGGCAAGCCAATTCTGAATCTACCTGGCCAAACTTCCCTGGATCCCATGCCTTCTGACTTCCTGAATAAGCCTACCCTGTGGAACCTTGTCAAATGCCTTACTAAAATCCATATAGATCACATCCACTGCACTACCCTCATCTATATGCCTGGTCACCTCTTCAAAGAATTCTATCAGACTTGTTAGACATGATCTGCCCTTCACAAAGCCATGCTGACTGTCCCTGATCAGACCATGATCCTCTAAATGCCCAGAGATCCTATCTCTAAGAATCTTTTCCAACAGCTTTCCCATCACAGACGTAGGCTCACTGGTCTATAATTACCCGGACTATCCCTACTATCTTTTTTGAACAAAGGGACAACATTCACCTCCCTCCAAACCTCCGGTACCATTCCCGTGGACAACGAGGACATAAAGATCCTAGCCAGAGGCTCAGCAATCTCTTCTCTCGCCTCGTGGAGCAGCCTGGGGAATATTCCATCAGGCCACGGGGACTTATCTATCATAATGTATTTTAACAACTCCAACACCTCCTCTCCCTTAATATCAACATGCTCCAGAACATCAACCTCACTCATATTGTCCTCACCATCATCAAATTCCCTCTCATTAGTGAATACCGAAGAGAAGTATTCATTGAGGACCTCGCTCACTTCCACAGCCTCCAGGCACATCTTCCCATCTTTATCTCTAATCAGTCCTACCTCATTTCTGTCATCCTTTTTTTCTTCAGATAATTGAAGAATGCCTTGGGGTTTTCCTTTACCCTACTCGCCAAGGCCTTCTCATGCCCCCTTCTTGCTCCCCTCAGCCCCTTCTTAAGCTCCTTTCTTGCTTCCCTATATTCCTCAATAGACCCATCTGATCCTTGTTTCCTAAACCTCATGTACGTTGCCTTCTTCCACCTGACTAGATTTTCCACCTCACTTGTCACCCATGGTTCCTTCACCCTACCATTCTTTACCTTCCTCACCGCGACAAATTTATCCCTAACATCCCGCAAGAGATCTCTAAACATCGACCACATGTCCATAGTACATTTCCCTGCAAAAACATCATCCCAATTCACACCCACAGGTTCTAGCCTTATAGCCTCATAATTTGCCCTTTCCCAATTAAAAATTTTCCTGTCCTCTCTGATTCCATTCTTTTTCCATGATAATGCTAAAGGCCAGGGAGCGGTGCTCACTGTCCCCCAGATGTTCACCCACTGAGAGATCTGTGACCCGACCCGGTTGATTACCTAGTACTAGATCTAGTATGGCATTCCCCCTGGTCGGCCTGTCCACATACTGTGACAGGAATCCGTCCTGGACACACTTAACAAACTCTGCCCCATCTAAACCCTTGGAACTAATCAGGTGCCAATCAATATTAGGGAAGTTAAAATCACCCATGATAACAACCCTGTTATTTTTGCACCTTTCCAAAATCTGCCTCCCAATCTGCTCCTCTGTATTTCTGCTGCTACCTGGAGCCTATAGAATACCCCCAATAGAGTAACTGCCCCCTTCCTGTTCCTGACTTCCACCCATACTGACTCAAAAGAGGATCCTGCTACATTACCCACCCTTTCTGTAGCTGTAATAGTATCCCTGACCAGTAATGCCACCCCTCCTCCCCTTTTCCTCCCCTCTCTATCCCTTTTAATGCACTGAAATCCAGGAATATTGAGAATCCATTCCTGCCCTGGTGCCAGCCAAGTCTCTGTAATGGCCACTACATCATAATTCCGTGTTTGTATCCAAGCTCTCAGTTCATCACCTTTGCTCCTGATGCTTCTTGCATTGAGGTACACACATTTCAGCCCTTCTACCTTACTACCTTTACACCGTTTATTCTGCTTCTCTTTCCTCAAAGCCTCTCTGTATGTTAGATCTGGCTTTCCTCCATGCACTTCTTTCACTGCTCTATTGCTCTGGGTCCCATCCCCCTTGCAAATTAGTTTAAACCCTCCCGAACCATTCTAGCAAACCTACCTGCAAGGATATTGCTCCCCCTCGAGTTCAGGTGCAACCCATCCAATCTGTCCAGGTCCCACCTTCCCCAGAAGAGATCCCAATGATCCAAAAATCTAAACCCCTGCTCCCTGCACCAACTCCTCAGCCACGCATTCAACTGCCATCCCCTCCAATTCTTACCATCACTGTCACGTAGCACTGGCAGCAATCCTGAGAACGTCACCCTTGAGGTCCTGTTCTTCAGTCTTCTGCCTAATTCCCGAAACTCACACTTCAGGACCTCATCCCTCTTCCTGCCTATATCATTGGTCCCAACATGTATCACGACTTCTGGTTGCTTTCCCTCTCGTACCAGGATGTCATGCACCCAGTCAGAGACATCCCGGACCCTGGCACCCGGGAGGCAACAAACCATGCGGGTGTCCTTCTCACGTCCACAAAATCTCCTGTCTGCTCCCCTGACTATAGAGTCTCCAATGGCGACAACTCTCCTCTTCTCTGTCCCACCCTTCTGCACCATTGGGTCAGACTCAGTGCTGGAGGCCCTGCCACCATGGCTCACACCTGGTCGGTTGTCCCCGCCAACAGTATGCAGGACAGTAAACTTATTATTCAGGGGAATGTCTACAGGGGTGCTCTGCACTACCTGTCTGCTCACCTTCGCTTTCCCCCCTCTGACTGTCACCCAACGACCTGCTTCCGACAGCCTAGGTGTGACTACCTCCCTGTAGCTCTCATCTATGACTGCCTCATTCTCCCTTATGAGTTGAAGATCATCCAGCTGCTGCTCCAGATTCCTTACACGGTCTTCCAGATCACCCAGCCGTATGCACTTCTAGTCCTTGTTTTACCTGCCAAGAAGAAAAGTGGGAAATTACCTCTGCTGGGATAGTTTTCTTTAAAACTGAGTGGGGATTTAAATGAAGTGCATAAGATTATGACCACCTTGGAAAGAGTGAAGAAGAATTATTGATCGATAAGGCAGAAGGTTTGATAATTTGGGAGCACAGATCTAAATTAATTGGCAGAAGTGTTCAGAAAGAATCAATGAAAACAAGTTTTCATCCAAGAGTAGCGATGTGCCTAGCCAAAGCCATAACCAAATTTAAAATGTATTTGGATATGCATTCGAAATTAGATTGAATAGCTTTTCACTCAGCATAAATTTATTTAGAGATACAGCATGTTAACAGGCCTTTATCACCAATGAACCCATACCACCCAGTTACACACATGTGATCAATTAAACTGCTAACCTGTACATCTCTGGCATGTGGGAGGAAACCAGAACACCCATAGGAAATCCACAATGTTCATGGAGAGAACGTACAAATTTGTAGCAACATGTAGCAAAAAAACACACCAACACATACAGAACGCTGGAGGTACTCAGTAGGCCAGGCGGCATCCATGAAAAAGAGTAAACAGCTGATGTTTCAGGCCAAGACAGTTCCAACAGACGTTGGCAAAAGTGAACTTCGGTTAGCATTATGCTCAGCGCTATGTTATTATGCTATGTTGACTGCTAAAATTCTTATTAGTTGGCAGCAAGTATGTGCAATGAATTATAGCCTTGGCAACATTGGTCAAATCTTTCAACTAAATCTGCTTGAGCAAAGTCGACTGCAGTGGAGTGAGTTATACCTTATTTTTCTATCTTTTGTAGATAGACACCCTAAAGAACTTCACAGCTTCTATACTCACCTTATTGCTTTCTCTTTTCACTACTATGATGCACTGATATATGGAAAGATCTGTCTGGATAGCACGCTGTTGGCCAGAAAGAACTACATAGAAACTTAGAAAACCTACAGCATAGTACAGGCCCTTCGGCCCACAAAACTGTGCCAAACATGTCCCTAGCCTAGAACTACCAAGGCTTCACCCATAGCCCTCTATTTTTTCTAAATCCATGTAGCTATCCCGGAGTCTCTTAAAAGATCCTATCGTTTCCGCCTCCACCACTGCCACCGGCAGCCCATTCCACGCACTCATCACTCTCTGCATGAAAAACTTACCCCTGACATCTCCTCTGTAGCTACTTCCAAGCACCTTAAAACTATGCCCTCTCATGCTAGCCATTTCAGCCCTGTGAAAAAGCCTCTGACGATCCACACGATCAATGCCTGTCACTATCTTGTACACCTCTATCAGGTCACCTCTCATCCTACATCGCTCCAAGGAGAAAAGGCCAGGTTCACTCAACCTATTCTCATAAGCCATCCTCCCCAATCCAAGGCAGCATCCTTATAAATCTCTTCTGCTCCGTTTCTATGGTTTCCACGTCCTTCCCGTAGTCTACAGGCTACAAATCAGTGGATTCAAATGAATCAAGGAAGCAGACGGACTAACTGCCTTTGTTCTTTCTATGAGGGAGGAGGTGAAAGCTGCCATTTTATGAAGAGACACAGTGTTCTCCATTCTGTGAGATAAAGTTGCTTGGCTTGATCAGTGTTTTAAAGTCAACACAAGGAGGCCTCAGGTAATCTGCTGAAATAGGGAACTTTTCCAAAATAAGAAGTTATTCGTGAGGTGTTCTTTAGTTGGATATAATGTGCAGGTTTGCCACTGTTGGAATCTATCTCTTCCCTGTGTTGCTGGTTGCTGATTGAACAAAAAGCCATAAATTATCGATTGTCAACACGAGGAATTCTGCAGATGCTCGAAATTCAAGCAACACACATCAAAGTTGCTGGTGAACACAGCAGGCCAGGCAGCATCTCTAGGAAGAGGTACAGTCGACGTTTCAGGCCAAGACCCTTCATCAGGGCTAACTGAAAGAAGAGCTAGTAAGAGATTCGAAAGTGGGAGGGGGAAAGGGAGATCCGAAATGATAGGAGAAGACAGGAGGGGGAGGGATGGAGCCAAGAGCTGGACAGGTGATTGGCAAAAGGGATATGAGAGGATCATGGGACAGGAGGCCCAGGGAGAAGGAAAAGGGGGAGGGGGGAAAACCCAGAGGATGGGCAAGGGGTATAGTCAGAGGGACAGAGGGAGAAAATGGAGCGAGAGAGAAACAATGTGTGTATATAAATAAATAACGGATGGGGTACGAGGGGAAGGAGGGGCATTATCGGAAGTTAGAGAAGTCAATGTTCATGCCATCAGGTTGGAGACTACCCAGACGGAATATAAGGTGTTGTTCCTCCAACCTGAGTGGACTATTCCTCTTCTCACCCTGTCTTTTGCAAAAATGCCATCCCCTTCTCGCAATTCCTCCGTCTCCGCCACATCTGCTCTCAGGATGAGGCTTTTCATTCCAGGACAAGGGAGATGTCTTCCTTTTTTAAAGAAAGGGACTTCTCTTCCTCCACTATCAACTCTGCTCTCAAATGCATCTCCCCCATTTCACGTACATCTGCTCTCACCCCATCCTCCCGCCAGCCCACTAGGAATAGGGTTCCCCTGGTCCTCACCTACCACCCCACCAGCCTCCGGGTCCAACATATTATTCTCCGTAACTTCCGCCACCTCCAATGGGATTCCACCACTAAGCACATCTTTCCCTCCCCCCCTCTTTCTGCTTTCTGCAGGGATCACTCCCTATGTGACTGCCTTGTCCATTCAACCCCCCCCCATCCCTTCCCACCGATATCTCCCTCCTGGCACTTATCCTTGTAAGCAGAACAAGTGCTACACATGCCCTTACACTTCCTCCCTTACCACCATTCAGGGCCCCAAACAGTCCTTCCAGGTGAGGAAACACTTCACCTGTGAGTCAGCTGGGGTGATATTACGGCGTCCGGTGCTCCTGATGTGGCCTTCTATATATTGGCAAGACCCGACGCAGACTAGGAGATCATTTCGCTGAACACCTACGCTCTGTCCACCAGAGAAAGCAGGATCTCCCAGTGACCACACATTTTAATTCCATGTCCCATTCCCATTCTGACATGTCTATCCACGGCCTCCTCTACTGTAAAGATGAAGCCACACTCAGGTTGGAGGAACAACACCTTATATTCCGTCTGGGTAGACTCCAACCTGATGGCATGAACATCGACTTCTCTAACTTCCGCTAATGCCCCACCTCCCCCTCGTACCCCATCTGTTATTTATTTATATACACACACTGTTTCTCTCTCTCTCCTTTTTCTCCCTCTGTCCCCTTCACTATACCCCTTGCCCATCCTCTGGGTTTTTCCCCCCCTCCCCCTTTTCTTTCTCCCTGGGCCTCCTGTCCCATGATCCTCTCGTATCCCTTTTGCCAATCACCTGTCCAGCTCTTGGCTCCATCCCTCCCCCTCCTGTCTTCTCCTATCATGTTGGATCTCCCCCTCCCCCTCCCACGTTCAAATCTCTTACTAGCTCTTCTTTCAGTTAGTCCTGACAAAGGGTCTCGGCCTGAAACGTCGACTGTACCTCTTCCTAGAGATGCTGCCTGGCCTGCTGCGTTCACCAGCAACTTTCATGTGAATTATCGATTGTCACTTGCTGGGAATAGGGCAATAAATGGATTCTGGCCTGAAGCAGAGTTGACAAAAAGGTGTTAAAGGTCAAGCACATGACCTACAGCCAATGACTTTGGAATGTAACATTTGAATTGGTAAAGAATGAATATAAAAGCAGACACTTCAGGTGTGCTGCAGCAATAACTCAGTAGGAGATTCACCATTGTGGATGGAGGTGCCCCATGAACATGAAGATCAGAAACAGGTCTATGAGAAATATGTGGCCAATAGCGGAAACTCCTTTTTAACTGGTATTATTCTTTGACTGTTCATGGAAGGTCAGGAAAACTCAGTAAGTGTACACACAGGTGCTTGGTTGTGTAAGTTCATGCGTCCTTCTGTTGAGACTTGTCGATAATTGCAGATGCTCTCTTGCCTCCCTGATCATTATTACAAGGGGTGATTCTTGTAACAATGCAAACAAAAGATCTTTTCTGTACAGAGTACAGGTGACAGCAATAAACCAATAACTAATTCTACTTGCTTTGTCGTCACCGTTCTTCCCTTCTTTCAAGCATGTATCAACAAGCTAAACCATATATGGATGATGACAATGTATTCAACTCATGGATGATGTTGACAAGGTCAACAGTCCTGTGCATAGTATTTGTTTGTTTATTTATTTAGAGATACAGTGTTGAATAGGCCCTTTGAGCCTTGCCATCCAGCAACTCATGATTTAATGCAAGCCTAATCATGGAACAATTTACAATGATCAATTAATCTAATAACCGGTACATCTTTGGACAGTGGGAGGAAACTAGAGTACCTGGAGAAAACCTACGCCTTCCACAGGGTGGATGCACGAACACCTTGCAGAGGACGCCAGTATTGAACTCTGAATTCCTATGTCCCGAGCTGTAACAGTCACATGCTAAATGGTGTGTTACCGTGGTGTCCTGTTGTTCTCACCTTTTTTCCCTCCTGCTTCCAGCATTTGTTAATAAACTAAAACATAATTGGATGATGACAAACACCTACTAGCCTCAGGGCTGATGTTGATGAGGTCAATAGAGTTAATGTGACTCATATTATAGCTCCTTATTGAACAACCCTGTTACTCTCATCTGCCATTGACAAGAAATAGACAACATCTCCTCCAAGAGGACCACAACCTTGTGGTAGGGTTTGGAGGCTTGCATGTCTCAATGATCTGGACAGCTACGTTGGCTGGAGTCTGTGCTTTATGTTTTGGCTCTTGGTAAGGTCCATGCCAAACAGGCCAAAGAGTAGAGGCCAGACAAAGAGTGGTCCACCAGTCTTCCAGCATTGGGGGTTCAGCTCAGGGCTAACAACCCTGACTGGTCAAAAACAATTCTTACAGAAACAGCAATGAAGAACCCTTCTACATCTAAATATGATAATGTTCGTGAGTTTAACAGTAGTGAAAACTGAGAGGAAGTTACTGGCATGATGAACGAAGCCTTGAACAACATCAGAGATGGAGGGCCTTCATTACTGCCCTAAACACCAGTGGCGTAAAAGGCAGTAAGTAAATAGGGGAAAATATTCTGCATAACTTAAATATTCATACAATTTCCTCATTAAATTTGTTTCATATTTATTCAACATATAAACCAAGCCCAAGTTTTTCTTATACGGCCTTATGGTGGCATAGCACTTAGCATGACACTATCTCAGGTCAGGACGTTCAGAGTTCATTTCCAGCACAGTCTGGAAGAAGTTTGTACATTCTCCCCGTGAGCACGTCGATTTCCTCCATACTCTCTGGTTTCCTTTCATAGTCCAAATACATACTGGTTATGGAAGAGGACTGGCGAGGGAAGAGGACCAGGTTGAGACGACAGAGGCTTGTGGAGAAGAGAAGTTATAAGCCATGTCTCCCCTCTCTCATCATGGGCAATGTGAGATTGCTGGGGAATAAAATGGACGAGTTGACGGCTCTAGTCAGGAGTCAGAGAACATTTCGGGACAGCAGTGTTATGTGTTTTACTGAAACGTGGCTGCACGACGACATACCCGATCAAAACGTTTCCATAGAGGGCTTCCAGACCGTCCGGGCCGACCAGAATTGCACTGAGAGCAGTGAGTGTAAAGGAGGGGGGCTTGCTGTTGTGGTAAACAACAGATGGTGCAATTCTGGTCATATTATGATCAAGGAACGTGTTTGTAGCCCGGATATTGAACTTTTTGCTGTTGGACTCCGGCCATATTATTTGCCAAGGGAAATCTCACATGCAATTGTGGTTATTGTGTACATTCCTCCCTCTGCCAACCCGACGTCGGCGTGTAACATCATTTACACCGTCATAGCCAGATTACAAACCCAGCACCCGAGTGCCCTCATTACCATCTCGGGCGACTTCAACCATGTTACTATGGCTTTACTTTTTTCTTAACCAATTTCCCTCTGGATCAATAAACTATGACTATGACTAGTAGATTAATTGATCACTGTAAATTGTCCTGTGATTAGGCTAGGGTTAAATAAGTGGGTTACTGGACATTGCGGTGTGTTCAGTCTGAAGAGACTGCTCTGTGCTGGTTCTCCAAATAAATAAATAACTCAACAGGAATGTTCAGGTTCTGTCAGCAAATCACCTCATTACTTATCACAATAAATTTACAGCAATCCAATTTTGAATGGCTGACCCCCAAGGTTTGTTAGTGAAATGAATGCATCAAGAATGCTGAGATAAAGTAATCCTTTCCATTATTTTACTGTTTTAATGATTTCCTTTAGTCTGTTCAGTAAATCAATGACTTGGTATTAAACAGTTGGCGCATTATAAATATCAGTTGTTGTCAGCCCATGCAGCATCTCAGCGGATGTACACTACTGTGCAAAAAGACATACATAGTGAGTGAGGATGTTTAAGCCTTTTGCACTGTACACTTTTTGTTAGTGTGGACCATAGAGCGAGTTTGTAAATGTGCTGGGAGCAAAGATGTTGAGAATGGTGAGGGTGGAGTGCCACGGGAGGGGTGGGGTCAGGTTGGCAGAGGAGCAGACACACCCAGCCCTGAGTCACCTGACAAGGTCAGTTGATTCCAAACATTTGATTTATTACCATTACAGGGTGCCTCTCCGATGCTTCCTTCCTCCTTCCCCTTTTCCCAATGATGGTTCTCCTCTCCCTGCCCCCTTCTCACTCTCAGTCCATATCAGAATCAGGTTTATTATCACTCACATACGTCATGAAATTTGTTTATTTTTGTGGCAGCAGTACAGTGCAATACATAAAATTACCACAGTACTGTGCAAAAGTCTTAGGTACCCTAGCTATATATATATATATATATATGCCTAAGACTTTTTCACAGTACTGTATATGCTGGGCCCACCATATTTATGCAATCATGACAAAAACATGCCAGTGGTTGTACTTCAATAGTATTTTGAGGAGATTGGTATGCCACAGAAGACTCTGGCAAATATCGTCAGATTTAATGTGGGCAGAAGAAGGATCTAGTGCTTTCCCAGCATATATGATGAATAAACTCTTCCTGGGCTTCTTCAAGATTAAAATTGATACCTGTACCTGGCTGGAAGCTCGAGAAGAGTTTATTTGTTAATGAGGAGAGCATTTGCACTGGTTGCATTATTGTCTGAATGATTGACTGTGTGCCTTTAGGCTCCTGTACCTCCATCTTAATGGTAGCAATGAGAAGAGGACATGTCCCGGGTGATGGGGCTTCTTAACGTTGAATGCCCCTTTTTGAGGCGTCACTCCTTGAAAATGTCCAGGGTGCTGGGGAGACTAGTGCCCATCATGAAGCTGCCTGAGCTTACAACTTATGCAGCTCGTTTCAACCCTGTGTAGTGCCCCAACACTAAATGGGCACTGAACCAATGAATACTACCTCACTATGTTCTTGCACTACCTTTTTAATGTAGCTATTTTATATATACTGTAAATTATAGAAACATAGAAACATAGAAAATAGGTGCAGGAGTAGGCCATTCGGCCATTCGAGCCTGCACCGCCATTTATTATGATCATGGCTGATCATCCAACTCAGAACCCTGCCCCAGCCTTCCCTCCATACCCCCTGACCCCCGTAGCCACAACGGCCATATCTAACTCCCTCTTAAATATAGCCAATGTACTGGCCTCAACTGCTTCCTGTGGCAGAGAATTCCACAGATTCACCACTCTCTGAGTGAAGAAGTTTTTCCTAATCTCGGTCCTAAAAGGTTTCCCCTTTATCCTCAAACTGTGACCCCTCGTTCTGGACTTCCCCAACATCGGGAACAATCTTCCTGCACCTAGCCTGTCCAATCCCTTTAGGATTTTATACGTTTCAATCAGATCCCCCCTCAATCTTCTAAATTCCAACGAATACAAGCCCAGTTCATCCAGTCTTTCTTCATATGAAAGTCCTGCCATCCCAGGAATCAATCTGGTGAACCTTCGTTGTACTCCCTCTATGGCAAGGATGTCTTTCCTCAGATTAGGAGACCAAAACTGCACACAATACTCCAGGTGTGGTCTCACCAAGGCCTTGTACAACTGCAGTAGTACCTCCCTGCTCCTGTACTCAAATCCTCTCGCTATAAATGCCAGCATACCATTGGCCTTTTTCACCGCCTGCTGTACCTGCATGCCCACTTTCAATGACTGGTGTATAGTGACACCCAGGTCTCGTTGCACCTCCCCTTTTCCTAATCGGCCACCATTCAGATAATAATCTGTTTTCCTATTTTTGCCACCAAAGTGGATAACTTCACATTTATCCACATTAAATTGCATCTGCCATGAATTTGCCCACTCACCCAACCTATCCAAGTCACTCTGCATCCTCTTAGCATCCTCCTCACAGCTAACACTGCCACCCAGCTTCGTGTCATCCGCAAACTTGGAGATGCTGCATTTAATTCCCTCATCCAAGTCATTAATATATATTGTAAACAACTGGGGTCCCAGCACTGAGCCTTGCGGTACCCCACTAGTCACCGCCTGCCATTCTGAAAAGGTCCCGTTTATTCCCACTCTTTGCTTCCTGTCTGCTAACCAATTCTCCATCCACATCAATACCTTACCCCCAATACCGTGTGCTTTAAGTTTGCACACTAATCTCCTTTGTGGGACCTTGTCAAAAGCGTTTTGAAAATCCAAATATACCACATCCACTGGTTCTCCCCTATCCACTCTACTAGTTACATCCTCAAAAAATTCTATGAGATTCGTCAGACATGATTTTCCTTTCACAAATCCATGTTGACTTTGTCCGATGATTTCACCGCTTTCCAAATATGCTGTTATCACATCTTTGATAACTGACTCCAGCAGTTTCCCCACCACCGACGTTAGGCTAACCGGTCTATAATTCCCCGGTTTCTCTCTCCCTCCTTTTTTAAAAAGTGGGGTTACATTAGCCACCCTCCAATCTTCAGGAACTAGTCCAGAATCTAATGAGTTTTGAAAAATTATCACTAATGCATCCACTATTTCTTGGGCTACTTCCTTAAGCACTCTTGGATGCAGACCATCTGGCCCTGGGGATTTATCTGCTTTCAATCCCTTCAATTTACCTAACACCACTTCCCTACTAACAAGTATTTCGCTCAGTTCCTCCATCTCACTGGACCCTCTATCCCCTACTATTTCTGGAAGATTATTTATGACCTCCTTAGTGAAGACAGAACCAAAGTAATTATTCAATTGGTCTGCCATGTCCTTGCTCCCCGTAATCAATTCACCTGTTTCTGCCTGCAGGGGACCTACATTTGTTTTTACCAGTCTTTTCCTTTTTACATATCTATAAAAGCTTTTACAGTCAGTTTTTATGTTCCCTGCCAGTTTTCTCTCATAATCTTTTTTCCCCTTCCTAATTAAGCCCCTTGTCCTCCTCTGCTGAACTCTGAATTTCTCCCAGTCCTCAGGTGAGCCACTTTCTCTGGCTAATTTGTATGCTTCTTCTTTGGAATTGATACTATCCCTAATTTCTCTTGTCAGCCACGGGTGCACTACCTTTCTTGATTTATCCTTTTGCCAAACTGGGATGAACGATTGTTGTAGTTCATCCATGCAACCTTTAAATGCTTGCCATTGCATATCCAACGTCAATCCTTTAAGTGTCATTTGCCAGTCTATCTTAGCTAATTCATGTCTCATACCTTCAAAGTTATCCCTCTTTAAGTTCAGAACCTTTGTTTCTGAATTAACTATGTCACTCTCCATCTTAATGAAGAATTCCACCATATTATGGTCACTCTTACCCAAAGGGCCTCTCACGACAAGATTCCTAATTAACCCTTCCTCATTGCTCAAAACCCAGTCCAGAATAGCCTGCTCTCTAGTTGGTTCCTCGACATGTTGGTTCAAAAAACCATCCCGCATACATTCCAAGAATGTATCTTGCTGTAAGTCACAGCTTTTTTATTACTATGTATTGCATTGTGCTACTCCGGCATAACAACAAATTTCACAACACATTTTTGTCTTCAATTCCTCACTGACAGCACCAGATGTCAGGACTATACACAGACAGCACCAGAGGTCAGCACTAAACACAGACAGAACTGGAGGTCAAGACTGTAAACAGACGACCCCGGAGATCAGGACTATGGACAGACAGTACCGGAGGTCAAGATTATACACAGACAGCACTGGAGGTCAGGACTGTAAACAGACAGCACTGGAGGTTTGGACTATGGACAGACAGCATCTGAGGTCAGGACTAAACACAGACAGCACCGGAGGACAGGACTAAAGACAGACAGCACCGGAGGTCAGGATTATACACAGAGAGCACTGAAGGTTAGGACTATACACAGACAGCACTGCAGGACAAAACTAAACACAGACAGCACCAGAAGACAGGACTAAACACAGACAGCACTGGAGGACAGGATTATACACAGACAGCACCAGAGGTCCTGCCTGTGGACAGACGGCACTGGAGGACAGGACTAAACACAGACAGCACCGGAGGACAAGACTAAAGACAGACAGCACCGGAGGACAGGATTATACACAGACAGCACCAGAGGTCCTGCCTGTGGACAGACAGCACCGGAGGACAGGACTAAACACAGACAGCACCGGAGGACAAGACTAAAGACAGACAGCACCGGAGGTCAGGATTATACACAGAGAGCACTGAAGGTTAGGACTATACACAGACAGCACTGGAGGACAGGACTAAAGACAGACAGCACTGGAGGACAAGACTAAAGACAGACAGCACCGGAGGACAGGACTAAAGACAGACAGCACTGGAGGTTAGGATTATACACAGACAGCACCGAAGGTTAGGACTATAAACAGACAGCACCGGAGGTCAGCGCTAAATGTAGACAGAACTGGAACTCACGACTATACACAGACAGCACTGGAGGACAAGATGAAACACAGGCAGCACCAGAGGTCTAGACTAAACACAGACAGCACTGGAGGACAGGACTAAACAGAGACAGCACTGGAGGACAAGACTAAACACAGACAGCGCTGGAGGTCAGGACTGTAAACAGACAGCACTGGAGGTCAGGACTGTAAACAGACAGCACCGGAGGTCAGCGCTAAACGTAGACAGAACTGGAGCTCACGACTATACACAGGCAGCACTAGAGGACAAGATGAAACACAGGCAGCACCAGAGGTCTAGACTAAACACAGACAGCACTGGAGGACAGGACTAAACAGAGACAGCACTGGAGGACAAGACTAAACACAGACAGCGCTGGAGGTCAGGACTGTAAACAGACAGCACTGGAGGACAAGACTAAACACAGACAGCGCTGGAGGTCAGGACTGTAAACAGACAGCGCTGGAGGTCAGGACTGTAAACAGACAGCACTGGAGGACAAGACTAAACACAGACAGCACTGGAGGTCAGGACTGTAAACAGACAGCACTGGAGGTCAGGACTGTAAACAGACAGCGCTGGAGGTCAGGACTGTAAACAGACAGCACTGGAGGACATGACCAAACATGGACAGCGCTGGAGGTCAGGACTGTAAACAGACAGCACTGGAGGACAGCACTATACATAGACAGCAGCACTAAATGCTACACCACATATTTTCTGTTGCCATTGCTCTGTATAATTGCTTGCTAATATTCTATTAAAGTAATTATTCTGGTTTGGTTAATATTGTTGACTCAAAAGAGGCTTAGGGTTGATCTCCGTCACCAGATTAAGTCAAGTGACTGTATAAGCATGGTGGGTGAATGCTGTGCTTATCCTACTTTCTCATAGAACAGGGGTCCACAGACCCCTTGGTTAATGATAAGCATCTGGAGCAAAACACCCATCCTAGAGGGTGCTGAATCTCTGCAAGCCTCTGCTCTAAATGAGTGTGGAGCCTAAAACATTGGGGTATTTAAAACAGAATGCGATTGTGTTTGAAAGATGAGGGAATTCAAGCTCAATTTTATTGTCATCTGACTGTACATGTATATTCTTCGGTTGTCCATCAAAATCCGATGACGACGTCCACTCCTTTAACGGTGAGATCTTTAATGACTGTACAGTCCTATCCTGGACCCACAAGCTCTATTGCAGGTGGGACATTGTGGAAGTGGTGGCAACCATGGCTACATTTCTCCTGGCTCTCTTCTGCTGTCTTCTGGTTGTTCTTTCCATCTCCAGAATACGAACCCCGTCCCTACACAGTTATCACCAAGTGGTACAGTCAGCAGCAACCTCCTCCAGGTCCTCGGGTCTAATCTTGCACTTCCTTAAAACATTCTTCATCTGATCCTTGTAGCGCTTCTTCGGCCCTCCAGCTGAGCGTCGACCATGATGTAGCTGGCCGTATAACCCTCTGCAGGGCAGCCGACATGGGGACATCCCTATCACGTGCCCCAGCCACTGCAGTTGGCGCTGGGTGATCATGGCCTCAATACTTCTGCAGTTGGTCTTTACAAGTATTTCAGTGTGAGGCACCCGCTCACGCCAGGTAATTCCCAGGATGCGCTGGAGGTGGCTTGTACATGTATACAACCAAATGAAACAACGTTGCTCCAGATCATGGCATACCCACAAAACATAAATCACGTAACAGCACATAAAACAGAATATTAACACAACACAAATAAGTTAATAAAATATAACCTGAAGTGCATTTAGTGGGCAGCGCAAGTAAACATGAAACAGTGGACAGCTGGTTGTCCTAGTGACGAGACCTCGGAGGTGGCAGGGGTATTCATTAGTCTCACAACCTGGAGAAAGAAGCCATTACCCAGTCTGTCAGTCCTGTAACCCCTTCCTGAGGGTAGTGGGTCAAAGAGATTGTGGGATGGGTAGTAGGGATCTTCAACAATGGCCCTTTATATACAATGGTCCTAGTAAATAACACAAATAGGGAGGAGGGATCCCCCATCCTCTGTAGGGTCTTGCAGTCTGATGCAACTGAGATTAAGAAGAGGAGATGAGGCCTGGAACAGTTCCACCATGACTGTTATGCTTTGTAATTCCAGAACATAAAACTATTGTAAAAGAAAAACACAGAGAATCAAGAATGTGAGAATAACTTTGTTTCTACGACCATGTATGACGTGGTGTTGTAATGACGTATGCTATTTATGTACTTTTACATATAACTCCCAAGGCATTATATAAACAACAAAGAATGGTTAATCAAACAATATATTTAAAATTTTACTCAATTACTGAAATATTAAATATACAACAATGACCATATTGAGTAACAGTGCAGTCACAAGGACCCTGCTGGCATACACCTGATTCTGCTTTCCACCATAATAAAAATGGAAATGCTTGGAATACTCAGATCATACCACAACTGTGGGAAAAGATTCAGAGTAAATGTTTCATATCTTAGGCAGGCTGTTAATGGGAGACAAAATAAATTTGTTAATCTGCAGGGAATGTAAGGGAGGGGAGGAATGTCTCTGGTGGGGTAAAACCAGGGTGGCGATGGGTATAAGCTATAAATGAAATTATAGATTGTAAAATGTAGCACATAGAATAGTACAGCACAGTACATTTCTTTCAGCCCTCAATGTATGCCAACTTTTTAACCTACTCCAAGATCAATCTAACCCTTCCCTCCCACATAGCCCTCCATTTTGTTTTCATCCAAATGCCTTTCGAAGAGTCTGTTAAATGTCCGTAATACATTTATATATACCACCAACCCCTAGCAGCGTATTCCATCCACCCATCACCCTCTTATGTAAAAAGCCTACCTCCGATATCAACCCCACCCCCTCCCCATACATTCTTCCAATCACCTTAAAATTACACTCCTTGATTTGCCATTGCTGCCCTCCGGCTATTAACTCATTCTATGACTCATAATCTTTTACACCTCTATCAAGTTTAGGGTTGCCAACTTTCTCACCCCCAAATAAGGGACAAAAGTAGCAGTCAAATACGGGACACTTGTGCTTACCCCGAGAAAGACTACCATGACGATGAAGCCTTGCGCGGGCACCTGTGTGCGCATGCGTGTCCATGCCGATGTTTTTCTACAAATCGATTTTGGTTTTATCTTCCCAATTCTGCTTTTACTATATGTTCGTGTTATTTTAGGTTTTATGTGTTATTTGATATGATTTGGTAGGTTATTTTTTGGATCTGGGAACGCTCAAAAATTTTTCCCATATAAATTAATGGTAATTGCTTCTTCACTTTACGCCATTTCGGCTTACGAACTGTTTCACAGGAACGCTCTACATTAACGGGGGAAATACGGGACAAGGGCAGTCCTGTATGAGACAAAACAATTTAGCCCAATATACGGGATGTCCCAGCTAATACGGGACAGTTGGCAACCCTAATCAAGATACCTCTCCTCCTCCTTTGATCCAAAGAGAAAAGCTCTGACCTGATCATCCTATTTTCTATGTTTCTATGTTTCTATTCTCAGTAGACATGCTGTCTAAACCAGACAGCTTCCCAGTGAATCTCTGCAACCTCCCTGAAGCTTCCACATCCTTCCTCGAATGAGGGCTCCAGACCTGAACAAAATTACCTGATCAACTGGTGAATGGGATTGTTGACAGATGAGAAGGGGACAGAATAATGTAGGAGTTATGAAATGAAGAGGAGGAGAACAAACAGGTTGTACTGGGAACATTTTCCACCGCGAGAGGAGTACAGAGAAAAAGACAGGAAAGAATAAACTAATGTTACAAATGGTTGATTGATATTGACTGAGAAATCAAGTTACCTGAAGTTGTAGAAACCAATATTGAGTCCAAAAGGTTATAACAGCCCAGAGGCAAGATGAGGCATTTCAAAGTTCAAAGTTCAAAGTTCAAAATAAACTTATTACCAAACTACATATATGTTACCTTGTACTACGTTGTGATTTGTTTTCTTGCAGGCACTTAAAGGAAAAATAAATGAAATAATTAGAATTTATGAAAGACTATACATATCCAGACAATGACAATGCAAAGGAAGACAAAACTGCAAATAAAACATGATTCTGAAAGCATGAGTTGTAAAGTGTCCTTGAAAGTGAACTTGTAGGTCGTGTAATCAGTGCAGAGTGGTGGTAACTGAAGTGTACTAAGGCAGTTCAAGGGCCTGATGATTTGGGGGCAATAATCCTTTCTGAACCCGGTGGTGCGGGACCTAACACAAGAGATTCTTCAGATGCTCGGACTCCAGAGCAACACTCACAAAATACTGGAGGAACTCAGCAGGTCTGCCAGCATCTATGGAGGGGACAAACAGTCATCAGGATGGGAAAGGAAGAGAGAAGAAGTTAGATTAATTTTGGAGACGTGAAGGAGTGCAAGCTGGCAAGTGATAGGTGAGACCAGGTGAGCACCAGGTGAGTGGGGGTAGGGGTGAAATGAGGTAAGAAACTGTGAATAGATAGAAAAAGTAAAGGCCTAAAGAAGGAATCTGATAAGAGAGGGAAGTAGACCATGGGAGAAAGAGAAGGGGGAGGGACACCAGAAGGAGGAGATGGGCAAGTGAGGAGAAGGGAAAGGGTATGGGGAATGGAAAAAAGAGAAAGGGGAGTGGTGAGAAATTACTGAATGTTAGAGAAATTGACATGCACACTGTCAGGTTAGAAGCTGCCCAGGCAGAATATGTTGCTCCTTCAACTTGGGCATGGTCTCATCATGGCAGTTGAGGAGACCATGGACTGACATGTCGGAATAGGAATGGGAAATAGAATTAAAATGAGTGGCTACAGGCAAACCCCACCTGTTCTGGTGAATGAAGCGAAAGTGCTTGACGAAGTAATCTCCCAATCTACGTTGGGTCTCGGGAATGTAGAGGAGGCCTCACTGGGTGCACTGGATACAGTGGATGACCCTGAGAGATTGGCAGGTGAAGTGTTGCCTTACCTGGAAGGCCTGTCTGGGGCCCTGAATGATAGTGAGGGAGAAGGTGAAGGAGAAGGTGCCGCTACTGACCTTCTCCATCTCCAGTTGCATGATGAGGAACGGTTTTCTCCTTCTGTAGTTGGCCTCATGCTTGTATTGAGCCTCATTGTATCAGTGCTGGAAACCACAGGATTATAGGGTGGTAATGGGAGCAGAAAAGGAAAATTATAGTATTGGGCACAGCAAGCAGTACCTCACTATGGACAGAATTCAGTCTTCTGTTCATCCAGAGACAAAGATTATAAGATGATGGGAAGGGAAAAGGTTTTCACCAAATCTGCTCTTGGTTTCTCCATTGTTGAGAAGACCACATGGTGAACACTGAATGGAGTGTGTGGGACTGATAGAAGAGAATCGCTGCTCCATCTGGAAAGACTCTTTGGGTCTGAATGGTGGAATAGGAAGAGGAGAAAGGACTGAAAGGGAAAGTGCAGCCTTGATAAATGGTCTTGACCTGAAACGTCCTCTCCATTGGTGCCACCTGACCTGCTGAATTCCTCTTTTACACCTTATCATTTTATCTTTATTTATTATTTATTTGCTTGCTTATTTATGTACTATGTATATATTCTTCTTACTGTAATTCATAGTTTTTATGATTATATATTGCAATGTACTGCTGCCATATAACAACAAATTTCATGACATGTGGCAATGATGAATAAACTCTTCTAGGGATTCCAGCCGGGTAAGGCATTGATTTCAACTGACATTTTGATGACAAACTCTACCATCTTCATCAAGGATGATGGCTGGGCATGCCTATTCCGCTGGTGTATAAGTCATTGCAAATGCAGTGTTCTGCTACTGCCAATTTCTCCGGGTAACCCAAATGGATACACCTCTCGCGTTCCTTAAGGCAGGTTTACACCGTGCATCCCATCTGGCCGATATGCGCTGCTCCACATTCATAGGGAATACGTAAACGCCAACTGTCCTGATTCCCAGGTCATCTTTGACCCAGATAAGCTGTGATTGGAACTTCCTTACGGGCTTGTGGATGGTATTAATCTGCTATTCCTCAGGATTCTGGTGATCCTTCTAGAAACCTCATTCTGATTCTGTAACTTATGGTAATTTTTTACATCTTCCATTGTACTGCTGTCACAGAACAGCAAACTTCACAATATGTGACAGCTACAATAAACTCGATTCCGAAGCATACTTATGAAAAGTACTGGTTGTTAGTCAAAGGACCCAAGAGTCTCCCGATCACGATACCCAGTTCTATTTCAGTTGTCTATGGAGCAAGTGGATGGTCAGTCACATTTCAGGCTCTGACGCACATAACTTGCCTTACATTTCAATAGTTATCTATTAATGTGGGTGCTATAAATCATGCAACATAGTACTGGAAAGTGAAAATGGTTCTGTTAGCAAATGAAATGTATCTGGGTTAGAGATACTAAGAACATTGAAACTCATGTTCTCAGTATAATTTTTATTTGCAGTTTGCCTTCTTTTGTACATTGATTGTTCTACTGTACTTCTTTGTTAACCTGATCTCAATTTTATGTTATCAGCTGTGACAGAGCTCAAGATGCACTGTTGGTGTTGATGCAGCATGAAATGTTAACTGAACAGTATTCTAGGTAGGGGCAAAGCTGCGGATTGCATGCACATGGAGCACAGCCTCAAGAAAGCAGCATCCATCATCAAGTACCCCACCATCCAGGCCATGCCCTCTTCTCGCTACTACCGTCAGACAGGAGGTACATGAGCCTTAGGTCCAATATCAGGCTCCTGAATCAGCATGGATAACTTTACTCACCGAACCGATTCTATGACCTACTTTCGAAACCATAAGACCTAAGAGCAGAATTAGGCCATACAACCCATTGGGTCATTTCTGCCATTCCATCATAGTCAATTTATTATCCCTCTAAACCCCATTCTCCAGCCTTCCACCCATAATAATTGACACCCTGATTATGAACCTCTGCCTTAAATGTACCTAATGACTTGGCCTGGACAGGACTTATTGAATATGCTCACAAGAAAGTCAATCTCAGGGTTGTACATGGTGACATATATGTACTTTGATAATAAATTTACATTGAACTTTGAATCACAGCATCACAACCATCTGGCTAAAGAGATATTTCCTCATCTCAGTTCTAAATGGACGTCCCTCTATTCTGAGGCTGTGCCCTCTGGTCCCAGCTTCCCCCACCATAGGAAACACCTCTCCATGTCCACTCTATTCAGACCTTTCAATATTCGATAGAAATATTCGATTTCAAGGACTCTTTGTAGCTCATGTTTGCAGTATATTTTTAATTGCAGTCCTTTTTGCACATTGATTGTCAGTCTTTGTCTGTTTCTGTAGTTTTTCTTAAATTCTACTGTATTTCCCTATAAATGCCTGCAAGGAAATTAATATCATGGTAGTATATGATAACATGTATGTACTTCGATATTAAATTTATTTTGAACTTTGAAATCTGAAGCTGTAGTAACAGAGAATTTTTACTCCTAGTTGTTGTGTTTTCTCTACATTTTCTGCATTCTGAGTCAAACTAGCTACTTAAATCTGACTAACTAACAACTGAGCTTCAATCCTGAAATGATGACACTTGTCAGGTTATCATGATGTCATTATGCTTTCTTTCTCCATCAACCAATAAGAAGAAGGCTGGAAATTCACATTCATTGAAACGTGATGATGTGACCAGTTGTCTCCTTCCTTCCAATGCTGTCCTCCTTCCACGGACAGGTCTGAGTAACTTCAATAGACCAAACAGTACAAATTTCAATCTGCCAAAAGAATTCAACGGGTTGAGCAGCAACTGTGGGAAGAAAGACACTGCTGGAGTTTCATCTCACAATCCTGCATCATTACTACCATCAAGAGGAGGTAAGGGAGCCTGAAAACACACATTTAAAGTTTTAGAAACAGCTTTTCCCCTCTGCTATTACATTTCTGAACGTTCCATGAACCTATCAACACGACCTCATTATCTTGCTCTCTTTTTGCACTATTTTTATATATATCTTCTAAGTATCAAAGTAAATTTTAATATCAAAGTACATACATGTCACCCTGAGATTCATTTCCCTGTGGCAAACCTGTTGAATTGTAACTATAACAGGATCAATGAGAGATCAACCGAAGTGCAGAAGACAACAAACTGTAGAAATGTAGATATAAATAAATAGCCATAAATATTGAGAACTTGAGATAATGAGGTAGAGTCCTTGAAAGTGAGATCAATGGTTGTGAGAAAATTTCAACGATGGGGAAGTGAAATTCAGTGTAGTTACCCACTTTTGTTCAAGACCCTGATGGTTGAGGAGTAATACCTGTTTTTGGACTGGAGAAGTGTGTCTTGAGGTCCTTGTACCTTCTACCGAATGGCAGTGGCGAGAAGAGAGCATGACCTGGGTGGTGGGGATCTCTGATGATGGATGCTGCTTTCCTACGACAGCATTTTATGGAGATGTGTTCAATGTTTGGAAGGGCTTTACCAGTGATGTACTGGGCTGAATCTATTACCTTTACTACGATTTTCCATTCAAAGGCATTGATGTTTCCAAACCAATCAATACACTCTCCACTACACATCTATAAAAGTTTGTCAAAATTTTAAATATCGCACTGAATCTCTGCAGACTCCTAAGGAAATAAATTTATTTTCTTCACAATTGCACTTACGTGCTGGGTCCAGAACAAACCATATGAAACAGTAACACCTAGGAATTTAAAGTTACTACCCTTTCCACCTCTGATCCTCTGATGAGAAATGGCTCTGGTCTCTCTCTCTAGAATTCGATAATTTTATTGTAAATTACATGATTTTTTTTATGTATTGCCCTCTACTGCTGCCAGAAGACAACACATTTCACAACATACTGTACATCAATGATAATAAGCCTAGAGTCATACTCATAGTCATACTCATTGTATTCTGTCTACAGACAGAAACAGGCCCTTCGGCCCATATAATCTGTACTGACCTATTATTCTGCCTTAACCTATTGACCTGCACATGGACCATAGCCCTCCATACCTCTCCATCCATGTACTTATCCAAACTTATCTTAACCATTGAAATCAAAGCAGTATCCATCACCTCTGCTGACAGCTCATTCCACACTCTCACCATGCTTTGACTGCAGATGATCTGCTTAAATATTTCATCTTTCACACTTAACCTATGATCTCTAGTTTTATCTCACCCAACCTGTGAGGAAAAAGCCTACTTGCATGTACTCTGTCTATACCCCTCAGAATTTTGTATTCTGTCTACACGCTTAGAGTTTTGTATATCTGATTCTGGTAATATCAACAGCACAATGTTTGTAAGACTTGTGTTCTAATTTTGGTATTCTCCTATAAATGAATTGAAAATGCACTCGAGTTCCACTGCATCTGTAATCCTTGAAGCAACGACCATCTTGTCTTCAGGTGCCAAGAACCCAAGCTCTGGAAACCTCTCCTCAAATCTTGCCCCTTCTCTAACTCTTGTATTGAAGAGTTTCTTTAAAACCTACCTCACTGGCCTTACCTGTGGTTGTTTACAATACAATGTGGGGGTATGTCAATGAAGCCTATTGAATAGTGAAAGGTCTTGATAGAGTGGCTGTGGAGAGAATGTTTCCTATGACGGGGGAGTCTAAGGCCAATGGACACAACCTCAGAATGGAGGAGTGTCCTTTTAGAATGGAGGTGAAGAGGAATTTCTTTAGCTGGAGAGTTGTGAATCTGTGGAATTAGTTGCCAAGGCACTGTGAAGGCCAAGTTATTGGATATATTTAAGGCAGAGGTTGACAGATTCTTGACTAGTCAGGGCATGAAGGGATACAGGGATAAGGCAGGAGATTGGGGCTGAGAGGAATATTGGATTAGCCACAATGAAATGGATGTGATGGGCTGAATGCCCTAATTCTGCTCCTGTATCTTATGGTCTTATTGGAATTTGAATAGTCTTATTATTGTTTAATATACTGAGATACATTATGCATTTAATGTACCAAGCCAAGAGGTAATGTTGCAGTTATATAGAACCCTGGTCAGACCCCACTTGGAGTTCTGTGCTCAGTTCTGGTCACCTCACTACAGGAAGGATGAGGAAACCACAGAAAGAGTGCAGAGGAGATCTACAAGGATGTTACCTGAATTGGAGGGCATGCCCTATGACAGTTGTCCCCAGCCACCGGGCCGCAAAACACGTGCTACCGGGCCACGAGGAAACAATATGAGTCAACTGTACCTTTCCTCATTCCCTGTCATGCCCACTGTTGAACTTGAACACACGCGAGGTCATCAGGTGGGCATTAACCTGCAACTACTCAATGAGTGAAAAACAAACCTCGCTTGAGAGTTTCTTTGAAAGAGGTGGTAGGGGATATAAAAGGCCTAATGATGATGATCACGCAGAGACAGCTGAGGCCGAGACTGCAAAAAAAAGAAAGCTTCCTTCAACAGAAAATACAGCGAGTCGTACATAAAATATGGCTTTATTGCCACCGGTGACTCGCACGCTCCAAGCCCCGCGAGTGATATGTGGAGACAAGCTGTCTAATGAGACAATGAAGCCCTCAAAACTGCTTCGGCACCTTGAGTCCAAGCACCCTGCACTTAAAGACAAACCCGCTGAGTTTTCTGAACGGAAAAAAAACGTGAGCAAGCGGGACAGAAGCAAGTGCTGAGAGCCACCACCTCCACAAATGCTGCTGCTCTGAGATCATCGTACTTAGTGGCTAGCCGTATTGCTAAGGCTAAGAAGCCTTTCACTGTTGGTGAAGAATTGATTCTGTCTGCTGCCAAGGACTTGTGCCGTGAACTGTTGGGAGAAGCTGCAGCTAACAAGATGGCACAGGTTTCTCTTTCAGCTACCACAGTTTCAAGGAGAATCGATGACATAGCGGAGGACATCGAAGCACAGCTGTTGGAACGGCTTAACGAGTCTGGTTTCACTACCCGAGTCAAAGAGGTTGCTCCTGAATGCCAGTCTACACACTGTGTAACACACAGGGAAATGCTGGCTAGCTGATAAATGTCACCTGATCTTAACAGTGTATTGAGTGATGTTGTTGAAGTTACCAATCACATCAAAGCAAAAGCCCTTAACTCACGTCTGTTTGAGCAGCTTTGTGAGGAAATGGATGAAGAGCACAAACGCCTTCTCTTACACACTGAAGTCAGGTGGCTATCAAGGGGGAGAGCCCTGGCCAGGGTTTTTGAGTTAAGAGAGCAGCTACAGAGATTTCTTTCAGGAAAAACGTCACCACTGGCAGCACACTTCTGTGACGAGGAGTGGACAGCAAAACTCGCTTATCTGTGTGACATCTTCAATCTGCTCAATGAACTCAATTTGTCACTTCAGGGGAGAATGACAACTGTCTTCAAGTTGGCAGATAAAGTATCTGCTTTCAAAGCCAAACTGGAAATGTGGGGACGGCGAGTGTACGGGGGCATATTTGACATGTTCCCAACATTAGCTGAGATTTTTGGGGAGACTGAGGCTGCACCATCTTTCTCACAGCTGGTGCGCGGTCACCTAACTTAGCTGCTGACAGAATTCGAGCGTTATTTCCCAAACGCTTATGACCCAAGATGTGCAAAGGAATGGGTCCGTGACCTATTTGTGAATGTCCCTGGTGAATCATCCATGTCAGTGCGGGAAGAAGATCAACGCCTCGAGCTTGCAAATGACAGTGGGCTGAAAAGTATGTTTGACATTAACATCTCTGCCGGCATTCTGGATCAAAGTCAAGGCTGAATATTCTGAGATAGCCACGAAAGCACTGAAAACATTGCTTCCATTTCCAACATCATATCTTTGCGAAGCATGATTTTCTGCAATGAATGCAACGAAAACTGAATTGCGGGATAGACTGGATATAAGGAACCCCCTTCGAGTATCGTTGTCTCCCATCACCCCTTGATGGGACCATCTTGTTGCCGGGAAACAAGCCCAGGGCTCCCACTGATTCAGCGATATTGGTGTGTTGCAATAACTTTATAAGTTCATACAAGGAAAATATGCGCTGTGTGTTTAATATCCAAACATTACTTAAAATGTTATGATGCTATTGAGTTATAAGTGACTTATAACTGACATCACTATATTCACGGGAGGAAAATATGTGCTGTGTGTTTAATACTAAATTCGTTAGGTAAACCCTTTTAGAAACAAAATTATTAACCACCTATAAGTGACTTAGTTTCACCTATTCCGTTCGTGATTAACAACCCCACCACCACCTCCCCCCCGGGTCGGCCGGTCCGCAAAAATATTGTCAATATTAAACCGGTCCGCGGTGCAAAAAAGGTTGGGGACCCCTGCCTTATGAGAATGAGTTGAGTGAACTTGGCCTTTTCTCCTTGGAGCAACGGAGGATGAGAGGTGACTTGATAGAGATGTATAAGATGATGAGAGGCATTGATTGTGTGGATAATCAGAGGCGTTTTTCCAGGGCTGAAATGGCTAACACAGGAAGGCACGGTTTTAAGGTGCTTGGAAGTAGGTACAGAGGAGATGTCAGGGGTAAGTTTTTTACACAGAGAGTGGTGAGTGTATGAAATGGGCTGCCAGCGATGGTGGTGGAGGTGGATACAAAAGGGTCATTTAAGAGACTCCTGGATAGGTACATGGAGCTTAGAAAAATAGAGGGCTATGAATAACCTGAGGTAATTTCCAAGGTTAGGACCTGTTCGGCACAGCTTTGTGGGCTGAAGGGCCTGTATTGTGCTGTATGTTTTCTATGTTTTCTATACAGTGACAACCTTGTATTACATAATGTTCTTACAGATCAAATCATTACACAGTGCATTGAGGTAGAACCATTCCAATATCCCCTTACATGGCCCAGTACCACTTTCACTTTGATTAGGAATTGTCCTGAGATATTTTTGCCATCTTCAAAAGGTCCCATATAAATGCGATTTATGCCTTGTAGTTGCTGTTGACTTTTCATTGAAGTTGTAAGGTTCCTCTCAGTTGTCTTTGCCATTTAGGTATGTTGGCAGTTCATAAATTAAAACAAAGATCTGCTTCATATTTTCTCCATCTTGGGTACAAAATCCATTAGTTAAAATTGCTTCTCTGCAAAGCTGGGACAACTGAATTATCTATAGCCTAGAGGGAGCAATTTGAGGATATAAATTCTGAAAGTGGGTGATTTATAATCATCGCTAGTAATGTAGATGTTGGCCCAGAAGTGAATAAAGCATTGGACCTTCCATGTTCCACATCTCCAAGCACAATTTCCTCTTCAATCAATAATTTTTTTCCCATTTCTCTAAAATATAAAACTCTAATTAGGCCACTCTAATTAGTTGAGTCTTTGGAGAGGGTACAGTAGTGGTTTACCATGATGCTGCCCAGATTAGAGAGCATGTGCTAAACAAGAGTTGGGCCAAACTTAGGTTGTTTTCTATGGAGTGGCAGAGTTTAAGGAGAGACCTGATACAGGTTTATGAGATAATGAGAGGCATAGATAGAGTAGAGATATAGCATCTTTTCCCACAGCTGAAATGTCTAATACCAGAGGACATGCACTTAAGGTGAGAAGAAGTAATTTCAAGGGAAATGTGAGGGGCAGGTTTTTTACACTGATGCTTGGAATGTTCTATCTGGTTAAAAGTAGAGGCAGATACATTAGGGACTTCTAAGAGATGTTTAGATAGGCACATGAATATGAGAAAAATGGAATGATATGAACATTGTGTAGGCAGAAGGAAAGAGTTCAGTTGCCCATTTGGTGACAAATGTAGTTGGTTTGGTACAACATTGTGGGTGAAGAGCCTGTTCCTGTGTTGTACTGAAAAAAAAGAGGCGAGAGTAGACTGCTGGAAAACGATGCTGGAGAGATAGTAATGGGGGTCAACAAAACAATAGATGACCTGAATAAATATTTTACATCAGTCTTCACTGTGGAAGTCATTAACAGTATGGTAAATGTTCCATATGTCAGGGGGCATGAAGTGTGTGAAGTTACCATAACTAGAGAGAAGGTTCTTGGGAAACTGAAAGGTCTGCAGGGGTATAAGTCACCTGGACCAGATGGTGTACACATCAGGGTTCTGAAAGAGTTTGCTGAAGAGATTGTGAAGGCAACGGTAATGATCTTTCAAGAATCATTAGACTCTGGAATACTTCTAGAAGACTAGAAAACTACAAATGTCACTCCACACTTCCAGAATGGAGAGAGGTAGAAGGAAGGAAAATATAGTCCAGTTAGTCTGACCTCAGTGGTTGGGAAGATGTTGGAGTTGATTAATAATGATGAGGTCTCAGGATACTTGGAAGCAAATGATAAAATAGGCTGTAGTCAGCATGGTTTCATCAGAGAAAATCTTGACTGATAAATCTGTTGGAATTCTTTGAAGAAACAACAAGCAAGATAAACAAAGGCAAATCGGTTGATGTTGTGTATTTGGATTTTCAGAAGGCCTTTTAACAAGCTGCCACACATGAGGCGGCTTAACAATCTATGAATCCATGGTATTACTGGAAAGATTCTAGCATGGAGAAAGCAGTGGCTGATTGGCAGGAGACAAAGTGTAGGAATAAAGGGAGCCTTTTCTGACTGGCTGCTGGTGACTAAAGGTGTTCCACAGGGGTCTGTGTTGGGACAGTTTCCTCTTACATAATATGTCAATGATTTGGATGATGGAATTGATAGCTTTGTTGCAAAGTTTTCAGACAATATGTAGATAGGTTGGGGGCATGAAGTTTTGAGGAAGAAGAGAGACTATAGAAAGATTTTGACAGATTAGGATACTGGGCAAAGAAATGGCAGATGGAGTATAGTGTTGGGAAATGTGCAGTCATGCACTTTGGTAGAATAAATTAAAGGGTTGACTATTTTCTAAATGGAGAAAAAATATAAAAAAATGAGGTGAAAGGGACTAATTTGCTGGTTGAGTCTGTGATAAGACAGGCAAAGGCGATGTTAGCATTCATTTCAAGAGAACTAGAATACAAAAGCAAGAATGTGATGTTGAGACTTTATAAAATACTGGTGAGGCCTCATTTAGAGTATTGTGAGCAGTTCTGGGCCCTTTATCTTAGAAAGGATATACTGAAGCCGGAAAAGCTTCAAAGGTGGTTCACAAAAATTATTTCAGGATTGAAGAGCTTGTCATATGAAAAGTGTTTGATGGCTCTGGGCTTGTAATCACTAGAATTCAGAAAAATGAGGGGTGGGATTTGGGAGAAGGCAGGAGATTAGGGCTGAGAGGAAAATTGTATCTGCCATGATGAAATGGTTGAACAGACTCAATGGGCTAAATGGCCTAATTCTGCTCCTATATCTTATGGTACTTTCTATGTTCTTTAATGGCTGGTTTTGAGCTCAAGCATTTAATGGACTGTTTCACCTCATTGAGTTAAGGAGTTGGAACATTATGTTGAAATTGTTTAAGTCATTGGTGAGACCAACGTTGGCGTACTATGTAGTGTTTTGGTCACCGTTATAGGAAAGTCATGGTTAATCTGGAATAAGTACGGAAAAGATGTATGAGGATTTTGGCAGGACTAGAGGGCCTGAGTTATAGGGAAAGGTTGACCAGACTAGGTCTTTATTCTTGGAATATAGGAAAATGAGGGGCAACCTTACAGAAGGTTATGAGAGGCATAGATAGGGTGGATGATAATAGTCTTTTCTCCACGGAAGCATAGACTTGGAGCAGGGGTTCCCAACCTGTTTTATGCAATGGACCAATAGCATTAAGCAAGGGGACTGTGGAGCCCAGGTTGGGAACCCCTGACTTAGAGAGGGGAACAATGTAAAATTGAGCTGAGAGGCAACCTCTTCATGCAGAGGGTATTGAGTAGATGGATGGAGCTGCCAGAAGACATGGTTGAGGCAAGTACAGAAGTATCATTTAAGAAGCATTTGGATATGTACATGAAGGGATGGGGTAAGAAAGATGTGGACTGAATACAGGAACCGGTGCTAAACTCGGGGCAGGGTGGGGGGAGGTTACTGTAATCGGCATGGAATAGTTGGACTGAAAGCCTGTTTTGGTTCTGTATTGCTCTTAACTCTGTGACTCAGGCCCAGGTAGACAAAGGAGGGGCACGGATGTAAATGCACACTAAGATACGAGTAGTTTCTTGTACAATGTATGGTTGCTTAGATGAATGCAAGAAGAGGAAAAGGCCACCAGGCCCCTTAAACCTGACCCACTGTTGAATACGATCATGGTTTACCTAGGCTGGCCTCAAATCCACTTCCGCAGCAGTCCCTCACAACCTTCATTCCAAGGGTGTTGTTCAATAACGTATCCAGATGATCGATTAACAGCTAGGGTAATGATACTACAATGCCGGTGATCACCAGTTGAAGTTTAATTCCCATCATCATCCATAAGGAGTTTATACATTCTCTCTGTGGCCATGAGGCTTTCCTTTGGGCGCTCTGCTTTCCTCCCACATCCCAAGAGGCACAAGGAATAGTGTTAGTGTGTTGTAGACATGCTATGCTAACACCAGGATTATGGCGAAATTTCCAGGCTGCCCAATACAATTTTCACTGATTGATTTGATATATATGTATAGATAGATAGCTTGAGTGCCTAAGACTTTTGCATAGATCTTATTTGTGGAGTGGAGAGCAAGCATGTAAATTTGGTGGGTGCAAAGGACATTGGAAATGGTGAGGGTGGAGCGCCGTGGGAGGTGTGTGGGACAGGAGGCAGAGGAGTGGCAGGGGTGGGGGGTGGCACGGGTGCAGACACATCCAGCCCTGAGACACCAGGCAAGATCATCTGATTCCAAACAATGGACATATTGATCATTACAGAATGTCTTCTTCCCCTCACCCTTCCTCTTTTCCCAACCATGATTCCCCTCTCCTTCCTGCTTTCAGTTCACAATAGAGACCCACATCAGAATCAGGTTTATCATCACTCACAGACACCCTGGCTACATATATGTGCTTAAGTCATTCGTGCAGTACTGTATGTCTCTGTCAGGGGATCCCTCATACCTCTAAGCTCCAAAGAACACAGATCCCACCTGTTCAGCCTCTTTTCATTGGTCATTCTTCTCATACTGATTATTATTGTAGTAAATTTTTTTTTGGATTGTTATTGGAATTACAACATTGTTTTTCAGATAAAAGGGCCAAAATTGTACACAGTGCTTCAGTAAAGGAATGTTTATTGAAAACTCTGCCGATATGATCCAGACGCGAGAGTGAGTAGTCTGTGCTTCTTGCTATTGGATAAAATAATTAAAAGAAAACTGTTAACCACCTAACTGAAAAAGGAAGAGGAGTACATGCATCAAAGAAATACCTTATGTTTTTGAGGCAGCTTTAACAGTAAAATATACCAGTGCCTTTTACTGGAGTATCGTCAGACAAAAGGCCACAAAAGGGGTATTGAGGCAGAGCCAAACACTATCCACTGAGTATGACTGACTTTATGAAGCTATGATGCTTCTTCTGCTGAATTACTCTCTCAGGATGATGAATAACTTGCTTCCATCTGGTTTTGTAGACTCTAAAGTGACCATCAGGGAGTCAGAGATACAGAATGGATGCAGGCCCTTCAGCCCATTGTATCCAGACTTGCTAAAGATGGCAGTCTGATTTTATGAATGAAATGGGTGAAGCAGATTTTTTTTATACAACATTCCAGTAGGTTCATGGTTACCAGGACTGATTCTAAATCCAATTTAATTTAATAACTAGAACATAAACCTTGATCTGCCTAGGTGAGACTCCAACTCTACTTCTGGAGCAAAAGGTTCCATGTTAGTAATTTAACGGTGATGCTTCCTAATACCGTGAGGGTTCAGTGTGGTACATTAACCCTTCAATGAACAAAGCCAGAAAGAGGAAGATGTCTTTCTCTTCACTATAGTATTCTTCAAAGGAAAACTAAATAATGAAGTTCCAGCAGTATGGGAGTTCATTTGTTCATTTTGTGCCATGTCGTATGACACAGGCGATCATGTTCTTGGCAAATTTTTCTACAGAAGTGGTTTGCCATTACACGCTTCTAAGCAGTGTCCTTACAAGACGAGTGACCCCTGCCATTATCAATACTGTTCAGAGGTTGTCTGCCTGACGTCAGTGATCACATAACCAGCTGCTCATACGACCATCCACCTCCTCCGCCCATGTCTTCATGTGACCCTGATCAGGGGGCTAAGCAGGTGCACCACTTTGCCCAATGCTGAACTGCAGGCTAGTGGAGAGAAGGTATGCCTTACATCTCCTTTGGTAGAGATGTATCTCCACCCCACCATCCAGGAGTATGGGAGAAGAGATTAAAATTGCTCTAACAAACTGTGATATAGGCTCAATAAACCAAATGGACATTTATATGGCTTTATCTTTCTTGCAGAATTTAGTGTAGTGTGATACTTATTAAGGAGGGAAGGCTGCGATAACTTGAACATAATTTCACAGCAGGAATTAGACAGAACCAAAGTAGGTATTGTTTTTAGTTTTCAGTGATACAGAATGGTAATTGGCCCTTCTGGTCCAATGAGCCCAGGCTGGCCAATTACTTAAGAAACAAGTTCCCTTAATTGTTTTTAAAGCTCTTAATGGTCTGGGACCAGAGTACATCACAGAATCTTTTTCATTTTATAATCCTGCTTGAGCTCTCCTAGGTCTTCTTCTACCAGTCTCTTAAATTTAAACAACCTCCCTCAAAAGATACTTGTCAGGTCAGTTTTCTTGAACCACACTCCAAAACTGTAGAATTCGATATCTAAATCAATTAGGGTTAGAGACCCAATTGACACTTTCAAACACCAGCTCAAAACCTATTTATTTAACCTTGCTTTAAATTAACATGCTTTAAATTGCCATTAACAGTGGCAACAAAATACTGTGTAGGTACAAGATGGTGCCATCTGAATTCCAGTTTCACTGAGTATCTGATTCCAACAAGACCAACTGCATCTCCATTCCATATTATTTCATAAAATGCTCCTTAAAGTCATGTGAGAGATTAAAGGAGAAACATAGATACAGAGTAACACGCACAAAGTGCTGGAGGAACTCAGCAGATCAGGCAGCGTCTATGGTTAAGAATAAAGACTTGACGTTTTGGGCCAAGACTCCTCATCAGGACGAGAAAGGAAGGGGGGAGAACCCAGAATGGGAAGGCTGGGTGTCGGGGGAGGCGGGGAGGAATACAAACTAGCATGTGATAAGTGCATAAAGGTGAGGGCGAGGGTAAAACTGGGGAACATGGTTTGTGATTAAGAGTGAGATAAGCTGCATATTTTAAAATAAAAATTACCAGATCTCATTATGAGTTCCATTGACCTAATTTCCACTGATTAACAAAACACTGATATTCTAACACATAGATCCCCTTCAGCAGTAAATTTATCAAATTGACGCAAGCAAATTCTTATGAAGAAGTGCTACCAGCTACTGTCCATGGATAGCACAATAAGCCAGTGGGTTGTGAGTGTACAATCCACCCCAACCCTCCAAATGAAAATCTAGGCCAGCTCACCACAAAAGAGTTAAAGCATCAACATGCTATCCATCACATCAGATATTACCTGAGGCTCTATCTGATTTTTTTTAATTGATCTCAAGGCACTGAGGCATTCCTCAGAAAGAAAATCTGGTTTTTTTTGTTAACAAATTATGTTAATATCATGTTCAGTTATTTATAACCTCAGTTGTTTAAAACAGTGTTTGACTACCATTAATTAGGGTGCCACGGTGTCAGAGAGGTCAACGCAATGTTATTACAGCCAGGGCCATTGGCATTCAGAGCTCATTCTCCGTGTCCTCTGTCAGCATGTTTGTATGTTCCTTCCCGTGTGCGTGTAGGTTTCCTCTGGATGCTGCAGTTCCCTCCCACAGTCTGAAGACGTGCCAGTTGGGATGTTAATTGGTTATTCTGTGATTAGGCTCCAGTTAAATTGGTGATTTGCTGACCAGAAGGGCCTGTTCCTTGATGCATCTCGGATTAAATAAATAAATTCAACAGGAATGTGCAGATTTGATCTCCTTCACTTATCCTGCACTGGGAGCCCTCTGTGTTCCTGCTTATCTTACTCCAGCCACTACCTCCAAACTTCGCACGTTCATCTTCTCACCCTGCTCCATCTGCTTCTCACTTCTCTCTCTCTTTGCCACCGCCTCGCAACTCCACCTCTCCCCTCCCCTCCACCGTGCAACTTGCCCACCATCTTATGTCCCTCCACAGTCCAGCAAACACCTCAGGGTCCTGCCTCACCACTCTCCCCTCTCCCCTTCATACTGGCCATCTCACCTCTCCACTCTCAGGCCTGAAATCTAAATTCAAATTTACTGCAATTCAACGGTACACATGTAGACAGCCAAACAAAATAACAGTCCTCAGTGCCCAAGGTGCAAAACACAGTACATACTGTATATCATATGCATCACATAAAATAATAGTGACACAATAATATTAACAAATAAGTAGGTATTCTGTCAATGTACGAGTCAACAGAAAGAACATATATGACAGATAGTTAAATATACAACTGTGTAACTGTTACTGGAACCATCATAAGCAATGTGCACTGGGTGATAGCAGGGTGTTCGGATGTCTCACAGCCTGTGGGAAGAAGCTGTTACCCAGCCTGACGGTCCTTGTTCTCATTCGGTGATACTTTCTGCCTCATAGGAGGAGATCAAAGACAGTGTGGGAAAGATGTACCTGAAACATAATGTGGATGCTTGACCTGAAACATCACAGTGCATGGTCCAGCCGGTAGTATAGTGGTATCAGGACTGGATTTCAAGGCGGATGGTCCTGAGTTCGAATCCGACCTGGGAAGCAGCAGTGTCTGTGCAGAAGAAAGGCCTGGCAATCTACTTCTGTACCTTGCCATGGAAACTCTGTGGATAACTACACTGTCCATGGGGTTCGCATGAGTCGACGGTGACTCAATGCATTCAACCACAACATATATATATAGCCCAACTCCCAGAGTGTTATGGCTTGTAGATTGATAGTGCAATAGTCCTCATTGCAGTCTCAGATGAACACAATCCAACTCATCTTCCACTGAGCGAATACAGGGGGCAGCATCCGAACACTGCATGACTCCAGATCTCGCCCACACCGGCCCTGGCATCCCCTTCCCTTGGCAGATGCAACAGGTGACCCCAGAGCAGGAGGGTCAGCTCCGTACAACAATCGAGGCCATGCAGGTCCCCTGCCGTTGGTCTCACCTGTGAACAAGTGAACTGGACCTGCAGTGTTCTGCATTACCGATGTTCCTCCAGCAGATTGTTTGCTGCTCCAGATTCCAGTGTCTTCTCCAAAGGCGAGGAGGAGAAGATGGCGGCGCGCCTGCATGTGCGCAGCCCTCTGGTGAAAAATGATATCGTATCTGTTAAATAGGGGCCGTGGACAATTCTGATTTGATGGAGAATGGACGTGAAAGCACAGAGGAACATCTGGAGAAATTTCTGAAACGCCCGTTCTCTGCTGTCGTTACTGCGTGGTCGGGAATCTTTCGGAGGGTAGGCCTCAAAATTCCCGGCCTTGCCTGCTTTTGGCGACCGAGAAGGAGGTCGAATCGTTCGGACAGAGATGGCGCTCAGTACTTGGTGTCGGAGAGCTGATCAGAGCTCGAAGTTTTCGGATGACTCAGAGTCGGATTGTGGTCCGCATGGCAGGGAGAGTTTTTCTTCCTTCTCCCGTCTGCGTGAGATGTGGGACATTTGAGAAACTTTGAACTTTACTGTGCTCATGGACTTCTTCATCAAGTTATGGTATTGTTGCACTGTTTGTAACTATATGTTATAATTATATGGTTTTGTCAGTTTTTTCAGTCTTGGTCTGTCCTGTGTTTTGTGGTATCACACCGGAGGAAATAATGTATCATTTCTTAATGCATGCATTACTAAATGACAATAAAAGAGGACTACTTGTCTTCATAATCTAATCTAAAAAAAAGTGAAAACCTCCAACTACGCACACACTTCCGACCTCCAGAATCAGAATCGGATCTAGGTTAAGTATCATCAGCTTATGTCGTGAAATTGGTTGATTCTGCAACAGCAACACAATGCAATACATAATAATAGAGGAGAAAATTGTATTGCAGTAAGTAAATATATATTAAATATTTAAATTGAATAAGTAGTGAAAAAAACAGAAATTTCAAAGAAGTAGTGAGGTAGTGTTCATGGATTCAATACCCATCCAGAAATCGGATGGCAGAGGGGAAGAAGCTGTTCCTGAATCACTGAGTGTGTGCCTCCAGGCTCCTGTACCTCCTTCCTGATGGTAACAGTGAGAAGAGGGCATGACCTGGGTGATGGGGGTCCTTACTAATGGACACCAGCTTTCTGAGGCATCGTTCCTTGAAGATGTCCTGGATACCAGTGGACAATTCCTCCTGTGGGCTCCACTCAGATGGTCCAACAAGATTGCTTCAATCCCTACTTGTGTCTAATGACATACGGTCTATCTCTCTCCGTGCTTTTCTTCCACTGATCAATGTTGTCTCCATAGTGAAGAGTACTATTTCCAGATTTTTTGAAAGGGATGTAAAAGATGCTAGAGCAATGTAAGTTTTTTGCAGAGTAACACATACAAAATGCTGCAGGAACTCAACAGATCAGGCAAGGAATAAGCTCCGTTTACTGCCCATTATGCCTCTGGTGTTCAGGCAGCTCTATGTCTGTGTAGAGGGACTCTTCGTTACTGTTTCCGTAAAAATTCTTTTTTGCCCAGTCAGAGCTGTTAGCCCTGATCTGAACCCCTGAACATGGAGGACCAGTGGATCACTCTTAGTATGGCCTCTACCCTTTGACCTTTTGGCATGGGTGACCCTACCAAGAGCCAAAGCACAAGGGCCTGACTCCAGCCAACGTCACGCTCTGCATCATTGAGGCACACAAGCCTCCAAAACTAATGACAAGGTTGTGGTTCTCTTGGAGGGAAAAGGAATAAACAATCATTATTTCGAGTTAAGTCCCTACATTCGAAAAGAGTCTCTGCCTGAAGTATCGACTGTTTATTCACTTGCATAGATGCTGCCTGACTGGCTGAGTTCCTCCAGCATTTTGTGTCCGTTACTCTGGATTTTCAGCATCTGCAGAATTTCTTGTCTTAACATTTTTTTGCTATCAAATGATTGAGGACCATATGTGAATCAGTTGCCAGCAGCTGAGAACATATACCCAAGGCAGAATTTAATTTTCAATTTTTAATAATGCTGGAATATTGAATTGATGTTTTGTTTGGAGTATTTATTTTGATTTTTATAAAATTGTAAGTTTTCAAGACTGCAAAAACTTAGAGGTTTGAGGGCAGGTAATTCATCAATGGCAGTCTGCCTTTGAAAGTTTTATGCAATCACTTGTCAAAATACAAAAACATAAAAATACATAAATCAATATTGTAAAGCTTAGCTCATTTAAATCATGACTTTCATTTGACAATCCCATCATATTTGTGAAAAAAAATATTAAGTATAAATGCAGGTGTAGTATTAGAGTATAAATCGATCCTGTCATGGTTGATTTATGAATTAATTGTAATTATTAAAAATGGAAATTTTCTTCTGCATTGAGATCAACATATATCAACATTTACTGATAAAAAATTGCTTACTGTCAAAATTGGTTATACACTCAGTGACCACTTTATTAGGTACACCTGTGCACCTGCTTGTTAATGAAAATATCTAATCCGCTAATCACGTGGCAGCAACTCGATGCATAAAAGCATGAAGACATTGCCAAAAGGTTCAGTTGTTCTTCAGACCAAATTTCAGAATGGGAAGAAATGTGATCTAAGTGGCTTTGGCCTTGGAATAATTGTTGGTGCCAGACTGGGTGCTTCGAGTATGTCAAAATCTGTTGATCTCCTGGGATTTTCATGCACAGCAGTCTCTAAAATTTATAAAGAATGGTGCGAGAAACAAAGGAAACATCCAGTGAGCGGCAATTCAGGGGGCTAAAATTTCTTGTTCATAAGAGAGATCAAGAAGAGAATGACCAGACTGGTTTAATCTGATAGGAAGGCAACAGTAATTCAAAACTGTCTGCAGAAGACTACCTTGAGGCCCTCCACTGGTCGTGGTTAACCATGGATGTTTTGTCCCAGCTGTTTAGGTGATACGCCATCCAGTACGCAAGCCGCAGCAGTACAATATGGAGAGCAAGCTGTTGCCCATGCAGCAGGCTCCCACTCTCCACGCAGCTGAAAGATCCAAAGGACTGATACAGTTTGGCGGTGGCAACATCACAGGAGTTGCCGGCCAGCATTGGACTCAACTTAGGACTGCCTTAGTGTCTCCAGCTCCAGATTTTTCCTCGGGGTTTTCTCTCTTCCCCCTGAGCAGGTATAGCCTCAAGGCAGCAGAGGTTTGAGATCAGAGTTTTCCTTCTCCTAGATGAGCTGCCAACCGTGGTTGACGAGCCTCACCTGCCTGAAGTGACTGGTTTTAAGGCACCAGCAACCTGCCTCTGCCCCTTCTTCTGTCAGTGGAAAAAGTTCCTCCAGGCGTAGTAGCTTAGTACACATGAAGCCCAGGAGCTGGACTTGGCTAACTGGGAGCATTTAATAAGTAGTGGGAGCTTATCCTCAGTGAGGACCTTTGACTTCCTTCCCCACATAACGTTAACAATCCAGATGGGCTTTAACAACAATCCAGCTGTTTCCTCATTACTTTAGTAGTATCATCTTTTTTTAATTCCAGATTATTTAGTTAATTAAATTTAAATTCCCCAGCTGCCATGGTACATTTGAGCTCACAGCTCTCAATTTTCAGGCCACTGGATTACCAGCCCAGCAGTTTAACCACCACAAGCCTATATCCTGTCATCTTCAGGGTTCAAGACAATGAATAAATTCAGCACTCTCTGTTACAGATTTCCAGCATTCATACTTTTCAAATACCTAATTATTTGCCTGGTGAGCCTTTCTCTGGAACTGCTGTGGAATCGATACGTTCTGATGCTGGATTGAGTAGTTCTGCCACATGTTATCAGAATGCTTGGTAATATTTGCAGCTGAAGATTGCAGTAAGTCACCAATTCCAGCAATATTTAATTCCCAGCAGAACAGAATGGCAGAAGCTTCACGTTTGTCCAGTTTTGGAGCTGGTCCCTTTCAAGAGACACATCACCCTGCATATGGGGTTGCCATTCATAATAGTAACAGCTTTTGCCAGTCAGACCACTGTGAGAAAGGATGTGCTGACATTTGAGACAGACCAGAGGATTTTCACAAGGACGGCTCTGGGATTGAAAGGGTTAACACATGAGGAATATTTGATGACTCTAGGCCTTTACTAGCTAGAGTTTCGAAGAATTGGTGGAGGGTGCGGATGTGGGTGGTGGAAGGATCTCATTGAAGCCTGAATATTGAAAAGCCTAGACAGAGTGGATGTGGAGTGAACATTTCCATTTGTGCAGGAGTGTCCGGCCAGAGGGCACAGCATCAGAACTCAATGGCATTCCTTACAGGAGTTCCCAACCTGGGGTCCACGGTCCCCTCCGTTAATGATAAGGCTCCGTGTATTAAAAAAGGTGGGGAATCCCTGCTAGAACAAAAGTGAGGAGGAATTTCTTTCACCAGAGGTCGGTGAATCTGTGGAATTCATTGGCACAGATGGCTGTGGAGGCCAAGCAATGAAGTATATTTAAAGCAGAGGTTGATAGCTTCTTGGTGAATAAGGGTGCCAAAGGTTATAGACCATAAGACCATAAGATATAGGAGCAGAAGTAGGCCATTTGGCTCATCGAATCTGCACCACCGTTCAATCATGGACTGATCCAATTCTTCCACTCATCCCCACTCCCCTGCCTTCTCGCCATATCCTTTGTTGCCCTGACTAATCAAGAACCTATCTCTCTCTGCCTTAAATGCACCCAATGACTTGGCCTCCACAGCTGCTCGTGGCAACAAATTCCACAGATTTACCACCGCCTGACTAAAGTTATTTCTCCGCATCTCATTTCTAAAAGGATGTCCTTCAATCCTGAAGTCGTGCCCTCTTGTCCTCGACTCCCCTACCATGGGAAATAATTTGCCACTTCTAATCTGTTCAGGCCTTTTAACATTTGGAATGTTTCTATGAGATCCCCCCTCATTCTCCTGAACTCCAGGGAATACAGCCCAAGAGCTGCCAGATGTTCCTCATACAGTAACCCTTTCGTTCCTGGAATCATTCTCGTGAATCTTCTCTGAACCCTCTCCAATGTCAAAGGCAGGACATTGTTATGAGGAAAAGGCAGGAGAATATGTTTGAAGGGGACTATAAATTATCCATGAGCAACTGGCAGAGCAGATTCAATAGGCTGAATGGTCTAATTCTGCTCCTATTTTTTTTATAGTATTATTATCTTCTGGGAAGAAGAAAAGAGCATTCATAGCTGCATTAAATCTCATGTATAAGAACTTAAGAAAGTAAGAGTAGAGGAAAGTACTCAGCCCCTCAAGCATGTCTGTCATTCAATAGGATCATGGTTAATCAGACCTGGCCTCAACTCTGCTTCTGTGACCATGCCGTGTAATTAATTTTAACAGTTATGAATTCTTAAGCAGCTTTAGGAACAGCCTCGTCCCGTTTGTCATCAGATTTCTGAACAGTCCTTGGACTTCCCTCGCTGTTCCTCTTTGCATTCTGTATTTATATTCACTGTAACCCACAGTAATATCTATGCCTTGCACTTTATTATTTCCTTCTCCCTTTTCTTTGCACAACTTATTTATTTTGTTGCTTGTAGTAATTTTATGTCTCCATGTTGTACCATTTCCACCAAACAAATATTGCATCAATTAAGTCAGCGATAATAAACCTGCTTCTGATTCAAATCCCCACCACTTTCCATCCCTTGAGCTTCCATCAGGGTGGAGATACAGGAGCCTCAAGACCCACACTACGTGTTTACGAACAGATTCCTCCCCTCCACCATCAGATTTCTGAATAGTCTATGAACCCATGGACACAACTTCTGTTTTAAAGTTTTACTTACTTAGTTACTTCCTTACTTACCTAGCTACCTACCTTACTATCCCGACTCCCTTAATTAGCTCGCAAACAACAGGAATTCTGCAGATGCTGGAAATTCAAGCAACACACATAAAAGTTGCTGGTGAACGCAGCAGGCCAGGCAGCATCTCTAGGAAGAGGTGCTGCCTGGCCTGCTGCGTTCACCAGCAACTTTTATGTGTGTTCCCTTAATTAGCTACCTACATTAATTGTCAACTACCTTCTTCAGCTCCCTACCTGATTTACTTGTTTACCTCTCTACCTCTCTACTAACATACCTACCTAAGTTCCCTAGTTTACTTACCGCCCTAACTTACCTACCATACTTACCACCCTACCTTACAAAGAGCACCCACCTACCAACATTACTTACCGACCTAGCTTATATACCTTACTTACCTACAATGCTGTGCAAATTTTTTAGGCATTTTGTACTTACTTACTAAGCTAGGCTGCTTAAGACTTTTGCACAGTACTGTATTTGTGAACATGGAGCAGAGGATGTTGGGAATGGTGAGGATGGAGTGTCGTGGGAGGGGTGTGGGACAGAGAAGGGGTGCCAGGAGCAGGGGGTGGTGTGAGCGCAGACACACTCGGCCCTGAGACACCAGGAAAGGTCATTTGATTCCAAACAATTGGTTTATTGATCATTACAGAATGTCCCTCTGGTGCCTCCAGCTCCCTCCCCTCTCGCTTCCCCTTTTTTCCACCATGATTCCCCTCTCCCTGCCCCCTTCCCACTCTCAGTCCACTATAGAGACCCATATCAGAATCAGGTTTATCGTCACTCACCTATAACATGATTTTTTTTGCAGCAGAAGGACAATGTAATACATAAAATTACTACAATACTGTGCAGAAGTCTTAGGCACCCCAGCTATATATATGTGCCTAAGAGTTTTGCACAATACTGTTCCTACCTATCTTACCTACCTTCCTAACTTACCTACCTGTCTAACTTACCTACCTTCCTATCTTACCTACCTATCTAACTTACCTACCTTCCTATCTTACCTACCTATCTAACTTACCTACCTCCCTAACTTACTTACCTATCTACCTTACCTACCTGTCTACCTTACCTACCTTTGTAACTTACCTACCTACCTATCTTACTTACCTGTCTAACTTACCTACCTTCCTATCTTACCTACCTATCTAACTTACCTACCTTCGTAACTTACCTACCTACCTATCTTACTTACCTATCTAACTTACCTACCTTCCTAACTTACCTACCTACCTATCTTACCTACCTTCCTAACTTACCTACCTCTCTAACTTACCTACCTGTCTATCTTACCTACCTTTATAACTTACCTACCTACTTATTTTCATATTTTAGAGTAATTTTTATACTGTGCCACAAAACAACACATCTCATGATACATGTCAGTGACAGTACACCTTATTCTGATTGTGATTCCTTCAACAATGCATCTACTTCCTCTTTAAGTATCACAGTGAGCCGTGTATAAAAAGCACTTGTCCACCATATCACCTGTCATATTAGGGTGGCATGGTAGCACGGTGGTTAATGCATTGCCTAACAGCACCAGTGACCTTCGATCAGAGTTGGGTTCCTGCTGTTGTCTGTAAGGAGTTTGTATATTTTCCCTGTGACGTTGTGAGTATTCTCCAGACGTGCCAGTCTCCTTCCACATTCCAAACATGTACAGTTAGCGTTAATGAGCGCGGGCATGCTATGTCAGTGCCATAGTCATGCTGACAATTGTGGGCTGTCCAACACAGTCGTCGCCGACTGGATTTGACTCAAACGATACAATTCACAGTATGTTTCAACGTTTTAAGGTACATGTGACAAATAAAGCTAATTCGGAGGGGTGGAGCTTAGGATGATGGTGCCTAACCACAACCCCTTTGTTTCCATCTTCAGAAACAGCTCCATTTCTATCTTTGATATCTCTTTTTTCTCCTTTCAAGGTTCTTTTGAAGACCCTGACCTGCAGTTAAACGCTGACTTTGTTTCTCTGTGGAAATGGGACCCGCTCTCAGGGCCTCACAACCGGCCGCTTTTTGATATGCCAAGGACACGATCTGGGAGACTGGTGCTCCTTCAGGGTGCCGGATTTTCATGGCTCTGGAGACGGGCTGATTCAAGGCCAGTGCCGCCGACTGATGTGTCGTGGGAGTACACGGAAGATCAGAAGCAGCAAGCTGGCTGCTGGATATATGCCCAGAGACATGAGTTCTTTGGGCACAGAGCTTGGAAAAAATGACACAACAGACTTGTAACACCATAAACCAGTGAGTTGTTTTGTTATGTCTCCCCTCTCGCTGTGAAATGGGACACCTCTTTTTCCCTTATTAGGAAGAGAGAGAGCCTGTGGTATGTCAAGTTACCGGGTAAACAAGTAGTCTATAGGGTTCTGCAAGTCTGTGTCTTTACTGATGCTTTGCTGCACGCTTGAGTGCTCGGTGGGGTGGGGGCGGGATGCCAATGCTATTGCTAGTGGGGGAGGGGAGTTCATTGCTTTGCTGCTGTTTATGCGTGGGGGGGGAGCTGGTGGGGGCTTTGGGGTTCTAACATTTAACTGTCATTTGTTCTTTGGGGCACTCCTCTGTTTTTGTGGATGTTTGCGAAGAAAAAGAATTTCAGGATGTATATTGTATACATTTCTCTGACATTAAATATACCTATTAATCTTTACTTTTCAAATTTTCCCCCTCACCTTAAATGCATATCCTCTCATATTTCACCATGGGAAAAATGCCTACCCTAATTATGCTTCTCGAAACCTTATAAACTGGTCTTAATTGGATATGGTACGGATATGGATTAATTTTGTACCCAAGCCCTGTTCTGCATAGAAAATTAACCTGTCACAGCCACCCCCAAGGAGGAAAGTAATTCTTCCTGCCAGTCCCAAATGGGCAACATTATCCTGAGATGACTTGCCTTTAGTTAAGAAATACCTTAACTTATCTGTTCCACTAGGACAAACAATGAACTCAAAGCCACACACAGAATCAGATAAGAACCCAAGATACTGAAGATAAACATGCCTGGTGGATCATGTCCTCGTATAGCTTTACAGTCTCTGCATTGTAGACGATCTTCTGATGACAGTCCAGGTGTACTGTCTGATCAGACGTTGAAACTGCCTGACAGTAGCAACATGTACACAAAGGATATCATGTGACAGATCCTGTTTCAGCCAGCGTGTAAGGATAGATAGAAGTAGCAATGGGTCTTTTTCTCAGAACATCTCAAACTGACTTAAAGCAACACACACACAAACTGCTGGAGGAACTCAGCAAGCCAAGCAGCATCTATGGTAAAGAGGAAGCAGTCGACATCTTGGGCAGAGACCCTTCAGCAGGACTGGAGAAAAGAGAGAGGAGTAAGAAGGTGGGGCGAGTGGGGGAGGAAGAAGTACAAGTTGGTAGGTGATCGGTGAAACTGGAGGGGGGGGTGAAGTAAAGAGCTAGGAAGTTGATTGTTGAAAGAGATAAAGGGCTGGGGAAGGGGGAATCTGATAGGAGAGGACAGAAGGCCATGGAAGAAAGAGAAGGACTGGGGGAGGTAATGGCAGGTAAGGAGATAAGGTGAGAGGGGGAAATGGGAATGCTGAAGGAAAGGAGGGGGCAATTACCTGAAATTAGAGTAATCGGTGTTCATTCCATCAGGTTGGAGGCTACTCAGATGGAATAAAAGGTGTTGTTCCTCCAACCTGAGTATGGCCTCATCACAGCAGTAGAGGAGGCCATGGACTTACATGGGAACTGGAAGTAAGATTGAAATGGGTGGCTACCAGGAGATCCCACTTTTTCTGCGGATGGAACGTAGATTCTCAGTGAAGTTGTCTTCCAATCTACATCAGGTCTTACCAATATACAGGAGGCCACATCTGGAGCACTGGATACAGTAGATGAACCCAACAGACTCACAAGTGAACTGTCACCTCACCTGGAAAGACTATTGGGGGACCTGAATGGTAATGAGGGAGGAAGTGTAGGGGTAGGTATGGCATTTGGTCTTCTTGCAAGGATAAGTAGCAGGAGGGAGATCAGTGGAAATGGATGAGTGGACAAAAGGACTCAAGTAGGAAGCGATCCCTGCGGAATTGTCTCCCCTTTTCCTTTGCTATACCCCATTCCTGTTTCCCTTTATCACCTTATCTCTTTACCTGCCCATCACCTCCCTCCAGTGCTCCTCGTCCTGCTCTTTCTTCCATGGCCTTCTGTCCTCTCCTATCAGATTCCCCCTTCTCCAGCCCCTTACCTCTTTCACCAATCAACTTCCCAGATCTTTACTTCACCCCCCTTCCCAGTTTCACCAAGCACACACTGCCTTTTACTTCTTCCTTCGCTCCCCTTCCCTCACCTTCTCCCCTTTCTTCCCAGTCCCAGTGAAGGGTCTTGGCCTGAAGCCTAGACTGTTTACTCTTTCCATAGATGGTGTTTGGCCTGCTGAGTTTCTCCTGCACTTGTGTGTTGTTTTGGTTCTCCAGCATCTGAAAGATTTCTTGTGTTTGTCAAACTGACTCAAGATTGCTTTAAGTTTTATCAGTCAGTTCCGGGTGTTTTGCACTGTGTTCCTGAAGTGAACAGGAAGGCTTGGAATCATATCCCAAGCTGAGAACAGCTTGTGCACAAATTAGCAGTGGTAATTAATCTTAAATTCAGTTCCATTGAAATAAATATAACAGAAATGTGAAACGTACAAAATGCTGGAGGAACTCAGCACGTCAGACTGCAACTATGAAAATGAATAAACTGTGGATATTTCGGACCGAGACCCTTAAACAGATCTGGAAAGCAGGGGGAAGATGACGAATAAAAAGATGGAAGGAAGGGAAGGAGGGCAAACTGGAATATGATAAATAATTCCCTGTGGGTGGGGGTGGGGGAATGGTGTAAGAAGATGGGAGGTGATAGGTGGAAAAGGCAAAGGGCTGAAGAAGAAGGAATCTGATTGGAGAGGAGAGTGGACCATGGGAGAAAGAGAGGTAGAAGGGGCACTTGGGGGCGGTGGCAGGCAGGTGACAAGAAGAGGTAAAAGGCCAGAGTGGAGAATTGATGAAGAGGGAAGTGGAGAATAAATTACATGAAGTTGGAGAAATTAATGTTCGTGCCAAAGGTTATAGTTTTTTATAGAATTGTGAAGCTGGATTGATACATTCCCTATAATCTGACATAATAGGTATCAGAGATCATGGAATTCTCAGGCAGATTTATTTTTGAGCGATCTGGGCATTGTTGTCAGGGCTGGTATTTATTGGCCATCAGTTATTGCCTTGAGAAGGTGGTGATGAATTTCTGCAGCTCTTTCAGTGAAGGTGCTCTCATGATACTGCTGAATGGTGGGGTTGGCGGACTTGAACTATGAAGGAATTGTCCTGCCTGGACGGAAGGGCAAATCTTATGAGGATAGGTCGAGTGAGCTAGGCCTTTTCTCTTTGGAGAAAAGGAGGATGAGATGTCACTTAATGTAAGTGTATGTAAGGGGGTTTTGACTTTTATGTTACAGCAGAGGCTAATTAAAATGGCGTCTTTGTTATGTTAATCTGGGGAATGTGGCTTTGTTGTGTTAAACGCTGAGAAAGTTTGCGCTAGCAGCTTGTTTTGGTTTAGAGTGTGATAAGAAATATGTTATTAACCAATTGGGATAGTTGTTATGGTTTTGGTCTATTTGAAGATACTGTATGTGCGGGGTTTTGGGGCGGAAGGCGGGAGAGCGAGACAGAGGATGGACAAGGTGCTGTGATGTCCGCTAACGGGGTCGGACCCCGAGGAGGGCGTTTGGCGAGGAGGCGGAGACGGACTCGTGTGGAGCGGCTGGTCGACCACCATTGTTGGTCCCAGGCGGCCGGTCGAGGTGGTCCGAGGGGTCGCAGGGTGAAGAAGAAGGTCCTTGAGCTCCAACTGTTTTGTGCACGAAGAGATTGAACTTTGATAAGTGTGGCACCTTTTATTTTCCTTTTATATTTTATTCTCTATTAATTATATAGTTCCAGTAATATCTATAAACTGTAAATCATTTAATCGTATCTGGTGTATTGTCTGTTATTTGGGCGGGGTGGGGTACATCACACAGCATCCACACAAACTAATTATCCAGTTTGGCGGGGCTGAGGGCTGTTTCCCTAGACGACAGCGAGCCGAGCGACCCTGAGGGTCGCCGGGGGGGCGGGGGGGTGCGCTACATGTACAATATGATAAGAGGCCTTAGTTGAGTGGACAGCTAGAATCTTTTTCCAAGGGTGTAAATGGGTAATACAAGGGATCAATATTTTAAGGTGATTGGAGGAAAGTCTGAGGGGTGGTAAGTTCTCTACACAGAGGTATGCATCTTTTTTTCTTCACAAAGGCTTCAATATCTTTCATTAGCCAAAGTTCCCTGAACTTACCGGGTTTACCCTTCACTCAAACAGGAACGTGGTGCTCCTGGAATCTTGATATCACCTTTTTAAAAGCCTCCCACTTGCCTTTTAGTCTTTTTCCCTTCAAAGAAGTTCTCCTAATCAACCCCTACCAGATCCTACCTAATTCCTCCAAAATTAGCCCTGTTTCACTTCAGCATCCTAATCTGTGGACCTGTCCTATTCTTTTTAATCATTATTTTGTCCGGATGTGCTACACACAGAGCTAGAAATAACGACACGCAGTCTGTAAGTTGCACTCGAGACTAGTTTATTCAAACTTCGCAGCCCTGGCTTTTACGCAGTTCCGTTCCCACCCTCTCTGGGCAGAAATGATGTCAGAGGTGCGTTACAAAATTCTCTTCCCACGCGCGGGCTTTCTCCCCTTGTTGGTGAAGAAGAAGGCCCAGAGCCATTTTGGGGCTGGCTTCTCTGCCAAAGCGCGCGCCATTTTGTGAGCTGGTTCGGCTGCGTAGAAAGTGGGTCGCCACAATCTTAAAATTAATGGAATTATGGTGACTAGAGCCAAGGTGCCCCTTGACTGCCATTTCAAATACCTGCTCTAAGAGGCGATTACATTACAGCCTCCTGAGTGGTGCCCTCTATATCCTAACTCAGGAAAATTTCTTGGACACAGTTTACAAACTCTACCCCAACCATTCACTTGACACTCTGGGTTGTCCTGTCAGTACTGGGGAAATTTGAATCTCCCACTCACATAACCCTATTATGCTTACAACTATGAGCAATTTCTCTACACATGATGGGCACCAGAAGTTCCCATTGATTACTTGGTGATACAGATCCACTAGAGCAGCGGTTCCCAGCCCAGGGTCCATGGACCCCTTGCTTAGTGCTGTTGGTCCATGGCATAAAAAAGCTTGGGAACCCTTGCACTACAGTGAGCCTTGCCTTATTGCTTCTAAGTTCTACCCAAATGGCCTCTGTGGACTATCCCCAGTACAACTAAGCACAAATGTTATGTCATCTCTTATGAAGAAGACAGCAGTATAATCAAAGACCCCACTCCCCCCCAGACATTCTCTCTTCTCCCTTTTGCCAAGGGGCAGAAGATATAAAAACCTGAAAGCACATACCACCAGGTTCAACGATGGCTTCTATCCCACACTTATAAGACTATTAACTGGTTTCCTAGTACCATAAAGTGGACTCTACACCTCACAATCGACCTCATTATGATCTTGTATTTACACTGCACTACACTTTCTCTAAAGTTTTTACACTTTATTGCAAATTATTATTGTTTTACAATTGATATTGTTTGGGGCAGCACCTTAATGTAGCACTTGGAGTTGAACTATTACAGTACTGGTGACCTGGATTCAATTCCATCACTGTCTGAAAGGAGTTTGTCCATTTGACCCATGACCACGTGCATTTCCTCCAGGTGCTCCAGCTTCCTACGACATTACAAAGACGTACGGGTCTTTCATCACCTGGGTGGCACAGACTTAGTGGGCCAGAAGACCCTGTTACTATGTTGTATCTTTAAATAAATATTATTGTTCTATCTCAATGCACTGTGTAATGAATTGAATGCTGAGTACAGGGCTACGGTAGGAAACTTTGTCACATGGTGTGAGCAGAATTATCTGCAGCTTGATGTGAAAAAGACTAAGGAGCTGCTGGTAGACCTGAGGAGAGCTAGGGTACCAGTGACCCCTGTTTCCATCCAGGGGGTCAGTGTGGACATGGTGGAGGATTACAAATACCTGGGGATACGAATTGACAATAAACTGGACTGGTCAAAGAACACTGAGGCTGTCTACAAGAAGGGTCAGAGCCGTCTCTATTTCCTGAGGAGACTGAGGTCCTTTAACATCTGCTGGACGATGCTGACGATGTTCTATGAGTCTGTGGCGGCCAGTGCGATCGTGTTTGCTGTTGTGTGCTGGGGCAGCAGGCTGAGGGTAGCAGAAACCAACAGAATCAACAAACTCATTTGTAAGGCCAGTGATGTTGTGGGGATGGAACTGGACTCTCTGACCGTGGTGTCTGAAATGAGGATGCTGTCCAAGTTGCATGCCATCTTGGACAATATCTCCTGTCCACTACATAATGGACTGGTTGGGCGCAGGAGTACATTCAGCCAGAGACTCATTCCACCGAGATGCAACACAGAGCATCATAGGAAGTCATTCCTGCCTGTGGCCATCAAACTTTACAACTCTTCCCTTGGAGGGTCAGACACCCTGAGCCAGTAGGCTGGTCCTGGACTTATTTCATCATTTACTGGCAAAATTTACATATTACTATTTAATTATTTATGGTGCAACTGTAACGAAAAGCAATTTCCCCCGGGATCAATAAAATATGACTATGACTATGCAAGACAACCTTTTCACTGTATCTTGGTACATGTAACAAATGGTAGTAGTGGTTAGTGCCACACTATTACTGCTTAAGTCATCAGAGTTGAATTCCTGCGTCCTCTGCAAGCAAGCTTGTATGCTCCTTCTTGTGCTTGTGAGTTTCCTCCAGGTGCTCTGGTTTCCTCCTGCAGACAAAAGTCAAAACGGTTGAAAGGTCAGTTTGTCATTGTAAATTGTTCTGTGATTAGCGGTGGGGCACTGCAGAGGATCAAAATAAGTTGTAGAACGTTGTAAACTCAGTCAGCTCCATCATGGGCACTGGTCTCCTCAGCATCTAGGACATCTTCAAGGAGTGAATGCTCAAAGAGGTGCTATCCATCATTAAGAACCCCCATCACTCAGGGCATGCCCTCTTCTCATTGCTACCATCAGGAAGGAGGTACAGGAGCCTTAAGACACACAAACGCCGATTCAGGAAGAGCTTCTTCCCCTCTGTCATCAGATTTCTGAATGACATGAACAGATGATCTCACTACTTTCTTTTCTGTTTTAGACTACTTATTTAATTTAATTTACTGTAATTTATAGTTTTTATTATTACTTTACAACGTGGCCAATGGTTAAGGCATTGGACTAGTGACCTGAAGGTCGTGAGTTCGAGTCCCAGCCGAGGGAACGTGTTGTGTCCTTGAGCAAGGCACTTAATCACACATTGCTCTGCGACAACACTGGTGCCAAGCTGTATGGGTCCTAATGCCCTTCCCTTGGACAACATTGGTGTCGTGGAGAGGGGAGACTTGCAGCATGGGCAACTGCTGGTCTTCCATACAACCTTGCCCAGGACTGCACCCTGGAGAGTGGAGACTTTCCAGGCGCAGATCCATGGTCTCGCAAGACTAACGGATGCCTTTACTTTTACAATGTACTGCTGCTGCATAACAAGAAATTTCATAACATATGTCAGAAATATTAAATCTGATTCCGATTGGGCATGGGTTAAAATCAGTGAGTTTTGTCTTGCTTTGCTGGAACAGCCTGTTCAATGCCATACCTCCAAATAAATAAATTAAATAATAAACCAGAACCAAGAAGGTGCAGAGGATTGCAGATTTCAAGCAGATGCTATAGTATGCCTTTGCTAATCTTGAATATCAAAGCGTTCTCAGTGTTAAACAAATTCTTCCATTTTCACGTCCAGATAATACATCAGATTAGGATTTTGCTGGAACAGCAAGGATTGGGATGCAGGTCAGAAGGTGCATGAATATACAAATAGAGCTCCTGTAGTACTTCACATCAAAGCCTGGGGAGTAAGAGACAGGACACACTCCCAAGCATGGTGTGAACTGACAACATTAAAGGAAAAGGCTTTGGAATTTGGTGGATAAGATAAGATTCACCACCTAGAAGGCTTCAGGGTAAGAGCTCACTCGACAGATGGAAGTCAAAGAAGCAGAGCCTGATTGCCCTGGATGAGTTGTAAGCACTTAATAGATAAACACAATAGTTGGACTGTTAGCATCCCACTGATAACTTGGGTCTGGACAACAAGCTTTAACTTGAATGACGAGCATTCAGCTAATAAGTTTAAAGAGAGTCATTTTCAGTATGTGAAAGGTATTCAACATTAGTTTAAAATGTCTCTGATAGAAACATTTAAAACTGCACAAGCAGGTATAAGTTATTAGGAAGTAAGAATTAATAAGCAAGTTTCAACAATAAAAAGTAATCAAAAGCTACATAAAATACGAGCAACACACAAAATGCTGGAGGACCTGAGCAGGTCAGGCAGTGTCCATGGAGGGAAATGGACAGATAGATAGATAGATATACTTTATTGATCCCGAGGGAAATTGGGATTCGTTACAGCCGCACCAACCAAGAATAGAGCATAAATATAGCAATACAAAAACCACGAACAATCAAACAACAAAATGCAAACTGTGCTAGATGGAAGATAAGTCCAGGACCAGCCTATTGGCTCAGGGTGTCTGACCCTCCACGGGAGGAGCTGCTAGTTCGATGGCCACAGGCAGGAACAGCCTCCCGTGACGCCCAGTGTTGTATCTCAGTGGAATATGGCCGAAGTCCAACAGCAAAAAGTTCAATATCCGGTCTACAAACACATTCCTCGATCGTAATATGACCCGGATTGCACCATCCGTTGTTAACCAGAACAGTAAGCACCCAACTCCTTTATGCTTACCGCTCTCAGTGCCGTCCATGGAAAAGTTTTGATCGGGTATGTCCTCGTGCAGCCCCGTTCCAGTGAAACACATCACACTGCACTCACGAAATGTTCTCTGATGCCTGGCTAGCGCCGTGAACTTTTCCATTTTACTACCCACCGAACTTCTCTTCTCCATAACAGTGACATTTTGGGTGGAGGCTCTTCATCATGACTGGAAAGATAGAGGGAAGATAGACAGTAATAAAAAGGTGGAGGGAAGGGTGGAGCAAGGTGATAGGTGGATCCAGGTGAGGGAGTTGATAGGTAGATGGGGGAGGAGGAAAGTGGGAACGATGTAAGAACTTGGGAGCTGTTAGGTAGAAGTGAAAAAGGGCCAAAGAAGATGGAATCTGACATGCTCATGACAGTCATCTTTGCTAAAAAGCACAGCAGTGGATGAGAAGTGCAAACCAAATATTCCTCAGCACATTAGCACTCCATTGTTGCACTAAGAGGTATGACCATTTGCCAGTACAGTTGTGCTCTCATCCATCCCAGAATGACATATTTGATCTGTGATGGTATTGGATTAGGTGACTGCTATGTTCTAAACTCAAACAAAGATCATAAACCCTATTGGATATCAATAGCCACAAATACTCTCACTAAAGGGAGATTATGATGTAACTACCCAATCTTCAAAGACAGCTGCCAATAACAACTACGAGAGTGGTGGGTCCCCTCTCCCTACCAAGGAGAAGATACTTCCAACTAACAAAATAGTTTAAAACACAGTTCATTTTTGATTAAATTCAGAACACATTCTTAAAATATATTGAAAACTCACAGAGGATTTCTATCTTATAAAACACAAAGGTTTTCCAAAACTGGGGTACAAATTCTATAAGCTAAAATGACATACCCTTGAGCCACAGATGAACCAGTCATCTGTTGCAGAAATCGAAGGCAGAGGAACGGATTCTAGTCACCCGGTGCTTCTGTCATGCTTTGAAGTTCCTGGAGACCATTCTTAATAAGCCTGAGCTGCTGTCTTCATTTATACTCTTTTCTACCACTTGGGTGACTTCACACACATTTGATTATTTTTCAGATTTCCTTTAACACAGGCAGTCTAAAAGCTTCTGGAGACACATTTCCCAGGTACTCACAATTAATGCTGTGAAGCTAACTCTATGTGTACACAAACTACTCATTTTAGTAATAGATCAGCTAATGATTTGCTGATTTGGTGACAGGATGCAGAAATGTACCTTCCAAACACTTTTTCCTTCTGCTATTCTGCAGGTCACCTTTAGGCAAGGTGTAGCACCTGCTTAGTCCCCTGATCAGGGTCATGTGAAACCAGGGGAGCAGGTGGTGGATGGTCATATGAGCAGCTGGTACAGATCACAAGGCCTGGTTATGTGACCACTGATGCCAGGCAGACAATTTCTAAAGGGTACTGATAATGGCTGGGGTCATCCATCTTGTAAAGACTCTGCCCAGAAGAAGACAATGGCAAATCATTTCTGTAGAAAAAATTGCCAAGAACATTCATGGTCATGAGACCATAATTGCCTATGTCATACAACATGGCATAAAATGATGATGATAATAATTGATATGCTAAATGATAATTTTAATCTGATCTGCAAGCTTCTTTGAACTAAACAACTTATCCGGTCTTGTCTAATTTGAAACAAGTCAAATTAGATAACCCATCGTCTTATACTGCTCTTCTTGAGCAATTAACCCAGGTGTTGTGGGGCCAGCATCTGCTCTATAGATAGTGCTTGTTTGCAAAGTTGTCTTTTTAACTTCAAACTGATTACTGCTTCCACTTACATTGAGAAATGCAGATTTGCTCATGTTTATGATCACAAGCCAAACAAAGGATATTAGTTAGAAGTTTAACTTATTCAGAAACAACTCACAGCTGCTGTGTTTAGAAAGTTGAGCTTGGAAACAAAAGAGGACCCCTGGCCCAGTACAGTGAATATCTGTCACAGATCACACTTGTGTGGCAATTCAGTATGTTCTGGGTGGGGAAAATCTTTGATTATGTTGGCAGCCTTACTGAGACAGCTAGAGGTGTAAATGAAGTCCACAGAGGGGAGGCCGGTATCTGTGGTGCTCACAGCTCTCTGCAGTTACAGGCAGAGTAGCTGCCATGGCAAGCAGTGATGCATCCAGATAGGATGCACTCTATGGTACCTTTCTACGTGCGTTGGTATATCTGACCGAATAAACCAATCTCAAGATCTGAGTGAATCTCTTCTGCACTCTCACTACTATTACTGCCTCCTTCATGGGTCGATTTTTTTTTTTATTTATCTAGAGATGCAACACAGCACAGGCCCTTCCGGCCCATTGAGGCACACTGCCATTCTGGTGCATTTGATTTAAATTTAACAATTGCAATGACCAAGTAATCTACTACCCAGTACATCTTTAGACTGGTGAGAAGAAACCAGAGAACCCGGAGGAAATCCATGTGGTCATGGAGAGAATGTACCAACTCCTTACAGACTACACTAGAACTGAACTTCAAGCTCTGATGCCCCAAGCTGTAATAGCATTATGTTAACAGCTGCACTACCATGGCACCCTGATAGAGTCCATGCAAGGGAGCTGGTATACATGATATGCTGAGCTGTTTCCACAACTCTCTGCAGTTTCATGTGGTCACAGGCAGAACAGTTGACGTAACAGCAGTTGCCATACACCTTGACTGACACTGTTTCCAATTCAAAGGGCTTCGTATCACTAATCCTAAGAGAGTGTGTGATTGGACACACCATTGCCATAGCAATATGAGCTGCCATTCAGCAAATAAGGGATGGGAATATACAGAGGAGTTGACAAGGATGAATGATGAGGGTAGGGTAGTGGATATTGTCTATACGGACTTTTGTATTGAAATTGGAATTGTTTATTATTCAGAGCCTTCTACTGTAAAACCTCTTAGGAGTCTTTGGAGTTTGGGAGGAACAAGATATGGTAAGGCTAGTACACAAAATGCTGGAGGAACTGAGCAGGTCAGGCAGCATCTGCAGAGGGAAATAACTTGTTGAGATTTCAGGCCAAAACACTTCAGAACGTCCAGTGATGTGCTGAGCTGTGTCCACAACTCTCTGTAGTTTCTTTCAGTCAAGGACAGAGCCTTGTTGACTTCCTCCAGCTTTTTGTGTGTGTTGCACAAGATTTCCAGCATCTTCAGATCTCTGGTGTTTAAGGCTAATCCATTGAACATTTTTCCCTTGCTGAAGTTGGTTGTGCTGTAAATGTGATACTGGAAGCAAATTCCATCTGCCCATCAGCAATGAGCAATTGCTTTTGAAAGTAGTTCTTCACTCATCAGTCTGCATCCTGAAACCTACAGTGCCGGGATCAAGCAGGTTAAAGTTCTGACCCCAGGAACACTATGGGACTGCAAATATTTCTAGCCTATTTTTCCTTTCAGTAAAGTTTGTTATATGTGTCCTGTTTTACAGTCTCCACAGGACAACATGGTATGTAGTGATAAGCACAACATTTTACAGTACCAGTGACCCAGGTTCACTTCCCACGGCTGCCTGTAGGGGGTTTAAATATTCTCTCCGTGACCATCTGGTTTTCTTCTGGGTGCCCCGGTTTCCTCCCACAGTCATTGTAATTATCCCATGATTAGGCTAGGACTAAATCAGGGGACTGCTGGGCAGTGTGGCTCATAGTCATAGTCATATTTTATTGATCCCGAGGGAAATTGGTTTTTGTTACAGTTGCACCATAAATAATTAGATAGTAATAAAACCATAAATAATTAAATAGTAATATTTAAATTATGCCAGGAAATAAGTCCAGGACCAGCCTATTGGCTCAGGGTGTCTGACCCTCCAAGGGAGGAGTTGTAAAGTTTGATGGCCACAGGCAGGAATGACTTCCTATGACGCTCTGTGCTGCATCTCGGAGGAATGAGTCTCTGGCTGAATGTACTCCTGTGCCCACCCAGTACATTATGTAGTAGATGAGAGATATCGTCCAAGATGGCATGCAACTTGGACAGCATCCTCTTTTCAGACACCACCGTCAGAGAGTCCAGTTCCATCCCTACAACATCACTGGCCTTACGAATGAGTTTGATGATTCTGTTGGTGTCTGCTACCCTCAGCCTGCTGCCCCAGCACACAACAGCAGGGGCAGCAGGCTGAGGGACAGAAGAGCTGTATGTCAATAACTTTTTTTAAAATTCGCTGGCGAAAGGGCATCAAATACGCAGCAGAGTTTAAAAGGAAAATGAAAAGACTACAAAGTTCACTGATACACTTTCCTGATTAACAGATAAGAAAAGTGGACTTTGTTCATGAAATACAAAATTTGAAAACTATTCTGCACAAAGCTATCCATCTCACTCTCTCTCACTCGCTGCTCCCAGAGGAAAGTGTCTGTGTACGAACAGTCTCTCTACCCCTCTCGCTCAATACTGCTGGTCTCCATGGGCCTTGCACAAGGTTTAATCGATGTGATTTGTGGAATGAAATATGTAGTTCACACTATGATGTGTTTCTTGTTTCTAGACTTCTCTATTTTTGTTGCTGTTGTGTGCGATTCCGATTGGGGAAGACTAGATCTCTGGCCTGCAGGAGGCAAGAGACATGGCACTAGATTGAGCTGAACTGAGCTGAACTGAATATGCCTGGTCTCTTTTGATGTCTTTTTGATAGTGTTTTGCATTCCGTATTCCTTGTTTTTTTTTCTTGCCATTTGAGCAATTTGTTTTTTTGTACGTTGGGGGATTTGATGTTTTTCACTGAACAGGTTCCATCTTTTTTCTTTGTTTCTTAGCTGTCTGTGGAAGACAAATCTCTGGATTGTATACTGCATACATACTTTAATAATAAATATACTTTGAATCTTTGATTAGTTTTATTTGTTACATGTGCTGTGCAATGAAACATCCAAACATACAGGGAAACATGTTGTTTGCATCAAATCAAAGCAGTGAAGATTGTGCTGGGCAGCCTGTAAATGTCACCACACTTCTGGCACTAACATAGCATGCCCGCAACTCACCACCCCTAATTGTACCGATTTGAAGTAAGGGAGGAAACTAGAGCTTCCAGAGGAAACCTACACAGTCACAGTAAGAATGTAGAAATCCTTTGCAGATATTGTCAGAAATGGAACCCCAATTTGCAATCGCTGTAAAACAATACACTAACCACTGCACTGCCATGCAACTGTCTGACAAACATCTAAGCTTCATGTTTATGTTTTGAGATTGTCCTCCCCAATTTTGAGTCCATACAGTTCCTCTAACTGCAACGATTAGAGATCTGAAGGCTTACAAAAGAAGAAGACGGCTTTACATGGAACTTCATGGCAGCTAGATTGTGCAAAGTAAGATCCCACAAACTGAAGTAAGGGTGGGTTACTGGTTCCTTAAAACCAGTCTCTCTGAGCAAATGAGGCTCGTCAACCATGGTCGGCAGCTCATCTAGAAGGAAAACTTTGATCACAAACCTCCACTGCCTTGCAATTATGCCCACTCATGGTGAAAGCTTTGGGAGTAAATCCCGAGCGAAATATCCGAAGCTGGAGTCCCTAAGGCAGTCGTACATGGAGTTCAATGCTGACTGGCAACTCCTGCGACACCGCTGGTGCCAAACTGTATCAGTCTCTGGTGTTCCTTTGGGTTAATCAAATGCATGGAGAGGGGGAGCTTGTTATATGGGCAACACCTTGCTTTCCATATTGTACAGCCCTGGCTTGCACATCTAGACATCTAGGATGCAACACTCATAGTCGACCCTGACCAATGTAGGCCTAAGTAGGTAGATATTGTCCACGGGGGATTAGCTCAAAATAGTGTGAAGGTATCTTTTACATATACTTGAGAGAATAGTTGGAGTCATTTTTATCTTCTTATTCAAAGACAACACGTCTGGTAGTGTGACAGTCCCTCAAAGCTGCCTTCAGCAGTTCAGAACATGGGAAGCCCTGTTGAGCTCTAGGATGCTGCCTGGATTAGGGTCGGTATCTTATGAAGAAAGGTTGAGCAGGCTAAGGCTTTTCTTTTCAGAGGAAAGGAGGATGAGAGGCAACTTGTTAGAGTTTATGGTGGAGGAAGGGAAGCCCCTTTCTTTGAAAAAGGAGGACATACTTTATACTTTATTCTTTATTGTCACCAAACAATTAGTACTAGAACGTACAATCATCACAGCGATATTAGATCCTGTGCTTCACAATCCCTGGATTACAAATATTAAAAATAGTTAAAATTAGTAAATATTAAAAATTTAAATTATAAATCATAAATAGAAAATAGAAAGATGGGAAGTGAGGTAGTGCAAAAAAATCGATGGGCAGGTTCGGATATTTGGAGGGTATGGTCAAGATCCGGGTCAGGATCTGTTCAGCAGTCTTATCACAGATGGAAAGAAGCTGTTCCCAAATCTGGCCGTACAAGTCTTCAAGCTCCTGAGCCTTCTCCCGGAGGGAAGAGGGACGAAAAGTGTATTAGCTGGGTGGGTCGTGTCCTTGATTATCCTGGCAGCACTGCTCCGAGAGCATGCGGTGTAAAATGAGTCCAAGGACAGAAGATTGGTTCGTGTGATGTCCTGCACCATGTTCACGATGTTTTGCAGCTTCTTTCAGTCTTGGACAGGACAACTTCCATACCAGGTTATGATGCACCCTAGAAGAATGCTTTCTACGGTGCATCTATAAAAATTAGTGAGGGCTTTAGGAAACAGGCCAAATTTCTTCAGTTTTCTCAGGAAGTAAAGGTGCTGATGGGCCTTTTTGGCAGTGAACTCTGCTTGGTTGGACCAAGTCAGGTCATTTGTAATATTGACCCCAAGGAACTTAAAGCTTTTGACCAGTTCCACTTGCACACCACCGATGTAAATTGGGTCGTGCGGTCCGCTACTCCTTCTGAAGTCAACAACCAATTCCTTCAACTTGTTGACGTTGAGGGATAGGTTATTGTCTTTTCATCATGCCACCAGGTTCTTAATTTCCTCTCTGCACTCAAACTCATCATTACCCAAGATACAGCCTACGATTGTTGTGTCATCAGCAAACTTATATATTGAGTTTGATGGAAACATCTCCATCATCCTGGAATGAAAAGCCTCATCCTGAGAGCAGATGCGGTGGAGGCAGAGGAATTGAGAGAAGGGGGTGGCGTTTTACAGATACAGTGAAACTCCGTTATAACGCGACCGTTTGGGTGAGAAGAGATATGTTTTGGTGTACGTGTGACAAATAATGCTAGTATTTCATCTTTTCATTTATCTATCTCTTTATTTATTTGTGGTAAGTTAAAGTAATATTTACATATTGCACTGTACTGCTATGATTAAACAACAAATTCCTGACATGCAATATATCAGTTATAATAAACCTGATCTGATTTGATTCTCTTTTCCCTCCTGATTTCTCTCTTAAGTGTGTTCTTAATCTTTTTATACTCTTCATGGGATTCACTCATCCCTAACCTCTTAAGATCAATGTGGTCAGGCTGGATCTTTGCTGCTCTCATCTCTGAAGTGGAAGTTCACTCGAAAAACAGAGTATTGAGTATTCAAGTCTAGTACCCACACTCCAGACGGTTCAGGAAATGACTTCTTTCACTTCCTTTATTTCTTTTTTTTCAAATGTGCTTCTGCTGCTGTTGTAGTCTGTGGTCTACATTTTGGTGGTATGTTTTCAGGCCGATTGAGCGATTTGACGCTCTGCTATCTCTGAGGTTGTCCTGTGAGGCTTTGAATGAAGGGTCCAGCCTCGAGGCCAAGAAGCCTGGAGATGGGGCAGAAGCCCGTGATCAACTCCATCATCCACCAAGGAAGATTTAAATCATCAAGGCGAGTGTGGAGGGAGAGCGGGTGTTCAGTGCCATCTACCAGCACCTCGCTCGCTGCAGCTGGAGGAAAGTGTCTGTGTGTGATGGTCTGTCTCTCCGTCTTGCTCACCGCTCCCAAAGCAAGTTCCCTGTGTTCAAATGATTTCTCTCTCCCTTGATGCTGTCAGAGGATGGTGCTGGAGTTCGGGCCTTGGGCAAGGTTTAATCGAGCTGATCTGTGGAATGGACTCTGTAGTTCACGTTATGATGTGCTTCTGGTTTCTGGTTGCTCCTTTTTTTGTTGTTATTTTGGGTGATTTTGAATCAAGGAGGCCTGCAGATAACAAACATTGAGTTGATATGAATATGCCTGGACTCTTTTGATTTGTGTTTGATGTTCTGTGGTTTTCGCTCTTTTATTGCCATTTGGGCAATTTGTTCCTTCTTTTTTGTGTGGGGGAGGGGGAGTTATTATTTTTCTTTAAACATGTTCCATGGTTTCCTTTGTTTCCTAGGACTAGATCCTCAGGACTAGTTCCTGAGGATTGGAGGGTGGCTAATATAACCCCGCCTTTTAAAAAAGGAGGGAGAGAGAAATCGGGGAATTATAGACCTGTTAGCCTAACATCGGTGGTGGGGAAAATGCTAGAGTCAGTTATCAAAGATGTGATAACAGCACATTTTGGAAAGCGGTGAAATCATCAGACAAAGTCAGCATGGATCTGTGAAAGGAAAATCATGTCTGACGAATCTCATAGAATTTTTTGAGGATGTAACTAGTAGAGTGGATAGGGGAGAACCAGTGGATGTGGTATATTTGGATTTTCAAAAGGCTTTTGACAAGGTCCCACTCAGGAGATTAGTGTGCAAACTTAAAGCACATGGTATTGGAGGTATGGTATTGATGTGGATAGAGAATTGGTTGGCAGACAGGAAGCAAAGAGTGGGAATAAACAGGACCTTTTCAGAATGGCAGGCAGTGACTAGTGGGGTACCGCAAGGCTCAGTGCTGGGACCCCAGTTGTTTACAATATATATTAATGACTTAGACGAGGGAATTAAATGCAGCATCTCCAAGTTTGTGGATGACACGAAGCTGGGCGGCAATGTTAGCTGTGAGGAGGATGCTAAGAGGATGCAGGGTGACTTGGATAGGTTAGGTGAGTGGGCAAATTCATGGCAGATGCAATTTAATGTGGATAAATGTGAGGTTATCCACTTTGGTGGCAAAAACAGGAAAACAGATTATTATCTGATTGGCCGATTAGGAAAAGGGGAGGTGCAACGAGACCTGGGTGTCATTATACACCAGTCATTGAAAGTGGGCATGCAGGTACAGAAGGTGGTGAAAAAGGCAAATGGTATGCTGGCATTCATAGCAAGAGGATTCGAGGACAGGAGCAGAGAGGTACTACTGCAGTTGTACAAGGCCTTGGTGAGACCACACCTGGAGTATTGTGTGCAGTTTTGGTCCCCTAATCTGAGGCAAGACATTCTTGCCATAGAGGCAGTACAAAGAAGGCTCACCAGATTGATTCCTGGGATGGCAGGACTTTCATATGATGAAAGACTGGATCGACTAGACTTATACTCGCTGGAATTTAGAAGATTGAGGGGGGATCTTGTTGAAACGTATAAAATCCTAAAGGGATTGGACAGACTAGATGCAGGAAGATTGTTCCTGATGTTGGGGAAGTCCAGAATGAGGGGTCACAGTTTAAGGATAAAGGGGAAGCCTTTCAGGACAGAGATGAGGAAAAACTTCTTCACACAGAGAGTGGTGAATCTGTGGAATTCTCTGCCACAGGAAACAGTTGAGGCCAGTTCATTGGCTATATTTAAGAGGGAGTTAGATATGGTCCTTGTGGCCAAAGGGATCAGGGGGTATGGAGAGAAGGCAGGTACAAGGTTCTGAGTTGGATGATCAGCCATGATCATACTGAATGGCGGTGCAGGCTCGAAGGGCCGAATGGCCTACTCCTGCACCTATTTTCTATATTTCTATGTTTCATGACTGTATATGGGGAAGATGAATCTCAGGGTTGTATACTGCATACATACTTTGAAAAATGCCAGTCACTCCTGTGGTTCACCATGAAGAACAGGTGATTAAGGAATGCATACATACTTTAATAATAAATGTACTTTGAATCTTTGAATCGGTTCAAAATGAAATGGTGGGGCATATTATGCATTCTATATCCTATGCATAAATTAATTTTATATATATATATAATGTTAATTTAAGTTTATGTTAACTTCAGTTATGTTAACTGTGTTGCTGCCAGAAGGGATTGGATATTGTGGTTGGGGAGAGGATGCTTTCATTGGTAGGAGAGTTGAGGATCTGAGGACACATTCTCAGGATAAATGAACGTCCCTTTAAATTGGAGACAAGGAGGAATTTCTCCTGCCAGAAGCTGGTGAATTTGTGGGGTTCTTGGGCACAGAGGTCTCTGGAGGCCAAATCATTGCAGTTGCACTGTTGCCCGTAAGGAGATTGTATGTTCTCCCTGTGACCACATGGGTTTCCTTCGGGTGCTCTGGCATCCTCTCACAGTCCGAAGATGTATGATCTAGTCGGTTAATTGGTGACATGAATTGCATTCGGCTGGTAGGGCCTGTAACTGTGTTGTATCGCTAAATAAAAATAAATTTTAAAAATTGGTGGTATTTAAGGCAGAGATTGATAGATTTTTTATTGGTCTGGGGTAAAGACAGGAGAACGAGGTTGAATAGTGTAGCAGACAAAGGGTTGAATGCGCTAACACTGCCTCTATTTCTTTCGACCTTTTGCTCTAAAAAGTTCATTTTCATGATATTTATATCCTGTGAATGTATGCGAATGAAAATGATAAACATGAACTACATTTAATAATAACAATTAAATTTACCAATTTACCAACGTGTGTTGCTCCAGAACTGATTTAAAGCACCAGTCTGCCACAGTCAAATCAGGCTCCACCGTCTTACTTTCAGGGGCTAATGTAACTGCCTGATCACAGACCAATCACTGATCAATGGACAATTGTAAAATAGCTTTCCCTTCACCAATCAGATTGCACCTACTGAATGATGAACAGAAGTTGTCCCAGAGTCATTCTGTTTTCTTAAAGATTAGTTTTATTTGTTACATGTGCTGTGCAATGAAACATCCAAACATACAGGAAAACATGTTTGCAGCAAATCAAAGCAGTGAGGATTGTGCTGGGCAGCCTGTAAATGTCACCACACTTCTGGCACTAACACAGCATGCCCGCAACTCACTACCCCTAATTGTACCGATTTAAGGTAAGGAAGGAAACTAGAGAATCCAGAGGAAACTCACACAGTCACAGTAAGAATGTAGAAATCCTTTGCAGATATTGTCAGAAATGGAACCCCAATTTGTAATCGCTGTAAAACAATACACTAACCACTGCACTGCCATGCAACTGTCTGACAAACATCTAAGCTTCATGTTTATGTTTTGAGATTGTCCTCCCCAATTTTGAGTCCATACAGTTCCTCTAACTGCAACGATTAGAGATCTGAAGGCTTACAAAAGAAGAAGACGGCTTTACATGGAACTTCATGGCAGCTAGATTGTGCAAAGTAAGATCCCACAAATTGAAGTAAGGGTGGGTTACTGGTCCCTTAAAACCAGTCTCTCTGAGCAAATGAGGCTCGTCAACCATGGTCGGCAGCTCATCTAGAAGGAAAACTTTGATCACAAACCTCCACTGCCTTGCAATTATGCCCACTCATGGTGAAAGCTTTGGGAGTAAATCCCGAGCGAAATATCCGAAGCTGGAGTCCCTAAGGCAGTCGTACATGGAGTTCAATGCTGACTGGCAACTCCTGCGACACCGCTGGTGCCAAACTGTATCAGTCTCTGGTGTTCCTTTGGGTTAATCAAATGCATGGAGAGGGGGAGCTTGTTATATGGGCAACACCTTGCTTTCCATATTGTACAGCCCTGGCTTGCACATCTAGACATCTAGGATGCAACACTCATAGTCGACCCTGACCAATGTAGGCCTAAGTAGGTAGATATTGTCCATGGGGAATTAGCTCAAAATAGTGTGAAGGTATCTTTTACATATACTTGAGAGAATAGTTGGAGTCACTTTTATCTTCTTATTCAAAGACAACACGTCTGGTAGTGTGACAGTCCCTCAAAGCTGCCTTCAGCAGTTCAGAACTTGGGAAGCCCTGTTGAGCTCTAGGATGCTGCCTGGATTAGGGTCGGTATCTTATGAAGAAAGGTTGAGCAGGCTAAGGCTTTTCTTTTCAGAGGAAAGGAGGATGAGAGGCAACTTGTTAGAGTTTAAGGTGGAGGAAGGGAAGCCCCTTTCTTTGAAAAAGGAGGACATCTCCGTCATTCTGGAATGAAAAGCCTCATCCTGAGAGCAGATGCGGTGGAGGCAGAGGAATTGAGAGAAGGGGGTGACGTTTTACAAATACAGTGAAACCCCGTTATAACGCGACCGTTTGGGTGAGAAGAGATAAGTTTTGGTGTACATGTGACAAACAACGCTAGTATTTCTTCTTTTTTATTTATCTATCTCTTTACTTATTTGTGGTAAGTTAAAGTAATATTTACATATTGCACTGTACTGCTATGATTAAACAACAAATTCCTGACATGCAATATATCAGTGATAATAAACCTGATCTGATTTGATTCTCTTTTCCCTCCTGATTTCTCTCTTAAGTGTGTTCTTAATCTTTTTATACTCTTCATGGGATTCACTCATCCCCAACCTCTTAAGATCAATGTGGTCAGGCTGGATCTTTGCTGCTCTCATCTCTGAAGTGGAAGTTCACTCGAAAAACAGAGTATTGAGTATTCAAGTCTAGTACCCACACTCCAGACGGTTCAGGAAATGACTTCTTTCACTTCCTTTATTTCTTTTTTTTCAAATGTGCTTCTGCTGCTGTTGTAGTCTGTGGTCTACATTTTGGCGGTATGTTTTCAGGCCGATTGAGCGATTTGACGCTCTGCTATCTCTGAGGTTGTCCTGTGGGGCTTTGAATGAAGGGTCCAGCCTCAAGGCCAAGAAGCCTGGAGATGGGGCAGAAGCCCGTGATCAACTCCATCATCCACCAAGGAAGATTTAAATCATCAAGGCGAGTGTGGAGGGAGAGCAGGTGTTCAGTGCCATCTACCAGCACCTCGCTCGCTGCGGCTGGAGGAAAGGGTCTGTGTGTGATGGTCTCTCTCTCCGTCTTGCTCACCACTCCTGTAGGAAGTTCCCTGTGTCCAAATGATTTCTCTCTCCCTCGATGCTGTCGGAGGATGGTGCTGGAGTTCGGGCCTTGGGCAAGGTTTAATCAACCTGATCTGTGCATTGGACTCTGTAGTTCACGTTATGATGTGCTTCTGGTTTCTGGTTGCTCCATTTTTTGTTGTTATTTTTGGTGATTTTGAATCATAACAAACATTGAGTTGATATGAATATGCCTGGACTCTTTTGATTTGTGTTTGATATTCTGTGGTTTTCACTCTTTCGTGCCATTTGGGCGATTTGTTCCTTTTTTTGTGTGGGGGAGGGAGAGTTGTTATTTTTCTTTGAACATGTTCCATGGTTTCCTTTGTTTCATGGTGGTCTGTGGAGAAGGTGAATCTCAGGGTTGTATACTGCATACATACTTTGAAAAATGCCAGTTACTCCTGTGGTTCACCATGAAGAATGGGTGATTGAGGAATGCACCAAGGGGTAGGCTGGGTCTGTTGTCACCTGTCAATCATAACACTGAGAAAGAGGCATGAAATCAAGAGGTTCAGAAACTAAAATTCAGCAGGTGCTATCAATCTGAGGTAAAACCACAAAAGGCAGGAAATATTCAGCAAGCCAGGTGCATTTGTGGCAGAGTGGAACTTGCGTTTCAGGCCCTTGACCATTCATTGGTGTTTGTCAGTCTTAGTCTGTTTAAGATTCAAGCTTGTTTAATTCATTTCCAGTACACAAGTGTAAAGGAGAACAAAATAATTGTTACTCCAGATCCGATGCAGCACCAAAGAAAAACAAAATAAATGTAAATACATAAGATACCTTATATACATTGATTGATTGTCTATAAAGAGATGCGAGGCACAAGAGTGACTCTGACTGGAAATGATGAAGCAGCAGTGGTTGGGGGTGTGGTGGAAGGGTTGGTTAGTGGGTGGAGGTGTTGATCAGCCTTACTGCTTGGGGAAAGTAACTATTTTGAGTCTGGTAGTCCTGGCTTGGATGCTATGAAGCCTCCTCCCTGATGGGAGCAGGACAAACAGTCCATGAGCAGGGTGGGTAGGATCCTTAATGAGGTTACTGGCCCTTTTCCAGCACATTTTGTTCTTACATCCTGATGGCAGGTAGGGTGATGTGTTGGACATTTTTGACTATCTATTGTGGAGCCTCCCTGTCTGCTGCAGTTCAGTTTCCGAACCGTGCTATGGTGCAGCTTGTCAGGATGCTCTCTACCGCGCCTCTGTTGAAAGCTGTGATTATGGATGTGCGTAGTCCAGTTCTCTTCGGCCCTCTCAGAAAGCTGTTGGTGAGGTTTCATGATTGTATGGAATATGTTCTGGGACCATGAGAGGTTGTACGAGATGTGCACTCTCAAGGGTTTGAAACTGGTCACAGTTTCCAATAGTGTGCCTCTGATGTAAAGTGGGGTGTGAGTGATGCAAGTTCTCCTGAAGTCGAGCTCTTCCACCTGTAAACACCGACAAGAAAATGAGTCTCAAGGTAACATATACAGTATATACTTTAATAAAAATTTTACTTTGAACTTTGAACTCAAAGAGGTGAAAAAATGAATAGGAGTTGGTATGCCTCATGAGACCTCGGCTGACAGATTGCACAGGCATACAATCCATAGGTTTTACCTATCAACTGGCAGCTTGTACTCCCTCCCACCTCGTTCTTATTCTGGCTTCTTCCCCTTTCCTTTTCAGTCTCAGACTGAAACGTTGGCTGTTTACCTTGCTCCATTGATGCTTCTTAAAATGCTGGAGGCACTCAGCAGGCCATGTGTGCGTTGTTCTGGATTTCCAGCATCTGCAGAATCTCTTGTGTGTACAACCTATATCACTTTTGTAAATTGCAATATTAGAGCTTAAAAATAATTGGATGTGTGTGTGGATACAACAAGTAGAAATGCTGAAGTGAGCCTTATTCAGTTTTACATTTATTTCCACTGGTCACATCGAGTGAGGTTTTCAGCATTTTTGTCGCCAGTCTGCCAATGCAACATCTCCGCAGATTCCTAAATAGAACTCAGGTTATGATAGGTAAATCCAGTGTGAGTGAAGAGGCTATTCTGCCATCATATCTACCGTGTTATTAAATAACACCATTGCTATTCCTGGGCCTTGAGTTCACTTAACGAACTGTTCCCTACACTTATTTAGGGCTTCAGCATAGTAACAGGCCCAATTATACCTATTTGACCAATTAACCTGCTAAAGTGCATGTCGTTGGAATGTGGGAGGAAAGGAGAGCACCTGGCGGAGGCACAGGGAGAACATATTGTAGAAACTGCTGGCAGAAAGCGGCGAGAATTAGTCCCCAGGTCACTGGCACTGTAGTAGAGTTACTCTAACCACTAAGCTAATGTGCAGCCCTGTAATCCTGTAATATCCTCACTGTCCATAGGTGTTTCCTTGTTAGTCTGAGTATATTCAACAGCCTTTGGAGGCAAAGTACAATACCAACATTGAAAAATCACTAGGATATGCACATGGATAAAGATAAAGATCAAGGTTAACTTTACCTGTCACACTGATGTCAAAACAAACAGTGTGATGTGTCATTTGTGTCAGATCAAATCAAATCAGCAAGGTTTGTGGTGGGCAGCCCACAAGCGTTGCCATGCTTCTGGCGGCGACATACCCTCATGATCTTGTTCAATAGCACAGCAGGTGTGATGGACTGAATGGCCTGTTCTTCTTTCAATCCCGTCTCTTTTACACTGAATTTATGAACAGGTAACCAGTAAAAATATGAAAATTCATATCCCATCGACTTTCTTTAGGAACCTGCAGAGATTTTACATGCCCACAACACACAAACTCTAATTGCATATCTTTGGAATGAAGGAGGAAATCAGAACACCCGGAGGAAACCCATGCTGTCACGGGAAGCATATACAAATTCTATACAGACAGCAGTGGGAATTGAACCCCTGATCTGGCTGTTGTTTTAAGTCATTACGCTAAACACTGCACTACCATACCCATCTGTGCAAGGTAGTCTTAGAGGGATATGGGTCAAACACATGCAAATGGGGGCAGCTGTGATGGGAATCTTGGTCAGCGTGGACGCGTTGCACTGAAAGATCTTCCTCTGAGTTATATTGCTCTATGACTATAATTATATAACTCAGAATCAGGGGTTCCCAACTGGGGTCCATGAACCTCTTGCTTAATGGTATTGGTCCATGGCACAAGTTTGAAATGTTGCAAATGTAAAAAAAAATGCTGGAAGACAGGGTATCTGGGGGGCGGGGAGGATGGGGAGAAGAGAAGAACAGGGGAGAGATTGGGGCTGCCAAGAGTTCACACCAGACAAGAATAAGTACGGATCTATTATTGTATTTTCTTGTAGATGTCTTTATGTAAATATTGGCATTTTTCTTTTCACTAGTTTTTGAAGTTTGATTTTTTTTATGTACCTAATAGTCACCCTTACACTAAAGTGTTAAGTGATGCCAGCCATTTTTTTCTTTGGTCATAACCCACATACTTGGGGAATTGCAAAAGGTTGGGACATAACAAAGAAACTTTTCCTCATCTCTGAGCTGCCATCCTATCCTGAAATGGTGTCCCACTGTTTGGAACCTTGAGAATTCACTGAGATCATTTCCTAGTCTTCCAACTCCAGTGAGCGTAGATCAGAATGTGTGTGTGTGTGTTTATTTGTGTGTGTGAGAGAGAGAGAGAATGGCAAGACTATAAGATATAGGAACAGAATTAGGTTATTTGACCCATTGAGTCTGCTCCACCATTTCATCATGGCTGATCCATTTCCCTCTCAGCTTCAGTCTCCTGCCTTCTCCCCGTATCCTTTCATGCCCTGACAAATCAGGAATCCATCAAACTCTGCCTTAAATATACCCGATGACTTGGCCTCCACAGCCGCCTGTGGGAACGAATTCACAAATTCACCACCCTCTGGCGAAATAAATTCCTCCTTATCACTGTTCTAAATGGATGTTCCTATGTTAACCATGAATATAACATTGCTATTCCTATTTTGAACTATGTACTTTATTTTTTATTATTGTAACTTATCATAACTTTTTATATCTGCACCCTACAGCTGTCACAAAACAACAAATTTAATGACTTATGTCAGTGTTAATAAACCTGATTCTAATTCTGATTCAGATATGCTGAGTACCAATGGGCAAAATGGCATTTTCAATAGCAAAAGATAAAAAGTCAATCAGCATGTCACAGACACAGGCTATTCATAAAATCATTACTGATTTGATTTGATTGTAGCTGTACTGAAAAATCTACATTTCTGTCTAGCCACGGTAACCATTCCCCTTCATTTTTACCAAGTGTCTGTTGAACTAGAAGAAAGATGTTGTGGCTGTCTATAGATCTTGTCTTCATTCAAAGTAATCTCTGTTTTTGCACCAACTGGCTAAAGGGTTTACTTTAAGTTAGGCAAAAATCTGCCTTGTTTTCCAAATGAATATCAATGCTTTCAAAGTTCAAAGTTTATTATCGAAGTATGCATATGCCTCCGTCTATTACCCTGAGATTCATTTTCTTGTACGTGTTCACGTAGAACAAAGACATACAATAGAATTAATGAAAAACTACACACAAACACTGACAAAAACTATATATATAATAAGTAAATAAATAATATCGAGAACATGAGTTGTAGAGTCCTTGAAAGTGACTTCATAGGTTGTGGAATCAATTCAGTGTCGAGTGAGTGAAGTTATCCAGGCTTGTTCAGGAGCCTGATATTTGAAGGGTAATAAGTGTTCCTGAACGTGATGGTTTGGGACTTAAGACTCCTGATGGCAGCAGCGAGAAGAGAGCATGGTCTGGATGGTGGAGGTCCTTGATGATGGATGCTGCTTTCTTACGACAGCGCTATTTGCGGATGTGCTCAATTGTAGGGAGAGCTTTTCCTCTGATGGACTGCACTGCCTCATTTAATCCTGCATCAGCCCTGTCTCTGGCCAGCCGTGTACAAACATCAATAGACTGAGGGTGACTAAATGCTTCCACTGATATGCAAGTGCTCCACTGAAATAGTTAATGTAAGACTTGGAAAATAGATATCTAGTTCAAGTTCCTGGGTGTAATCAACTCAGAGGATCTCAGTAGGAGCAGTATTGCGATCACTCGAGGTGAGTATGGTGTTCTGCGAAGGCAACGGTTCCCAGCCTGGGGTTCACTATTCCTCAGCTAATGCATAAAAAAGGTTGGGAACCCCTGTCCCAAGGGGTTATCTATTGGTTGGTCCTCAAGTGGCAGTAGAGGCCAATCCAGACCCACTTCCCCACTGTGCTCAGTAAGGAGTGTGTACCTTCTCCCCGTGACCGCCTGGGTTTCATGAGGGTGCTCCGGTTGCCACCCGCAGTCCAAAGGTATAGTGTTTGGTAGGTTAATTGGTCGTTGTAAATTGTCCCATAATTAGGCCATGGTTAAATCAGGAGTTGCTGGGCAGCACGTCTTGAAGGGCCTGATCTGCACTGTATCTCAATAAATAAGTTAATTAAATAAAGATTCTGGCGCCGTGTGGACACGAGTGAGTGGCAGCTGTGGTTTGTGGTTTTGTCTTTTGCATTTTGCATCTGTGCTAGCTGTCTGGTCAGGGTCTATCCAAACCAGAAACACTGGATCGACAGTTCTGTGCGAGCAGCACTTACCACGCAACACAGAGCTTATGTTGCCAGTAATCAGCAGGAGCTCAAGAAATGCAACTACAATCTGCACAAAGTCATCATGGCAGCAAAACAATACAGAGACAAGATTCAGACTCAACTTTCCACCAGCAACTCTTGCAGTTTATGGAAAGGTCAACACACCATCGCAGACTTCAAAGCTCAATGCAGTGGAGTTTCCAACATCGATGCCTCTCTCCCAGAGAAGCTAAATCTTTTTTTACGCTCGATTCGACGTTGCCAATACTGAGCCCCTGAGGAGACCTGCAGATGACGCGACTGGCAGCTTGGTCATCTCTGAGGCCAAAGTACGCAGGTGTTTCCAACGAGTGGACAGTCGCAAGGCCAAGGGACCGGACGGCATACCAGGGTGAGTACTCAGGATGTGCGTGGCACAACTGGCAGATGTGTTTACAGACATTTTTAATCTCTCCCTCTCCCAGTGTAGAGTGCCCTCCTGCTTCAAAACATTCACCATTGTTCCGGTACATAAAAAGACCAAGGTAACCTGTCTGAACGACTGGCGTCCTGTTGCACTCACCTCAATAATAAGCAAATGCTTTGAGAGGCTGGTCAAGGACTACATCTGCAGTATGCTGCCCTCCACACTGGACCCCTTACAATTCACCTACCGACACAACCGATCGACAGACAAAACAATAGCCACAGTTCTACACACACCATCCTTACACATCTGGAGAAGAGGGATGTTTATGTGAGGATGCTGTTCTTGGACTACAGTTCAGCATTCAACACCACAATTCCCTCCGGGCTCGACAAGAAGCTCAGAGACCTTGGCCTTCACCCTGCATTGTGTAGCTGGATCCTGGGCTTCCTGTCAGAGCACCAGCAGGTGGTAAGTGTGGACTCTCTCACCTCCGACCCTCAACACAGGTGCCCCTCTGGGCTGTGTACTAAGCACCTTGCTTTACTTTCTGTATACCCATGACTGTGTCACCACCCACAGCTCCAATCTGTTAATTAGATTTGTTGATGACACTGCACTGTCTCAAATAACATTGAGGCACCCTACAGAGAAGAAGTCATCATCCTGACACAGTGGTGTCAGGAATTATAGACTAGTTACCCTGACATCAGTGGTGGGGAAGATGCTGGAGTCAATTATAAAAGGTAAAATTGTGGCATATTTGGATAGCAGTAACAGGATTGGTCCAAGTCAGCATGGATCTACAAAGGGGAAATCATGCTTGACTAATCTCTTGGAATTTTTTGAGGATGTAACTAGGAAAATGGTCAAGGATGTAGTATACCTGGACCTTCAGAAAGCCTTTGATAAGGTCCCACATAGGAGATTAGTGGGCAAAATTAGAGCACATGGTATTGGGGGTGTTGGAAAATAGTTTGGCAGACAGGAAACAAAGAATAGGGATTAACGGGTCCCTTTCAGAATGGTAGGCAGTGACTAGTGGGGTACTGCAAGGCTCGGTGCTGGGACCGCAGCTACTTACAATATACATTAATGATTTAGATGAACGGATTAAAAGTAACATTAGCAAATTTGCAGATGACACAAAGCTGGGTGGCAGTGTGAAATATGATGAGGATGTTATGTGAATGCAGGGTGACTTAGATAGTTTGGGTGAGCGGGCAGATGCAGTTTAATGTAGATAAATGTGAGGTTATCCACTTTGGTGGCAAGAACAGGAAGGCAGATTATTATCTGAATGGTGTCAAGTTAGGAAAAGGGGAAGTACCACGAGATCTAGGTGTCCTTGTTCATCAGTCACTGAAAGAAAGCATGCAGGTACAGCAGGCAGTGAAGAAAGCTAATGGCATGTTGGCCTTCATAACAAGGGGAGTTTAGTATAGGAGCAAAGAGGTCCTTCTGCAGTTGTACAGGGCCCTGGTGAGACCACACCTGGAGTATTGTGTGCAGTTTTGGTCTCCAAATCTGAGGAAGGACATTCTTGCTATTGAGGGAGTGCAGCGCAGCTTCACGAGGTTAATTCCCGGGATGGCAGGTCTGTCATATGTTGAAAGATTGGAGCGACTGGGCTTGTATGCACTGGAATTTAGAAGGTTGAGAGGGGATCTGATTGAAACATATAAGATTATTAAGGGATTGGACATGCTAGAGGCAGGAAACATGCTCCCGATGTTGGGGGAGTCCAGAACCAGAGGCCACAGTTTAAGAATAAGGGGGTAGGCCATTTAAAATGGAGTTGATGGAAAACTTTTTCACCCAGAGAGTTTTGGATCTGTGGAATGCTCTGCCTCAGAAGGCAGTGGAGGCCAGTTCTCTGGATGCTTTCAAGAGAGAGTTAGGTAGAGCTCTTAAAGATAATGAAGTCAAGGGATATGGGGGGAAGGCAGGAACCGGGTACTGATTGTGGATGATCAGCCGTGATCATAGTGAATGGTGGTGCTGGCTTGAAGGGTCGAATGGCCTACTCCTGCACCTATTGTCTGTTGTTTATTGTGTATAAAACAACCTCCTGCTCAATGCCACAAAAACAAAGGAGCTGGTTGTGGACGACAGGAGGAATGGAGACAGGCCAACCCCTATTGACATCAATGGATCTGGGGTTGAGAGTGTGAACAGCTTTAAGTTCCTCAGCATAAACATCACTGAGGATTTCAAGTGGTCTGTACATACCGGATGTGTGGTGAAAAAGGCACAACAGCGCCTCTTTCATCTCAGACGGTTGAAGAAGTTTGGTATGGGCCCCCAAATTCTAAGAACTTTCTATAGGGGAACAATTCAGAACACCCTGACTGGCTGCATCACAGCCTGGTATGGGAACTGTACTTCCCTCAACTGCAGAACTCTGCAAAGAGTGGTGTGGACAGCCCAGTGTTTCTGTAGATGTGAACTTCCCGCTATTTAGGACATTTACAAAAAACATTGCCAAGATCTGCCTTGTCTCCCTTCTTGAATATGGTCACTACTAAAGCACCCCTGAGCTCGGAGGGCAGTTGTTCCTTTCCCAGATCGTCAGGGACAGAGAGGTGATGCAGGAATACTGGTCCACCTTCCTTGATTATCTCTGCTAGGATCCCATCAGGAGCAAAGCTTTGTTACTTTTCAGGATCCTGATGGAATCACTTACCTCTTATATACCATTAAGATAGCACCATTCAGTGATAACTCATTATGTACCGCTCTGATGCGACTCATAATGTTCCCATTATTAACTACTATAACTGAAATCCACATTCACAGCCATGGCTACTTCAGTAAACAGCATCATTTTCAGACATTTAAAAAATCTATCAATACTCAAAATCAATGAACCTTGGACAGCAGACTCAGATTGTGAGTGCTGTTCCCCTTTAAGAAAACAGAAGCAGGGATGGAGCACCAATCAACAGGTACGATTAAAATGCAGAGGCTTTACACTTACAGTCGTGACTATCCTGCTGGCAGATGTACAATCTCTGGAAAATAAACCTGAAGACACCTGAAGAAGGCAGCATCCTAATGAAGGACCTTCCCATCCAGAACATGCCCTCATCTCATCAATCACTCTCATCAGTAAGGAGGCACAGGAGCCTGAAGACCCACACTCAAAGTTTTAGGAACAGCTTCTTCCCCGCCACCGTGGAATTTCTGAATGGTACCTGAACCCACAAACATTACTTCATTTTCAAACAAGAGAAAATCTGCAAAAGCTGGAAATCCAAGCAACACACACAAAATGCCAGAGAACTCAGCAGGTCAGGCAGCATCGATGGAAAAGAGTATTGTCGACATTTTGGGCCGAAACCCTTCAGCGGAACAACACTACCTCATTAATCAACTTCTCTGTTATTTATTTATTTTTGTTCTTATAGTAATTTTTAAGTCATGCATGATATATCAAAGTTCAAAGTAAATTTATTATCAAAATACATACGTGTATGTCACCATACACAACTCTGAGATTCATTTTCTTGTTAGTATTCATAGTAAATACAAAGAAACAAAAAAAAGCGATAACTATCAAGAAAATTAGATGAAGAGCCCTTGAAAGTGAGTCCATAGGTTGTGGGAACTTTCAGTATTGAGGTAAGTGAAGTTATTCTCTTTGTTCAGAATCCTGATGGTTGAAGGGTAATAACTATTCCTGAACCTTGTGGTGTGGGTCCTGAAGCTCCTGTACCTCTTTCCTAATGGCAACAGTGAGAGACTTCAATCAGGCTTGTTTGAAGGAATGTCACTGACAATAAACGCTATTCTGATTCTGATTCTATAGCCTCTGCACTGTGTTTGTCTACCTGCACTGTACTGTACATTCCCTGTAGCTGCTACACTATGTTCTGCAGCAACATGCACAAAATGCTGGAGGAACTCGGCAGGTCCAGCAAAACAGTCGACATTTCGCCCTGAGGCCCTTCTTCAGGACTGGAGAGGAAGGGGGAAGACACCGAGTAAAGAAGATGGGGGGAGGGGAAGGAGAATAGCTAGAAAGTGATAGGTGAAGCCAGATGAGTAGGAAAAATAAGCGGCCAGAGATGAAGGAATCTGATAGGAGGAGAGAGTAGATGATAGGAGAAAGGGAAGGAGATGGGGAACCAGAGGGAAGTGATAGGCAGGTGAGAAGATTTAAGTGGCTAGGGTGGAGAATAGAAGAGATTTTACCAGAAGCAGGAATTGATATTCGTACCATCAGGTTAGAGGCTACCCAGAAGAAATATTCTGCTTTCTATTTTCTTTTTACCTCTTCAATATAATTATGTATGGCACGATCAATACCCAACATTTGAAATAACAGGTTTAAGTAATTCAAAACTATAAATTATTTTAAGAATCAAGAAAAAAGTAGACAAAACAATTCCTTAAAATTCTCAAAATCAATGAAAGTGTGTAAGATTAGTTGAAATAAAGGGGGGAAAAAGTAAATAGATAACTTCAAATTCAGGATGAATGTCCCTCATTCAGATGAAAGTGGATATATTACTTACATTGCCCTTTGTAAAGTCAAGTGACAGATTCCAAGTCCATCTGGGCACTCTCTTCACAACGCCTATGTTGCTTGACTCAAAGGTGACTCCATTTGTGAAGCAGAAGATCAGCCTCACAAGGCGCCTGACCTTTTGCTCATCTTTCGCACTTGCAATTCTATGTGCAGTCACATTCTGTGCGCGGAGGGTGAGCATTGCTGGGTAGGGCAGTGCTTAATACCCATTCTTAACAGCCACTTAAAAGAGAAAAATTAATCCACTTTTATCTTATAGCTAGCAGGGCAGGAACATGGGAGTGAATGGCCTATCTCTACTTCTGTTGCCTGATGCTCATCAACATGAAAGATTAAAAGACGCCTCCACAAGACCGCAAGAAATTATAGACAGTTGTGGACACAGCTCAGTATGTCACAGAAACCAGCCTCCCTTCCATGAACTTAGTCGATGCTTTTGACCTCCCCAGTAAAGCAGCCAACGTAATCAAAGATCCTACCATCCGAGACATTCTCACTTCTCCCCTCTCCTGTCAGGCCTAAGATACAAAAACTTGAGGCTCAAGGACAGCTTCTATCCAATTGTTATTGGACTCTTGAAGGAACCTCTTGTACAATAAGATGGATTCTTAGCCTCACAACCTATGATCTTGCCTATAATGCAATTCCTTGGTAGCTTTTACACTTTATTCTGCATTGCTGTTGTTTTACCTTAATATACTGTGTAATGATTTGATCTTTTTGAACAGTATGCAAGACAAGCTTTTCACTGTTTCTTAATTCATGTAACAATAATAAACTAACCATCACCAAAACAATGCACGTCAAAAGAATCTGCTTTTCCCAAAGAGTAGTGAATTTGTGGAATTCTTTACAAGAAGCAACTGAGGCAACCTCATTAAATGCATTTAAGTTCCAGTGAGATAGTTTTTTGCACAGCAAGGGAATTGAGGTCGATTGGGAAAAGGCATGTAGGTGGAGCTGAGTCCATGCCCAGGATCAGCCATAATCTTATTGAATGGTTCGAGAGGCCAGATGGCAGACTCTTGGTCCTAGTCCTTATGGTCTTATGTTCACTTGGAGAGCGCCTTGGTGTAATGTCTGACGGCATTCGAGGGAACGCAACATGTCTACAGCCCTGTTCTGAAGGCCCAGCCTCCATTTTATATTCATACATGAAGAGAAATTGTGAGGTTCATGTCAGTTTCATGATGTATGGACAATGAGCCCATAAGACATCAGAGCAGAATTATGCCATTTGGCCCATTGAGTCTGCTCAGCTATTCGAATCATGACTGATTTATTTTCCCTCTCAACCCCATTCTCCTGCCTTCTCCCCATACCTTTGATGTCCTTACTAATCAAGAGCCTATCAATCTCCACTTCAAATATTCTTCAATAACTTGGTCTCCATAGCCATCTGTGGCAATGAATTCACCACCCTGACCAAAGAAAATCCTCCTCGTCTCTGTTCTAAAGGACATCCTCATATTCTGAGGCTGTGCCCTCGGTCCCCACTATAGGAAACATCCTCTCCACATCCACTCTATGTAGGCCTTACATTATTTAATAGGTTCCAATGTGATCCTCCCTCATTCTTCCAAACTTCAGCAAGTACAGGTCCAGGGCCATAAAACACTCCTCATGTTCACAAACATAAGAGATGGTTTCATTATCACTGGTGCTGCAAATTCCAGGCCAAAGAACCTCCATTGCTCTCTGCTTAGAATTTTAAGGTTAAGTTCACTGGCACTGTAAGTCAAATGCACCCCCTTATGTAGTGGCTGGGACAAGATCACTTCAATGATTTGAATTGAATTGAATTGACTTCATTTACTTACATCCTTCAAGTACATGAGGAGTAAAAATCTTTGTTACATCTCCATTCAAATGTGGATGGTGCAATTCATAGTAATTTATAATAAATATTATGTACAATAGGATAGTCAATATAACATAGAAATACAGTTGTGTCAGCATGAATTAAGCAGTCTGATGGCCTGTGGAAGAAGCTGTTCTGGAGCCAGTTGGTCCTGGGTTTTTGCTGCGGCACCGTTTCCCAGATGGTAGCAGCTGGAACAGTTTGTGGTTGGGGTGACTTGGGTCTCCAGTGATACTTTGGGCCCCTTTTTACACACCTGTCTTTCTAAAGTCCTGAATAGTGGGAAGTTCACACCTACAGGTGTGCTTGTCTGTCCACACCACTCTCGGCAGGGTCCTGCAATTGAGGGAAGTACAGTTCCCATACCAGGCAGTGATTCAGCCAGTCAGGGTGCTCGCATATAGAACATAGAATAGTACAGCACAGTACAGGCCCTTCGGCCCACAATGTTGTGCCGACCCTCAAACCCTGCCTCCCATATAACCCCCCACCTTAAATTCCTCCATATACCTGTCTAGTAGTCTCTTAATCTTCACTAGTGTATCTGCCTCCACCACTGACTCAGGCAGTGCATTCCACGCACCAACCACTCTCTGAGTAAAAAACCTTCCTCTACTATCCCCCTTGAACTTCCCACCTCTTACCTTAAAGCCATGTCCTCTTGTATTGAGCAGTGGTGCCATGGGGAAGAGGCGCTGGCTATCCACTCTATCTATTCCTCTTATTATCTTGTACACCTCTATCATGTCTCCTCTCATCCTCCTTCTCTTCAAAGAGTAAAGCCCTAGCTCCCTTAATCATGCCGCAATAGAAAGTTCTTAGAACTTGGGGGACCATACCAAACTTCTTCAGTCATCTGAGGTGAAAGAGGTGTTATTGAGCCTTTTTTTTTAACCACACAGCCAGTAAGTATAGACCAGGTGAAGCATGGCATGATCCCAGTGTGTCATCCAACCTGATAGAGAGAAATTCTGAGAATGTCAGAATTGCAAAGAGAAAAAATGATAGAATATAAGGTAAGCAGAGCTAGGGGTGTCTGTACTTTACTTACTTACACCAACTAGTGGCCAGAATAAAAATTGTTCCTACATGAGATGAAAGGGAAGCAAAATACTGTCCATGCTGGAAATCTGAAATAAAGCAGACATGCTCAAAGCAATTGGCACGTTAGGGTACATCTGTGGAGAGAGAAATAGGATTAACTTTTCAGGCTTGTGATTGCTCATCGAATCTGCCAGACACATCATTCCATACACACGTACATCAAAGTTGTGAAAAGTAAAACAGAAAGTAGAATATAGTGTTGCAGTTACAAAGTGCAGTGCAGGCAGACAAATCAAGTGCAAGGGCCATGGCGAGGTGGATTGGGAGATGAAGAGGTCAGCTTTTAGTGCGTGAGATCCTTTCGAGAATCTGATTTACTGGCTAGGAGAGCCATTTTATTGAAGTGGAAGGATTCTAATCCACCTACGGTCTTTTATTGGCTCTCCTCCATTATGTCCTGTTTAAGTTTAGAGAAAATAAGAAGTTGGACATTTGGCACATCCTTTAAATTTGAGCAAATCTGGTGACCTTTTATCCAATATTTTCATTTAATTTGATTTATTACTCTTTTAATTTTTTTTTCAAAGTTTTAGATTTGATCAGAAAGTCTTTTTTTTTTTACGTATCCTCAAAATGGACTGCCCAGACCCTTTTTTTCTGTTTTTTTTAATATATAGTGTACAGTAGGGTTTTTTTTCCTTCATTTAAAACTCAATGCTTTTTCTTTTCTCTTCATAAACTGATAGGAGGAGAATTGCTACTTTCATTTTTTAATTATATATTTTATACTATTTTAACAATATCTATGATTTTGACAATGTCTATCTTAATCTTGGTTTATATTGTTAATGATATATATATTTGAGATAATTCTCCTCTTGATTGTATTTATGCTCCTTTTAAATCAATAAAAAGATTAAGAAAGAATCTGATTATTGTTATCATTCAGAATTATGGAGTCATACAACATAGAAACAGGTTCTTCAGCCCAATTCATTCATGCTGACCACTCATTCATATTTCCCATCCGCCTGTGTTGAAACAAAGCCCCGTAGGCCCCTTCTATCCATTTACTTAGCGAGATGGCTTTTAAATATTGCTATTGTGCTCGCCTCAACTATTGTTTCTGGCAGCGCGTTTCAAGTATGAAACACCCTTTTCATGAAGAACTTGATGTGGCGAGGATATTTCCTATGGTGGAGAGTATCCAGAACGAGAGAGCAGCGCCTCAAAATTGAGGGATGGCCCTTTAGAACAGAGGTAAGGAGGAATTCCTTTTGTTAGAGAGCAGTAAATCTGTGGAATGCTCTGCCACAGACTGCAGTGGACGCCAAGTCCATGCGTATATTTAAGGTGGGAGTTAATTGTTTCCTAATTGGTCAGGGCATCAAAGGATATGGCGAGAAGGTAGGTGTAAGGATTTGAGTTAGATCCAGGATCAGCCATGATGGAATGGCAGAGCAGACTCAATGTGCTGAATGGCTGAATTCTGCTCTTAGCTTTATGGTCTAATGGTTTTATTGTCTTCATTTAGATGAGGAAGAATTTCTTTTTACAGAGGGTAATGGAACTGTGGCATTCATTGCCACAGGCAGCAGTGGAGGCCAAGTGATTGAGTAGACAGAGAGGAGGTTGATAGGGTATTTAATTAGTAAAGGTATCAAAGGTTACGGGAAGAAGGCAGGAGAATGCCGTTGAGAGGGATAATAAGTCAGCCATGATGTAATGGCAGAGCAGACGTAATGGGCCAACTGGCCTCGGCTTTTCCTACGTCTTATGGTCTTATGGTCTAACTTAGCTCGAGTTTGAGAAGAGATTTGACAGTGGTACAAAAGACCACAATAAGTTTAGACAATGGGATAAGTGCGAAGAAGTTGGTCCCTCTAGTGAATGCTTCATCCCAGAGAATGCACCTGATGGACTCGGTTATAGAAGATGCTATGTGAGACAATATATTTTTATGTAGTGGGTGGTTCCCAGAGGAAAAGAGAGCTTCAGTGTAATTCCATTAAAATGAAAAGAACACCCGACAATGGTGTAAACAGCCAGTATGTCAGGCAACCTCTGTGGGGAAAGAATTAATATTTCATGCGGTAACACATCTCTATATATGGCTTTTCGCTGTACCTCAGTACACCTGCTAATAATAAGCCAATTCCAATTCCACTGCTGTTAGTTGAAGTTATTCTTGGTATTTGGTCATTGAATAGCCTGCATGCAGGATGGCCACATCTCAGAAGACATCTTCCATTTTGGGGCTTCCCAGCTTTCAGTGCATGCTATTGGTGCACGGCATAAAAAAAAAGGTTGTGAACCTCTGCCCTACAGTGAGTTGGCTTCAGCAAGAGTATCGCTGGCCGCCTACAGGATGTCTGCAAGTGGGACACAAAGGTGTTGGCATCAATGATGAGTCCTGGGAGTAACTTACAGTCAACCGTGCCGGGTAGAGAAGCACCCTGAAACAACATCTTAAGCCAGGTGTGCTTCTCTACCTGGCACGGTTGGTGAAGAAAAATTCCTGAAAGCGACAGAAAACAAGTGGGCCCACAGAAAGGAATGCTACCCAAAAAGGCTCAATATTCAGTACAGGCATCCATATCATCACCCTGGCTTGGCTTCGCCAGCGAAGATTTAGGAAGGGGGCTGCCCACGTCTTCTGCAGGCTCGTTGGTGGCTGACGAGGCCAACACAGGACAGGCAGGCCCAGCCACAGCGGCTGCAAGGGAAATTCTGTTCGGGGAGGATGGTTGTAGATGTGGACGTGTCCTTCAGCCTGTGCAGTAGTATTTTAGGTGGAGTGCAGTTTTCGTGGTACTGGCCCCACCCTTTACACCCGGGGTTCATCTGCCATAGCCGAGCAAGCTGGGACGGTGACAGCGAGGTCCTCGGGTCGTAGGAGTTACGTGGGAGTGTCCTTACGTGGGATGGCCTGACAAGGCTAACGAGCCCCGCCTGCCCGGGTTTGGATTCAGAGTTGTCCTTCTCTTAGGCTGGCTGCCAACCAAGGCTAACGAGCCCAGCCGACCCATCCAGTTATACCGCCGGACACTCGGTCGCACCATGACGTAGCAAGCTCGGTGGAAATGGGGGGGGCGGCGAGAAGGTGTTGCTACGGACGCAGTAATGTAGGAGAGGCTGTTTGCAGTGGCCTCCTGCCTAGCAGGCCAGACAGTGACCACGCGGCGATCACCACACCGGGAAAGGAGAGGCGATGTATTGCACGTACACTTTCCCTGGGTGAGCTGGACGTCAGGCCCGGACCTCACCCGGGACCCCCCCCCCCCAGGCATTCATCTATTTTCTAAGATATTAACAGCTTCACAGTATGTGAGCTTAGTGCAGGAAAGTGTTTTTTGAAGTAAACAAAAAAAAACATGATCTTGTATTGAAAAGGCACAAGGAGCTGAATGAACTACCCCTGCTTCTGTTCTTATGTTATTGCATGAAATATTAACTCCCTCCCCACAAATGCTGCCTGACATTGAGCATTGAGCATAGATCACTACAGCACTGTATAGGCCCTTCAGCCTACAATGTTGTGCTGACCTTTTAATCCACTCTAAAATCAATCCAACCCTTTTCCTCCCACATAGCCCTTCATTTTCCTTTCATCCATGTGCTTATCTAACAGTTTCTTAAACATCCTTAATGTATCTGCCTCCACCCCACCTCTGGCAGCATTTTCAAGCACTCACCACTCTCTGTGTAAAAAACTTCCTCTCACTTCCTCCTGTACTTTCCTCGAATGACCTTAGAATGATACTCCCCTCATATTAGCCAGTTGCATCCTTCAAAAAAGTCTCTGACTGCCTACTTGATCTATGTCTCTTACCAACTTCTATACCTCTAACGTCACCTCTCATCCTCCTTTGCTCCGAAGAGAAAAGCCATAGCACGCTCAATCTATCTTTGTGGCACGTGCTCTCTAATGCAGGTAGCATCCTGGTAGATCTCCTCTGCACCCTCTCTGACCTTCTACATCATTCCAGTGTTGAGCCTGCCAAGTATGTTTGGTGTTTACTGCACTGCTGGTTGTTCATTCAAAGGTCTTGATTGATTCTATTTCTCACACCCTTTAAGCAGTACTTTCAAGATGGGAAACACCCTCTGTGTAAAAATGTTTTGTCTCACGTTGCAGTGTCTACCACCCTTAGTTCATCAGGTGTATCCCCTAGGATAGACTATTCAACAGAGGGAACAGCTTTACCCCATTGTCTAGACTCTCACTGTGATACAATAATGGTGTCTTTGCTGTTAGTTGCCAAAGTCCTAAACTCTTGACTTCCCACTTTATTCCAGAAATGTCTTAAAGGATGAGAAGGCAATAAAGAGAGAAGAATTATTTTCTTGTAGTTTAACTTTCCTATGTTTGCTGGTATTTTTATATGATCACCTATTTTCACTTTATTAGGTACAGCACTCTCGTTAATGCACATATTTGATTTGCCAATCATGTGGCAGCAACTCAATGCATAAAAGTATGCAGACATGGTCAAGAAGTTCAGCTGTTGTTCAGACCAAACATCAGAATGGGGAACAGATGTGATCTAAGTGACTTTGACCATGGAATAGTTGTTGGTGCCAGACAGGGAGGTTTGAGTATCTCAGAAACAGCTGATCTCACACACAATAGTCTCTATAGTTGACAGAGAATGATGCAAAAACAAATAATTCCAGTGAGTGGAAACTCTGTGGGCAAAAATACCTTGTTACTGAGAGAAGTCAGAGGAGAATGACTAGACCTGGTCAATCTGGCAGGAAGGTAACCATGCGCTGAGCATCTCTGAATGCACAACATGTTGAACCTTGAAATCAATAGGCTACAGCTTCAAAGGACCTTTGAAGTGGCATCCACACCAGGCATCAGGCCGAGTGGTCCCAGGTTGAAGTCCAGCTGGCTTCTTGCATGTTTTCCATCCATGCAGGGTTGAGTATCAAGCTGCCAACTCAGTCTCATAAAAAACAGACAAAAGCACTAAAGAAACAGCAAATTTGCTGCCCAGAGCACCACAAGACATGGAAAGAAACAACAACAGTTGCTTTGGTATTTTTCTAGAAACTTCTTAGTTTTCAATAGCAGGTTTCATGCCACTTGAATCTAGCTATTTTATAGGTTAATTGTTGCTATCTCTAGTCTGAGTACCAGATGACCATGACTTCTTTCTCCTTTGTTTTTTCTTTGTTCCCTTGTCTACTCTGTCTTGTTCGTAGCCCACTCTTGTAACACTTTGTAAAATGGTCATAAGCAAGAAGTTTTATGCCTAATTCTTGACTTCCAGAGAGGATTGGATCACAAAATATCAGGATCCATAGATGCAATCATTGCTGTACAGATTAATTTCAGGGATAATTAGGAGAACAGATTCAGAGATGTGCAGGGATTTGGGAAGGTTATAAACTTAAAGGAAATGATACAGTGGTGACTCTTTCAGGAGAATTGAAAATAGGAATGAATATAACACTTAGAACTGGAAACATGCCAGATCATCAGTGCCAGGCAGAAAGCATTGAAGTAACGTGTAAATGGATCAAGTGTGGGTCTTCACACAGGCATAGAGCTCTGGATGACCTCAAGCTGTATGTATTCTCCCATGGCTGGCAAATAAACTCGCAGTGCAATCTTTTGAAAATTTCTCAGAAATATCAGTACAGCATCCAAATTTATATTTAATATTATCATTGCAATTTTTTTTATATAATGTGCAATTGATTAAAACAGCCAACCAATTCTGAACCTAAAATGGGTGCTAAAATCTGGGTACTCTGGAATTCTTGCCAAAGTAACAAGATTAAAATGCATAAACTCAAGAGATTATGCAGTTCCTGGAAATCCACAGCAACACACATAAGATGCTAGAGGAACTCAGCAGGTCAGGCAGCATCTGTGAAGAGGAATAAACAATTGATGTTTTGGGCTGAGACCCTCCATCAGGACTGGAAAGGGAGGGGAGAAAGACAAAACGAGAACAGAATAAGAAGTGGGTTGGGGGTAGAGGAAGGAGTACAAGGTAGCATGTGATAGGTGAAGCCAGGTGAGCGGGAAGGTGGGTGGGTGACGGGGATGGGTATGAGTTGAGAAGCTGGGAGGTGATAGGTGGAAGAGTTAAAGGGCTGAAGAAGAAGGGATCTGATAAGACAGGACAGTGGACCACAGAAGAAAGGGAGAGAGGACAGGCAACAGAGAGAGTGGATGGGCAGGTGAGGCGAAGAAGTTAAAAGGGGAGCCAGAACAGGAAATGGAGAATGAGAGAAGAGGGTGGGTGGAGAAATGTCCAAAAGAGAAGGTGCATGATAGGGGTGGAGGATCGGAGCAATGAATACAACCAGTGAACCCATTGTGACTAAGTCAGGGACACAACAGGAACTCATGACAAAGAGAGGTATATTGAAGCAAAAATTGCTGGAATCAGCAGCAACACAGAAGGTGCTGGAAGCACTCAGCAGCTCTCTACCTGTAATGTTGTCTGTCCATTTCCCTCTGTAGATATAAAGTTCAAAGTAAATTTTATTACCAAGGTATATACACATCACCATACACGGTCCTGAGATTCATAGCAACACACACAAAATGCTGGAGGAACTCAGCAGGCCAGGCAGCATCTATGGAACAGACTAAACAGCTGACTACACTTCATCTAATTCATCCGATAAAGGGTCTCGGCCAGAAACATTGACTGTTTACTCTTTCCCATAGATGCTGCCTGACTGGCTGAGTTCCTCCAGCATTTTGTGTGTGTCGCTTTGGATGTCCAGCATCTGCAGATTTTCTCCTGCCCGATATTCACTTCCTTGCAGGCATACTCAATAAATACAAAGAGAAATAAATAATAATAAATAAATATCAACAATAAGAGATGAAGAGGCCTTGAAAGTGAGTCCATTGGTTGTGGGAACATTTCAATGATGGAGCAAGTGAAGTTGAGTTAAGTTATCCCCTTTGGTTCAAAAGCCTGATGGTTGAGGGGTAGTAACTCTTCCTCAACCTGGCGCTGTGTGTCCTGAGGCTCCTGTACCTTCTTCCTGATGCTGCCTGATCCATTGAGCTTCCCCAGTGTTTTTGTGCTACACAAGTGTTAGAGACATCTACTTAATCTCATTCTCCAGCCTTCTCTCCATAGGCCTTTAATTCAAATATTTATTCACTTCCCATTTAAAAGCAATTATGGATTATGCTTCCACCACACTTTCTGCTGGTGCTTTCCATTTTCTGACTACTCTCTGTGCTCAAAAATAATTTAATTTTAATTCATACATGGGATGTGGGTGTTGCTGGCAAGCACAGCATTTTTTCACCCATCACTAATTTCCCTTGAGGAAGTGGTAGTGAGCAATTTAAAACACTACAGTCTGTGGGGTGAAGGATCTTCCATTGTGTTGTAAAATATCCTGACTTCTTTCTACGTCCCTTTTTGCATTTAAACAACAATTCCTGCCCACTCACTTCCATAAAGCAATGCCGGCACTGAGGACATTTCTAAATGCTTTACAGTCTGTGAAGTACTTTTGAAGTATGGTTGCAATTATAAAGTAAGGAAAGCAATTGTAATAGAAGGCAGACATTCAATCAGCAGGGAAACAGGCCTTTTGGCCCATCTGTTCTGTGCCAACCAAGATTCACATCTAAGCTAATTGCATTTACCCATGATTAATTGATTTTCAGATTCAGATTCAGATTTACTTGTCACATGTACATCAGAACACCCGGGAAGTCAGAAGGCCAGGAAGCATCTATGGAAAAGAACATACACGTATGGTCAATGTTTCAGACTGAGACCTTGGAAAAGAAGGGGGAAGGAGTCAGACTAATAAGGTGGGGGGGGGGGCGCGGGAGGAGGCAAGGAAGAACTACAAGGTGGCAGGTGATAGGTGAAACCAGGAAAGAGGAAGGGGGTGAGGTAAAGTCGATTGGTGAAAGAAATAAATGGCTGGAAAATGGGGTATCTGGTAGGAGAGGAGAGTCCCTCCAGCAATTTGAGCGTGTTGCTTTGGATTTCCAGCATCTGCAGATTTTCTTATGTTTATGGCCACCCTCTGCTTGAAAGTGTTGCCCCTCTGGTTTCTATCAAGTCTCTCCCCCACACCTTAAATGCATGCCCTCTTTTTCTTTGTTCCACGACTTGAAAAACACTGTGTTTATTGATTGTGTTTATTGATCAATTTTATATCTTTTATAAGATGTTTGAACAGAAAATTCTACAAAAGGTAGTGGATTCAGCCCAGTACTTAATGGTAAAGCCCTGCCAGCCACTGAGTGCATTTACCTGAAATGCTGTCACAGGAAAGCAGCATCAAATGAATAAAGTCCCAACCTGCTCAGCTTCTTTCCAGAAGTTAGTCCCTAGAATCCTGGCAATATCCTTGAATAAATATAAGATTCTGCAGATACTGGAAATCCAGAGTAACACACACAAAATGCTAGAGAAACTCAGCAGGTCGACAGCATCTATGGAGAGGAACAAACAGCTGACATTTCATCAGGATGAAGGATCTTGGCCCAAAACATCCTTGAGTATTTGCTCTCTGTGCACTCTTTCCAGCCAAAAGCAGGGTAACCTAATGGAAAGTGAAAACAAATATTGCTGAACGATTGACTGCTGTCTGACCTACTGAGCATTTTGTGTTCGTTGCTCTGGATTTCCAGCATCTACATAATCTCTTTGTTGTTTTCAAAATGTGGCTCACTAATGTTTCGTACGATTGCAATGTAAAATTCCGGCCCCTATACTCATTGCTCTTATTGGTAAAGGTCAGTGTGCTAAAGGCTTTCTTCACCAGCCTGTCCAGCTGCAAAACCTTTTTCAGGGAAGTTTAGTCAGCATGTATACAGCACATTCCCACCTGCACGATTGTGATAATATCACAACCGGGGATCTTTTTTAAAAAGAAAAGTTTTTTTGTCGGTTGGTATGTGGACTGTATTTTTCTCAATGTCACCTCGTAGGTATGCATTGTCCTTGGATTGTTTACCTTTTAGGTCTAATTGTTTGCCTTTGCACCAGTCCTAACTTTTTACTTTGTCATTTGGGATCATTGGGGATTGCTAAATTCTTCATTTTTATCACTTTCATTCAGTTTGGGATCATTTAATGAGCACGGTATTGTTAATTGTTCCGGGGTGTATTTCAGAGGGGCATGCCAACCCCTTGTTGGGTCGTGTGGTTCCTTGTCAGGTGAAACTCAAACCAAGTTCTTCTGTGTATCGTCAGTGGTTTCTGTTTATCAAGATTCAGTATAGCTTGCCTGAGCTGTTGTTAGTTTTCCTAGTTAATTTTTGAAATAAACCTTTAGTTTTATTTGAATTGCCAAAGTCTACTTGATTCCTGCACTTAAGTTCACTAGTGATCCTTACAGATAATGGTTGGAGTATTGGCTTTTGTATTGTTGATAGACAGATAACATACCGCCAGTAGATACAGTAAATGCAAAGAAACACAATAGAATTAATGAAAAACTACACACAAAGATGGACAAACACCAATGTGCAAAAGAGGACAAACTGTGCAAATACAAAAACAAATTAATAATAACAATAATAATAACTAATTAATAATATCATCAGTTGTAAGGACCTTCAAAATGAGTCCATGGGCAGTGCAATCAGTTCATTATTGAGATGAGTAAGTTATCTATGCTGGTTCAGGAAGAGTAATAATTGTTCCTGAAGCTGGTGGTGTGACTTAAAGTGCCTGTACCTCCTTCTCTATGGTAGCAGAGAGAAGAGAGTATGGCCTGGATGGTGGGAGTCCTTGCCGATGGATGCTGCTTTCTTGTGGCACCGCTCTTTGTAGATATGCTCAATGGTGGAGAGGGATTTTCCTTTGATGGACTGGGCTGTATCCACTACTTTTTGTAGGATTTTCCATTCAAAGATGTCGGTGGTTCCATACCAGGTCATGATTCAACCAGCCAGGATACTCTCCACTGTGCATCTAGAGATGTTTGTCAGAGGTGGTGTAGGTCAAGTACCAGTCTTCACTGGAAGGCAGCATTCACCACCAAGGAGACCCACTTTCCAGTACATGCCTGTCATAGTTACTATTGTACTATGGATTTATTCAGTATGCCCACAAGACAATGAATTTCAGGGATGTACATGGTGACATATATGTACATTGATAATAAATTTATTTTGAACTTTAACCCTGATTCTGATACCACCAGTCAAAGTCAAAATAAATTTCTTATCAAAATACGTATAGTATATGTAACCCTATACTACCCTGAGATTCATTTTCTTGCAGGCATTCATAAGAAAATAAAGACATACAATAGAAGTTGTGAAAAAAAATTGTAAGTTACAATGATGGACAAACAAGCAATGTGCAAAGGAAGACAAATTGTACATGTAAGAAAAAAGTAAATGAATAATACTGAGAACATGACTTGCAGTCCTTGAAAGGGAGTCTAGAGGTTGTAGAGTCAATCCTGCATTGAGGTGTGTGAAGTTAGCTGGTTTAGGAGCCTGGTGGTTGTCGGGTAATAAATGGCAGGGCACACAATCAATGATTCAGAAATAATACCATCACCCCGCCCTACCACTGGGTTTCTGAACCCATGAACTTTACCTCGTTATTCCTTGTTTTGCAGTTTTTTGTGATTTATTTTAATCTTGTCTTGCACTGCACTGCTGCTGCAGAACAATAAATCTCACTTCAGACATGAGTGATCATAAACCCGATTCTCATTCAGCGTTTTGCATGAACACTCAGTGGCCACTTTATTAGGTATCTCCTGGCGGTGACTGAGTGTATGTCCATGGCCTTCTGCTACCATAGCCCATTCACTTCAAGGTTTGAATTGTTGTTCTTCAGAGGTGCTCTTCTGCACACCACTGTTGTCACCTGTAGTTATTTGAGTTACTGTCATCTTCCTGAATCAGTCTGGCTATTCTTCTCTGACCTCTCTCATTAACAAGTCGCTTTTGCCCATAGACCTGCCATTAACTAGACATTTTCTTGTTTCTGGCAATATTCTCTGTAAACTCCAGAGATCGCTGTGCATGAAAATCCCAGATCAGCAATTTCTGAGATGCTCAAACCACCCTGTCTGCCACCAACAATCATTCCATAGTCAAAGTCACTCAGGTCACATTTCCTGCCCAGTCTGATGTTTGGTCTGAACAACAACTAAACCTCCTGACCCTGTCTGAATGCTCTTATACACTGAGTTGTTCCCATATAATTGGCTAATTAAATATTTGCATTAATATGCAAGTGTACAGGTGTACCTACTAAAGTCACCACTGACTGTAGGTGTTTAGAGACATGAACCCACGACTTCCTAAGGGAGTTATGAATGAGACCCACTCAGCTATGACAATGCATAGCGCGGTAACCACATTTTCTCTGTCATAAGCTTTTACGTGGCAATCAATAATATACTTTATCTTCAGAAGCTAAAACTTTTATTTTGATATATGTAACCATAACCTTTCAATTTTTATTCTGAAGAAACATAGCAAAACTGCAAAGTTGCTGTTTCTTTTTAAAAGTAAAACAGGGCCTCTCCGAACCCGCATCAACTGCGGGAAGTACCCGAGACCCGCGAACTGCGCCTGATAGAGATGCATTGAGACATTACCACACAGTCCGAAGCTGTTTAATCACAGCCCCTCCGGTGGCTGAGTGTGGTACTGCAGTTCCTAACGTACCACTGAACCTGAATACTGCACAGTACTGTATTTGGAAACTTTCAGCGAAGGCTGTGCGAACAGGGAGGTCGCGAAGCACCGTAGATTGAGGTTTCGCGGACCCGGACTCTGGAGAAATTGCGGCCCGTGTCTCAGCAAAAAGCCACCACGGTGCTGTAACTACTCGCTGCCACGATACCTCATGTTGCCGAATAGCGTAGCTAACCTTTGTGTGTTTCCCCAAAATATTGGGGGCTGCATTGCAATGTGTCAAGAAGGGCAGGTAAAATGTTGCTCAACTCCCTCCGAACACGAGCAAAATCCTTAAATAGACTAAAACTTGTTTTTTTCTTAGTTTCTTAGGCACATGGATGAAAGAAAAATGGTTATGCGGGAGGGAAGCTTTAGACTGATCTTACAGCAGGTTAAAAAGTCGGCACATCATCATACGAGCCGAAGAGGTGTAGTGTACTGTTGTATATGAAACCATTAAAGGGAATATGGACTGTGGTTTAAAAAAAAACGCCGTGCAACTTAAAACAGCTGAATTATTTGTTTTATAAGAGCAAATGGTCTGTAGCTGAGCGGTCATTAGATGAGTTATTGCATTAAATACAAAGTTAGTGGGGTCTCTGTCCGAAAATCGCTCATCCTCTTGCGTGGAATTTAGTTAAGGCAAGAATTTCTTGCGAGGTTGACTGTAGATGGCGTTCTCTCTCGTTAAAACGGGGTTCCTTTAAAGCTGCAACAAGTAGTGACTGCGTTCTGTATAAACAGCTCTTGGAAAGCCGAGAGCTCCCTCGTATACAAGCACCACTCTCTCTCTCCCTCTCTCTCTCTCTCTCCCTCTCGCTCGCTCGCTCTCTGAAGAAACCAGTAAGGTGTTCAGCGAGGAATCTCTCTCTTTCATTTGACTCAATGCATTTGTAGAGGGATCCCCGTACACTCATCCATCGCGATACACGCGACAAGGAACCGATCGGGAGAATCTACCCGTAAAGGTTTAGATTTATTTCTGGAAAACGAGGTGGATTTTTATTTTTTTACGAAAGAATAACACAATGCGTAAACTGAGGGAAGAAACAATTTAACGGCACCGAGCTCCTGAAGTCTCTAACCAGTGGAATGCGGTAAAACAAGATTCAGTCTCTTATAATCACATGTTGCTAGTCCGGATTTTTAAAAGATTTTTTTTCAAAAGAACTTATTAGCCTAATTTTATTTAATTTGAACCCGGATCGCTCGCATATTTAATGTGCATGCGATTTGTGTGTGTGTGTGTGTAGCATGTTTTGATCTGCTTTTGGTTCTGTCCGAAGAGTTTGTTTATTAAAAACAAGTGTGGACGTTGACTGGGTTGAATCATTTACACACACACACACACACTCACACACCCCTCACCCCGATTACACGGAGCTGAGTTAGTTACGGCTTGTGACGCGCAGGGCGGGCGAGGCAAAAAAAAAACTGCGAGACTGATTCGCTTTCACTGGGAGGAGTGAATGCGAGGGAGGGAGAGAAGGAGAGAGAGAGGGTGGAAGAGAAATAGAGAGAGAGGGTGGAAGAGAAACATTGAGGAAGCGAGCGGACAGCGCCAAGCAGAGAGAGAGAAAAAAACACGCAAAACTCCCAGACCCATTGCTGCAGGCTTTCGCTTTGCTACTGACCCACTCTCTCGCCGAGGTAAGGGACATTGCAACAGAGACCCTTTAAAAAAATTCGGTTGCTTCTTTGGATAAATTATATTAATTTCACGGACCCTGTGTTACGTGTGTTTTAAGAGTGAAAATGCACCTGTGTTTGATTAGCAAGACTGGAGGTGCATTTAAATCGTGTCTCTGCTAAAATCCGAAGCTTGGCTTTAGAGCGACTGAGTACGCGCAGTGTTTAATATCGGAAGATCGGACTTGCTGAAAAAAATACAGTAGCTTGGTTGGAAAACCTCGGTCATTTTAAAAGAGGGAACCCGCTTCTGATTTAATAAGGACCGGATCGGGAGGAATATCTCAGATTCCCACTGATTTTATTATAATGTCTGCGCAGCTCGCTCCGTGAATGCAAGGCGTAATGTTAGCGTGGGATTTTGTGTTTAAAATGATTACAATCTATCGTCCCTACTTCCTCATTCCCATCGCCCGGCATTGCAACAGCGAAGCAATATCTCATTTTCCCTCTGCCACTGTGTGTACTCACACCGAGACTACAGCTTTGTGCGTTCTCTCTCTCTCTCTTCTATTCTTCCCTCTCCCCCTCTCCTATGCTTACTTTCCCCACCCCATACAGTCCTGGGAGATGTTAATCCCTAGCCGCCCTCCCCGAATTTGCCAGCGATGGTTTCTGCCCGCTCTGTTATCTGCATGTGCACTCTAGTGTAAGCAGACCCACAAAACCTCCCCGGCGTTTGCAAGCGGAGGGCTTTCTGAAATGGATTGTTTCAGTGAATGAGATTTTCTCAGCCGGGTCCGGAGCTTGTTGTAGAACGCGGGAGTGTCAGCTTCTTTCCTCACTGGTATCCACTTTAAGAGCCAGGCATTGCTGGAACCTTTGCGTTCGCTGTTGAAATGGAGTGCTCTCGGAGCCGCATGGAACTCGGTGTATTCTCTTCAAATAAGTTGCATTGCAGTATTGATGTGAGCGATTAATTCTTGTTATAACACAGCATTTACAGGATGTAATATATAGTTCTGTTAATATTTTCAGCTGGATTTGTGAATTTGCTTTTATTCATTGTTTTTCTTTTGAAATCTCTTTCCCTTCCAACCATCACTCTTTTCCCTATACCTCACCCACCCACTCTCTCCACCTCCCTCCCTCCTTACTCCCCTATTTCTCCCCTTCCTCTCCCTTTCCCTCAACCCACCCCCTCCCACCACCCCTCCAACTTCACAGCTGACAGCGCACTTGTTGACGCCGATGGCCCGGCCGCTCGCCCCCTCCCTTCGCGGCTTGCTGCTCCTGTTGCCCCTGCTCGTCGCCCTGTACCCGGTCCCCGGCTGCGTGGCGCAGGGCTCGGTGAAGTTCACCTTCCCGGAGGAGCAGCCGCCCAACACGCTGATCGGTAACCCGGGCGAGACACTGGGTCTGGAGCGAGAGAACCGGCTATTCAAGTTGGAAATGGGCCAGCCTTACCTCCGGGTGGACGAGACGGGAGGCAACCTCTACACCACCGAGACCCCCATCGACCGCGAGCAGATGATGTGCGAGAGCCCCACCGAGTGCCAGCTAGAGTTCGAGATCTCGGTCACCGACACCTTGTACAACACTGCCACAGTGCTCGTGGAAGGCAAGATTTCGGTGCAGGACATTAACGACAACACTCCCACGTTCAGCTCTCCGGTCATCTCCATCTCCATTCCGGAACACACACCTCCGGGGACTCTGGTCAATATCCCCACGGCCAGCGACCGCGACTCCGGCACTAATGGAGTCGCCGGCTACGAACTGTTGGGCAACGAGGGACAGGGTCTGTTCAGCCTACAGGTGGCCGAGGAACATGGCGAGAAGTTGCCTCAGCTCATCGTCACCGGCTCGCTGGACAGGGAGCAACGGGACACTTACGATCTGACTGTGCGGGTGGTAGACGGGGGTCAGCCACCCCGGAGCAGTACCTCGGTGTTGCGGGTTACCGTGCTGGACATTAACGACAACGCGCCCCGCTTCGAGAGGTACGCCTACCAAGGAACGGTAGAGGAGAACAGCCCCGCCGGTACCTCCATCCTGCAGGTGAGAGCTACCGATATGGACATGGGAGAGAACTCCCGCATCGAGTACACGTTCGCCCAGGCGGCGGATAATGCCCGCCGTCTACTCCGCTTGGACAAGAACACCGGCTGGATCACGGTGCAGGGACCGGTGGACCGCGAGCAATTCAGCCAATTCCGGTTCTACGTGCACGCCCGCGACAAGGGCCCCATACCCAAACAGGACAGGGCGTCGGTGGTGATCACGGTGCGGGACACTAACGACAACGCGCCGGCAATCGAAATCCGAGGCATTGGGCTGGTCACTCACCGGGACGGCGTGGCCAGCATTGACGAGGACGCGCCTGTCGACTCCCCCGTGGCTCTTGTCCAAGTTTCGGACCGCGACGAGGGGGAGAACGCGGCGGTGACTTGTATAGTGGCCGGGGACGTCCCTTTCCAGCTGAAGCCCGCCAGTGAGTCGAGCAGCGAAAAGAAGAAGAAGTTCTTCCTGCAGACCACCACCGCCCTGGACTACGAGAAGGTGCGCGAGTACCTGATCCAGATCGTGGCAGTGGATTCGGGCAACCCACCTCTTTCCAGCACCAACACTCTAAAGGTGAAGGTGGTGGATGTGAACGACAACGCGCCCAGCTTCGCGCAGAGCCGCATGCAGGTGGGAATCTTGGAGAATAACCGGCCCCCCACCTCGCTGCTGCGTGTGGAGGCCACGGACGCCGATAGCGGAAGCAACGCCGAGCTACTCTACTCCCTATATCCCGACCCGGCCATCCAGAACTTGTTCCAGATTAACCCGGATACGGGCGAGGTGAGAGCCATCTCGGTGCTGGACCGCGAGCAGAGGGAGCGCTACGAGTTCAAAGTCGCTGCCGCCGACAAGGGGACCCCTAGTCTGAAGGGGACGGCCACCGTGGTGGTCAATGTGCTGGACGAGAACGACAACGATCCCCGGTTCATGCTTAACGCCTACAACTTCTCGGTGCGGGAGAATTTGCCCCCGTCCAGTCCAGTGGGCATGGTGACGGTGACGGACCTGGACAAGGAGTCGAATGCGCGGTTCACCCTGTTCGTAGAACCGGATAATGGCGAGTTTGAGATCCAGAACGGCACGGGTACCATACTCTCTCGGATCTCCTTCGACCGGGAGCGCCAGAGCACCTACACCTTCCAGCTGAAGGCAATAGACGGCGGAATGCCCCCCAGGTCCGCCTATGTCAGTGTTATCATTAATGTTTTGGATGAAAACGACAACACACCCTTCATCACCCAACCATCCAATTCCTCCTTCCAACACATCAGTCCTCTCACCTCCATTGGCACAACAGTGGAACGAGTCAAGGCCGAAGACATGGACATTGGCCCCAATGCCAACTTGACTTATGAGATCGTTGGAGGTAACCCCTTTGACCTGTTCCGCATCTCTGCTGTCGGGAACGTGACCCTGGAGAAGGAACTCGTGCGCAGGCACTACGGGTTGCACCGGCTTGTGGTTCAGGTGAGGGATGGGGGCACGCCAGCCCGCTTCGCCACTGCTTTGGTTCACTTGTATGTCAACGACACCATGGCCAACGTTAGCCTGGTGGAAGCCCTGGTGGGCCACAGCCTCAACACCCCGCTGAACGTAGACATCGCCGGAGACCCCGAGTACGAGAAGAGCAAGCAACGGAGCAACGTCCTATTCGGAGTGATCGCTGGGATTATCGCAGTCACGCTGGTGATCGTGGTGGTGGTCCTGATCCGCTACTGTAGGCAGAAGGAAGCCAAGAGTGGATACCAGGCCGGCAAAAAGGAAACCAAGGATTTGTACACACCCAAACAGACCAATAAAAATACCAAGCACAAAGTTAAGAAAAGCAAGCCATCCAAACCCTCCAAACCTCTGGACGCCGAGGAGAGCGGCACCCAGAGGGGATTACAATTCAACTTGATCAACGAATCGAGCACTGACAGTCCACGGATTCACCTGCCGCTGAACTGTAACCCGGGTAGCCCCGACCTAGGGAGACACTACAGGTCGAACTCTCCTCTCCCTTCCATCCAGCTGCACCCGCAGTCGCCGACTGCGGGGAAAAAGCACCAAGTCGTGCAAGACCTGCCCGCAGCCAACACCTTCGTCGGGACTGGGGACAGCAACTCTACTGGCTCGGACCAGTACTCAGATTACAGCTACAAGACCAATCCGCCGAAGTACAACAAACAGGTAGGCAGCCTTGTGTGTGCCTCTGGCACCGAATGTCCCTTCAAACATTAACGAAACCTGGCGGGAGGGGGGCGAGTTTGACTAATGTTTAAACAATGCAAGTCTCTTACCGTGTCATTAATGTGGATAACTTAAAATCTGCGTGCGATTTGTTTTTTTTTTAATTATTATTTCAAGCCTTTTCATGATTGCACTGTAATGCAATGTTAAAAGCTGAAACGGTGCAGTGCGTTCTCAGAAAGCAGGGGCGTACGCCAGGATGGAACACCCCTCTCAATATTCCTCCGGAAAACCGGTACAGCCCTAGGTGGTTCGTGCGTGCACACGTCCGGCCTATAACATTACAGATTGTTAAGAGCCGGCAGATTTAAATTCCGGCTCACGCCCCTGCTTTCGAGCTCGTCACGCATTCTTATTGAAACCTACGGTATTCAGTCTGGGATTGCTTTGCCTCGTTAGTGAGATGACTTATCCCCAGTAATAACCATTATGATTCGAATTGGTCTGATGTCAGCATCTTTTCTAGAACTCGTGGTTTAGAAATGAACTTAAGCTATTCAGTTATTTTGTATTTATTATTTATTTCTGTCTGTGGCGTCCGCTCATTCGCAGATCTGTGCGCCAGTTCTCTGTATTTTTTTCAATTGAGTGTCTTTGCAGAACCGCTTTCCCCTTTAAAGGAGCCTTGTTTGGGAAAAACGTTGAAATGCTTGTTTGCTTTTTTTTAATGGAGCGATATTTTTCTCGCCCTCCACTTGTGGATTCGTAGCTGCAAACAGACAGTGGTATCAACACTTTTTTAAAAACAGTATTTAGCTGATTAGTGCATTCGTTTCCATGGGTAAGAATTTGGTAGCACTTCAGATTCAATAGAAAGAACTGGCTTATTTGAAATTATGTCTTATTTCTTTGCAAAGGATAGCATTTCTTGACTGCCTTGTTTTACTTTGAAATTTCCTTCTGGTGGTGTTACAGTTCAGTTTAGCATTCAGGGTGCTTTGTTATTTATCGCATAACATAGACACTCAGCCACAGTACTAAATTATACTTTCATTAGTATGTAACCCTTTCCGCAATAAATGTATAATGTAGTATCTGAATTTGGAACCTTGCCTATGCCGATCAGATTGGCTAGTTGCTTGTGTTGTTTGCTACATATTAAGTGCGTGTAATGTCAGTACTGATCCATTAGCTAGGGTTTATTGTATATGCTGGACAATTGCCAAGTGTTATATCTGTGGAGAAATCTCTGTCATGCTCACTTTCTCTCTCTCTCTCTCACTTACACATTAACTTTCATTCTCACATAAAAACACACCAACAATCTTGAAGAAGGGTCTCGCCGGAAAGGTTGACTGTTTACTCTATTCACAGATGCTGCCTGATACGCTGAGTTCCTCCAGCATTTTGTGGGTTGCTAACAGTCTTCTGTCCTTCTCTCACTCTCTCTCTCTCTCTCTCTCTCTCTCTCTCTCTCTCTCTCTCTCACACTCTCTTTCTGTCTCTCACTCATACATTGATATGACGCTAAATCACATTAGGAATTGTGTGTTGAACTGGGAGCAAAATTGTGTCTATAGGAAATAAAAATGAAAAAAACTGGGAATAATGTGTAGGTCCAGTAGTATCTGTACAGAGAGAAATTGAGTTAATATTTCAAATTGATGTCTGCTGACTAGAACTAAGTCAGAGAGGAAACTAGTTCCAATTCGAAGGATGGGAGAGTGATGGAGAAGTCAAATAGAATATCATTAGTAAGGCATATTATCATAAATATGTCAGTTGTCAAATATGTCAGTTGTGCCAGCCATCTCTCACACATTCCCTCTGCAACTTAAAACTATCTTGTTTTCCTTCTTTCACAGTCCTGATGAGATGTCCTAGACCTGAAAGGTTTACTCAATTTCTCATTACAAAGATGCTGTCTTGATGCATTTCCTTTTCTTTATGTTTTACTTAAGATTTCTACCATGTCTTTGTGTTAATTTATATTTCCTGTTTTAACATTAACACCTTTCTTGATTCCAAGATCTTCCCAAAGTACATTACAGTTAAAGTATATTGCAGTTATTGAAGTATCTAAGAAATTCAGTCACCATGCAAATATGGCAGTTAATTTATATCCAAGGTCATGGAAACATTAGTGATGCCACAGTATGATGGGCTACAAATTGGCCAGGACAGTAAGGAGAACTGGAGCTCCATTTGGGTGTCATCGGATCATTGATTTAGTTAACAGAGTGTCTGAGAGTGCACCAAGTATCTCAGCACTGTGATGGAAAGATTAGCTTTAAGAGCAGAACTTGAAATCAACTACTTCAGGGTGTGGTTGTCTCTGACTGCATAGCATGTTAATAGGTGTTGATAGAGCCTTAGAGTTTCAGTAACCTGGATTTGAGTCTGACCCTGCTCACTTTGTCGAGTTTTTACCTTCTACTTGTGGGCACATGGGTTACTCCTACGGGCGGTCCAGTTTCCTACATTATCCCAACGGTGTGCATTTTAATCGGTTGATTGGCCACTAATTCACTTCTGATGCATTGAGTGATAGACTCCATGAAAGGCATGTGGAGAGAATAAAGTGGGATTGTGGGATTGGTGTAAAATCCCATTGATGGTCAGCATGAATACAATGAAGGATCTGTTTCTTCTATACATTTAGGGTGGCATACACCTTAAAACCTATAGTGTACAAAATATTGCCAAGAAATTTCATGAGGTAAGGTCAGCTACATTTACAAGTCAAGTTTAGCTACGTTTATTATCATTCAACTATACACACATATACCGTCTAAACAGGACGTTTCTCCAAACCTGAGTTTAGATACTGTAGTATGCACAACATGCATAACATATAATAACTTATGAAAGTAAGATGAAACCTACAGATGGATGATACATAAATAAATAAACTGAAGTGCATAAATTAAATATGGTAAGGTACAAAACAGATTAGCCAGTGACACTCTGAATGTGATGCTGCAGGGAGTTCTGAAGCCTAAAAGCCTGAGGTAAGAAACTGTTTCCCATCCTGACCATTCTTGTTCATTCCAGGCTACATTGGAGTCAAAGAGGATGCTGGATGCATGGGTGGGGTCTTTAGTAATGCTAAGGGCCTTACAAACGCAGCACTCCTGATAAGTGTGCCCGATGGATGCCAGAGAGACCCTATGATCCTCTCAGCCGTTCACAATATATTGAGTTTTGTACTGTAATCAGAACATAAGAAGATGGATTTTGAAGATACCAGAAAAGAAAGGTTTGGGAATAATTTCTAAAGCTAGAAGGTGTTTAGGCGAAAAGCACTGTTACTTTTTCTTGGGCAAAAGGGGAAGAAGCACAAGCAATGAGATCTGGGGAATGGGAAGGCATGAGGACAATGAGATCTGGGGAATGGGAAGGCATGAGGACAATGAGAGCTGGGGAATGGGAAGGCGTGAGGACAATGAGAGAGAGGGAGAGTGTTGTGGAGAAATCTATTTGTTGGACAGTGTTTGAAGGCAAGACAGGGCTGGGGCAGGCTTGAGGTTTGAACCATATGAACCTAAATTGAGAATGGGAAACTGATGAACAAAAAATTAAATCTCACTGAGGATTGGCAAAGTATTGATGGTATTTTCTCAAGATTTAAGATTGTTTATTGTCATTCTTCAGTACACGAGTGTGAAGGAGAACAAAATGATTGTTACTCCAGACCTAGTGCAGAATAAAAAAAACACAATCAACATAACGAAGTTGATAATAAAAAACAAATAAATATAAAAGCAACACAGAATTCAGGAGGTCAGACAGCATCTATGGAAGTGAATAAACAGCTGACCTTTCAGACTGAGACCCTTCTTCAGAATTATCAAATTAAAAGCAATCTTATAAAACAAAATGTACAAGTAACTGTGTGTGGATGTACATAAGATTAACTTATAGACGGATCGTATGTTCATAAAGTGACACTAGGTGCAAGAGTTTCTGTCCGTAGGGTGCTTCTATAGGAAATGGTAAATTGAGTCTTGGCAAGAGGAACTCCTCTAGGTAGCCGCAGGGCAGATGAAAGCACAGTGATTTGTCAGTGTAGGTATGAATTGTGGAGTGTAAATGTAAAGTAAATGCTTGGGAGAGATGAAAAGTCTTGTGTGACTGATTGCTGCTGCTTGTGCATGGGAGATGTGCAGGGGGCTTTGGGGTCCCTTTGTTTTTTCTGTCATTCATTCTTTGGGGTTTTTCTTCTGTTTTGTGGATGTCTGTGGAGAGTAAGAATTTCAGGTTGTATACTGTATACATTCTCTGATATTAAATGGAACCATTTGAACCAATGATGTTGACATACTGGTAGTTAAATGCAGTGGAATGAAAAGGGTGCATTGTGGTGGAGACAGATTTGACCACCCTCTGTGATGGGCAGGTGCTGGTGTGAAGATTAACTTCAGATCAAACGAGACATTGTGCTTCACATTGTCTTACATTGCTTGAGGTGGTGGGCAGTAAGTGTAAATGAGTCAGCAGTTCACTTAGATGTGTTTGCTTTTTTGTGCTGAGTTATCCAACCTCTCTCACTCCCACAACCAGGTTGCTAAAATGAGCTTTAGTAACTAGGAACATGGACAAGTTTTCTTTCCGTGATTGCCACCGTGATTAGCTAGGAAAGAGTATAAGGTTGAGAACAAGTTGCAATAACTCTTTTTTTGTGGATGTGTTTAATTTAGTTGTTGGGGCTCATTGTCCAGCTTTATGCATGAAAAGGTGTCGTTGGTAGGTAGTGAAAGGTCTTTGCCTCTCTGTTGGTGTAAGACCAGAGACATACGAGCAGACTTAGCTCATTCAGCCCATTGAGTCTGCACCAACATTCTATCATGGTTGATTTATTATCCCTCTCAGTGTCGTTCTTCTGCCTTCCCCTATAAGCTTTGAAGCTCTTAATAATCAAAAACCGATCAACCTCTGCTTGAAATATACCCAAAGACTTGGCCTTCACAGCCGTCTGTGGCAATGAATTCCATAGTAAACTGTTAACTGGGGCTTTTGCAAGAGGGCAAGATGTTATATTGGTAGGTCAATTTATTGTTGTCATGTGTATCGAAATATAGTGAAAAACTTGCCTTGCGCACTGTCCATACAGATCAATTCATTGCAACGTTGCAAGGTAAAACAGCAATCGAGTGCGAAGTGCAATAGTTGCAGAGAAAGTACAATGCAAGTAGATAATGAAGTGCAAGGTCATATCGAGGTTGATTGTGAGGTCAAGAGCCCATCTAAGGAAGGGGTTCCCAACCTTTTTTATGCCATGGACTGCAACCATTAAGCAAGGTGACCGTGGAACATTCTAGGGAAACATTCAATAGTCTTAAAACAGTGGGATAGAAGCTGTCTTTGAGCCTGATGGTAATTTTTTTCAGTCTAATGTATCTTCTGTCTGATGGCAGGGAAGGAGTGGTGGGGGAGAGAGGATTTCTGAGGTGGGTAGGGTCTTTGATTATGCTAGATCCTTTACGTGAGGTTGCAAAGCTCTACAAGTCCTCTGGGATAGTTAAGGCCTAATGTCTGTGTGTCCGTGTCTGAATCCGAGCCTGCAGGAGTCTGGGGGCTGGCGAATAGGGACTGTCTTGGGGTTAGAGGACTGTGAGAGTGTGTGGCAGTGGGGGAAAGGGGCTTGTTTAGCTATTGTTGTTTGCTGTGTTTTGTTTGGTTGTGTTCTCTGTTGTTCTGCTGAGCATTATGGGTATGCTACGTTGACGCCAGAATGTGGGGTGACACTTGCGGGCTGCCTCCAGCACATCCTCAGCTGTGCTGGTTGTTAACGCAAATGACACCGTTCACTGTACGTTTCCATGGACACAAAATAATCTTGAATCTTGAAAGCTATAGCCAGAGCCGCAAACGTATCACCAGTGGTAAGTTGAAAAACTGAGACTGCAGTTTTTCATTCCTAAGGTTTATAAATATCAAAACTTCATGTTGAATCATAAATGATTTTTGCCTATTTGTTTAATTTTAGAATTTCATTTGAAAGCACCATATTGGCATTGCTGTGGTCATGCAGTTTGTGTAACTGTTACTGGTTACTTTCTTTACACACGTGCATGGATATTGCTCTGCACACTGTTTCCACCACATTACAAATCAACCCAATGACTTGACTGTCAGGACAAACCATCAATCTTGGTTTATTAATAGCTCCAAAAAGGAACTGAATCGATATCTATTTAGAAAGAGGCTTACGGGCATCAAAAGGGCCCGGAATCTGTCTGATTTGCATTGCTCGGGAAGTGAGCATAAAGTTCAGGGACCGACACAGTAGACACAGCAGTGGTTAGTTGGCAATGGCAGTGCCGGCGATCACCCACTCAGCTTCATTCCTGTGAGAAGTTTGCGTGTTCTCATTGATCACGGGTTTCCTCTGGGTGATCCACGTGCCAAAGATGTACAGTTAGGTTTTGTGAATTGTAGACATGCTATGTCGGCGCTGGAAGCATGGCAGTGCTTGCTGGCTGCCTAGTACAATCCGCATTGCTTTGGTTTGACACAAATGACACATTTCGACATTTCTGTGCACGTGACAAATATAGCTAATATTTCTTTAAGTATATTGAATGGGGGAAAAGGAAGTAAATGATTGATGCGACTGTAGAAGGGGAGACCTTTTCCCATTCCTGACAGATTCAGGGGTTCCCAAGAGTCAAAACATGCTTTGCCCTGAGTTTAATATATAGACTACAAAGTTTCAGGCCTGGAGTTCAGGGTCCCTTCATTGGTGAGTCTGGAGTTTAATGTCCCAACATTGGTGAGTTTGGAGTTTAAGGTCTGGAGTTCAAGGTCCCATTATTGGCGATTCTGGAGTTCAGGGGGTCATCAATGGCGAGTCTGGAGTTCAGGGTCCCATTAATGGTGAGTCTGAAGTTTAGGGTCCTGTCATTGGCAAGTCTGGAATCCAAGGCCCAGAGTTAGGGACACTGTCATCAGCTAGTCCTCGGGTTGATGTCAGAGATCGAAGCCTGGTAGTCAAATCTCTGGCGAGTCTGCGAGACCACTGGAGAAGATGGAGGCCCACTGCCTGCCAATCCACTGGAGGTCTGCAGGCTTGTCCCGAGATTGGAGGACTGTGCGTGTGGGGGGGTTTGGGTGTGAGGAAGTGTGGGAGGGAGGGAAAGAGCTTGTTTTGCTGTTGTTGTTTTGTTGCTTGTTGTCTTCTGTGTTGTTCTGCTGAACATTGTGGGTTTGCTGTGTTGGTGCGGAAATGTGTGGCTACACTTGTGGGCTGTCCCCAGCACATCCTTAGGTTGTGTTGACTGTTAAACGTAAGCAATGTATTTCACTGTATGTTTTGATGTACATGTGATAAATATTCTGAAATATAAATATAAATATTCTGAATCTGAAGCTGAAACATAGAACAGTCCAACACCGTAAAAGCATCTGCATGATGTCTTGATTCTTATATTCAGTGGCGACGATGCCAAGCACAGCATACACCACCTTTGTCATTCTTAATTACCTGTGTAGCCCTTTCAGAACTTGGACCTCAAGATCCCTCTGTGCTCTTAAGGTCCTGGCCTTTTCAAGTGATTACATTTAACCTCCCTTGATGTAAGCACCTCATACTTGCCCAGATTAAACTTTATTCACTATATCTCCACCTGTATTTGAATCTGAACTATATCCTGCTGTGTCTTTTGTTCAAAGTTCAAAGTAAATTTATTATCAAATACCTATATATCACCATATACTACCACGTGATTCATTTTCTTGCAGGCATTCACAGTAAAGCAAAAAATACAATAGAATCAATGAAAAACTACACACAAAGACGAACAAACAACCAATGTGCAAGTGAAAACAAATTTTGCAAATAAATAAATAATACTGAGAACATGAGTTGTAGCATCCTTGAAAGTAGGTTGTGGAGTCAGTTCAGGGCTCAGGTGACTGAAATTACCCGTGCTGGTTCAGAACCCTGGTGGTTGAAGGTAGTAAATGTTCCTGAACCTGGTGGTATGGGACCTAAGGCTCCTGAATCTTCAAAATGGCAGCAGTTTGGATGTCAGGGGTCTTCGAAGATGGATGCTGCTTTCTTGTGGCTGTGCTCCTTGTAGACGAGCACAACGTTGGTGAGGCTTTGCCTACGATAGACTGGGTGGTGTCCACAACTTCTTCACTGTTCACAACTCCGACAACTTTTGTGACACCCACAAAGTTTAGTGGTGGGGTTTGAGGACCAGTTCTGTGTGAATTTTGATTCATGCTGTTGGGCGGGGGGGTGGAAGAAGAGACATTTTATTCTGCCAGTTGTTCAGTGTTTGAGAAACCCACTTTGAAGGGTCAAGCATCTTCCCATCCAGTGGTTTGGTTTAGGGGTAACGTAAAAACATGATTAATCAGTTGAAAATCCTACCTGCAGTACTGATACTGAAGGTGAGTTAAAAGGGGTAGGCTTATTGTTGCTCTTATTCCTTTGAACAGTGCAGAAGATAACTGACTCAGTTACAGTCCAGATCTGCTAACTTTGCAACCTGAAGCCTTCGGATCACCTGATACTCTTGCTGTCGTGCTTTACAGCACACAGTGGTATATCTCTTGTCCTTCAAATGACTAACTAATTTATTGCTGTGAAAGCTGAGGAAACAAGCTGACTTCGATTCTTTTTGGGATCTCTCTCTCTCTCTCTCTCTCTCCAGATGTTCGGGTAGATACGGATGAAATATTATTCTCTACATATAAACTCGATCCTAGTCAGCAATTGAGCAGTGGTGAATGCAAATATCTGCTGAGCAACTGCTTTTTCAGCGCTACAGTCAGCAAGAGTTTTTTTGTGATGATAGTGGTATCTTGTGACTTATCAGCTGGTTCTGTTGGACTATCTTTGTCTACCCTTCTTTGCCTTGACACCAGTGTCCCTTGACAGCATTGCCGATGACAGGCTGAGAGAATAAACTTGAAAGCATAGAAAATGGAACAGTACAGTGGTGGAGCTGGCTACGTGTCCCACAATATCTACGCCAAACACAATGCCGAATTAAACTGAATCTTTTCAGCCTGCACCCGATCAAGTCCCTCATTGTCTATCTTCCACCCTATCATATCTGCTTCCACCAGCACCTCTGGCAACCCATTCCAGGCACCTACCACTCTGTGGTTTAAAATGAAAATAATTTGCTGTGTGCACATCTGTTTTAAAGTTACTTCCCTCCCTGTACGCTCCCCCCCACCCCCCTACTTTCATTTGAAATCTTTAAATGCACGTCCTCTGGTATTTGACCGTTCTTCAGGTCAGCATAGTAGCATAGTGATTGGCACTTCGACTTACAGTGCCAGCAGTACGATTGAAGTTCGTTTCTTGCTGGTGTCTGTGAGGAGTTTGTATGTCCCCCCTGTGATTGTGTGGATTTCCACCAGGTGCTCCGGTTGACTCCCACGTACCAAAGATGTGCAGTCAGGATTAGTGAATCCTGGGCATGCTGTGTTAGCGCCAGAAGCATAGCAACATTTGTGGGCCACCCAGCACAGTTCTCGCTGATTTGACTTGACACAAATGGCACATTTTACTGCATGTTTCAACGTACATGTGACAACTAAAGCTAATCTTTAATCTACTCCAGGGAAAAAAAAAGATTCTAACTGTCTCTTATGACTCTCATAATCTTATAAGCTTCTGTCAGGTTTCCTCTCAGTCTCCGCCATTCCAGTAAAAACAACCAAAGTTTGTTCAACCTCTCATTATAACTCATGCCATCTAATCCAGGCTGCATCCCAGTAAACCTCTTCTGTAATCTTCTTTGCGTCAACACTCATGCTGTCTTCAAGTATTCCTTGGCAGCTTTACAGATGGCAGTTGAGGAAATAAACCTCATAGCAGTGGGCTCTGAGGTACTCATGCTCATTTGATCTGATTTTTTCATAACTCTCTGTTTAAACTCCTTATAAACAGATTATCTGATGTCCAATATCAAAGGGATGTCTTAGTGAATTTATTATCAAAGTACATATATGTCATCATATACTACGCTGAGATTCCGTTTCCAACAGGCATTCAGGAAAATAAAGAAATACAGTAGAAGTTGTGAAAAAATATACATAAACGAAAATTGACGACAACCAAATAAGAAGACAAATTATGCAAATAAAACAAATAATACTGAGAGCACGAGTTGTAGAGTCTTTGAAAGTGAGTTTGTAAATTATGGGATCAGTTCAGTGTTGAGGTGAGTGAAGTTGTCCACACTGATTCAGCAGCCTGATGGTTGAAGGGTAATAACTGTTCCTGAGCTGGATGCTGCGGGTCCTAAGGCTCCTGTACCTCCTTCCCAATGGTAATAGTGAGAAGAGAGCATGGACCGGATGGTGAAGATTGTTTTCTAGTAACAGAGTGAGAAAGCCAAACCAGTTCTCACGTTCGTCTTGTGCTGGGATCACAGGAGGACGATACCAAATCATTAATAGAGAATCGGATATTTTAAATCTGTTACTGCACATGAGGAATATATGCCAGACTAATAGATGGTTACATTGTGCACCATGTGTCTAATCCACCTTCTTCTGACCCCAGCACATTGACAAGATCTCAACTGTGCTATCAATGCCCTTGGTCATCAGTATGGATTGAGAGATTCGTATGCAATGTACTGGATAGATTGCATGGACCAAAGATCATTAGATTCTGGAGAGGGACTGAGGGGTTGGAAAACACCCGGTGTAATCACTTTATTCAAAGAAGGAAGGGAGACCTTGTCAGCTGTAGAACAGTTAGCCTATTGCATAATATAAGAATAAGAGATGGGAGATTTGATAGAGGAATACAAAATTATGAGGGAAACAGGGTAAATGCAAGCAAGCTTTTTCCACTGAGGTTAAGTGGGGCACCGCTAGAGGTTAAAGGTGAAAGGTGAAAAGTTTTGAGTGAAAAATGAGGGGGAACTTGTTCATTCAGAAGGTATTGAGAGGATGGAATGAGCTGCCCGCGCAATTGGTGGATGGGAGCTCCATTTCAACATTTAAGAGAAATTTGGGTAGTCACATGGATAGTAGTAGGGTTATGGTCCCAGTGCAGCTCGATAGGAGTAGGCAGTTCAAATGGTTTGGCACAGACTAGATGGGCTGAATGGCTTGTTTCTGTTCTGAACTTTTCTATGACTCTATGAATCTATTTACTGTTTCTTTAATAATATGATGCCTTGATTATACGATATGCGCTATAAGAAGAGGTTGGGCAGACTAGAGTTGTTTTCTCTGAAGAGACAGAGGCTGAGGAGAGAGACCTGATAGAGGTTTGTAAGATTGAGAGGCATTGATAGACAATCAGTTATTTTTCCCAGGGGCAAAATGCCTAATACCAGAAAACATGTGTTTTAAGGAGGCAGGAAGTAAGTTCAAGGGAGATGTGTGGGGCAAGTTTTTTTCACGCAGAGGGGCGGGTGCCTGGAACGGGCTGTCAGAATGTTACTGGAGGCAAATACAACAGACACACTTAATAGGCTCTTAGATAGGCACGTGAATGTGTAGAGAATGGTGATATGGATATTGCATAGCCAGAATGGATTAATTTAGTTAGCACTTAATTACTAGTTCAATTAGCTTGTTGCAACACCATGCATCGAATGACCTGTTCCTGCACTGTACTGTTCTACATTATATTTTTATTCAGGTTGTATTAGTAAAACATTTGGAAGTTATCATCTGATTAAACTGGATCGGGGAATCCTGCCTGACAAATTTATAGACTTCTTTGAGGAAGGATCAGCCAGAGAGAAAAGGAATTATAATGTGATTGGACTATTGAAGGGCATTTGACCAGGTGCAGTACGAGAGGTTTCTCTGTAAGATAAGAGTTTGTGGTGTTGGAGCTAATATGTTAGTATGAGTAAAGAATTGATTAAGTAGCAGGAAGCATTTTTTATGGATAAGGGCTTCATTTTCAGGTTGGTGTCCTGTAACAAAAGGAGTGTCACAGAGATCACTGTTAAAATGCTGCCATTTACAATATAAATGGTTCAGAGGAATGAGCTGTAGACAGATTTGTAGATAATTTGAAAGCAGGGTGGAGGATGAGTTGTGAGGAGAATAAAGAGAGATATTGATTAAACGTATGGAAAAAATGTTGGTGAATGGAGTATGATTCAGGAAAAGGTGATGTTGTTCACTATGGAAGGAAAAATGGTTTTTAAAAAACTGTTAGTTTGATGGAGAAGAAAATACAACAGAAGGGTATTTGGAGGACCTAGTATGTGAAATATAGACAGCCAATATACGAAGACCAAATTATTGCTGGCTTTTATTTCAGAATCAGAATCAAGTTTATTATCATTGACCTGTTGCGAACTTTATTGTTTTGCGGCAGCAGTGCAGTGTAAGACATAACATATACTAGGAGAGGTACGCGGACGGTAGGGATATGGAGGGCTATGGTCCCGGTGTAGGGCAATGGGAATAGGAAGTTTAAATGGTTTCAGCATGGACTAAAAGGGCCGATGGGCCTGTTTTGTTAATGTACTTTCCTACGACTATGACTCCAAGCTATTCTTAAAACGTTCTGTGTGTGTGTGTGTGTGTGTGTGTGTGTGTGTGTGTTTAGGCTCCTGTACCTCCACTCTGATGGTAGCAGTCAGAAGATGGCATGTTGGGTTGGTGGGTGTCCTTAAAGACGGGTGCTGCCTTCTTGAGGCATTGCCATTTGAAGATGTCCTTGTTGGCAGGAGGCTAGTGCCCGTGGTGGAGCTGGTTTTGTTTGCAACCCTTTGCAAATTTTATTGATCCTGGGCAGTGGCCCCTTTGTACCAGACAGTGATGCAACTAGTTAGTATACTCTCTATGGCATCTGTGTAGAAACGTGGTCAAGTTTTTGATGATTTATCAAATCAAGGAGGTTGAAGTATAGAAGTCAGAACGGCTGCTGTTGAAATCACTAATGAATGCACAGCTAAAGTTGCATGTATAATTTTGGCTCTCCAAGGAAAGAGAAATTATTAGTGGAGACAATTTGGAAAAGGTTCACACTAGGATGATCCTGAATATGGAGAAGTTGTCTTATTAGCAAACATTGAATACTTTTTGCTTGCTGGAGCTTAGAAGAATAAGTGGCAACTTACTGATTCACGGAAGATTATTCAGAAACTTAACAAAAAGTCCTGGGAAAGTCCAAGACAGAATAATGAGACACCCAATCAAGGCAGAGGTGAGGAGGCATTTCTCCTCATAGGGATTTGAGTCTTTGGAACTGATCCAGGATGCTGTGGTAACTGAATCCTTAAATATATTCCATGCTATGGTAGCGTAGAAGTTTACAGTTCAAAAGTTCAAAGTAAGTTTATTATCCAAATACTATATACAACCCTGAGATTCATTGTCTTGTGGGCATACTCAGTAATTCCATAATAGAATGATAACCATAATAGAATCAATGAACACTGAATGCACAAACTGGGCATTCAACCAGTGTGGGACATAAACAAACTGAAAATACAAAAGAAAAAAAAAGCTATGAATATCGAGAACATGAGATGAAGAGTCCTTGAAAGTGAGTCCACAGATTGTGAGAGCCTTTCATTGATGGGGCGAATGAGGTTGAGTGAATTTATCCCCTTTCAAGAGCATTTGTTGAGGGGTAATAACCGTACCTGAACCAGGTGGTGTGAGTCCTAAGGCTTCTGTACCTTCTTCCTGATTGCAGAAGTGAGAAAAGAGCCTGACCTGGTTTGGTAGGAGTCCCTGATAATGGATGCTGCTTTCCTGCGATAGCACTTTGTATGGATGAGCTCAGTGTTGAGGAGGGCTTTATCTGTGATGGCCTGGGCTGTATCCATTACACTTTGTATGATTTTCCATTCCAGGGCATTGGTATTTCCTTACCAGGCTGAGTTGCACCCATTCAATATACCCACCACCACACATCCATAAATGTTTGTCACAATTTTCGTTGTCGTGCTGAATCTTTGTAAACTGCTAAAGAAGTAGAGTTACTGCCATGCTTCCTTTGTAATTGCACTTATGTGCTGGGCCCAGGACAGATCCCTTGACATGATAGCACCAAGAAATTTAAATTTGCTGACATTCTCCACTTCTGATCCTTCAGTGACCTCTGTAATTGTGTGATGCTATTACAGCTCAAGGCATTCTGGAGCCCAGAGTTCATTTCTGGCACCCCCTGTAGGGAGTTTGTACATCCTCCCAGTGACCATGGGAGTTTCCTCTAGGTACTCTGGTTTCCTCCCACAATCCAAATATAGATGAAGTGATCATTGTACATTGTCCTGTGACTAGGCTAGGGTTAAGTTGGTGGGTTGCTGGGTGGTGTGGCTCATTGGGCTGGAAGGGCTGTTCCACACTAAATAAAATTAAACATTAAAATGGATTTTTAATCAGTAAGATGACCAAGGATTATTTTAAGAAGGCAGGAAAGCAGATAAGGGAAGTTGGGTTAGTCATCATCTTACTGAATGTTAGAACAGGTTCAATGGGCTGAATGGCCCATTTCTGGTTCTGTTATATGGTCATAAGTTTGGGATTCTTGCACTCATGAACACTTGCATGAGATTTTAAACACTTGCATGCCATTAGCTAGCCAGCTGGTGGTGTCGTGGCATCTGCACCAGACTTTGAAGTAAATGGTCCCGGGTTTGAATCTGGCTGGCTCCTTGCTCCCTTTCCATCCGTGCTGGGTTGAGCATCAAGTTAGCAACTTGGCCTCATAAAAAAGCAGTCAAAGGTGCTGAAGGAGGCAAGGTTGCCATCCGATGCGCCACAAGGCTCAGAAAGGAACAACAGCAATGCCATTAACAGGCTAAGGGTGGATATTTCCGACCGGCCGATTGTTTTTTTTAACAGAACAACAAGGCCAGTGTTGAATATTTTGTTTTAACTTGAAGCAGCCTTACCATCTGGGTGGCATGGTATCATAGTGGTTAGCATAACACTCTTACAGTGCCAGTGACAGTGGTTCAAATCCTGCATCTGTCTGTAAGGAAATTCTACGTTCTCTTGGCTTTCTTCCGAGTCCTCCGGTTTCCTCCCACTTTCAAAAGACTTACGCGACAGTCGGTTAGTTGGTCACATGGGTGTAATTGGATGGCATGGGCTCATTTGGCTAGAAGGGCCTGTTACCGTGCTGTATCTAAAAAGAAGTCTGGACCACTTAAGTATTTTCCTTCCCTCCCCATGCGCCTTCATTTGTAAAATGATCGCATTTCATTGGGACTGGCTGTGAATTAGCAAGTTTCTGTGTTGCTTGGCCCCTGGATGGAATCTGATAAATGGGAGGATTTGTACAATCACCAAGGTGTGCCAGTTAACAGCCTTGTACTGCAAGCACCAACTGACGATGGGATGCCAGTCCATATGGTGATGACGCTCTGGGCTTGTTCTACTAAATGTGCTGTAATATGTCGGTCTGCACAACACTACAACATCTGTTCTACATAAATATACATACCTCTATCTGTGCAGAGAGAGAGAGAGAGAGAGAGAGATTTGTTTCTAGTGGCTGTGGTCTTTGCCTATTTGACTGGGAGGTGAAAGACCCTTTAGGACCCCTGCCTTGTTATAAGGGCTACATTTGTGTTCTTTTCTTTCAAACAATGTTCCATGGCAAATAACAGCCCGTCAGGAGTGCTGCGTAAAGGCACTCAAGCGGCAAGATTCCAGGACCTTATTGCAGCATTCCTTTTCACAAAAAAACATCTAAATGTATGTTTTAGGCTTTTATTCATTTTGGCTGTTGTGTGTCTCCGGGTCTTTGACTTTCATGTCTTCCTGCCAATTTTAATAGTGCGGTAAAGCACCGGGGGGGAGAAATAATGCAGATTATAGTCTGGCATCGCATCAGTGGACTCCAGTTGTACAGTGTAAGTGTAAAAGGGCAGAAGTAATAGAGTGGTGTCTGGTGTCGGCACTGCAGACTCAAAAGTGAGGTCATTTAGTGTTCCACTACCGTATCCGAATCGCTGTACATGGCTGTGATGTCTTTATGATTCACTTGTTTTATTTGTGCATGGATGATTACAGAGTTATAGCCCCCAATTTTCTCCTCCTTCTGTCTTCTCCTCAGGGACTGGTCTACATCAGCGCTTGCTGAATTTACAATGCAAGGCAGCAAATGTTCAGGTGCACGTGCCCCATCTAAAGCAAGCTTGCATTTCTCTGCATAGCCTACCTCTGCTAATAGCTGAGGAGTTTGAATAGAAATTAATCAGAGCATGAAGGCAGGAGATTGGGGCTGAGAGGGAAAATGGATCAGCCATGATGAAATGATGGAGCAGACTCGATGGGCCAAATTCTGCTCCTATATCTTACGGTCTTATGGTTTTATGAATTGAAAGATTAATCTTATTTGTCCCATGTACATTGAAACATACAGTGAAATGTGTCTTTTGGAGTCAAATCAAATCAGCAAGGATTGTGCTGGGGGCAGCCTACAAGTCTCTACATGTTTCTGGTGCCAACATAGCATGCTCACAACTCAATGACCCGCATCATAAGGCTATAAGACATTAGCAGAGTCGTACAGCATGCAAAGAGGTCCTTTGGTCCAGATTCATATCGAGGGCATCTGCTGGGATTGAAGGGAGAATAAAAAGAGATCACAAAATTATTGAGTGATTACCTGCCAGAGCAGGTCGCGCTCGTGAGCACTTATGTGAAACTTCCAACTTGCAATCTATTAGCAGGCTAAGAGTGGCCATTTCTGACCGGGCTGATTGGTTTTTACCAGGAGATTGAGGCCAGGCCAGTGTTGAACATGTTGTTTTAACTTGAAGCATCTCCACCATCTGGGCAGCACGGCAGCGTTGTGGTTAGTGGAACGCTATTTACAACACCAGCGACCGGGGTTCAAATGTCGCCCGCCGCTGTCTGGAAGGAATTTGTGCATTCTCTGTGTGACTACATGGGTTTCCTCTGGGTGCTCCAGTTCATTAACAACATTTAAAGAGCATTTGGCCATGTACTTGGATAGGAATTATCCATAGGGATGTGGACCAAAACTTGGAAAATGGGACTGGCTTTTTGGTCAGCATGGATCAGATGGACTGAAGGGTCTGATTTCGTGGTATATAACTCTATGCCTCTGTTAATGTAGGATTACTATAAGTAACAGGTTGAGGAACAGTGATTATCCTTATTCAACAGGCTCTTGAACCAGAACTTCACTTGGCTTCATTTGCCCCATCATGATCTATGTAATCACTTTCATGGCCTTTTCACCTCATGTTCTTGCTATTTATTTGTCATTATTATTTCTTTTCGTATCTGCACGGTTAATTACCTTTTGCACTCCGGTTGAACGCCCGAGTTGGGCAGTCTTTCACTGATCCTGTTATGGTTATTATTCTATAGATTTATTGCGTATGCCCAGAAGAAAATTAATCTTAGGCTTGTATATAGTGATATATATGTACTTTGATAATAAATTTACTTTGAACCCTGAAGTAAGTGCTGGTTGACCTGCATGGACTCATTAGGGAGAAGGGCCTATTTCACTCTGTGAAAAGTAGGCCATCACTTTACTGTCCCATAGCAGTTGACTCCCTTTTCAATGCTAAGTCTCGCTGTTTTGACCCTACAAATATTCAACAAATCCATTTCCTTAGCACTCTGAAGCAGCGCATTCTGAAGGTTAATACGGATTATTCTTCTCATGCTGTACTTTCCAATTTTCTCCTCTCACTAGTACCCTTTATATTCGTTCACAATAGCAGGTGCTGAAGAGGAGCCAAAAATTCTTCCCCAGAGATCCCTCACACAGTGCTACTGCTGCGCTCACTCAGATTCCCAGTGCCTGGTCTTTGATTTAACCAACAGCCTTCCGTCATCGGCTGCGTTCTTTTAACATTCTTCCCCAGTCAAGCGGAGAGGACCTTGTGTTGCATAAACACAAGAGATTCTGCAGGTGCTGGAAATCCAGAGCAACACACACAGAATGCTGGAGGGATCCTGCTCAAGCTCTCAGGTCGTCATCTACTGGTCTCTTCAGTTTAAACCATCTCCCTCAAAAGATACTTAGCTGGTCGGCTTTTCTGAACTATGCCCCTATACTGTGGAATTCAGTACCTAAAACTATATGAGATACAGACTTGGCTGACACTTTTAAACATATCTACATCCCGCCTCCCACTCCCCTTTAAGCACCAGTTTAAAACCTGTTTCTTTAACCTTGCATTTAACAAACATCTTTCAGTCTTTTTTTTTCATGTTTATTTATCTTTTTTTCATTTGTGCTCTCTTATCCTGTTGTAAATCACTTTGAACTGCATTGTCATATGAAAAGTGCTCTATAAATAAAGTTATTATTATGTTTATTTTTTTCTCAGCTCAAGCTGGTAAGGCAAGCACACTCATTTCTCAACTACTAGAAACTTTCGGACCATTGTAGTGGTGTTTAATCATTCTGGAGATGTACATAACTATCGCTGTGTCAGTCTAATGGTTTAATGCTATTGTGCGGTGCATTTGGGATGATAACGGTTGTAAACATTACTATCGGGACAATCTATTCTCGGTATATTGAAAAAAGATATATGTAAAAAACACTAGATCCTTTTTCAATATATACTCTGTTCGTGTTCCATAGTCTTTCAATTTCCACTTTTAATTCAGCATATTTGTGGTGTTTTTCACTTTTGATTTTTCTGTAGGTTATGTGTGTTTGGAATGACTATTTCTATTAACTAAGTTGTTCTTGCTTGTTTATCTTGTAATATTCAATCCCGATGGTTATTATGGATTGTCCTATCTGTAATAATGGATCAGTCATAATATAATTTATAGAATTCTGACTCTAAGACTGGATCAGGTTGTATTTATAGTAAGGTATAGTGTCTTTTATGAGTTTGTATTTTAAAACAAGATTTTGGGGAATGATGTTCGCCACTTGATTGACCCTGTGTAAGTATTCAGATTGAGTTAAACTGCTTCAGGATTCTGGAATGTGTTGGATTGTTTCTGGTTTGTCTTGGCATTTTCTACATTTATCGTTTTGAATTTGTTGGTGTTTGATAATTTTTTTGAATTTGTGTGCTTGATAATTTTTTTTGTGTTAACTACCTGGTCCTGTATGCCATAAGTAACCTCTCTGTTTCTGGAAAAAGGTCTTCAACTCTGAGCCAGGTGTTTGATACCTCTTTGTTAACATCTACTCTGCTCAGATTGCAGGGTTGTCTTCCACTGAGGGTCATACATATTATAATTATTATTATTCTCCCTTCTTTGCCAGTCCTGATAAAGAGTCTTAGTCCAAAATATTGACTGTGTATTCATTACAATAGATGCTGCCTGATCTGCTGAGTTCCTCCAGGTTCTTGTGTTGCTCTGGGTTACCTAACAATTATATGTGATCACAACCAAGGTTTAACCATTGAAAATATGGAAGTTTATGTAGCCTCTTCCTAAAGTTAATTAAATTGACAGTCAAATTTAGAATCTGGTCCAAAATGAAACATTCTGACATTTGAATAAGTACAGAGAGGGAAAGAGTTTGGACAGTTACCGGCTGAGGATGGACAACTGGGACTAGCAGGGAGGATGCTATAGTCAGTTGGGCTGAAGGGTGAAAAGGCCTGTTTTTATGCTATATTTCTTTAACTCTAAACCCAGTTTGTTGTCTAATTAGGACCTTAGTGCATTGTGTATTTACCCTGGAGAGCTTCCGAAGAGCTGGACATTGCTACCTTCAGCATGGGTGTTTAATGAACTAGTTGAGACATTAATTTAGCCTCCAATTTAAACTCCAGGTTCTTAAGTAAAGCTGCAGCAAATTAGTATCTCTCATGTGGTTGGATTACATCTCCAGCATGCAATGAGTTGATGGCAAGTGCACGGTTTAAGTAAACAAATTTTCCTCCTCTACATGTTTGAATAATGGGTAAACATTACCCATTCATCTCTTGTACCCCAAATGACTGTGTTCAAATTCAAGACCTAGGCAAGATTCAGCTATAAGTCCATAAGACACAGGAGCAGAATTAGACCATTCAGCGCATTAAGTCTGCACTGCCATCCCATCTGAGCTGATTTATTACCCTCTCAAACCCAATCTCCTGCCTCCTTCCCCTAATATTTGATACCCTTACTAATCACAAACTTATCAACCTCCACTCCACTTCTAGTGAAGAGAGCTGCAACTCGTCTTCATCATCATGTCGTATGATGTGGCCGAGCATGGTCTTCCATCTGATCGTTGCATGGGGTGAAGACTCCCTTCACGCTGTTGTTCTTATTCTTTACCCATGACCATGACTGGTCTTGGCAAATTTTTCTACAGAAATGTTCTGCCATTGCATTCTTCTGGGCAGTGTCTTTACAAGACGGGTGATCTCAGCCATTATCAATACTCTTCGGAGATTGTCTGCCCAGTGTCAGTGGTCGCATAACCAGGACTTGTAATATGCACTGGCTGCTCATACAACCACCCAGCACCTGCTGTGATTGCTTCACGTGACCCAAGGGTGACCTGCAGGTTAGCAGAGGGAAGGAGTGCCTTAGCCTATCATTAGTAGAGACGTATCTCCACCCCGCCACCCATGCCAACTCTTGCCCAATGTGATGACACTTGGTGAAGTCGAACGAGTTGACGTGAGTATGAACACTGATACTTTGCTACTCAATCCAGTCCTGATTCCCAGCCTGTCTTTGTCAGTTTAGAGAAGTTGGTAATTCCACCAAAGCTACCAGGCAGTTTCGTCAAGTCGTCATTACTATTCCCAGGATACAAATCAATTTTATAAATGCAGCGGCAAAATTTAGGAAGTATTTTTGCCCTGAAGGCAGCCTTATAAAGCATGACAGCAACTTGTAATTTACCCACAGGCAAAGTAGTTGCTTGTTTCCGCATTTGCTTTTTCAATGAGAAGAGAAGTGAAAGTGCAAACTCTGTATGATGGAGAGGTGCTCCAAAGCTGGGGAAGATAGTGGTGATGCGGTGATGCAGGTGGGGACACGACTGGGCAAGTGAGATGCTCAGCTTCATCAAGATAAAAGTGAAATATTTAAGGGGAATACGAGGGGGAACTTATTCTCTCAAGGGTGGTGTGAGTGTGGAACAAGCTGCCTGTGGAAGTAATGGATGTGAGTTCAATTTCAAATTTTTAAGAGAAATTTGGATAGGTACATGGAAAGGAGGGGCACAGAGGGCCATAGTCCAGGTGCAGGTTAATGTGGCGAGGCAGATTATTAGTTCAGCATGGACTAGATGGGTTGAAGGGACTTATGGTGCTGTACATTCTATGACTCTAAGACTGGCGAATGCATCACACAACACTACAGCATTTGGCCCTCCCAGTCCATGCCAAACTGTTAGTCTGCCTAGTCCCATTTAATGTGTTCAATGTTAACAGGCGTACTTGGCTGTTAGATATTTGATTCCATTTAAGACTACCTGGGGTAAGTACAGTATGTATACTGAGAAGAAGATCAGGGTTGCCTGCTGTACATAGAATGCTCAGTGCTAACACTCAAAACGTGGCTTGGTCTCTGATTCTATGAACTTGCTTTAACTTACTCTCTGTCTCGGTAGTTAGTTGGTCAAGCATTACAGTTGTACATCCTGCTATCCATATCTTGTCCCACCCCAATATCACAAAACCAGCCAGCTTTCTGGACCTTCGGGTGGTTATGTTCACCAACACACTGTTGATTTTTTTTGATTTACACAGTTATACAGTAGAATAATACATCTTTCAGTGAATCAGGTGAGATTAAAGGAAGCAAAGAAAAGCAAGTCTGCTAAGTTTAGAGAGAGTGTGGTAAGTTTAGAGAGGGTATGAGGCCCCAGTGTGAGTTATATGGAGATGTTAACAAAGAAAATTCATTGTCAAAGTATGTATATGTCACCAATTACTACCCTGGGATTCATTTTCTTGTAAACATTTACGGTCAACCAAAGTAACGTAATATGATCAGTGAAAAACTGCACACAAAGACTGACAACCAATGTGCAAAGGATGACAAGCTGTACAAATACAATTAAAAAATGAATAATAAACAAATAAACAATACTGAGAACATGAGTAGCAGAGTCCTGTAAAGTGAGTCCATAGCTTGTGTTCAGTGATCAGCTCAATGGTGAGGTGAGTGAAGTTATCCACACCGGTTCAGGAGTCTGATGGTTGAAGAGTAATACATGTTCCTGAATCTGGTAGTACAATCCCAGCAACACACATCAAAGTTGCTGGTGAACGCAGCAGGCCAGGCAGCATCTCTAGGAAGAGGTGCAGTCGACGTTTCAGGCCGAGACCCTTCGTCAGTACAATCCCAGAAGCAGAATTAGGCCACTCAACCAATCGAATCTTCTCTGCCATTCCATCATGGCTGATTTTAATATCTCTCTCAACCCCATTTTCCCAGTAACCTTTGACCCCCCCCCACCCCAACTAACCAAGAGGCTATCAACCCTTGCATTAAATATACTTATTGACTTGGCCTCCATGGCAATAAATTCTACAGATTCACCACACTCTAGTTAAAGAAATCACTCCTCATCTCTGTTCTAAATGGATTTCCCTCTATTCTGAGGCTGTGCCCTCTAGTCCTAGACTCCCTCACTATAGGAAACATTCTTTCCATATCCACTCTGTCAAGGCCTTCCAATATTCAATAGGTTTCAATGAGATCCCCCCCACCCCTCCATTCTTCTTAAGTCTAGTGAGTACAGGCTCAGAGCATCAAAAACTCCTCATGTATTAACACCTTCATTCCCGGAATAATTTTTGTTAACTTCCTCTGGACCCTCTCCAGTGGCTGCTCATAATACTCCAAGTGCAGTCTGACCAATTCTTTATGAAGACTCAGCATTACATTTTTGCTGTTATATTCTAATCCTCTCAAAATGTATGTTAACATTGCATTTGCCTTCTTTATCACCGACTTAGCTTGCAAGGACTCCCAAGTCTCTTTGCATTTCTGACATTTGAATTTTCTCCCCAATTAGAAAATAGCCTATGCCTTTACTCTTTCTAACAAGTGCATGGCCATGCGCTTCCCTGCACTATATCCCGTCTATCCATTCTCCCAATCTGTCCAAGACATCTGCAGACTTCCTGCTTCTTCAACATTACCTGCCCCTCCACCGATCTTTGTATCATCTTTAAACCTGGCCACAAAGCCATCAAACCTGCCATCCAAACTGGTGACATATAATGTGAAAAAAAGTGGTCCCAATACAGATCCCTGTGGAACACCACTTATCATCAGCAGCCAACCGGAATAAGACCTCTTCATTCCCACTCCTTGCCTCTGGTCAAACAGCCAATCTTCTATGGTGTGCGACCTAAAACTCCTGTACCACCTTCGCAATGGTAGCAGTGAGCAGAGAGCATGACCTGGATGGGAGGGCTCCTTGATGATGGTTGTTGCTTCCTTGTGGAAGTGCTCCTTGTAGAGGTACTCAGTGGTGGGGATGTGACAATGATGTCTTGATGAGCAAATGAGACCTGTTGGATTTATAAGGAGCATTGTACCAAAACTTTCTTTCAGTAGAGTGAGGGAATGGGACTGTGATGTGCTGGATGCCAAGCTTTTGGCATATTTGGACAATGGGTGAGTAAATTATCAGAGTTTTACCACATTGTAAAGTCTAACACCAGGAGAATTAAGTCAACAAATTATTCAAAGAGATGAGTTTAAGTTCCAGCATTGTAGCTGGAGATTCAAAATTCAGTGAGCTGAACCACTCTAGAATCTTACATAAGCATGCATCTCACACTTCATATCAACTAGACAGTCTTCACGCCCTGTCACTCGTAGGCTTGTGCTAATACTACTTTGCAACCGTGTGTGCTGTACGTATGGTGTTTTCTACCTTGGTTTCAGAGGAATGATGTTTCGTTTAGCTGTATACATGGGTATGGCTAAATGGCAATAAACTTGAACTTGTATTGACAATATTTATGAAGAACACAGAACTGTGAAAGTGGCCCTGAATAATAAAAAAAATAACTGCTTTATTCATATACTTTCGAGAAAGTAACTGAACACCTTTAATTGTTCTGCCCAAAATGAAACTCTGGGTATGGAGACAGAAATAAAACAATACAGATGTTGGAAACCTGGAATAAAACAGAGAAGTAAAAATATCCAGCAGGTCAAGCAGCGTCTAAAGAGAGGGAAAATCCTTTAAGACCATAAGACTTAGGAGTAGAATTAGGCCATTCGGCCATTTGATTCAGCTCAGCCGTTCCATTATGGTTATTTTATTATTCCTCCCTTCTCCTGCACAACTTTGGAGGCCCTTTGTTGGTCTGGCTTGACCATGGATGCTGTGTCCCAGCTGTCTACCTGATAAGCAGGCGAAGTATAAGTACCATACGGAGAGCAAGCTGTTGCACATGCAGCAGACAACCCCTCTCCACCCAGTGGATGAATCCAAAGGAACAGCAGACACCAATACAGTTTGGCACCAATGGTGTTGCGGGAGTTACCATTCAACATTTAACTCAATGTAGGACTGCCTTAGGGACTCCAGCTTTGGATTTTTCCCTTGAGGTTTACTCCTGAAGTCTTCCCCATGAGTTGGTATAGCTGCAAGGCAGCAGAGTTTTGAGATCAGAGTTTTCCCTCTCCTAGATGAGCTGCCAACCGTGGCTGATGAGCCCTATCTGCCCAAAGAGACTGGTTTTAACGTGCCAGTAACTCACCTTTGCCCTCCCCTTCACTTGTGAGGAAGAATGGTTCAGCCAGGCTTAGTAGCTAAGCCACACTTGAAGGCAGGAGCTGAACTTGATTGTCAGAAGCTAATTGTGATGCACGCCGTTGGAAGTATTTGATAAGTAGTGGGAGCTTATCCCCATTACCACTCCTGACTATAACAACTTTAAAGAACCCAGAACCTTCGGTGACCTTACTACTCAAGAACCTATCAACTTCCACTTTAAATATAGCCAAGGTTAAGGTTCTGTGTGAGTCATTGACTTCTCATGGGAAATGCGGTTCTGCAAAGAGACATCAGCTAGAGACGATGTTTGTTTTTCACCGTAGAAGCTGCCTGACTATCTGGGTATTTCCAACATTTCTGTTTTATTTCAGATACACCAATGTGGTAGACAGTTTACTGCCTTATAAAATATCTTAGCAAGGTACATAATCCGAGGATAAATGGGGATGTGAATCAGATGCTGGCTGAGATGCCCAACTGTGAATGAAGATGCTGAGAAATTCCGTGAAATGCAGATTGATTCTCTTCTCTGTTCTTCATCATCATGGAATTTAGACTTGGTTTTACATGTGCAGATCCTGATGGTTGGAGGAGTACCATCTGTTGCACTGGTTTCCAAATCCTAATCTTATCTGTGGGGTAAAGAAATGCCTCATTACTGGTGGATTAGCAAGCTTCCCAAGAGTGAGGAAGGAGGGGAAAAGGAAAACCCAGATAACCCTGTCCCCCAGGAGGAGAAGCAATGCACAGCACTGCACCTGTTCTATGACTTCACGCCCAGTGCCAGCTGAATCGTTTCCAAGCAACTACCTTCACCTGCATATCCCACATCCGGCTTTACGCTGGGGAAAACCAGTCATTTATGCTTCTTTTATACTGGGTTCTTTTTTTTATTCCTTTCTCCTTCTTTCTTTCTCTCTATCTTCAATTCAATTTTTTTTCTCTCTCTCTCTCTCTCTCTATCTCTCTTCAATTCAATTCTTTCTATCCATCTCTCTTTCTCTACCTTGGTCTCTCTCTCTCTTTTTCTCTCCAACTTCATATCCAAGAATGAAGTACATTATTAAATAAAACAAATGTATGATTTAGGAAGAGTTTTAGATAGATAGATACTATAAAGATCCCAAAGGAAATTACAATGTCACAGTAACATTACAAGTGCACAGATATACAAATATTAGAAGAAAATTAAGAAAGAATAAAAAATAAATAACTTAAGACAGTCTAACAGAGGGGATCATCACTATAGGTTGACTCATTTTAGAGCCTAATGGCCGAGGGTAAGAATGACCTCGTATAGCGCTCTTTGGAGCAGCACAATTGTCTTAGTCTATTACTAAAAGTGCTCCTCTGTTCAGCCAAGGTGGCATGAAGAGGGTGAGAAGCATTGTCCAGTATTGCCAGGATTTTCTGCATGGTCCTTTGTTCTACCACAGCCTCCAGTGTGTCCAGTTCGACTCCCGTAACAGCCAGCCATTCTAATCAGTTTATTGAGCCTGTTGGCATCGCGCATGTGGATGCCATTGCCCCAGCACACCACTGCATAGGAAAATTGTACTGTTGTCAACAGACTGCTAGAACATATGAAGGAGAAGCCCACGTACTCCATAGGACCTCAGTCTCCTCAGGAAGTAAAGGCGACTCTGGCCCTTCTTATACATAGCCCCTGTGTTAGGGCTCCACTCAAATCCGTCATCCAGGTACACTCCCAGGTACTTGTAGGTTCTCACCACATTAATGTCAATAGTAACAGGGAGCAAGGCAAGCTTAGTCTTCCTAAAGTCCATCACCATCTCTTTTGTCTTACGAATGTTGAGCTGCAGATGACTCAGCTTGTAGGATTTGACAAAGTCCTTCACCAGGATTCATCGTCCCATTTTTCCTTTATACACCTAACTATTGCTGAGGTATACAGGGTAAACAGGAAGGGAGCCAATGCAGTCCCCTGTGGGGCCCCAGTCTGACATGCAGCTCTGAAGCCACACAGACTGTGATCTGCCAGTCAGATAGTTCATTATGCAGGATACGATGGGAATGCCGATCTGCATTGAACAGAGCTTTACCCCCTGCAATGAGGGTTGCACTTGAGAAATCAGAAAAACATGATCCTCACAGTGCTGCCCTGTTTATCCAGTTCAGCAGGTTCATGACAACACCGTTGACTCCAATGTGCTCCTGGTGGGCAAACTGCAGTGGACTGGGGGTCTGATCTGACCAGAGGTCAGAGGTGAGCTAGGACGAGACCGAGACTGCACATGATGTTGTTTGGTGAATATTGGGACTTTAGCAGTTGGTATATGGAGGTGTGGATGGTCGGTGCAGGGCAAGGAGGGGATGTAGATGTAGCCTGTGTTGTTCATCCATGTGTTGAACTGGATGGGGAGGAAGAAGGAGAAGAGGCATTGGTGCTGAGGAGGCATTGGGTGCCTCGGCACCTGGACAGGTGTGCTGAAGGGGTTGTGAAGAGGAGGGCAATTGAAGAATTGGTTTAACTCATTAGCCCATTCACAGCTGCATTCCGAGGCTCTACAGCTAGGCTGATTGAAGCCAGTGATATTCTTCATGTCTCTCCACACCTTCCATGTGCTACTCTGCCCAAGCTTGTTCCCCAACTCTGTCCTGTATTACTCTTTACCCACCTTGATCTTCTCCTTTAGCACATGTTTCAGTTCCTCCCTCTATTTTAATCTAAAGGCTCTCTTTTTGTGGTTGAGAAGAGCATTTAGAGCACTGGTGACCCATGGTTTGTTGTTAGGGAAGCCACAAACAGTCCTTGATGAAATTACAGTGTCCACACAGAAGGTGAAGTAGCCAATGATGCAATCAGTGAGTCCATTAATGTCCTCTCCATATGGTTCACAAGCACATTCCAGTCAGTAAACTCAAAGCAGCCCTTCAAGGCTTTGATGGCCTTTGGAGACCATTTCTTTACTATTTTGGTGAAAGCTAGCTGTTGCTGTACTTATACAAGGGCATGAGGTGAACCAGGTTGTGATCTGATCTTCCAAGTTGGGGGAAGAGTTGTGGAGCTGTATGCATCTTTAACATCTGCACACAAGAGATCCAGTGTTTTGTTTTCTCTTGTATGACACTTGACAAACTGATGGAAGGTGGGTAGGGTTGTCAAGAGAGAAATGTGATTGAAGTCTCCCAGTACTGCAATGAGCATATTGGAGTGTTGAATCTGGAGTCTTGCGATAGTAGCGTGTATGATGTCACACGCAGCATCGGGACTGCGTCAGGAAGGCAGAATGTAGACAACGAGTAATTTAGCGTGGTTGACCTTGTGCGGTAGATAAAACAGATACAGACTCTCAGCAAGCAGATTGATGTCCGGACTGCAGATTTGTTCTTTCACAGAAATGTGACCAAGATTGCACCATCTGTTGTTCATAAGCACAGCAAGGCCACCTCCCTTCCTCTTACAGCACTGTCGATTAACTCTGTCTGTACAATGAGAGAAAAATGAACAATATCAGCAGTAGCATTCAACTGCTGGTACAGCTGAGAGCAAAGAAGATGGTTCATGAGTAGGGATAACTGAACAACAGCCAGAACAGACAGTCTGAGCTTGGTCTGAAGGAAGGAAAATGTATCATAAGAGAACCGGCTGCCTTGGGGACAGCTTTGAGAATGAACCTCTGGCCTACTTCTTGGCCTTTGTAGCACAATTATTCCTACAAGATTGTCAGTGCTCATAAGGCCAGGATGTCTCGTCTTTCCTTGGTTGCTCAGACAGTATGTTTTATGCATTTTGCTACTAACAACTGGGTCATGTTAGAGGGAGCCTGACACCTGATCCCGGTTTGAGAGGCAAGTTATGTGCAAGAGCCCAGACATATTAAAGGAGGCAGATTTCCTCCACCTATGAAATCCTGCCATTTCACGATCTCCCAATGACCATGTGAGTTTCCTCTGGGTGCTTCAGTCTCCTCCCGACCATCCAACGACGTACTGGTTGGTAGGTTATTTAGTCTTTGTAAATTGTCCGGTGATTAGGTTAGGGTTAACCTGAGGGTTCACAGGTGGTGCGGCTCAAAGGGCTGGAAGGGTTGATTCAACGCTGTATCTCAATAAATACATAAAACAATTCAAATTTAATGGCACCATGGAAGAGTTGCTTTGTGATGCACTTTGCCCACTGTGCTGCAGCCAGGAAACAACAAGCGGCAGGTGATTATGGCATTGTGCCAACTACTTCCTGACGCTGCTCATTTCTGGACTGGCTGAATGTCTCTCAGAAAATCTCATTCTGAGAAATAGGAGCAGCAGCACAATCTTCAACAGGAAAGGTACAGGTTTAGTAAAGGCCTAAGCTTTATGACTAATAGCTAAATTGGTTTATTACTGTCACATGTACTGAGGTAGAGTGGAAAAACTTGTCATGCAAAGATCAAAAGATAATTGTAACTTCCGTGTTGTATTTTCTCATAGTCCCATCAACACCCTGTGAGAGTCCGCCAAGCAGTCTTACATTTTCACTCTGGCAGATATTATTATTTGTTAATTATCAAAACAGGTCAAACAAAATAAATTCTACATTGTTTAAATTTAAATCCTGGAGATTAATGACTCCTAAGTGATCTTGGAGGACTGGTGAGCTGAGGGCTGTTGTCATGCCTCAAGATCAGACAAAGGAGCTGGTGAGATCTAATTTGGCTCAATTTTCGTGGACTGAATCAGTGAGATGAGGCATGGGTTATTTAATTAATTTATTTATTGAGGTATAGCGTGAAATAGGCCCTTCTGGCCCTTCAAGCCACACCACCCAGCAATCCCCTGATTTAACCCTAGCCTAATCATGGGACAATTTACAATGACCAATTAACCTACCAGCCGATACGATACATCTTTGGACTGTGGGAGGAAAGTGAAGCACTTGGAGAAAGCCCGCACAGTCACAGAGAGTACACACAGATTCCTTACAGGCTGCAGTGGGATTTGAAACTGGGTCGCCAGTACTGCATAGTGTTGTGCTAACCGTTACGCTACCATGCCAATTTGTCATGGAGACACAAGAGACTGCGGATGCTGGAATCTGGAACAACAGCCAATATCCTGGAGGAACTCAAGTCATTGATCAGTGCCTGTTGGGGAAAAGGAACTGTCGACATCCTAATGCAGTTTTTGACCCCAAACGTCGGCAATTCCTTTCCTCCACACAATGGAGAAAATTCTACTTTGGAGTTTTTATCACATGTATATCGCAACATATAGTGATGTGTCATTTGCGTTAACAAGGTTCAAAGTGCACTTATTATCAAAGCATGTATACTATATACAACTTTGAGCTTTGTCTCCTTACAGGCAGCCACAAAACAAAGAACCCCAATAGAACCTATTAAAAAAAAAGACCGTCTAACACCCAATGTACGGGAAAAAAACAGATCATGTGAACAATAAAAGTAGACAAATAACATTCAGACAACACACATCAAAGTCGCTGGTGAACGCAGCAGGCCAGGCAGCATCTCAGAACATTCAGAACTGAAGTTCATGATAATGAGTCCACAGCTTCGAAGCCAGTCATCTGCAGCTGGTCCAGGGGGCTGTTGCAGGCCACAGCCTCAGTTCAGCGCAGAGACGAGTAAAATTCGTGGGGCAGCGGGCTGAACACTGGCCCACCCCTTTCCTCTGGCCCCAGTACCCTAACCTTTTCACTCTGGCCTGGTACTTAAATAGACCAAGCCCCAGGTTCTTCACCTGTCTTGGACCTGGCGCTATTGCTTCGGTACACTCTCCGGCCCGAACTCTGTTGTCTCAACTCTGCCTTGCCTTGGTTCTGCCAGTTCGAATCTCCCCCAAGTCTGCTCTGGCAATGGGCAAACATTGGCTCTCTTCCTACTCTCAAGCCTGGGCCCACTGCCTCCACTCGGCCCACATCCGCCACACAACAACCATCCGTACCTCGAGACTTCAGTTCACACCGCTAGAATACCAGGTCGTACAACCAGTTCAAAAGATGAACTCCGGGAAGGAAGTTACAGGCTATTGATCGCAGTGATCATTTCTGAGGCAATGTGTGACAAATGAAGTAGTTAATAGTTGTGTTTTCTGCCAGCAAGTCGTCGCTGTGCTTCACCAGCGCCATCTCAAACCGGAACAATAAACACACTCCGAGATGTGGTGAGGGCACCCGCAAGTTTCACCTCACATTCCAACGTCAACATAGCACGCCCACTATGCTTAGCCGAACAACACCAAACACAACAACCGACAAAACAACAGCAAAACAAGCCCCATTTCTCCCTCCCTCTCTCTCTCCCAGCCGATATACACCGTCCTTTAACTCCTGGACAGGTCAATTACTTCAGCCTCAGCCTCCACACGGACACCAGGCTGTGACTTCCCTAGCAGACTTACAAAGATTCACAAACTCAGGCTCCTGTTTGGTCCAGTGCATTGTTTGTTGCTCGTATCTGTGATTAGCTACTTTTATTGCTACATATTTGAGAAAAAAAACTGTTCATCTCGCTTTCGGTTCTGGTCCACCACTGAAGGTGATAGTACTGAGAATCATTGGCACGCTTGTTTGCATTTGCTTTTATTGTAACCCTAAGCAAAAACAGAATATAGTTGAAATAAAAACCATAATTGCATTCTGCAAACCAAGATCTAGGTTCAAGTCGAGATTATTGTGTTGGCTATTTCCAAAAATTATCGCCTCCTAGTTGATGAATGGTTTGCATTAGGGGCCACCAGAATTAAATAAATAATTTAATACATTATCAAACATTGGTAATTGATTACCAGAAGTAAATAATCAAAGTGTTATAGATTATCCTTGTGACGAAGTTTGTTGACATTACTGAGCCCAAATTCTTGTCTTCTCTTCTCCATAGAAGTGCTCTTTTAGAAGGACCATTATGATATAAGAAAACAATACACTACCAACTTCTTGAGAATAAATGGTTGCCAGTGATGCCCATGATTAAATAATATTTTGTCGCTCTTGATTTCAATTTATACTAAATATCTTCTTCCTTTGTATCATTCATATCTCTCCATTGCCTTCATATTCACGGGTTTATCTAAAAACCTTTTAAGCTCCATCGAACTGTCTCCTTTCACTTCAGCCCCTGCTCATACCTTCCAGGCACCCACCATTCTATCTGCATAAAAAAAACACTTATATGTCACCTTTAATCATTTCACCCCACCCATAACCTTAAAAGCATGTCCTCTGGTATATAACAGGAATTCTGCAGATGCTGGAAATTCAAGCAAAACACATCAAAGTTGCTGGTGAACGCAGCAGGCCAGGCAGCATCTATAGGAAAAGGTACAGTCAACGCTTCGGGCTGAGACCCTTTGTCAGAACTATGGATGCTTCTTGACCTGCTGCATTCCATTGGCATTTTGTGTGTGTTGCTTGAATTTCCAGCATCTGCAAATTTCCTCGTGTTTGCGAAAAAAAACTGTTAGGTTGGTCCCCAGCCTCCGAAGCTTTAATTCAAAGTATCAAAGCACCTATACCATTACAACCTTGAGATTCATCAACCCCAAGTTTGGGAGAACAAGCCAAGTTTGTTCAACCTTTCCTCTCAGCTCATACCCTCTAATCCAGGCAGTATACTTGTAAACCTCTCCTGAACTATCTGCACAGTGTCTGCATCCTCCCTATAACAGGTCAAATAGAACTGCATTCGTTACACCAAGTTCACTCTGATTAATGTTTTCTGCTTATTGTATTGAGTATTACAGCTATATTCATTCGTTATGTGCCGTATCATATGATGTGACCATGATTGTTCTTGGCAAATTTTTCTACGGAAGTGGTTTGCCGTTGTCATCTCCTTGGCTGTGTCTTTACAAGACGGTGGACCCCAGCCATTATCAATACACCTCAGAGGTTGTGTGTCTGGTGTCAGTGGCCTAACCAGGACTAGCAGTATGCACCAACTGCTCATATGACCATCTACCACCTGATTCCATGGCCTCGTGTGACCCTGATCTGGAGTCTAAGCAGGGGCTGCACCTTGCCCAAGGGTGACCTGCAGGTTAGCGGAGGAAAGCAGTGTCTAACATCTTACATGGAAGAGACGTATTTCCACCCCGCTACCGTACAACGGTATTATGTAATGAAAACCGAAATGTAAGTGTAATTGGATATTATAGTTCTAAATATAGATTATTTTTACTGTAATCATGTTCATTGGAAAGCTATCCTTCCTACTTTAAAAACTCATTTTTAAACCAGTGCCTCTTCTGGTACATGAGATGCTGTCGTAGCTGATCAGCCCTGAATGGCAAAGGGCCTTGTACGCTTTCTTTGTGCTGACCTGCTCTTGGTGTGGTGCGTGCCAACAGAGAAATAATCTCAGATCTGTACTCCCCGTTTTCTCAGTGTTGTAGTTCACAGCAGCCTCTGTGAAATAAAGATCACGTGAGGTTTTAAAGGTTTCAGCTCTGCCCCTTTAACAAAGCATTGCTTGTCTAATTTTAATACTAAAGCAGTCCTGTATGTCGAGTGTGTGCTTGCGATGTCCGAAATGGCTGCCTCTCATAATTATGTGGGGAAGTCCCCATCATATTGTTGGGTTAGGGAGTAGAATTTCTATTTTTCTAATATTTCAAAGATTCAAAGTACATTTAATTTCAAAGTATGTATGTGGTATACAACCCTGAGATTTGTCGGTCCTTATAGTTTATCTTCTGCCATGCTTGCTAGTATATTCATACAGTCACCTACATTCATATAGTCATTCAGTACATTTTCCCGTTGTTATAATATAGCTGATTCTGTATTTTTCTGGAAGCTTCTGCAGGTACAAGGGCAGCACAGTAGTGTAATGGTTAGAACAACACTTTGCAGTACCAGCGAGCTGGGTTCAGTTCCTGCCATTGCCTGTAAGGAGCTTGGATGTTCTCACTGTGACCACGTGGGTTTCCTCCGGGTGCTCCAGTTTCCTCCCACAGTCCAAAGGTGTACTGGATGGTAGGTTGATTGGTCATTGTAAATTGTCCCGTTATTAGGCTAGGGTTCGACTGGGGGTTTGCTGGGCACCATGGCTCAAAGGAGTGGAAGAGCCTATTCTGTGCTGTATCTAAATAAATAAAACAAAAGGAGTCTCAGGGGTTACACCACTGGGTTCAAGAGCAGTTACTACCCCTCAGCCATCAGGCTCTTGAATAAAAGGGGATAAGTACACTCACTTTCCCCATCATTAAAATATTCCCACAACCAACGATCTCACTTTAAGGACTTTTTTCTCACATTCTTGTTATTTATTGCTATCTATTTATGCTTGTGTTTGCACAGCTTTTTGTCTTCTGCACGTCACTTGACCTTTCAGTAATCTTGTTATAGTTACTATTCTATAGATTTGCAGAGTATTCCTTCAGGAAAATGAATCTCAGGGTTGTATTTGGTGACATATATTGCTTTAATTAGAAAAAAATACTTTGAACTTTGAATTTTAAACTTTGAGCACTGAATCTGCCTGTTTTATAGGTTAATTGTTATCACTAGTTTTGATTATCTCTAGCCTGAGTATGAGATGACCCTGACCCTTTTTCCTTTGTCTCATCTTTATTTGTTCTTCATTCTTGTAACATTTAATTAGATGTTGGTAATCACGATTTCTATGCTTCATTGTTGACTTCTGAAAAACCTTGTGTCAATAAATGTAGATCTAACAATTTGCAGCTTGCAATTGGAGCTCCTCTATCATAGAACATAGAACATTTGAGTATAGTACAGTCCCTTCTGCTCACGATGTTGTGTTGATCTTTAACCTACTCCAAGATCAATCTAACCCTTTGCTCCTACATCTTTATATCCTAACGCTTCACTTTCTATCGCCCATGTATGTTTTATAAATGTCCTTAATGTATCTGCCAGTACCACCACCCCTAGCACATGTCCACATCTATAGATCCCACAAAGTTGCTGTTTTAAGTTGATGTTGTTGTTAAGAAGGCATGTGGTGTGTTGCAACATGCACAAAATGCTGGAGGAGCACAGCAGATCAGGCAGCATGTATGGAAATGAATAAACAGTCGATGTTTTAGGCTGAGACTCTTCTTCAGGACTGAGAAGGAAGTGGGAAGATGTCAGAATAATAAGGTGGGAGGAGGGGGATTAGGCTAGCAGGAAGGTGATCGGTGAAGCCTGATGGGTGGGAACAGTCAAGGGTGTTGGACTTCGTTATTCAAGGGTATGAGTTCAAGAACAGCTCTATAAAAGCCTGGTGATACAGCACTTTGATTATCCTTACGGGACTTGGAAAGCAGGTTAAGTCAAGCAGAGAAGCATAAAGTAGGGTAGGTGGCGGTGAAATGGTTAACAGGACCACATTTGGCTTTCAATGCTGAAGAATCTACATACATGAGAGAGAAGAAAAAAATGAATTGGGCAGAGATGCATAAAATCTTTTGAAGTATAAATGATCAGAACATGGAATCTCGTTCTAATTGGTTACTGCCTATTATTGTACAATCTTTAGAAAGGAGTGAACATTTTGGTCACTTGCATTTCAATGAATAAGTCTCAGATTGAGAGATCTATTAAAAGGAACCTTTAATGAACTCGATGTTCATATGACAAACCATTTCTGAAGTCTAGCCGTTAGTACAGCACCCAATTCACTAAATTTTGATTTTAACATTGAAGAGATATTTGGCTGGGAGGGGTTTCGAGGGCTATGATCCAGGAGCTGGTTGATGGGACGAGGCAGATTAATGAGGCACCACGGATGCATTGCAGTTAGCATGACGCTATTACAGCTTGGGGCATTGCAGTTCCAAGTTTAATTCTGATGTCATCTGTAAGGAGTCCATACAGTACCCTGTGGAAAGCGTAGGTTTTCTCCATGTGCTCCGGTTTCTTCTGGTTAGTGGGTTAATTAGTTATTGTGAACTGTACTGTGATTAGGCTAGGGTTAAGTCAGGGGTTGCTGGGTGCGTGGCTCAAAGGGCTGGGAGGGCCTATTCTGCGCTTTATCTCAATAAAATAAAATAAGGCAGTTCGGTGTGGACTAAATGGGCTGAAGGGCCTGTCTCAGAGCTGTAGTGTTCCAAGACCATGACTGAAACAGACCCCTCCGCCCTTCCTCTTCTTCTTATCAGTGAGTGCAAGTAGAATGAAAACCAACATCATCACAGGCACGAAGGTTTGTACAGGCAACCAGGTTCATCTAATTCCATTCACCAGAGCTTGATCTGTAGCTGCCATGCCTGATGCTGTGGCCTTCAGTACATTTGTTGGAACACAGAGCACGTCATCAGGAAGGCTAAAGACATGATGGCCTTTGTTGTAAGGAGTATGAGGAAAAACAGCAGGGAAAATCTCATGCATTATAACAAGGCCTGGCAAGACCCTAGATTACAGCATACAATTTTGGCCTCCACTGAGAACAGTTGTTCGAATAATAGACTGTGCAGAGAAGGTTCATTAGCTTTTTACTTAGGACAAAATGTTAATCAATTAATTTATTTAGAAATACAATGTAGAACAGGCCTCTGACCAAATGAGCCATACTGCCCAGTAACCTTGCTAATCCTAGCCTAATCACAGGTCAATTTACATTGACCAATTTACCTACCTACGGATATGTGTTTGGTCTATGGGAGGAAACCGGAGGAAACCCATGAGATCACGGGGAGAAAGTACAAACTCCTTACACATAACACCGGAAATGAAATGCAAACTCCGACGCCAAAGCTGTAACAGTGTTGCACTAACCGTCCCATTGCAGTGGCGCCCCATATTGAAATACGCTCAGTGGCCACGTTTTAGGTACACCTGCACACCTGTGTGCAAATATCTGCGCAAAAAAACATGCAGAAATAGTCAAAAGGTTCAGCTGTTCAGACCAAACTTCAGACTTGGGAAGAAATGTGATCAAGGTGACATGACTGTGTAATGACTGTTGGTGCCAGATGGGGTGGTTTGTGTATCTCAGAAACTGCTGATCTCCTGCAATTTCCATCCACACCATTCTGTAGAGTGGGGGTTTCCAACCTGGGGTTTACAGATCCCCTTGCTAAATGGTGTTGGTCCATGCCATAAAAAATGGCTGGGAACCCCTGCTCTAGTGAATGGTGCAAGAAATAAACCGCATGCAGTGAGTGGCAGTTCTGTTGGTGGAAACAGCTTGTTATTGAGGGAGGTCAGAGGAGAATACTCACACGGGTCCAAGCTGACAGGAAGGCGACACTAACTCAGATAACCACACGTTACAACAGTGGTGTGCAGAAGAGCATCTCTGAATGCACAACCTGCCAAAACTTTAAGCAGCAGAAGACCATGAATATGGCCATAAAGTGTATGAAAAAGGCTGAGCAGGTTGTTGTATTCCCATTGGCAGAAGAATGTTGGATGATGTTATTGGAGTGCCTGAGGTTCTGAGGGAGACGAAAGGGGGACAAGCTGAGATATGTGGGCGCATGTCAAACTCACGGACAAAACTTCAACTAAATCAGGGATGCCATGGTAGTGCAACACTATTACAGCACCAGTAAACCAGGATAAACTCCACTCGCTATCAGTTGTCCACAGAGTTTCCTTTCGGTGTTCTGGTTTCCTCCCACATTCCAAAGACGTGCAGGTTAGCAGCTTAATTGGTCACATGGGGGTAATTGTGCAACCATAAGACATAGGAGTAGAATTAGTCCATTTGGCCCATCGAGTCTGCATCACCATGCAATCATGGTTGATCCTTTTGTCCCCCTCCTCAGCCCCACTCCCTGGCCTGCTCCCCGTAACCTTTGATGCCATATCCAATCAAGAATCTGTCAAGCTCTACCTTAAATACACCCAACGACCCGGCGTCCACAGCTGCCAGTGGTAACAAATTCCACAAATTCACCACCATCAAGCTCAAGAAATTTCTCCGCACATCTAATTTAAATGGAAGCCCCTCTATCCTGAGGCTGTAGCCCCTTGTCCTAGAAAACCCTAGCATGGAAAACATCTTTTCCACATCTATTCTGTCTAGGCCTTTCAACATTTGAAAGGTTTCAGTGAGATCCCCCCTCATCCTTTTAAGTTCCAGCGAGTACAGACCCAGAGCCATCAAACGTTCCTCATATGATAACCCTTTCATTCCCAGCTTGTGAACTTTCTCTGAACCCTCTCCAATGCCAGCACATCTTTTCTCAGATGAGGAACCCAAAGCTGTTCTCAGTACTCAAGGTGAGGTCTTTCCTGCAATACCATGGGCTCTTCTTAATTTGGTAAGCAGCTTTGTGTGGCACCTTGTCAAAGGCCTTCTGAAAGTCCAAATATACAACATCCACTGCATCCCCTTTATCTATTCTACTTGTAATCTCCTCAAAGAATTCCAACAGGATCATCAGGCAAGATTTTCCCTGAAGGAAACCATGCTGACTTTGTCGTATCTTGTCCTATGTCACCAAGTACTCCATCACCTCGTCCTTAACAATTGACTCAACATCTTCCCAACCACTGAGATCAGACTAATTGGTCTATAATTTCCTTTCTGCTGCGTTCCTCCTTTCTTTGATAGTGGAGTGACATTTGCAATTTTCTGGTCTTCTGGCACCATGCCAGAGTCTAATGATTTTTGAAAGATCATTACTAATGCCTCCACAATCTCTACCATGACCTCTTTCAGAACCCTAGGGTGTAGCTCATCTGGTTCGGGGTGACTAATGTACCTTTAGGTCTTTCGGCTTTTTGAGCACCTTCCTCCCTTGTAGTAGTAACTGCACTCACTTCTCTTCCCTCACACCTTTCAACATCTAGCACACTGCCAGTGTCTTTCACAGTGAAGACTGATAAAAAAATACTCATTTAATTTGTCTGCCATCTCCTTTTCCCCCATTATTATTTCCCCGGTCTCATTTTCTAGTGGCCCTATATCCACTCTCATCTCTGTTTTATTTTTTACATATTTAAAAAAGCTTTTACTATCCACTATGATATTGTTTGCTAGCTTGCTTTCATATTTCATCTTTTCCCTGCTAATGATTCTTCTAGATGCTTTCTCTTAGAACTGAGATGCAGAGAAATTACTTTAGTCAGAGGGTGGTAAATCTGTGGAATTTGTGGCCACAAGCGGCTGTAGAGCCCAAGTCGTTGGGTATATTTAAGGCAGAGATACATAGGTTCTTGATTAGCCAGGGCATCAAAGGGTATGGGGTGAAAGCAGGGTAGTGGGATGACTGGATGAAGTGGATCAGCCCATGATTGAATGGCGGAGCAGACTCGATGGGCCGAATGGCCTACTTCTGCTCCTAAATCTTATGGCGTCCAGGTTTTTAAAATCTTCCTAATCCTTTATTTTCCTGTTAATTTTTGCTTTGTTATATGCCTGTAAGGAGTTTGTACATTCTCCCTTTGACCACATTGGTTTCCTCTAGGTGCTCTGGTTTCCTCATGCATTCCGATGTCTTACATGTTGGAGTTTTTGAGTTATGGATATGCTATGTTGGAACTGAAAGCATGCTGACACTTATAGGCGGCCCTGCAAAATCCTTGCTGATTTGATTTGACGTAAAATGACATAATTCACTGTATTTTTCGATGTACATGTGATAAATAAAGTTAATCTTTATTTTTGGAATGCTAACATTAATGCCAACAAAAGATAGAGCCCAGGTTTAATACCTTGCCTTAACAAGGTTAATTTTATAATAACAATAGGCTAGTGGTTATGTTATTAAGCTGATAATCCATCAACTTGGGCTTTTTAACAAGCACCATGAGTTCAAATCCCACTGAGGTTTTTAAATTCAGCTAATTAATTCTTTTTCTTTTTTGTATTGCTGAAGACTGTAATGATAAGCAGAAAATTAATAACAGATTCCTTTAAAATATCTAGTCTGCTCAATATGTGACTCCAGAACCACAGTGACGTGCCTGGGTCTTAACTGTCATTCAATAACAAATCGCGGTTCACTACCACCTTATTGGCGACAGTACTCTCTCAATACCTCACGAGAATCCTTCACCTGAATTACATCTGTTCGGAGAAATCTGAACCCACGACGCCAGACCAGAGCGCAACGTACCTAACCAAGGCTGAGGGAGGATTAGCGGACATTTATTTAATCAGAACTGTATATTATGAATCATTTTAAACACACTGCCCTGTAACCTTGAGAGCTGTCAAACAGCAAATTTTGAAGATTAGATATCTTTAAAATCAAATTTTTAAAGTTATATAAAAGTATAACAAAGAAAGAGCGGGGGGAACGGGGGTGTGGGCTTTGTGATGAATGGATTCTTGTATTTGTGAGAATCTGTACTTTGACAACAAAAGACCAGAGGATCAATGTGGGTTGAAAAAATAGTAGAGGTGAGAATAAAGATGTGGAAGGGAGATGGCAGTTTAACTGTTACCATGGACAGGAGAAGAGAGGAGACACAGGCGTTTCAGCCAGTGTATGTATAAATCAGCCCTGATAGAATGGTGGAGCAGGCTCAATGGACCAAGTGGCCTAATTCTGCCCTATGCCTTATAGTCTTGATGCAGGCTTGAGGGGCCAAGTGGCCCAGTCATCCTTTCAATTGTAGAGATACAAGAAACTGCAGATGTTGGAATCCAAAGCAACACACAATGCACTGAAGGAACCCAACAGTTCAGCATCTGTGGTGAGAAACGGACAGTCAATATTTTGGGTCGAGAACCTTCAAAATGCTGGCTGTCCATTTAGCTCCATAGATGCTGCCTGACCTGCTGAGTTCCTCCAGTGCTTTGTGTAAAGATCCTTTTCTTCTTTCGTGCTTCTGAAGTAAGTTTGCTGAAGAGAAAAATCTAAAGGATAAGAATACCTGTATTAGTTGTGCAGCTGAAACTGTAGTTAAACTTCAATGTAACCTTATTATCAAAGTACATACATACATGTCACTATATACAACCCAGAGATTTGTTTTCTTGCGGACGTTCACAGTAAGTACAAAGAAGCATAATAGACAAACAACGAATGTGCAAAAGACAATAAACTGAGCAAATACAAAAGGAGAAGAAAGATTAATAATAACAAAATACGCAATAAATGTCCAGAACCTGAGATGAAGGGTCCTTGAAAGCGAGTCCATAGGTTGTGGGAGCAGTTCAGTGATGGAGTGAGTGAAGTTAGCCCCTTTGGCTTAAAAGCCAGGTGGTTGAGATGTAGTAACTGTTCCTGAACCTTGAGGTGTGAGTCCTGAGGCAGCAGCAAGAAGAGAATATGTCTTGGTTAGCGGGGAGAGACAGTGAATTGAAGTATTGTAATACCTAATCTGGTTCCTGAGAGTTCCTTTGTCAACCCTCCTGGGAGACTTCTAGAGAAGACTCATGTCTTGGGTTACTTCTGATGATAAATGGAGGTTAAGACCAAAGGGATTCACAGATACCTTTGAAAGTTTTATGCTGTTCTAAAAATACTGGAGACAGGGAAGTAAAAAGTTGTGCCACGGTTGTGTTGTGATTAGTGTGGTTCTGTTATAGTTCGGGGATTTCTGAGGTTCAGGGTTCAATTCCGGCACCGTCTGTAAGGAGTTTGCACTTTCTCGCAGTGAACTGCATAGCTTTTCTACGTACTCCAGTTTCCTCTCACAGTCCTAAGATGTACGAGTTAGTAGCTTAATTGTTTCTTGTAAATTGCCCCATGCTTAGGCTTGGGTTAAATTGGTAGTTTGCTAGGCAGTGCAGCTGATTGGGCCAGAAAGACCTGTTCCAAATAAAATATAAAAATACCTAACACTTACAAGATAATCATAATATATATAGAGTCTCTAAATAAACATATATAAAAATAAAATAATCCAATTGTATAACTGATCTGTTTCCTGACTGGCCTGGACAGGATGATAGGTGACCATTGGGTAGCTTGTGGGCAAAGGGACCACAGGTGACATCTCAGGCATTCATCCAAAAATTGCAGGGCAACCCTGGACAAAGTATCTTGTGAGAATCCAGCAACGAATGCCTCGTCTGTAGTTTTCAAGTCATTTGATAAATGACTCTTACGTAAGAACCCTGGTGTCAGAACAGATCTCGGTATTTCAAGCTGACACACAGCAATGGATAATGACTGTATTCTTTGTTTTTAAAATAAAAAAGATTGAGAGGTGACACATTTTATTCTGTTCCTTGAACTGCACCAAGTAAATGGAACCAATTGTTTTCAGCCATCTTACAAAGCACCTCGCTTAAAATTTGAAAATTTTTAGTTATGTAATCCCACTGTCACTAATAATGTCCTTATAATTCTAACTCCACATTCAGTTTTATACTCTGAATTTAAGAAGTCATTCTAGTCTCTGGATTTCAACATTAATCAATCTGTTTTTGTGAATTTAGCAATTAAATTAAGCATACAGTACTGTGCAAAAGTCTTGGGCATATATATATATAGCTAGGGTGCCTAAGACTTTTGCACAGACTGTAATAATTTTATGTATGGAACTGTACTGCTACCACAAAAAAAACATATTTCATGATGTATGTGCGTGATGATAAACCTGATTCTGATATGGGTCTCTGTTGTGGACTGAGAGTGGGAAGGGGGCAGGGAGAGGGGAATCGTGGTTGGGGAAGGGGGAAGGGAGAGGGGTGGGGAAAGGGGAAGAGAGAGGGGAGGGAGCGGGAAGCACCAGGGAGAACTCCGTAATGATCAGTAAACCAGTTGATTGGAATCAAATGACCTTGACCTTGCCTGGACAGGGTGTATCTGCACCCGCGGCACCTTCTGTCCTGACACTCCTTCTCAGCCACTTGTCCCGCGCCCCTCCTGTGGTGCTCCACCCTCGCCATTCCCAACACCCACCTGGTTTACATGCTCTCTCACCGATCCACATTGATAAGTACAGTAATGTGCAAAAGCCTTAGGCACCCTAGCTATGTAAACAACAGGAATTCTGCAGATGCTGGAAATTCAAGCAACACACATCAAAGTTGCTGGCCCCTCATCTTGAAGCCACACTCAGGTTGGAGGAACAACACCTTATATTCCGTCTGGGTAGCCTCCAACCTGATGGCATGAACATCGACTTCTCTAACTTCCGCTAAGGCCCCACCTCCCCCTCGTACCCCATCTGCTACTCATTTTTATGCACACATTCTTTCTCTCACTCTCCTTTTTCTCCCTCTGTCCCTCTGAATATACCTCTTGCCCATCCTCTGGGTCCCCCCCCCCTTGTCTTTCTTCCCGGACCTCCCGTCCCATGATCCTCTCGTATCCCCTTTTGCCTATCACCTGTCCAGCTCTTGGCTCCATCCTTCCCCCTCCTGTCTTCTTCTATCATTTTGGATCTCCCCCTCCCCCTCCAACTTCCAAATCCCTTACTCACTCTTCCTTCAGTTAGTCCTGACGGAGGGTCTCGGCCTGAAACGTCGACTGTACCTCTTCCTAGAGATGCTGCCTGGCCTGCTGCGTTCACCAACAACTTTGATGTGTGTTACCCTAGCTATGTATTCTGTTTGTGCCTAAGACTGTATGAGCAATTGAGACAGTATTTACTCTGGTGGAGTGTGTGAGAGAGCTTGCCTTGTCTTTGAACCAGTATGCAGACATCCCACCTCTCCCGGAAGTTCCAGGAGTCTCCCGCATATTAATAGTGGCTCCCTGATGCCCGCAAATTATATACAATGTCCCGGAAATCATTTTTTTTGAGAGAGCGAGTGCGCGCGAGAGAGAGAGAGAGAGAGAGCGAGAGAGCACCATGGCAGAGTGTTCCAAAAAAATATATAAAACACACGTCACCCCAGACTACACTGAAGTGTACCCCTGCCTAATAGGGGTCAAAAATAATGACAGTGTTCTTTACTGCACTGTTTGCAACAGTGACTTTTCTATTGCCCATGGTGGGTTAAGACTGTAAAAGACATGTTGAGGTGAGTTTAACAGGTGTCATTCGTTCATTAGCATAGCTAACGTTATTTAAACTAGCTGGCTAACTGCTAAGGAGCTACTCTATTGCAGACATCCCACCTCTCCCGGAAGTTCCGGGAGTCTCCCGCAAATTGATGGTGCTCCCTCCCTGAAATGAGTTTTTGCAGGGTGGGATGTCAGAGATGAAAAAGCAGAACATTACATCTGCCTTGATAGTGAGGGATGCTCTTAACCTAAAGCAGTGTTGGGTCAGGATGTTTTTGATCCAAGGTTCTTTAGTTGTCAAGAATGAGGCATAAAGCTTGTTACTTATCGCCATTTTTATTAACGACAAGAACAAAGAATCGAGGTAAAAAGGAAGATAGGAAAGTCAGAGCCCAATGGCAAGGGGAAGAAAGGGGCAAAGAGACAAAGGGCATCAATGCGATTTGGTCCTCTTATACCAGATTGCTGATAACAGCAAATTCCATTCAAATTCCAGTGCTTAAATTAACCAATAAAACAGCCCTATTCAAGTAATGTGATATCTGTTGTGTATTAATATTTTGATTGTTATGCGATAGGTTAGATTACCCTACAGATAATGTAAATATATTGTTTGATTAAGCATTCTTGTTTGTTTAAATAAATAATTATGTAAATATGTAAACTATGTGAATTGTGTACATCATGATGCTACCGCATCATATGTGACGACTTGCTAAAGTAAAAAACAAACTAAGATCCCTTCTTCTAGGCTCCCGTCTTTTTGCTTTAAATTAGTTTAATGTTTTGGAGTCACAATTCCCGCCTCTAAAAACTAAGAATGTTCTAGAAAGGTTCAAAGGCGACTGCAACCACTAAAAACACAGAAAATAGACAATTATAAATGTACAAACAAGCAAGTTAAGAAAGTTAAACTCCATGGAAAATAACAATTATACACTCAGTGGCCATGTTATTAGATTTCCAATATACTGTTTCAAATAAAGAGGCATCTGACTGCGCATTCAGTGTTGCCCTTCTGTACACCGCTGTTGTAACACGTGATTACTTGAGTTACTGTCACCTTCTCTAGACTACTAGACAGGTATATGGAGGAATTTAAGGTGGGGGGTTATATGGGAGGCAGGGTCTGAGGGTCAGCACAACATTGTGGGCCGAAGGGCCTGTAATGTGCTGTACGTATGTAATGTAATGTAATGTATGTTCTATGTTCTCGTCAGCTTGAATCCAATCTGGCCATTCTCCTCTGACCTCTCTCATTAACGAGGAGTTTTTGTCCACAGAACTGCCACTCATTGGAAGATTTTTTGTGCTTTGCACCATTCTTTGTAAACTCTCGACTATTGTGCCTGAAAATCCTAGGAGATCAGCAGTTTCTCAAATGCTCAATCCACCCCAATCATTCCACGGTCAAAGTCAGCTAGATCACATTTCCCCATCCTGATGTTTGGTCTGAAAAACAGCTGAACCTACATGCTTTTATGCATTGCGTTGCTGCCACAATTGGCTGATTAGATATTTGCATGAACGTGCAGGGGTACAGGTGTACCTAATAAAGTGGCCACTGAGTTTACAGTCCAATCCAACAGTGGAGAAGATATAATAAACCTCAATCAGTCAACCACAGCTGGAGCATTATGTTGGGTCCTAGGCACAACACTTTCAGGGTTGACTTGCACAGAGACTGATCCAGGACATTGCCCTCTTCTCATTTTTACCTACAAGGAGGAGGTACAGGAGCTTGATACTCAACATCTTATGAACCGCTTCCTTCCCTCTGCCGTCAGTTTTCTGAAGGGACAATGAACCCATGTACACTACCTCACTTTTTTTTTGCTCTTTTTGTGCTAATTTAATTTATTTTAAGACAAATTCCTTATTGTAATTTATATGTGTTTTATTATTATGTATTGCGATTTTATTGCTATGGCAAAACGACAAATTTCACGACATATGCCAATGATATTAAACCCATTTCTGTAATGTTTGGACATGAATTCCATAGTGAAATCAGAGAAATTTTCATCCTCCTTCAGGATGCAGGGAGATTCAATCAGCGATACGCAAATCGACTCAGCATCTTAGCAGAGAATATAGTTGCAGTGGCAAAAGGATTAGTAAACAGAGGACACTCCTGGCAAAAGGTGCAAGGGTGGATAAGAAAAAGAAAAAAAATTGTGACCATCTGGACGAAAAAAAATTACCTCACCTTTCTTAAATAGTTGATCGTTTATTCTTTAACAGTGATTCCTAGTTTGAGATATTTCCACAAGAGAAACCATCCTCCCTCATCCACCCAATGAAGATACCTCAAGATCTCATATGTTCATATGCAGAAACTATTAGCAACGTATCTCATGTTGACATGCATCCATCCATTGGTTTATAAGTTGTCAGAAGCGCCTTGTCTCTGGTCATCCATTGGTTAAGTTACTGGGTTGGCATCCGGTACCTAATAACTTCTGCCCTTGAACTTAAATCTCACCCTGGCAATGGACAAGCAATGAAATATGTTATTAACTTACTGTAGTTTTGAGAAAAGCATAAATGATAGCATAATGCTATTACAGCACCAGTGACCAGAGTTCAAATTTGCCTTTGTCTGGATGGAGTCCGTAAGCACGTGGGTTTCTTCCAAGTGCTCCGGTTTCCTCACACATTCCAACACGTGCGGGGTGGTAGGTTAATTGGTCACATGGGTGTAATTGGGTAACGTGGGCTCGTTGGGCCTGTATCTCTAAATCAAAGCAATCTGTTGGACAAATTCAGCACGTTGAGCAATATTTGTGTCCTGTTGCAGGGTTTCATCCTGAAATGTTGACAATTCCTTTCCCCTTGCAGATGCTGCTCAACCCTCAGAGTTCCTCCAGCAGATTGCTTGCTGCTCCAGAGTCCACCATCATGGGAATACCTTCACCAGAAGGACTTCAGTGGTTCAAGAAGGTGGCTCCTCACCACTTTCACAGGGGCAGTTAAGGATGGACAATAAACTCTGGCCTTGTTAATGATGCCCGAATCCCCCATAATCTGAACAAATAAAATTCAATATTTATTCAGTAACTTCAGCATGCGTGACTGATTATCATTATTAATAACTGGCAGGTGTTCAAATTAACATTGAATAAAACAAATTGCTGATCTCAAGATGAGGTCTAAATATGGAAAAGAAAGATTGGCTTTCTTTGTCACATGTACGGTACTATACATAACCCTGTAAAGTGAAAACGCTTTCAAAAATAATGAAATGAAAAGTTTCTAAATATCAAAAAAAATTACTAGAAGGAGCAATAAACAGTAAAAAGAACAGTAAATCAAATCAATATTTGATGTGACCAGCCTTTGCCTCTAAAACTCCATTAATTCTCTTAGGTACACTGTTGTGCAGTTTTATTGGAAAATCGGCTGGTAGGTTGTTCCAAGCATCTTGGAGAATTTGCCACAGTTTTTTGCAGACTTTGGCTGTCTCTGTCTTTCTAGATAATCCCAGATAGTCTAGATGATGTTGAGATCAGGGCTGTGGAAGCCATAGCATCTGAAACTATATAAAGAATCAGAGGTGCCTAAGACTTTTGCACGGTACTGCATATCAAAATATACAGGGAGATGTGTCACTTGCATCATATCAAATCAGCAAGGGTTGTGCTGTGTAGCCCACAAATACTTCTTATGCTAACATAGCATGCCCGCAGCCCTCTAACCCTAACCTGTATGCCTTTGGAATGTGGGAAAATACCGGAGCGTGCGGAGGAAACACACGTGGTCACAGGGAGAACAAGCAAACTCTTCACAGGCCGTGGTGGAAATTGAATCCTGATTATTGATGGCTGTAAAGTGATTGTGTTAACTCTCTGCTACCCTGCCATCCCAAGCGAAAGGGAAGGAACGCTTCATGGATTTGCGTGTAGGAAACACATGGTTGGACAAAATGCCACATGCACTACTCTGGTCATGGTAGTCCTCAGGGACTGAACCGCTAGTGCTTTGAGATTCGTGAAGTAAGTATTTTTTTGTTAGTCTGTTCTTGCATATCCCCAAGATCACATGTCACTATTATCAAGCAGTAGAATACATCAGGGATCTTTAAGGGACTCATATTATAAGGACAAGGATGTAAGAAAATGGAAGGTTATGGGCTGTGTTGGAAGGAATGGTTAGATGTTCCTGCAGTAGGTTTATAGAGATAGGCACAACATTGTGGGCCAAGGGTTATACCATGCTGTAGTGTTCTATGTTTAACATAGTGCTGTTTATATTTCATTACGATGACACCATGGGAATTATTGCACATACATTTAATTAGACTTATTTTGTACCTTGGAGAGCATTCTATCTGCCTGCATCACCGTCTGGTATGGAGCGGCAGGGCTACTGCACAAGATCGAAATAAGTTGCAGAGAGTTGTAAACTTAGCCAGCTCCATCATGGGGCCTAGCCTCTGTAGTATCCACGACACCTTCAAGGAGCAATGCCTCAGAAAGGCGGCGTCCGTCACCCAGGTCATGCCTTGTTCTCATTGCTACCATCTGAATGGAGGTACAGATGCGTGAAGTCACACAGTCAATGATCCAGGAACAGCTTCTTCCCCTCTGCCATCCGATTTCTGAATGGACATTGAACAGAGTTAAATTAAACAGTGTAAAAAGAGGAAAAGGAACGTAGTGAGGTAGTGCCCACTGAGCTGACTGAGTTCACAACTTTTCTGCATATTTATTTTGATCCTGTGCCGTGGTCACCTCCCCCGCCCCCCCCCTCCCATACCAGACGGTGATGTAGCCAGTTAGAATGCGCTCCACGGTCTCAAAGAGCCTTCCTGCGCTCCGTTCCGTCTGCTCAACAATGAATAGTGCAGATCCCATCACTCCCCCCAGATAATCCAGCAGCAATGTCTTGTGATGAGCTGAGTCATAACACATAGGAAGATTGCAGATTTCTTCTCATCCTTTCCCGAAGGAACTTTTAGTCTTGCTGGCAGTCAGGTAATACATGGCAGGTAATGCTTTCTTGTACAATCCCTGTTGGTCCTGTATCTCTTCCTAGAGATGCTGCCTGACCTGCTGCGTTCACCAGCAACTTTGATGTGTGTTGCTTGAATTTCCAGCATCTGCAGAATTCCTCGTGTTTGGTCACCACAGAGACTTCTTTATCCAAGGAGAGGAAATAATTTTTGATACTGTACTTGAATAAATGTGGGTCTATTTGCACTGCTTAATTTGATGTCATCACTGACCCTGTCCAATAAGTATTCAAGTGAACTGTCCACTTATTGACATAACTGAAGATCACTGAAGTCTGTTCTTGCAAAGTCATCCATACTTTGGCAATGGGTTATGTAAGCAGTAATTAGGGTTGGCAATTTGAAAGACTTCTTAATTGGTTTGTTATTGCCTTGGTTTTTTCAAGTCATGTATACAGATAATTTCAAATCAAGTACAAAGGGGTAATGTAAAGGGAAAGCAATAGAAGAGTGCAGAAGGTAGTGTTATAGTTACAGAGAAAATGCAGTGCAGGTGGACAATAAGGTGCAAGGGCCACGACAAAATAGAAAACAAGATCAGAAGTTCACAAGATGTCTGTTCAAGAGTCTTATAACATCAGGATAGAAGCTGTTCTTGAGCCTGCTGGTAAGTGATTACAAGTTTTTTTCTAATCTTTTGCCTGAGGTAAGGTGGAAAGAGAGGAAAGATAACCAGGGTGGCTGGGGGTTTTGAAAATGTTGGCTGCTTTCTCGAGGCAGCAGGAAGTGAAGGTCTATGGAGGGGAGGATGCTTTTTGTGATGGGCGGAGCATTGAGTGGAAATTTGCTATCAAAGTACATACACAGTGTGTCACCGTGTACCACCCTGAGATTCACGTCCTTGTGGGCATTTGCATAGTTACAAAGAAACACAATAAAGTCAATGCGTAACTGTACACAAAGCCAAACAAATAGCCAATATGCAAAAGATGACAAATTCTGCAAATACAAAACTAACAAGCAAATGAATGAATGAATGAATTAATTGATATTGAGAAATGGGTTGTGGATTCCTTGAAAGTGTACCGATAGGTTGTGGAATCATTTCATGGTTGAGGAGAGTGAAGCTATCCATGCTGGTGAGCCTGATGGTTGGAGGGTAACAACTTCCTGAACCTGGTGGTGTGGGATCTAAGGCTCCTGTATCTCCTTCCCACTGACAGTGGCAAGAAGAGAGCATGGCCTGGATGGTAGGAGCCCTTGAAGGTGGAAGCTACTTTCCTGTCCTATGCTCTATGTAGCTGTGCTCAATGGTGGGGAGGGCTTTTCCTGTGGTTTAATGCGCTGCATCCACTACATTTTCTGTTGAGGATTCTTTCTTCGAATACAAGGTCACTCTCTTGGAGTCTAGATTTCGGAATAGGTAATCCACTATTTTGCAAACTAAGAATCAAAGTGTCAAAGTCTAATCGTACTTATTCTGCAATGACTCCCTCTTTCTGATTGTCTGTAGAGGTTGCGCGAAGAAGTTTCTTACACTGTAGATGTGAGTGTTGGTTCGTTTAATCCCAGTCTACGTGGTAGTACTATAGGGCCATTGAAATGCAGTGAGATACACGGATAAACAGCTTCTGCAGCAGGGTTTAATGGATTGTATTAACCATTGTGGAGAAAATGGGAATGGAAATGACAGTGTTGAAACTCCCATTCAGCTGTGAAATTTAATTCAGCTGCTGCTGTAGAAAATCAGAGTTTAGACCAGGAGAATTATTGAAATCCGTGAACTGTTCCCTTCCAGACATGTTATCGCTACTTGACACAGTGCGGATGCTGGGAGCAGGATTTGCATATCTGTCACAGACTGTGCATCCCAACAGCAGTTGTCACGGTTGCATGTGATTCCATAGACTGGAAGATTTCCTACAGCGGGATGGGTAGTCCGAAGCCAGTGTTAAAATGCTCACCTACCCCAGCCTTTCAATAAAAACTTATGCACTTTAATCAGCAGATACCCGTAGTGATGGGAAACGGATAGTTGCTCTGACAATTGAACAGCTTTTCGATTATAGGCAACCAATCAATATCTGTCTTCATTTTTTAATTGATTTCTGTGTACCTTCTGTCTATGCTCTTTGTAATCATCACATCACATGTTTCACTGAGTCTCTCACCAACAATTCTTAAAGTTTACTGCTGGTTACAATGTCTAATATCAACGTAAATTTATTATCAAGGTACATATATGTCACCATATACTACCCTGAGATTCATTTTCTTGTGGGCATAATCAATAAACCTATAGAATAATAACCATAACAGAATCAATGAAACACACAACCTGGGTGTTCAACCAGTGTACAGAAGACAACAAACTGTGCAAATGCAAAAAGAAAGAAATAATAATAAATAAATAAACAATAAGTATTGAGAACATGCAATGAAGAATCCTTAAAAGGGAGTCCTTTGGTTGTGGGAGCATTTCAACGATGGGGTAAGTGAACTTGAGTAAAGTTATCCCCTCTGGTTTAACAGTCTGATGGTCGAGGGGGTCACAAATGTTCCTGCACCTGGTGGTGTTGAGTTCTGACGCTCCTGTACCTTCTTTGTGATGACAGCAGTGAGAAGAGACCATGTCCTGGGTGGTGGGTGTTTTTGATGATGGACGCTGCTTTCCTGTGACAAGGCTCCATTAGATATGCTCAGTTGTCAGAAGGGCCATATCCACTATTATTTGTAGGATTTTCCATTCAAGAGCATCGGTGTGTCCACAACAGGATGTGATGCAGCCACTCAATATACTCTGCACTACACATCCTCAGAAGTTTGTCAAATTTTTGGATGTAATGCCTAATCTCCACAAACTCCTAAGGAAGTAGAGGTACTACCATGCTTTCTTCGTAGTGGCACTTACATGCTGGACCTGAGAAAGATCCTCCGAAATAACACCACCATGTAATTTAAGGTACAATTATGAAGACATTTTGAAATGTGATGACCCTTGTTACCTTTATATAGAACATAGAACATTATTCCCCTCCCACCACCTTCCTTTGTTCTGTGCACCAGCCCAGAATGTCAACTGTTCATTTCCCTCCATATGTACTGCCTGACCTGAGTTCCTCCAGCATTTTGTGTGTGTCTCTCCATTAACAATACTAAGTCAGTGGGATAGGACCCACTTCTGAGAAAAAAATTGTAGCTGGAAACTCTTCTGGTTCGCCTCAGGGACCCTGCTAATTTATGAATAGAACTCCAGGCTACTGAATAGAACATAGAATATTACAGCACAGACAAGAGAAAATCTGTAGATGCTGGAATTCCAAGCAACACACACAAAATGCTGGAGGAACTCAGCAGGCCAGGCAGCAGCTATGGAAAAGAGTACAGTAGATGTCTCAGGTTGATGAAGGTTCTCAGCCAGAAACGTTGGTTGTTTACTCTTTTCCATAGATACTGCCTGGCCTGTTGAGTTCCTCCAACATATTATATATATGACAGCACAGCGTAGGCCTTCAGCCACGATGTTGTGTTGACATTTTAACCTACCCTAAGATCAATCTAACTCTTCCCTCCTACTCATTCTCCATTTTCCTATCATTCATGTGCCCATCTACGATTTCCTTAAATGTTCCAAGTGTACTGTATTGCCTCCATCACCAAGCATGATGTCCAAACGTCACACACTCTGACACCCTCCCCCTGTATTTTCCTCCAATCACCTTAAAATTATGCGGCCTTTTATTTGTCTTTCTCCCTGGGAAAGAAGTCTCTGGATGCCCACTTGATCTATGCCTCTTATCATGTTGTATGTGTACCTCTATCAAGTCACCTCTCATCCACCTTTGCTCCAAAGAGAATAGTCCTAGCTCACTCAGCCATTCCTCATGTCTTAGTCTTTAGACCAGGCAGCATATATCTTCTCTGGACCCTCCCTCAAGCTTCCATATCCTTTCTATAATGAAGCGACCTGAACTGAACACAATATTCCAATGTGTTCTACCTAGAGGTTCAATATTACCTCGCAGATTGTCCCATTTAAATGAGTAACGCAAGAGATTCTGCTGATGTAGAAAATCTACAGTAACACACATAAAATGCTGGAGGAACTTAGCAGGTCAGGCATCATCTATGGAGGGGAATAACATACAATGTTTCAGGCCTAGATGTCCTGATGGAGGGTCTTTTGGTTGTTCAGTCTCTCTTTTCACAGCTGCAGCTTGTTCTCCATGGCACAGCAAAGGGCGATCTCATGTAGTGCAGCTCCCTCTTGAATAGTGAATGGTGATCGAACTCATGAACACAAGGTTCATCACCCGGAGGTCAGATGCAAGGTTGAAACCTGTCCACTCCTGACCATGGCCAATCCAAACCTGACCCAAGCCAGAGGTTATAATTTTACTGATTTCCAGTCTGCCCTTAGCCAGATGTACAGTATAGTGTTGTGTCTTGTGCTTGTTACACATTAAGGCTCTTCCGATAAGCTTGAAGCTAACAGTAACTGTCCCAATGAAGGGTCATGGCCCGAAACGTCAACTGTTTACTCTTTTCCATAGATGCTGCCTGGCCTGCTGAGTTCCTCAGTGTGTGTTACTTTGGATTTCCAGCATCTGCAGACTTTCTCGTGTTTGTGTCTAACAGTAACTTCCCTGCTTAAATTTCAGACTACGTGCATTATCACCAACACACAATCTCTCGGCACTAACATTATTTTTTCAATTACTTGCCAAACTCGTTTTACAAGCAGTGTCTTCATAACACAGTACTGGGGCAGGCGAGCAGTGCCTGCCACGTATCCTAAAATAGATGGTTTCCTTTTGGGAAAAATACTCTTACACTTAAATCTCTGTGAGCTGGTGGGCATCGTACCTTTATGCAGTGATCTGGTGAGATACAAAAAGACACTTTAGTTACTGAATATATTGTCACATCAGATTACTTCAGTGTGAAAATTCTCTGAGCTAGCTGCCTTGCTGATAAGGGGAGAGGTTTGTGTTCAAAATGCTCATTTCACAGATTCTTGAGGTCCCACATCAATTATAAATTATAATGTCCAGGATGCATGACAGCTATCTTGCACGTCACTAGCTCCCACAAACTGCGTGGGGCAAAACCAATTAGTATTACTTTATTGATGTTGACTTGAGGGACAGCGAGAATCCAAAACACTTAGCCACTCTTTAATTTTGCTATGAAGTATACCATGGGACGTTCACCACTAGAGGGAACACAGGGGGCCCAGGCGAGGGTCTCAACCGAGAGATCGAGGGTGAGTTTTGAGGTAGGGATTTGGGTTTGAGGTGCAGTGGCAGCCAGTACTGGTGATGAAATTATTCCCTTCCGTATCAAAACCCGTCATTTTGCCCCACAGGAGGTAAGGAGATACCTGACTACCAGCGAGGTCTGAGTGAAGGAAACGGAAAGTAACTAAGGCAGCAGCAAAGGCACCGGGGTGCCATGATGGGAGAGACGGGAGCCAAAGGAACGCTGAGAGCGAGAGAAGCCGCTGATGGAAAGGTCCAAGGGGGGACACTCCCCACCTCCTCCAGCCCTCCTCCACTGTGCAGGAAGCTTTGAGAGACTTGACGAGGATCGGAACTGACCGCCGCTGTGTGTTCACAGAACTGATAATCACAGAACTGCATTTGAATGGACGGTACAGAGAAAAGGCCATCAGGTTTTGGCTTATCTATTCTGGTCTTTATGCTTCACATGAGCTGCCTCTTTCCACTGCTGTCCTGTTCCCTCACCACCTCCACTCCATCTACTCCTGGCTCCAAAATCCAGCTTCACCTTGACTGTGTCTCTGCTGTTTACCTGTGGCTGCAGATTTCACCTTCTCTCAACTTCTCTGGGTAACGGATTACCTGATGGATGTATGGGTGATTCTGTCTTGTAATTATGGACTCACCTTTTTTGTCTTCACAAGTCAAGGGAACATCTACAGTTTTTGTCACTTTTAAAGAATCCTCCTCGGTTCACCCACCCCTCGTCAAATACATTTGTTTGAACACTGATTTGTCTGTGTCCTGTCCCCTACAGGTGCAACTGTGCAATAAATGTGATGGCTGCGATTTTTACAAGAATGAATTTAAACTTTGCTGACACAAATCATTTGATGTTCTATCCATGTATGGATTTTTTATTTTATTCAGACACACTTGCCTGCCATGGCTTAAATCTCACTGGAGTGCAGTTCCTTGAATTGATCACCAGTCAATAAGGACTACACGTGCTCAGCACTAAAATTTTCTGGGATATTCCTCACTGTTGTTCTTCCCCGGTATTCACCTTCACTCTGGAAAGTTTGGCTTTTGAGAACACCAGTTTTGCCTTCTTCACTTTCCCTTCACTACTTAAAATAAAATTTACTTCCATTTTGAGTACCACCCTTAGCAAGTCCAGTCCAGTCAATTCTATTTGTCGTGTGCACAATTATGGTGAGCTACAGGGACAATGAAAACTTACTGACAGCAACACCTAGATTCAGACACACAGAAAACATGAGTCGTACATAACTTGTACAAGACAGTGAAGAAATATAACTGTGCAAGAGAAGATATTCCAATCATGCAAGAGGTGTTGTGTAGTATTCATTGGTGAGGTAGGATTGGGGTTGTGCCCGTCAGTTCAGGACCTGAACGGTGTAGACACACCAACATATCTCGGAGCTTTGGAGAGCTACTCTCAAACAAAACTTAACTTCGCACAACTTGAGCGATTGTGTGCCCCTTATCTAAGAAGGGATGTGCTGGCATTGGAGAGAGTCCAGAGAAGGCTGAGAAGAAAGATCCCAGGAATGAAACAGTTTATGTATGAAGAGCGAATGGTGGCTCTGGGCCTGTACATGCTGGAGTACAGAAGAATTAGGAGGGATCTCATTGAAACCTATAGAGTAGTGAAAGGCCTTGATAGATTGGACCTGGAGAGGATGTTTCCAATAGTTAGGGAGTCTAGGACCAGAGAGTACAGCTTCAGAATACAAGGACATTCCTTCAGAAAGGAGATGAAGAGGAATTTCTTTAATCAGAGGGTGGTGAATTTGTGGAATTCTTTGCCACAGATGACTGTGGAGGCCAAGTCATTGGGTATATTTAAAGCAGAGATTGATAAGTTCTTGATTAGTAAGAACATCCAAAGTTATGGGGAAAAGATAGGAGAATGGGGTTGAGAGGGAAAATAAATTAGCCATGATGAAATGATGGAGCAGATTCTATGGGTGAATGATCTAATTCTGCTCCTATGTCTTATGGTCTAATATTTCAATATTATTGGGCACTGAATGGTGTAAATTTCAAGGAATCTTAAAGGAAGAAGAAAATAGGTGGAGAGGTTATGGGAGAGAATTGCAAAGCTTTGGGCTTGGACAGTTGCAGGTATGGCTTTTAACAGTGGACATATCTATTTGGATAATTGAAGGGAGGTTAAGTTATCAGTCATAGTAACCGGAGTTGAGAAGTTTTGATTTAAAGGGTTCCAATCTCACTCTGGAAGCTGGAGAATTTAAATTTAAATCATAAAACAATTTTGAAATTTAACATTTAGGCAAGAAAGCTGAACTTAGTAATAGTGATCGTGAAACTTCTGGATTCTCAAAGTCAAAGTAATTTTTTTTAACCATAGTATGTCCTGTATATGTCACCATATACTTGAGGTTCATTTTATTGCAGGCATTCACAGTAGAACAAAGAAGTGTGATAGAATCAATGAAAAACTACACACAAGTAATGACAAAAAAATCTTCAAAGAGGACAAACTGTGCAAATACAAAAAAACCCTAAAAACATGAGTTCTCGAGTCCTTGAAAGTGGGTCCAATAAGTTCAGAGTTGAGGTGAGTGAAGTTGTCCACACTGGTTCAGGAGCCTGATGGTTGAAGGGTAATAACTGTTCCTGACCCTGATGAAGTGAGACCTATATCTGTGAAGGACATCTATCACACGTGCCTGGTGTACCTTATATGACTCCGGATATATTAAGTTCAAACATTGTTAATTAACCATACACATGTATACCAACATTTTGTGCCTGATTCTTAGGTACCTCCTCAGCTCAAAAAGAATTAGGAATAAATTGTATTTGCCAATAATGTTCACATCCTTATAAAAATGTAAACACACAAGATTCCGCAGATGCTGGAAATCCAGAATAACACGTACAAAGTGCTGGAGGAATTCAGCAGGTCAGGCAGCATCTATGGAGAGGAATAACAAGTCAATATTTCAGGCCAAGACCCCTCAACAGGATCAATCCTGATGAAAGGTATCAGCTCAAAATATTGACTCTTTATTCCTTTCCGTGGATGCTGCCTGACCTGCTGAATTCCTCCAGCACTTCGTGTGTGTTACACTTGGAGTCATATGTTGTGATTTCTGTGAAGATAGGTCCTTTCATTCATGCTTTCATTGGCACTGGGGACTGATTTGTGTGTGGCACAGTAAAGCAAGTGCAATAAGAATTATAGAAATTGGGCTGTGATATTAGAGTCGTACAAATCATTAGTCAGATTGCGTACTTCTGGTCGCTGCACTATATAAGTTTGTGATTAGGCTAGAGAGGGTGCAGAAAAGATTCACATGAACTTTGGAAGCTCCGGAGGTCTTGAGTTATAGGCTAGATAGGCTGGGAGTATTTTTCCTGGACGAAAGGAGGATGATGACCATATAGAAGTTTATACAATTAGGTGGGGTATGGATAGACTTGATAGTCGTTGTCTTTTTTTCCAGGGTAGGGGAGTCTAAACAAAGGGGCATTGGTGAGATGGGAATAATTTAAAAAGGACCTGACCTAAGGGTAAAATTTTTCAAACAGAAAATTGTGGGTAGATGGAACAAGCTGCCAAAGGAGGTAGTAAAGGCTGGTATAGTTACAACATTTAATGGACAGGTACATAGATAGGGATTCCTAACCTTTCTTATACCATGGACCAGCACCATTAAACAGGGGGTACGTGGAGCCCAGGCTGGAATGCCTGTTGTAGAGGAATATGGGCTAAGTGCAGGCAAATGGGATAAGCATAGATAGTTTGGTCAGCATGAACAAGTTGGGCTGAAGGGTCTGTTTTTGTGCTGTGTAACTCCATGAACCTTCAAGTCTATGAGAAACACATTACCACACCAGACACCAGCATGCCACATAAGTGTTGCAGTGAGGGATTCCTTACATCAGCTCTGGATTTTGGCTCATCTCTCGATCCCTCCTGTATCTGTGTTCTCCAAGCCAGTCCATACAGCCTCATCACCTGAAACACCTTGCAGGGAAAGGTACAGGGACAAGACTCTGAATCCTCAATTATTAATTCATCAAGCAGTGCAGAACAAGGGCTGTAGCTAAATTTCTTTGCAGTTCAAAGTTCAAATCCAAGTTGATTATCAATTGTTCAGAGATCTACTTTCTTGTGGGCATTCACAGTAGATACAGATAAACACAATAGATCCAATGAACGTCTGCACACAAACTGATGGACAAGCATCCAATATTCAAAAGATAACAAATAGTGCAAATACAAAATATTTAAAAAATAATAAATAAGTAACTAAATAATATTGAAAACATGAGTTGCAGAGTTCTTGAAAGTGAGGCCGTGGGCTGTAGAGTCATTTCTAGGTTGGGGTGAGTGAAGTTATCCACTTTATTCTGATGGTTGAGGAGTATTAACTCTTCCTGATCCTGGTAGTGTGGGTCCTAAGGCTCCTGTACTTTCTTCCAGATGAGAAATGAGAAGTGAAGATTGCCTGAATGACAGGGGTTCTTGTAGATGTGCTCAATGGTGGGGGGAGGGGGGCTTTAGCTGTGATTGACTGGGTTGTATCCACTACATTTTGTTGGCTTTTCCATTCAAAGACGATCAAAGCCATTCCTCTGTGTCCTGGAGTCCAGGAACAAGGCCAATTCCCTCATTCCAGCAAGTAAAGCTCTGGATACTTAAGCGGTTACTAGATGGTAAAGCTGGGCAGCTTGCTGAATGCAAATTTTTCTACATTTTCAAATGTTCCTTAAAAGAAAACTGTCAAATGTTTAATAGTGCCTCATGTGACTCGGTATCAGGTTTCATCTGCTAATGATCCAATGAAATGCTTGGTGTGTTTTCCACTTTTAGAGGGACTATGCAAATACAAGTAGTTATTAATTGTGACAGTTCCTGGACTGGAGGCGTTTATTTCTGGTGGGGAGTGTGGGGAAAGACAAGAAAGGAATAAAGTGCAGTGAGACGTTAGATTTAGAACCCTAAATCAAATAATGAACGACAGATGAAGTTATGCAATTTGCTTTGGGTTAGTATATTCCAAAATGCAATTTAAGATTTATTAATGTTTCAATCAATTACTGCTGGTTTGGCTGACTATCCTAGTTTAATCTTGCTTGAGAAATATAGATAAAGGAGGTGATGGAAGGGAGCAATAATGCTGGATGATTCAGTAGGAAAGAGAAAGCCAATATGCTATACGCGATAAATATCCTGCTAATAACATAATTAATATCTCAAATAGTATCTGGAATGAAGGCAGAAAAGAAGGTGTTATTCCACGTGTCCTGGACAATATCCCATGCCACATCTCTGAAACAAACTTAATTTATTAGTTACTATGGAGGAGCATGTTGTTTGGAGTCAGTCGCCACATTTCCAATACACTCACTGGCCAGTTTATTAACTACTCCTGTACATTTGCTTGTTAATGCAAATATCTAATGAGCCAATCATGTAGAAGCAACTCAATGTATGTTCATGATCTTCTGCTGCAATAGCTCATCCACTTCAAGGTTCAATGTGTTGTGTGCTCAGAGATGCTCTGCTCCACACCATTGCTGTAATGTGTGGTTATCTGAGTTACTGTCAGTTTGAACCAGTCTGGTCAGTCTCCTTTGACTGCTCTCACTAACAAGGCGTTTTTGCCCACAGAACTGCTCACTGAAAGCTTTTTGTTTTTTTGCACCATTCTCTGAAAACTCTACAGATTGTTGTGCTTGAACAATCAGCAGTTTATGAGATACTCAAACCACACCGTCTTATCACCAGCATTCATTCCATGGTCAAAATCACGCCAATTACATTTCTTCCCCATTCTGGGAATGCCCGTGCCCGCATGCTTTTGTTCATTGAGTTGCTGCCAAATGATTGGCTGTTTAGCTATTTGCATTAACGAGCGGGTATACCTAATAAAGTCGCCATTGATAAGTTGTCCAACACGGATGGTGTTCCTGGATGGAACTTGCCATGTACACAAAGTAGTTATAAGGGCAGAGATTAAAGATACTGCAGAATTTAACTCACCTCCTAACTAATTGGAACACTCAGGAAGCTCGACACCATACAGTACGTAGGAACCAAGTTGATAGGCAGCCATCCACAGCCAGTCACTCACACCTCACTCCAAGAGCTGTGATGGTAGAGAAACATACATTAGGGTAATTTATGAAACTTGTAGATAGAAAAATAAGGGCTATGTAGGAGGGAAAGGTTAGATTGATCTCTTATGTTAAAAGGTTGGCACAACGTCAGCCGAAGGTCCTGGTCTGTGTTGTGCTTTTCATTAATGCACAGTAGCAGTTTTTTTTAAAGCATATACTGGGTGTACTGCAGCAACTCACTGTGGGGGTAGCATAGAGTTAGCACAACACTTTACTGTACAGGCAACCCGAGTTCAGTTCCCATCACTGCCTGTAAGGAGTTTGTATGTTTTTCCTGTGACCGCGTGGGTTTCCTCTGGGTGCTCCGGTGTCCTCCCACAGTCCAAAGACATACCAGTTGATAGGTTCATTGGTCATTGTAAATTGTCCCATGATTAGTCTCTGATTAAGTCATGGAATTTCTGTGCGGCACAGCTGAAAAGGCCTATTCCACGCTGTATCTCAATAAATAAATAAGGTCTCCTTGGGCAGCACTTTCCAAACCCACAACCTCTACCAGATAGAAGAAGGCCAGTAAATGTACGGGACACAGCACCACCTAGAAGGTCCCCTTGTACCTACACAGGAGCTGACTCAGAAATATATTGCCGTTTATTCACCGTCTCTAGGTTGAAACCTGGAGCTCTCTCCCTAATATCATGTGGGGATATCCACGTGTCAAGGACTGCAACAGTTCAAAACAACAGTTCGTCACCACTTTCTCAAGGGCAGCTTGCCAATTAAGTTCAGTCTGTGAAACCCACATCCATTAAATGAATTCATAAAGCCTTTACATGACACATGACCAAGATCTAGTCTAGTCATCCATCATCACAATGCACCAATTACAAACAGAAGAGATTTTGCAGATACTGGAAATCCAGAGCAAAGCACACAAAATGCTGGAGGAACTTAGCAGGTCACGCAGCAGCTATGTGCAGGAATAAACAGTCAAAGTTTTGGGCTGAGATCTTTCATCAGGACCTTACATCATAGTTTAGATGAAGTGTCTTTGCCCAAAACATGAACTGTTTATTCCACTCCATAGATGCTGCCTGACCTGCTGAGTTCCCCCAGCAATTGGTTTGTGTTGCACCAATTACAAAAACCTCTTTATCACCTAATAGAATATCAAAATACTTTTGCACAGTCCTGTAGATAGAGAGGATGATTCCTACAGTGGGAGAGTTTAGAACCAGAGGGCACATCCACTTAGAACAGAGATGAGGAGGAATTTCTTTAGCCTGAGGATGGAGTTCATTACCACAGGTGGGTGTGGAGGACAAGCCATTGGATATACTTAAAGAAGACTTTGAATAGTAAGGCTGTGAAAGGTTACAGGGATAATAAGTTGAGAGGGGTAATAAATCAGCCATGATGGAAAGGCACAGCAGACTCGATGGGCTGAATGACCGTGTGTTTTATAGTCTAAAAAATCATATAGAGAGTAGTTCAAATCTAGTAATGGGTGGAGGATATCAGTTACACTCAGCACAATCAAGATGCTTTGAGATGAGCTCCCTGAAATAACATTGAAGGTTGTAGACCACCTGCTGGAAACTGGGATGAATATAGACAAGTACGTCATGATGAACATAGACACGGAGAGCCGAAGTACCTGTTCTTTGTTGTATAATTCTATGACTCTTTGCTCAGAGCCTCGTAATCTGCTTGGCGGATCTTTCTTTGGAATCAATAAAGGGTAGCCATACCTTGATTTGCAGAGGAGATAAGTTCCTGGTATTTGTTTCTTTGGTGAAAACTTGTAAACTGGTTGGTGAGTGTGGAATGAGCTGCCTGCGAAGTGCTGGATGTGGGGTCAATTTCAACATTTAAGAGAAATGTGGGTAGTTACATGGATGGGAGGGGACTGGAGGGCTGTGGTCTGGGTGCTGGTCGATGGTACGAGGCATAGTAATTGTTTAGCGTGGAATAGATGGTCTGAAGGTCCGGTTTCTGTACTGTGGTGTTCTATGATTATGGTTCAGATGTACTATGGGTGTTTTGGTCCATGTTTTGCAAGTTTAATTTTTAAAATTTATTTATTGAGATCCAGCGCAGAGTAGGCCCTCCCAGCCCTTCGAGCTGCACAGCCCTGCAATCCCTCAAGTTAGTCCTAGCCTAATCACGGGACCACTTACAATGACCAATTAACCTACTGACTGATACATCACTGGACCACTGTAGGAAAATGGAGCACCCAGAGGTGAAGCACGCGGTCATGGGGAAAACGTACAAAATCCCTACACACAGCAGCAAGAATTGAAACCTCGTCACCTGTACTGCAAAGAGTCGTGCTCACCACTGTGCTACTGTTTGACCCCGTGGGTGAAGAAAGGCATACTATTTGTTGCAGCGATGAATCACCTTAACATAGAATAATTGGCGTTAGAAAAAAAATGCATGAACAGAATTTGGTAAACTGGTATTGGTCCTTTACTGTCACAAGTACAGAGCCGAAGTTGTTTTGTGTGCCAACCAAACAGACCATGTCACATATCAATACATCAACAGAATAAAAGGAATACAGAAGTTAGTGAGCAACAAACACAAAATGCATACTTTGATTATAAATTTACGTTGAACTTTTGAACACATGTATGTCCTCAGAGATTAGATCAGAGGTTTGGCTCATGGAAGAAAACAAATTGGAAGGCAATGTGGGAGAGAATAGTCAGATCGATCTTAATGTAGGTTAAAAGGAACACACATAAAATGCTGGAGGGACCCAGCCAGGCCAGGCTGCGTCTATGGACAGGGATGGAGTCAATGTTTTGGGACAAGACCCTTCTTCAATACTGAAAAGGAAAGAGGAAGAAGCCAGAATAAGAAGGTGGGGGAGAAGAAAGACTACAATTTGGCAAGTGATAGGTGGGAATGTAGGTTGGGGGGAATGGAAGGTGTGAAGTGAGAAGTTGGGAGGTGAGAGATGGAAGAGGTAAAGGGCTGAAGAAGAAAAAATTTGAGTGGACCAGGGGTGAAAGGAAAAGAGGAGGGGCACCAGAGGGAGGTGATGGGCAGGTGAGGAGAAGGGAACGGGTAAGAGATGAGCCATAATGGAGAATGGAAAACAAGTGAAGAGGAAGACTGTGAAAATTACGGTAAGTTTTAGAAATCAATGTTCATGCCATCGGGTCGGAGGCTACCCAAAAGGATTATGAGGTATTGCTCCCCCAACACCTCATATTCCATCTGGATGGCCTCCCGAAAAAAAAGACACCACATACTGTATTCTGTGACCTGATTCTGATCCTGAAGTCTCCATTCTGCTCCAGTGTAGGAAGTGGGATTTGAAGGGACAGCATTCTGACATCAAGGCCACCCACTGCTGATGCTCAATTCACACTCAATCTATTGTGTCTGACAGAATCTTCTACAACAGCTATCCAATTAACTATCCCCACCAGAAATGAGCTCACACCTTCAGAGAAAGCCATGGAGGTGGGGAGACGTCAAAATTAAACTGCTTATGATCTAGATAGTTTGATAGCTCAGATTGGGGTGGATTGTAGTTGGTTTTTTTTGCGTAACCTTGAACAATCTGTGTTTGTAAGCTGCTGTGTGGTCTTTGTCAAGAGGGACATTTACCTCATGTACATTTCCATTTAATTTGCTTTGAGGAAAGGATTGCAATCAGGTTTATTATCACAGATGTTGTAAAATTTGTTGTTTTACAGCAGCAGTACAATGCAGTACATAAAAATTACTATAAATTACGATAAGAAATATGAGAAGTAAATAAATAGTGCAGAAAGAGTAAATTAGTGAGGTAACACACACAAAATGTTGGATTCAGCAGGTCAGGCAGCATATATGGAAATAAATAAGCAAATATGAGAAAGTCTATATATGCTGGAAAGCAGAACTTCTCAGTGGCCAATCATCTTAATTCCCACTCCCATTCCCATTCTGACATGTTGATCCATGGCCTCCTCTTGTGGCTCAATAAGGCTACCCTCAGGGATGAGAAACAACACCTTATATTCCATCTTAGTGGCCTCCAACCTGATGGCAAGAAAATCAATTTCTCCTTCAGGTATACAAATTTGCCCCCCCCCCCCCCATTCCCCACACTGACCTTTCACTTTTTCTCACCTGCTTATTACTTCCCTCTGGGTCCCCTCCTTCCCTTTCTCCTCTGGTCCCCATTCTCCTCTCCTATCAGATTCTTTCTTCTCCAGCCCTTGACCTTTTCACCTGGCTTCACCCATCACCTTCCAGCTAGTCTCTTTCCCCTCCCCCCAACTTTTTATTCTGGCATATTCCCCCTTCTTTCTCAGTTCTGAAGAAGGGTCGCGGCCCAAAATGTTGACTGATTATTCATTTCCAGAGATGCTGCCGGAACAGCTGAGTTCCTCCACCATTTTGTGAGTGTTGTTTTAGATTTCCAGCATCTGGAGAATTTCTTGTGTTCAAAATAGTGAGGTACTGTTCATAAACCTGATGGTAGAGCGATAGAAGCTGTTCCAAAAAGATTGAACCTATGTTGCCAGACTCCTGTACATTCTCCCTGATGCTGGTAAGGAGAAGAGAGTATGCCCTGGACGAGGGTCCGCAGTGATGGATGCTGGCTTCTCGAGGTACTAACTTTTGATGGTGGAGAGATTAGTGGCCACGATGGAGCTGGCTGACTCGACAATCCTCTGCAGCTCTTTTCAATTCTGTGCACTGGTCTCTCAATACCTGGTGGTGATGCAACCAATCAGAATGCTGTCCACTGCGCATCTGTTGAAATGTGTTAGTCTTTGGTGACATATCAAATCTCCTCCAACTGCCATTGAAGTTTAGCCACTGGTGTGCCTTCTTTCTCATTGCGTCAATATATTGGGCTCAAGATAGATACTTTGAGATGTTCAAGAAGTTCAAAGTAAATTTATTATCAAACTACATATATGTCACCATATACAACTCTGAGTTTCATTTTCTTGTGGGCATACTCAACAAGTCTATAGAATAATAACCATAATAGAATCAATGACAGAACACCAACTTGGGCACCCAACCAGAGTGCAGAAGACAGCAATCAGTGCAAATAGAAAAAGGAAGAAATAATAATAATAATAATAATAATAATAAATGTAAAGAAAATTTGATGAAGAGTCATTGAAAGTGAGTCCATTGTTTGTGGGAACAATTCAATTATGGGGCAAGTGAAGTTATCCCCTTTGGTTCAAGAGCCTGATGGTTGAGGGATGGTAACAAGATGGGTAACCCCAGCCATTATCAATGCACTTCAGAGATTGCCTGGCGTCAGTGGTCACATAACCAGGACTTGTGATATGTACCAGCTGCATCATAAGACCATCCACCAACTGCTGGTGTGAACCTGATGGTGTGAGTCCTGAGGCTCCTGTACCTTCTTCCTGATGGCAGCAGCGAGGAGAGAGCATGACCTAGATGGTGGGGATCCCTGACGATGGATGCTGCTCTCCTGAAATAGTGTTTCATGTAGGTATGCTCATTGGTGGGGAGGGCTTACCCATGATGGACTAGGCCTTGTCCACTACTTTTTGTGGGATTTTCCATTCAAGGACATTGGTACTTCCATACCAAGCTGCCATGCAGTCAGTCAATATAACTGGCAATGAGGAAGTAGAGGCTGTCTTCATAATCACACTTATGTGCTGGGCCCAGGGGAGGTCCTTTGACACCCAGGAACTTAACACTGCTTACCACTTGATGAGGACTGCTGCACATTCTCCTGGCTCCCCTTCCAGATGTCTACAAGCAATTGCTTGGTCTTAGTGACATTGAGTGGCAGGATGTCGATGCTTGGTCCGGATTAAACACATGCGCGCAGGCAGAGGCGCATTTGAGCTAACATTATACATTCAGTGTCCATATAAGCCTCGTTCCTGGCAGGACTGCTCCTTTCCTTCGTCATCATTCTGTTCCATGTCGTGTGACATAGGCAGTCATGGTCTCATGGGCATGATTGTTCTTGGCAAAATTTGTCGACAGAAGTGGTTTGCCATTGCCTTCTTCTGGGCATTCTCTTTACAAGACAGGTGACCCCAGCCATTATCAATGCACTTCAAAGATTGTCTGTCTGGTGTCAGTGGTCACAACACCAGGACTTGTGAGATGCACCGGCTGCTCATACGAGCATCCACCACCTGCTCCCGTGGCTTCACATGTCCTTGACTGAAGGGTTAAGCAGGTGCAACACCTTAGGCAAGAGAACCTGCAGTCTAGCGGTGGGAAGGAGCACCCTACTCCTCCTTGATAGACACGTATCTCCACCCCACCACCCCACTTTCCTTCGAGGCTGGTTCCTTGTTCTGGGCAGTGAATTTTCTCTGGGCTTTTTATCACATTTGTTGCCACTGCTGAAATTGATGAGACCAGTGTACTGGGACCAGAAAGGAGTCCTTTAGTCATGAGCAGTAAGTTAGTTTTGATGGATTGGTCAGGCCGGGTTACTGACCATCTGTTCATCGTTGTGTTTGGCAGAGGGGCGAGGAACAATTGTGTTAGGGTTGGCTTGCAAACAGAGCTATAAAAGTAACCCTTCTACCCCACATGTTTGTAGTTTAATAATGCTTTCAAGTAGAGATTGAAATTAGTGTTTTGTAAGTCATGCAGCACAGTAACAGACTTTTCAGCCCAGTGTTTCCATGCTAATCAAGGTGTCCACCAAACTAGTCCCATTTGCCTGACTTGGCCCATCTCCTTCCAAACCCTCCTATCCATGTATTAAGCCAAATGTCTTTTAAATGTTATCATGGTACCTACCTCAACCATTCTCTCCGGTAGCTCATTCCAAATCGCTGCTGAGGCCTCACTAGCAGTATTGTGAGCAGTTTTGGATCTGTTTTCTCAGAGAGGATATGCGGACACTGGAGATAGTTCAAAGGAGGTTCACGAGAATGATTACGGGATCGAAAGGAGCATTTGCCATATGTAGAGCATTGGATGGTTCTGGGCTTCAATTCAAGAGAATGAGGGGGGACTTCATTGAAACCTATCGAATGTTGAAAGGCCCGGATAGAATGGATATGGACAGTCTGTTTCCTATGGTGGGGGAATCTAAGACCAGAGGATACAGCCTCAAAATAGAGGGGCATCCTTTTAGAATGGAGATGAGGAGGAATTTCTTTAGCCAGAGAGTGGTGAATCTGTGGAATTCATTGTCACAGGCAGCTGTGGAGGCCAGGTAATCGGGTATATTTAAGGTATTTAAGTTCCCATTCCTTGAGACCTCTTATTTTATATACCCCTGTGAGGTCACCTCTCAGTTTCCTATGTTTCAAGAAGTAAAGTCCTAGCTTGTCCAACCTCTCCCTTATAACTTTTGAATATTTAGCAGTCAAAGGTTGCTATGTTGCCATTGGCAACACTGTGATAGGTACTGAATAGAGTCTAGGGTGGGGAGGATGACTGGACGTTCAGCAAACAGATGATCGCACAACAAAACAAAGTTATTTCACTTGGAAAACTGTTGTGCTGGAGAAACTCCCTTAAAGCAGCACACACACAAAACCGCTGGAGGCGCCCTGTAAGTCAGGGAGCATTTATGGAAAGGAATAGTCAGAACGGGAAAGGAATGGGAAAGACTACAAAATGAGATGCTGGGCAATGGGAAGGAGGATAGTTAGAAGGAGATAGCTGAATCCAGGCGGGAAGAAAAGGTACAGGGCTGGAGAGGAAGGAATCTCTTTAACGAGTGATGTAATTAGGGCTGATCAATCCAAGAAATGCAGGGTGTGGCTAAATGTTGCACAGGAAGTGTGCTTCATATCAGTTTCAGCAGCCTGAGGAACCCATGATAGCAATGTGACCTGGTAGTGTAGAGGTTAGTGTAACACTTTACAGCACAAGCCGTGAGATCGCGGCTCAGTTCCTGCCGCAGTCTATAAGGAGTTTGTATGTTCTCCCTCCCAACTGCATTCGGTTTCCTCCCAGAGTCCAACGAGATAATGGTTGGTGGGTTAATTGGATTTTGTAAATCGTCCCGAGATTAGGGTAGGGTTAAGTATGGGTGCAGCTCGAAAGGCTGGGAGGACCTGTTCCGTGCAGTATCTCAATAAATAAATAAATTACCGCTTACTACCTTCAGATTCATTTTCTTGCAGGCATTTACAGGAAAAGTAATTTCCCCCGGGATCAATAAAGTATAACTATGACTATGTAACAGATTATAATAACTGTGCACAAAGACTGACAACAGCCAGTGTGCAAAAGAAGACACACTGTGCAAATAGTGAGATACTGTGAGAGCATGAATTGCAATAGTGAGAGCAGGAGTTGTAAAGAGTCCTTGAATAAGAGTCTGCAGTCACAAAATCAGTTCCAAAAGTTATCCATGTCTCTTCACGAACCTGGTGGCTTTAGGTGAATGCAGCAGGCCAGGCAGCATCTATAGGAAGAGGTATAGTCAACGTTTCGAGCCGACACCCTTCGTCAGGACTAACTGGAAGAAGATATCTTTTTTTACGTGTGTTGCTTGAAATCCCAGCATCTACAGATTTCCTCGTGTGTGCGGCTTTAGGGTAATATCAGTTCCTGATTGATTACTGTAGAATGCCGGAATAATTCAAGCCAGTGGCACTGATTAATACCATTAAAATGATGCTTCTTTATAAAGAGGGAATCAATCCTAATTTTTAAGGTTTCTGCAGTTCACTATTATAATATTGGCTACAATACGTAACAAATAGAAAGTATATGGCCCCTCCCTCTACCTTTTTATTCTGGCATGTTCCCTTTTGACTTGGCTCCAGTCCTGGAGAAGGGTTTGGACCTGAAATGTCGATTGTTTATTCATTTCTATAGATGCTGCCTAAACTACAGAACTCCTCCAGCATTTTTGTGTCTTGCTTCGCAGAATTTCTCCTGAAAAAGAATATGGTGCAGGTCAACCCAAATGGTTTTAATTGGTTTATAAGCTAATGTTAAAAAACATCAGACTTGAGGATGACATTTGTACTGCAACATTAAAGGAATTTTACACCCTTTTGCCTGCCATTTGGCCTTTATTGTTGACTTGGCTCCTGAATTAATTAGTGGCTTGCATAACTGAGGGTCTGGAGATTCTTTGTGGCATCACGTTATTGGTTTGATCCTCTGCTGCCTAGTTCACAGTGTGGAGCTTGATCAGTGACTGAACGCATTGTTCTACAGGCAAAGCGGAATGAGGTCGTGAAGTAATGAGTTTGACAGGACGTGGTTTAATTAGGTGCAAATGTGGCCCTGCTAATCTGGTTGGGGTTGTGCTCATCCTTTGTCTGTGCAGCTTGATCCACAGAAAGGTTATGGGTTTGAGGAATCTCTGGAATGTAGCTGTCTGCATCCCTTTCATCCTTTTCATTGAAAGACATGCACACACACACACACACACACAACCACAAAATGGAATACATTTTTATTAGAACAACACACGCAAATTACTGGAGGAACTCAGCAGGCCAGACTGCACCTATGGAAAACAGTACAATCAACTTTTCGGGCCGAGTCCTGATAAAGATTCTCAGCCCAAAACATTGACTGTACACTTTTCCATAGATGCGGCCTGGACTGCTGAGTTCCTTCAGTCATTTGTGTGTGTTGTTCGATTAAAAAGACTTTGCTTTGTTGTTCTGCCCACACGACAGGTGAATGAGTTGGTGCCAGCCCAGTGCCCCTAGAATACGCTGCTTTTCTTCACAGATTGGCATTATTTCCTATTTCTGAGCCAGGAAGCCGTGTGTTCAAACGTTGACAGTGTGAAATTTGAGCGGGTAAAGTGGGCTGTTACCTTGCCATTGCTGAGGAACACCACTCTGTTTTGAGGCTCCTGTCATATTATATCTCCCAAAGCAGGACAAAACTCCTTCCACAGGATGATTTATTTATTTGTTCATTTATTATTGAGATACAATAAATAATAATAAATAGATGCAGTGCGGAACATGCTCTTTTGGCTCACCAGGCTGCACCACCCAGCAATTCACCAAGTTAACCTCAGCCTAGTCACAGGACAATGTGCCATGACCAATCAATCTACTAACTGGTACCTCTTTGGACTGTGGGAGGAAACTGGAGTAGCCAGAAGCAACCCACTTGCACACGGGAAGAACGAAGAGACTCCTTACAGAGGACGCCGGAACTGAACTCCAAATGAACTCCCAACACCCGGGGCTATAAGAGCATTACACTGCTGTGGCACCCCGTGATGTCAGAAAGGCATATGGAGTGTTCGTTCCAAGTCTCTGGGTATGTTTAAAGTGGAGGTTGATAGGTTCTTGATTAGTAAGGGTGTCAAAGGTCATGGGGAGATGGCAGGAGAATGGGGTTGAGAGGGAAAGTAAATCAGTCACGATTGAATGGGAGAGCAGACTCGATGGGCCGAATGGCCTAATGCTGCTGCTATATATTATAATCCTATGTTCTTGCAGTATGACAGTGATCTTTGTTACATTTTCTCAGATTCAATAAAACAACAGCTGTGATTTACTTTGATTTGAAGGCTTTTGTCAGGCATAAAGTGCCCAAGTGATTTAACTCCCCACCCTGTACTAACTTCCATCTGGCTGAGTACTGTACGACTGATAAATGAAGATTCATCTTAAAGAACAATGCTCAGATTTTTGATTCTTCAGTAACAGTTTACTGCTGGACAGGTTCTGAAGTTCACGAAAATGATTCCGAGATTGGAAGGCTTGTCGTAAGAGGAGCATTTGACTGTTCTGGGCCTGTATATAGGCTTCCGTTAGTCTCATGAGACCATGGATTTGCGCTTTGGAAGATTTCCAGGGTGCAGGCCTGGGCAAGGTTGTACGGAAGACCAGCAGTTGCCCGTGCTGCAAGTCTCCCCTCTCCACGACACCAATGTTGTCCAAGGGAAGGGCATTAGGACCCATACAGCTTGGCACCGGTGTCATTGCAGAACAATGTGTGGTTAAGTGCCTTGCTCAAGGACACACATGCTGCCTCAGCCAAAGCTCAAACTAGCAGCCTTCAGATCACTAGACGAACGCCTTAACCACTTGGCCACGCGCCAACACACTGGGCCTGTACTCACTGGAAGTCAAAAGAATGAGGGGATCTCATTGAAACCCATGGAATTTTGAAAGGAGTCAGTAGAGTGGATGTGGAGAGGATGTTTCCTGTGGAGAGGATGTTTCCTATGGAGGGGGAGGCTAAAACCAGAGGACACAACCTCAGAACAGAGGGGTGTAGGGTTGCCAACTGTCCTGTATTAGCAGGGACATCCCATATATTGGGCTAAATTGGTTTGTCCCATATGGGACCACCCTTGTCCTGTATTTCCCCCGCTAAGGCAGAGCGTTCCTATGAAACCTTCAGTGCCAAAATGACGTAAAGCAAAGAAGCAATTACCATTAATTTATATGGGAAAAATTTTTGAGCGTTCCCAGACCCCAAAAAATAACCTACGAAATCATACCACAACACATTAAACCTAAAATAACACTAACATTTAGTAAAAGCAGGAATGATATGATAAATGCACAGCCTATATAAAGTAGAAATAATGTATGGACAGTGTAGTCGGGAAGATTAAGCCAAAACCGATTTGTAGAAAAAAATCGGCACGTACACACATGCGCTCACAGGTACCCACGTAAGGCTTCATGGTCGTGGTAGTCTTTCTCGGGGTAAACACAAGTGTCCTGTATTTGACTGCTACTTTTGTCCCTTATTTGGGAGTGAGAAAGTTGGCAACCCTAGGGGGGTGTCCTTTTAGAATGGAGATGAGGAGGAATTTCTTGAGCCAGTAAATTGTTAATCTGTGGAATTTTGTTGCCAAAAGCGGCAGTGAAGGCCAAGTCATTAGGTATATTTAAGAAACAGGTTGATAGATTCTTGATTAGTCAGGGCATGAAGGCAGGAGATTGGGTCAGAGAGGGAAAATGGATCAGCCATGATGAAATGGCAGAGCAGACTCGATGGGCCAAATGGCCTAATTCTACTCCTATATGGTATGGTCTGAGTGCATTAAAATCTGAGTTAGTTTCTTATTGTCATAGAGGTATGATGTAAAATAGGTACGTGTAGCATGGTAGCAGCATAATGATATGGTTACGGGGAGAACATAGAAACTCCTTACAGACAGCTGTGGGAATTGAACATGAGTTGCTGGCACTGTAGTGACATTATCGTGTTACAATGCCAGTGATAGTCATAGTCATACTTTATTGATCCCGGGGGAAATTGGTTTTCGTTACAGTTGCACCATAAATAATAAATAGTAATAAAACCATAAATAGTTAAATAGTAATATGTAAATTATGCCAGGAAATAAGTCCAGGACCAGCCTATTGGCTCAGGGTGTCTGACCCTCCAAGGGAGGAGTTGTAAAGTTTGATGGCCACAGGCAGGAATGACTTCCTATGACGCTCTGTGTTGCATCTCGGTGGAATGAGTCTCTGGCTGAATGTACTCCTGTGCCCAACCAGTACATTATGTAGTGGATGGGAGACATTGTCCAAGATGGCATGCAACTTGGACAGCATCCTCTTTTCAGACACCACTGTCAGAGAGTCCAGTTCCATCCCTACAACATCACTGGCCTTATGGATGAGTTCGTTGATTCTGTTGGTGTCTGCTACCCTCAGCCTGCTGCCCCAGCACACAACAGCAAACATGATCGCACTGGCCACCACAGACTCGTAGAACATCCTCAGCATCCAGCAGACGTTAAAGGACCTCAGTCTCCTCAGGAAATAGAGACGGCTCTGTCCCTTCTTGTAGACAGCCTCAGTGTTCTGCAGGTTCATCTCCTGCTGCTGCCTGTAAGGAGTTTGCACGTTCCTCCCCGTGACCATGTCGGTTTCCTCCTGGTGTTCAGGTTTTGTCCCGCATTCCACAAACGAACCAGTTGGAAGGTTAATTGGTCTTTCTAAATAGTCCTGTGAATAGGATAAGGATAAATCCATGGATTGCTGGGGGATGCGGCTCGTTGGGCTGGAAGGGCCTGTTCTGTGCTGTATCTCTAAATAAACACATAAATAAATACATAAAAGTATACCGCATTGTGGTGCTTCCTTAAACTCTCAGCTGAAATCCCTGGAACATGACTTAATCTCAACCTTCTGACCTCAAGGCTAGAGTGCTACCAGCTGAAAATAATTAGCACAATGGTGGGGCAAATACCAAACTGTATTTGTCCTGACCTTGTCATAATTATCCTCAGGCTTTTTCAATGTGTCTTTCAAGTTTCAAAGTTAACTATGTTCAGAAGGTCATAAGGTATAGGAGGATAATTAGGCCATTCAGCCCATCAAATGTGCTGCACAAATCATGGCTGATTTAGTATTCCTCTCAACTGCATTCTCCTGTCATTTCCTCATAACCTTTGACACCCTGACTAATCAAGAATTCATCAACCTCTGCATAAAGCTGGTGGTCCCAAACTTAAGCAAAGGATCTGTGCACCCTGGACTGGGAACCCCTGGTTTAAAATATACACAATGGCTTTGAACGATCATTCTCAGCACAAAATACTCTGCAGGTGCTGGGGTCAAAGTGACACTCACAACACGCTGGAGGAACTCAGCAGGTCAGGCAGCATCCATGGAAATGATCAGTCAGCATTTTGGGCTGGAACCCTTCGTCAGGACTGAAGAGGGAAGGGGCAGAGGCCCTATAAAGAAGGTGGGGAGGTGATAGGCAGGAAAGGTGAAGAAGGAATAGGGGAATCTTCTACAAGCCCACTGACTCTCATAACTACCTCAACTATACCTCTTCCTACCCTGCCACATGCAAAAATACCATTCCCTATTCCCAGTTCCTCCGTCTCCGCCGCATCTGCTCCCAGGATGAGGCTTTCCGTTCCAGGACATCTCAAATGTCCTCTTTCTTTAAAGATGGTGGTTTCCCTTCTGCCGTCATCAAAGATGCCCTCACCCACATCTCCTCCATTTCTCGCACTTCGGCCCTCACCCCATCCTTCCGCCACCAGAGCAGGGGCAGAGTTCCCCTTGTCCTCACCTACCACCGCACCAGCCTCCGGATCCAGCACATTATCCCCCGCAACTTCCACCACCTTCAGCAGGACCACTAAGCACATCTTTCCCTCTCCACCCCTCTCCACTTTCTGCAGGGATCGGTCCCCCCGCGACTCCCTGGTCCACACGTCCCTCCCCACATAGCTCCCACCCGGCACTTATCCCTGTAGGTGTAAGTGCTACACCTGTCCCTACACCTCCTCTCTTGCCACCATTCAGGGCCCCAAACAGTCCTTCCAGGTGAGACAACACTTCACTTGTGAGTCTGTTGGGGTCATCTATTGCATCCGGTGCTCCCGGCGCGGCCTCCTCTACATCGGTGAAACCCGACACAGATTGGGGGACCGCTTCGTCAAGCACCTCTGCTCCGTCCACCACGACAGACAGGATCTCCTGGTTGCCACCCACTTCAACTCTGCTTCACATTCCCATTCGGATATGTCCATACGTGGCCTCCTCTAATACCATGATGAGGCCAAACTCAGGTTGGAGGAACAACACCTCATATACCGTCTAGGTAGTCTCCAGCCCCTTGGTATGAACAATGATTTCTCCAACTTCCGGTAATTCCCTCCCCCTCCCTTCCCCTATCCCTATTTCACTCTGCCCCCTACCCAGCTGCCTAGCACCTCCCTCATGATTCCGCCTCCTTCTACTACCCATTGTGTTTTCCCCTATTCCTTCTTCACCTTTCCTGCCTATCACCTCCCTGCCTCCCCTCCCCCACCCCTTTATCTTTCCCCTTACTGGTTTTTCGCCTGGAACCTACCAGCCTTCTCCTTCCCACCCTCCCCCCACCTTCCTTATAGGGCCTCTGCCCCTTCCCTCTTCAATCCTGACGAAGGGTTCCGGCCTGAAACATTGACTGATCATTTCCACGGATGCTGCCCGACCCGCTGAGTTCCTCCAGCGTGTTGTGAGAGTTAAATGATCATTCTTTCGGCCTGTCTGACATTATTTGGTAGAAGGAATATTGTCCAGTTTGGGACATAATAGGACAGGGAGCCTCAAAACAGAGGGTTGTTCCTCAGTGATAGTATGGAAGCAGTCGAGTTTAGTAGCTCAAATTTTAACACTGCCAATGTTTTGAATGCACGGCTTCCTTGATCTGAAATGGGGAGTAATGCCAGCCTGTGAAGAAAAGCAGCGTATTCCGGAGGCACTGCGCTGGCACAGCAAATTCACCAGTGGTGTGGACAGAATACGAAAGAGCAAAGTCTTTCTAATCTACAGTACATGTCTTAAACAGCAATTACTGGCTGTATCATTAAAAGATCAAAAACAAAATTAGACTGGCCACAGTTTTGGCTCCTTTGCCATTCCAGTCAATAATTTATTTATATTTTGCACTGAGTCCTGCAGAGAATACCATTAATATCAATGGTAGCAACAAGTGGCGTGATAGCAGATCAGCACAGCGGCATAGCATAATACTTTAGTGTCAGTGACCAAGGTGTTGAGCCTCTTAGCTTTTAGTTGTGCTCAAAGGATGTGGATGTTTCTGCCAAGGGTGGTATTTATTGCCTATGTCTAGTTAACCTTGAGGAGCTGCTAGTAAATTGCCGTGGTGCAGATGTATTACTGGTGTCATCTAAGGACACCTTGCAGTTGGCCACATTGTTTATAGACCCAATAGCCAGCTTTACCTCCAAGCAGCCCATCCAAAGTTTAACTCCAAAGTAAATTTATTATCAAAATGCATATAAGTTACCAATACTAGCTTGAGATTCATTTTCTTGCAGGTATGTACAGTAAAATGAAGAAATACAAAATAATTTCTGAACACAAATTTATAAAAAGAATTAATACATTAAATAGACCGACAGACAACCAATGTGCAAAGGAAGACAAATTGTGTGAATAAAAAAATATGATTAAGAATGAGTTGTAGAGTCTGAAAATGCGTTAGACAGGAATCAGAATCAGAATCAGGTTTATTATCAATGGCATGTGACATGAAATTTGTTAACTTAGCAGCAGCAGTTCAATGCAATACATAGTTGGATTGAGAGGCAGGATTTATGAACATTTGGAGAGATATAATATAATTAGGAATATTCAGCATGGCTTTGTCAAGGGCAGGTCGTGACTTATGAACCTGATGGAACTTTTTGAGGATGTGACTAAACACATTGATGAAGAAAGAGCAGTAGATGTAGTGTATATGGATTTCAGCAAAGCATTTGATAAAGTACCCTATATGAGGCTTATTGAGAAAGTAAGGAGGCATGGGATCAAAGGGGACATTGCTTTGTGGATCCAGAACTGGCTTGCCCACAGAAGGCAAAGAGTGGTTGTAAATGGGTCATATTCCGCATGGAGGTCGGTGACCAGTGGTGTGCCTCAGGGATCTGTTCTGGGACCCTTACTCTTTGTGATTTTTATAAATGACCTGGATGAGGAAGTGAAGGGACAGTTTAGTAAGTTTGCTGATGACACAAAGGTTGGTGGTGTTGTGGATAGTATGGAGGCCTGTCAGAGGTTACAGTGGGACATTGATAGGATGCAAGACTGGACTGAGGAGTGACAGATGGAGTTCAACCCAGATAAGTGTGAAGTGGTTCATTTTGGTAGGTCAAATATGATGGCAGAATATAGTATTAATGGTAAGACTCTTGGCAGTGTGCAGGATCAGAGGGATCTTGGGATCCAAGTTAATAGGAAGCTCAAAGTTGCTGCGCATGTTGACTCTGTGGTTAAAAAGGCTTACGGTGTATTGTCCTTCATCAATCGTGGAATTGAATTTAGGAGCCAAGAGGTAATGTGGCAGCTATATAGGACCCTGGTCAGACCCCATTTGGAGTACTGTGCTCAGTTCTGGTCGCCTCACTGCAGGAAGGATGTGGAAACCATAGGAAGGGTTCAGAGGAGATCTACAAGGATGTTGCCTGGATTGGGGAGAATGCCTTATGAGAATAGATTGAGTGAACTTGACCTTTTCTCCTTGGAGCGACGAAGGATGAGAGGTGACCTAATAGAGGTGTATAAGATGATGAGAGGCAGTGATTGTGTGGATAGTCAGAGGCTATTTTCCAGGTCTGAAATGGTTGCCACAAGAGGGCTCAGGTTTAAGGTGCTTGGGAGTAGCTACAGAGGAGATGTCAAGGGTAAGTTTTTTACGCAGAGAGTGGTGAGTGGATGGAATGGGCTGCCGGCAACGGTGGTAGAGGCAGATGCGATAGGGTCTTTTAAGAGATATTTGGATAGGTACATGGAGTTTAGAAAAATAGAGGGCTATGGGTAAGCCTAATAGTTTCTAAGGTAGGGACATGTTCGGCACAACTTTGTGGGCCGAAGGGTCTGTATTGTGCTGTAGGTTTTCTATGTTTCTATGTGTCTATAATCTAGCAGAGAGAAAAACAAAAATAGAATAAAAAAAATAATAACAATAAATAAGTAAATCAAATCCAGTATATGTATATTGAAAAGATTTTTTTAAAAAACATGCAAAAACAGAAATACTGTATATTAAAAAAAAAGAGAGGTAGCGTCCAAAGCTTTAATGTCCATTTAGGAATCTGATGGCAGAGGGGAAGAAGCTGTTGCTGAATCACAGAGTGTGTGCCTTCAGGCTTCTGTACCTGATGGTAACAGTGAGAAAAGGGCATGCCTGGGATGCTGGAGGTCCTTAATAATGGACGCTGCCTTTCTGAGACACCGCTTCCTGAAGATGTCCTGGGTTCTTTGTAGGCTGTACCCAAGATGGAAATGACTAAATTTACAACCTTCTGCAGCTTCTTTCGGTCCTGTGCAGTAGCCCCTCCATACCAGACAGTGATGCAGCCTGTCAGAATGCTCTCCATGGTACAACTATAGAAGTTTTTGAGTGTATTTGTCGACATGCCAAATCACTTCAAACTCCTAATAAAGTATAGCCGCTGCCTTGCCTTCTTTATAAATATATCAATATGTTGGGACAAGGTTAGATCCTCAGAGATCTTGACACCCAGGAACTTGAAACTGCTCACTCTCTCCACTTCTGCTCCCTCTATGAGGATTGGTGTGTGTTCCAACATCTTACCCTTCCTGAAGTCCACAATCAGCTCTTTCATCTTACTGACGTTGAGTGCCAGGTTGTTGCTGCAGCACCATTCCACTAGTTGGTATATCTCACTCCCGTACGCCCTCTCGTCACCACCTACAATGGGTGTATTGAGGGCAAATTTATAGATGGTATTTGAGCTATGCCTAGCCACACAGTCATGGGTATAGAGAGAATAGAGCAGTGGGCTAAGCACACACTCCTGAGTTGCACCAGAGTTGATTGTTAGCGAGAAGGAGATATTATCACCAATCTGCACAGATTGTGGTTTTCCGGTTAAGAAGTCGAGGATCCAATTGCAGAGAGTGGTACATTGGCTCAGGTTCTGCAACTTCTCAATCAGGATTGTGGGAATGATGGTATTAAATGCTGAGCTATAGTCGATGAACAACATCCTGACGTAGGTGTTTGTGTTGTCCAGGTGGTCTAAAGCCATGTGGAGAGCCATTGAGATTACATCTGCCATTAACCTATTGTGGCAACAGGCAAATTGCAATGGGTGCAGGTCCTTGCTGAGGCAGGTGTTTAGTCTAGTCATGACCAACCTCTCAAAGCATTTCATCACTGTAGATGTGAGTGCTACCGGGCAATGGTCATTAAGGCAGCCCACATTATTCTTCTTAGGCACTGGTATAATTGTTGCCTTTTTAAAGCAAGTGGGAACTTCCGCCTGTAGCGGTGACAGGTTGAAAATGTCCTTGAGTACTCCCGCTAGTTGGTTGGCACAGATTTTCAAAGCCTTACCAGGTACTCCATCAGGACCTTCAGCCTTGCAAGAGTTCACTCTCTTTAAAGGCAGTCTAACATCGGCCTCTGAGACAGAGATCACAGGGTCATCAGGTGCAGCAGAGATCTTCACAGCTAAAGTTGTGTTATCCCTTTCAAAGCGTGCATAGAAGGCATTGAGTTCATCTGGAAGTGAAGCATCGCTGCCATTCATGCTATTGGGCTTTGCTTTGTAGGAAGTATCATCTTGCAGATCCTGCCAGAGTTGCCGTACATCCGACGTCGCCTCCAACCTCATTCGAAATTGTCTCTTGTCCCTTGAGATAGCCCTCCGCAAATCATACCCGGTTTTCTGGTACAGGCCTGGGTCGCCAGACTTGAATGCCACAGATCTAGTCTTCAGCAGATGACGTACCTCCTGGTTCATCCACGGCTTTTGGTTTAGGAATGTACAGTAAGTCTTTGTAGGCTCACACTCATCCACACAGGCTGTTGCCCCAGGAGCCTGAAGGTGAAGGCACACACTCAGAGATTCAGGAACAGCTTCTTCCCCCTTGCCATCCGATTTCTGAATGGATATTGAACCCGTGAACACTACCTCACTACTTTTTTATTTCTGATATTTTGCACTACTTATTTTAACTGAACTATTTAATGGACACACACTTAATGTAACTCATTTTTTCCTCTATATTTATTTATCATGCATTTAATTGTATTGCTGCCATGGATACCCTCCACTGTGCATCTTTAGAAGTTCATCAACGTTTTTGGTGACATGTCGAATCTACACAAAAAAAAGTGCCTTCTTTGTGAGATCACTCTTGATGGTCCCAGCACAGTTTCTCTAAAACAAGGGTTCCCAACCTGACCCCTTGCCTAATGGTATTGACCCATGGTAGAAAAAAAAGAGTTGATAACCCTTAGCACCAAAGAATTTTCACACAACATATATGTTTAGTACAACAACCAGCAGTTTCACAGTCACTATTTTCTATACTAGCAATTTATTCTGCATATTTTGAACAGAATTCAAATTTCACTGCCCTGCTCAGATTTGAATTATTCCTTTACATTGGAGTTGTTTTTGACTATTGCCTAAATTTCCTGGTGATCTTGGACACTTACTGTTGGAAATTTCCTGTTATTTCTGTAGTGGTTTGGGGAGACCATAGACACAGGCTTTAGAATAGAAGTCTTAAATCTAGTACAAGTGCATGCTTGCATTTTTATGGCATTTCTCACTTTCCCATTGGGGAATTACTCCTTGCAGTAAGGTGTAAAACACAGCAGCAAGTTTGCATATGAGCGGCACTTTGCTCATGATGATATAATCTGCTTAATGATGCTGTACAGAGGGGAAACTATCGGCTGGAACATCCCTGTTCCTTTTTGAAGCAGTGCTCTGATTAACATCTCTGTCAAAGGGCAGCAAGGGGCAGTGGTGAATTAGCCTAGATATTTTATATTGAGGTCTCTGGAGTCGGATACTGGAAGTAAACCTTACGACTGAAAGCTGATGATGCAACCTGCACTGGGTGCTCACAAAAAATGACAGAGATGGAATTCTGTCTAAGTTACAACATCACTTTATATCTCTTCACAATTATCACCATTATGTGCCGTGTCGTATGACGTGGGCGACCGTGGTCCTTTTGATTATGATTGTTCATAACAAATTTTTCTTCAGAATTGGTTTGCCATAGCCTTTTTCGGAGCACTGTCTTTATAAGATGGGGGACCCCAGCCATTACCAATACTCTTCAGAGACAGTCTCCCTGTCATCAGTGGTCGCGTAACTGTGATATGTATCGATCTATCTGCGACCATCTACCTCCTGCTCCATGGCTTCATGTGACCCTGATCAGGGCTGGGGATGGTACTAAGCAGGTGCTACACCTTGCCCAAGGGTGACCTGCGAGCTAGTGGGGGGAAGGAGCACCTTATATCTCCTTTAGCAGAGACATATCTTCACCCCATCACCCATCCTTTCACTCTGATTAAAGTAAATTCAGAACGATGCAAAATCTAGACATATTGTGATTTGTGATGGCATGTTAGTATAACGCTATTACAGTACCAGTAACCCGGGTTCATTTCCCACCACTGTACTGGAATCCCTGATAAGAGTCTTGGTCTGAAACACCGACTCTATTCCTTTCCATTGCTGCGGCCTAACTTGCTGAGCTCCTCCAGCACTTTATGTGCGTTGCTCTAGATTTATGGCATCTGCAGATTTTCTTCTGTTTGTACCTGCATGCTAGCCTTTGTGAATAATGCACTAGGTCACCCTAAGGATGGAGTTACCTTTGACGATGGCAGATCTTATTGTCTATCTCCAATCTTTCCTGAACTAAGAAGCAACTATGAATCAACCACTCCCTTAGGATTAGAGTTCCCTAGCTTGATTAATTGGATAAATTAATCAACCTGATAAAAGTTGATAAAAGTCAGGTTGATTAATTGTGGCAGAACGGTAGCGTAATGCTTTACAGCACTAACGTTCCCAGTTCAATTCCCACTGCTGTCTGTAAGGAGTTTGTACGCTCTCCACGTGAACGTCTGCGTTTCCTCCGGGTGCTCCCACATTCCAAAGACATGCGAGCTAATAGGTTAATTGGTCACCTGGGTGTAATTGAACAGTGTGGGCTCGTGGGCCAGAAAGGCCTGTAACTGCGGTAGCTCCAAATGAAACAAAAGTAAAGTCAGGCTGTTCAGACAATAAGACTCTTGGAGTAAGAAGAGTCGAAGTAAAAGGGAACAACAATCCAGATTTTGAAGCTGTTTATCTTCAGCAAAGGGGGATGTGGTATAACAGGAGCCAAGTTTAACTAAACTGAATTATAATTTAAAACTGTCAGCTACTTTCCATGACTTCACTATTTGAATGAACTCAGGATGACTAAACAATACAGCATTCTCAATCATCCTAAATGGATCTGGAACTAGCCATCTAGGGAAGAATTGCTCAGTTAAGCTTCTCTTTCATATTTAGCAGCTCTGATATTTTAACCATTAGGCATCTGTACCAAGGAATATTAATGGGAATGTTACTTGGATTTAAATTTGATTCTAGTTCATTGGCTACTTCCTTAATAACCCTAAACACAAAATACTCTGCAGATGCTGAGTGTTCGTTAATAATCCTGTGGTTAATTGGATATACAGTAGAGACGATTCTACCTGGCTTCATCGCAGCCTGGTATGGAGCCTCTAATGGGCAGAATCACAAGGGGCTGCAGAAGGTATAGCCTCAGCCAACTCTCGCAGGCACAACCCTCCCCACTACCGAGCATGTCTTCAAGGGGCAGCACGTCAAGAAGGCGGTATCCGTCATTAAGGACCCACACCATCTTGGGCATATACTCTTAACATTACAGCCATCAGGGAGGAGGTGCAGGAACCTGAGGACCAACACTCAATGATTTGTGAACAGCTTCTTTCTCTCCTCTATTAGGTTTCTAAACTGTCTATAAACCCGTGAACACCGCCTCATAATTCAGTTTTTTTGCATTATTTATTTACTTTTGTGATTCTTAGATTTTTATGTCTTTGTACTGCTGCTGCGAAAGGACAAATTTCAGAACCAGAAACAAATTTATTATTACTGATAGATGATGTGAAAGGTGTTGTTTTGTGGCAGCAGGATTACCATATGGCAGTGATAATAAACGTGATTCTGATTCAGATATATCCCCACTTTTCTGAAATTATTGCCAATCACATAGATTTGTCTTATCACATTGCCTGATAGGGTAACAAACCACAATAATTATTTAAGCCTTTCCCAACTGTGGAAGTTACTTTAGATAAAAGTTCTGTTGTACTACTGCAGGGAATACGTCAAGTCATTATCTATAGTACCAACCCACTTGCATGATCCATAAATTCATTCTGCGCCTGAACAGTTTGCATTGGGAGAGGAGTGTCTGGTCCAGAATGAGATTAGATGGACTTTGTCAATAGGTGCAAGAGTACATTGATACGGAATTGAACTTTATTGAGTGGGTGGCATTATTCTTTTGATATCAACCCAACAGACTGATATGCATTTATATGACATTGTCTTTAGCTAGTTTTTTCAAAGGGTTTTTTTAACAATTGAAATATCAGTCAAAATGTTTGAACTTCAAAGTTCAAAGTTCAAAGCAAATTTATTATCAAAGAACATATATGTCACCATATAATACCCCAAAATTCATTTTCTTGGGGGCATTCACAGTAGAATGAAAAAAATGCAATATTATTAATGAAAAACTACACACAAAGACGGACAAATAACCCATCTGCAGAAGAAGACAAACTGTGCAAAAAAAAAAAAAATGCTCTGAATATGAGTGGTAGAATCCTTGAAAATGAGTCCATGGGTTGTGGAATAAGTTCACAACTGAGGTGAATGGAGTTATCTACTCTTCAGTAGCTGATGATTGAACTGTTCCTGATTTTGGTGGTGTAGGACCTAAGGTTCCTCCTTGATGATGGCAGCAGTATGAAGTGAGCATGACCTGGACGATGTGGTATAGGCTTATTTCTTGAGGCAGCAATGCTTGTAGATGTGCTGAATGATGGGGAGGGCTTTTCTTATGATGGACTGAGTTTTTCCATTCAAGGGCATTGGTGTTTCCATACTAGGCCGTGATGCAACTGGTCAGAATATATCTCCATTGTAGTTCTATAGCAGTTTGTAGAAAGAAAGGAATTGCCATTGTTTCTGGATGGATGCAGAGTTTTGTCCCAAAGCATCAACAATTCCTTTCCTCCCAAAGTTGCTGCTCAGTTTCTCCAGCAGATTACTTGTGATTTGTTCTACTCAAGAACTGGCAAGGCTGCTTGAATGAATATGTTATCTGAAGCCTAACTTTTCCTGATAGACAATGCAGTCTCTCAGTAGAACTCTCTCGTCCTATTGGAATAGGATGAGCCTGCAACCTCCTAACTTGACAGTGTTGCCATTGAGCCATGGGAGACACTTCAAAAAGCTTCACATTAAAAGCAACTCCGCATAGTCTTGTACTTAGTTTAAGCTGAGAGTTCAATACAACAAAGATAGAGTGAAAGAAAAAAAAAGATTAGTTTTATTTGTCCTATGTATATTGAAACCTACAGTAAAATACATCATTTTTGTCAAATCAAATGTGCAAGGATTGTGCTGGGCAGCCTGTAAGTGTCGCCAAGCTTCTGGCACCAACGTAACATGCCCACTACTCACTAACTCTAGCCATACATGTTTGGTAACGTCGGCAGAAACCAGAGCACCCAGAGGCAACCCATGCAGCCACAGCAAGAATGTGCAAACTCCTTACAGACAGTGGCAGGAATTGTACTCCAATCTTACAGCTAATGTTGTAGAGCACTGCACTAACTGCTACGCTATCGTGCTGCCCTGCAAAGTCAAAAGTACTATATTTAGATAGACCTTATATGGTTCCATCACGATGATGTAAAGTGTGCCAAGTTCATTCTGTGCTCAGTCCAAGATTTTGACTTGTACATCAATTAAAAGTAAGCAATGAATTTATATTTTCACTAGTTGAAAAACTTTGAACATTCTCTGGAAAACTTGGAACATTCTCTATGTAACTGTCACTGTTTTTCAAAAGTAATAAATTAGCCAAGGAAGATTTGGGACTTCTGAAGATCATGACCAATCACCTGGCCAAGAAAAATTTGGGACATCCGACGATCATGGCCAAACACTTTTAACCTGAATTTCTTTTATGCTTGAGTTGCCTCTTTCATTCTCACTTTCAAGAGGACCTAGCAAGAGCACAATAAAGTGAAGGCCAAGTTCTTCAATTTGACATTGAATAGGACAAAGTTGCATAGTGGATAGCATAATCCTATCACAACGCCAGTGATCCGGGTTCAATTCCTGACGCTGCCTGTAAGGGGTATGTTTTCACCATGACCATGTGGGTTTTCTCTGGATGCTCCAGTCTTCTCCCATGTTCCAGAGATGGACAGGTTGGTAGATTACTTGGAGCACTGCACTCAATTCTGGTCGCCTCACTGCAGGAAGGATGTGGAAACCATAGAAAGGGTGCAGAGGAGATTGACAAGGATGTTGCCTCGATTGGGGAGCTTCCCTACGAGAATAGGTTGAGTGAACTTTGCCTTTTCTCCTTGGAGCAACAGAGGATGAGAGGTGACCTGACAGAGGTGTACAAGATGATGAGAGGCATTGATCGTGTGGACAGGCAGAGGCTTTTTTCCCAGGGCTGAAATGGCTAGCACGAGAGAGCATAGTTTTAAGGTGCTTGGAAGTAGGTACAGAGGAGATGTCAGGGGTAAGTTTTTTATGCAGAGAGTGGTGAGCGCATGGAATGGGCTGCCGGCAGTGGTGGTGGAGGTGGAAACGATAGGGTCTTTTAAGAGACTCCTGGATAGGTAAATGGAGCTTAGAAAAATAGAAGGCTCTGAGTAAGTTTAGGTAGTTCTAAGGTAAAGACACATTTGGCACAACTTTTTAGGCTGGAGGGCTTGTATTGTGCTGTAAGTTTTTTATGTTAATTGGTCACATGGGTGTAATTGGGCGGTGTGGGCCCATTGGGGTGGAAGAACCTGTTCTCGCGCTGTGTTTCCAAATAATAAATAAAAAAACAATCTGAATTTATGTTGCCTCTTTACTATGATAAAATCTCAAGAGACTTCAAAGTTTAGTCCAAAATAAATTTATTATCAAAGTATATATATGTCACCATATACAACCCTCCTTGTAGGCATACTCAATAAATCCATAATAGAATAATAACACAATAGAATTAATGAAAGACTGCAGAGGAGAATTGATCAAGTAGAATTGTTTGTGAGCTACATAAGGAGGTGTTGAGGGTAATTATGGTCCTGGTGCACTGCATATGTTACTAGAATACTAACTCTGAAGTTAAAGATAACGTTCAGGGGACTGAGTTCAAATCTTGCAATGCCATCAGTGTAGATTACTTTCAGTTGATAATCTTTACTTTACTTTACTTTATTGTCGCCAACCAATTGATACGAGAATGTACAATCATCACAGCGATATTTGATTCTCTACTTCGCACTCTCTGAAGTACAAATTGGTAGTAAATAATAAAAATTTAAATTATAAATCATAAATAGAAACTAGAAAAGGGAAAGTAAGGTAGTGCAAAAATCTGAGAGGCAGGTCCAGATATTTGGAGGGTATGGCCCAGATCCGTTCAGCAGTCTTATCACAGATGGAAAGAAGCGGTTCCCAAATCTGGCCATACGAGTCTTCAAGCTCCTGAGCCTTCTCGCAGATGGAAGAGGGACGAAAGGTGTGTTGGCTGGGTGGGTCGTGTCCTTGATTATCCTGGCAGCACTGCTCCGACAGCGTGCGGTGTAAAGTGAGTCCAAGGATGGAAGATTGGTTTGTCTGATGTGCTGGGCTGTGTTCACAATCTTCTGCAGCTTCTTCCGGTCTTGGACAGGACAACTTCCATACCAGGTTGTGATGCACCCTGGAAAAATGCTTTCTACGGTGCATCTATAAAAATTAGTGAGGGTTTTAGGGGACAGGCCAAATTTCTTTAGCTTTCTCAGGAAGTAAAGACGCTGGTGGGCCTTCTTGGCAGTGGACTCTGCTTGGTTGGACCAAGTCAGGTCATTTGTGATATTGATTTGTGATAATCTTGAGTGCTTTTGATGGAAAGAACTGCTGTTCTTCATAAGAATGACCACAAAACTATTGGATTGCTGGAAAAGCTTATCTGCTTTGCTAATGTTCTCTGGGGTTGCAAATATGCCATCCTCATTAGATGGCATAATGCTACAGAACACTACAGCATAGATCTTTTCACCCATCCATTCTGTGCTGAAATGTTAGTCTTTCCAGTCCCATCCACCCACACCTGGGCCATAGCCCTCCATCACCCTCCAGTCCTTATACTTACCCAAATCTCTCTTAAATGTTGAAATCAAACCTGCATTCACTGCTTCCACTGGCAGCTTGTTCCAAACTCGCACCACTTTTGCGTGGAATTTTGCCTCATGTTCCCCTTAATCCTTTCACTTTTTAGCTTTAACCTATAACGTCTAGTTCTAGTCTCACCCAACCTCAGTCGGTTAAGACAAGAAAATCTGCAGATGCTGGAAATCCAAGCAACACACACAAAATGCTGGAGGAATTCTGCAGGTCAGGCAACATCTATGGAAAAGAGTAAACAGGCGACATTTCAGGCCGAGACCCTTCATCGGTACTGGTGAAGGGTCTCGGTCAGAAATGCTGACTGTTTACTCTTTTCCATAGACGCTGCCTGACCTGCTGAATTCATCCAGCATTTCATGTGTTCCTCAGTGGAAAACTCTTGCTTCTATTAAACCTATGCATACTCATTGCTTTGTATACCTGTATCAAATCTCCCCTCATTCTCTTACACTCCAGGGAATAGGCTTAATCTATTCAACCTTTCCTTATAATCAACCTTTCCTTATAACTTAGGTTCTCCAGTCCCGGCAACATCCTTGTAATTTTTCTCTGTACATTTTCAGTCCTATTGATACCTTTCCTGTAAGTAGGTCATCACAAATGTGCACACAGTACTCCAAATTTGGAAGGGGGGATGTACCCATGATGGGTTTAGGAGAGGAGTATCAGATTTACACAGTATTGGTAAAAAAAAAGCTTCAAAGGTTAGAATCAGAGCACAATCGTGATAGGTTAGGTTGTGGTATGAGAATGCCAAGTAGGGGTTCTCAGCTTTTTTTATGTCATGGACTCCTGCCATTAACTGAGGAGTCCTCTGTCCCCAGTTTGGGAACTCCTGATGCCAAGTCTGTGTATGTGTATGTATATGTATGTTTGTGTTTGTGTATGCGTATGCGTGTATAATTATGGGACAATTTACAATGACCAATGAACCTACCGACCGGTACATCTTTGGACTGTGGGAGGAAACCTGAGCACCCGGAGGAAGCACGGAGAAAAACGTGTGTGTGGTGTGTAGTGTGTAGCTGTATGCCTGGTGGTATTTTTAGGGTGTTTGTGTTTATGTACAATTGTTGGTGTATGTGTGATAATGTATTTCTTCAGGGTGTGTGTGTTGTGTCTAGTGCGATGTGTACACCTTTAATGTGTGTGCTTGAGAGAGAAGAGAAGAAAGTGAAAGAGGATTGTACGCAAGCATTTACTACTTTTATCTGGTGTCTCTCATAGACCTATTTTTAATTTGTTCCGTTCACATGGTTACCTGGGCAACCACAGGCAAATTAACTGATTAAACCTTGCTTGTTCAGGCAATTAGACTTTATCATGTATTTATTTCAAATCTAGTTCAGAGGTAAAAAAAAAGCAGCTTGCAATCCTATTAACTTGCAGACACTATTTGTAAACAGGGATGGGGAAAACTTCTTCAGATTGACAGATGAAAGGACATTAAAACTGTTACTGCTCCTGTATTTTCTCCTTGACTGGAGCTTTGCACGACGACCCCCAGTGAATGGGGCAAATTTAGCAAATGGAACTTGCCTGTAAGTGTCAAGCGAGCTGTCAGGGGTACTCATGTCATGCAATAGGTTGTTAAGGCATCAGCTTCGATGTTAGTGCCAGTGTGTCAAGGTTAGCAAAACTCCAAAGAGACATCCAAACACAAGAGATTCTGGTTGTTCTCCGATCTTGGCTATTTAGTTGAAAGATGTTTCCTCACCCATGCAAGGAGACATCATCAGTGCGCTGTTGATTCTGGTGTGTCCTCCGAATGCTTGGCCTTTACATACAGTCGACCTTCACTAATCCGACTACCTGTAATCCGGTTCCTTCGATTATCCGGCACTGATTTCAAATTTTCCATGCAACTGTAATTTCAAAATTTCCCGGGCCAGCGTACCAATCTGCCGCGGTTATGCTAGATCTGTTCACATGTTGGCACGCTCTTGTAAGCACAGACAGGCGATTCCTGCTTGTTTTTCTGCATTTATTAATATCATTGGCTCTTTTTTTAGCCCCAATTATGGCCCCAGTGAGTAAAAGAAATGCACCTCGTGCTGTGAAGAGAAAACACCGCACATTATCCATTAAAGATAAGGTTGAACTCTTGAAAAAAACTGGACAGTGGTGTATCGGTGAGAGGTTTGTCCGAGTGTTACAACATTGGCTCTTCCACAGTGTACGATATAAAGAAACAGATAGAAAAACGGCTACATTTTTTTGCTGATAGTGGCTCAAAGAAACAGATGTGTGTAAGAAAAACAATGAAAGATGGAAGAAGTTCAGAACTAGATAAAGTGCTGACAACGTGGTTTAATCTTCATGTAAGTGAAGGTGAGCTATCTGGAGATCTGGTGAAGGAACAAGCAACTTTTCTGTATAAGTTAATTCCTATACATTTACATTTACCTGTACCCTTTATTTTATCTGTGCCTGTGCAGTATATTACTTTATTAACATTTCACTTGCTACTCATTTAATATGTCTGTTTCATTTTTATCTGATTTGTACTGATTTACATGATATTTTAAAGGTATGATGAGGCGGTTAGCTATTGCTTAATGTGATCCTTCTGTAGTTCGGCATTTTTACTAATCCGGCACTCCTCAGGTCCCAGTGGTGCCGGATTAGTGAAGGTCGACCTGTACTTTTCAATCAGCGATTGGCTGTCATTTCAGAAACTCAGTTGTGATGTGAGGAGGAAATCTCATTGCTGATTGGCAGTGTGGCAGACTTTGTGCATCGTGGTCTGGAATTTTGCCCACATCGGCTCAAAACTAGGATCAAGCATTCGCAGGGCACAGCAGAATCAACAGTGCTCTGACAACGCCACCGCACATGGTGACGGGACTTTTGCAAGTAAATTGCCAAGATCAGAGAACAACTCACCACATTCTGCAGACGCTGAAAATCCAGCGTAACGCACACAAGATGCTGGAGGAACTCAGCAGGTCAGGCAACATCTATGCAAAAGATTAGAGTCAACGTTTCGGGCCGAGACCCTACATCATTACTCCACCAAATTTATTATTCTGAGCTGAACTATTATTCTGCCCAGTCCCATTGACTTGAAACTGGGCCCGTGAATATAAACATTTCACCTTTCACCCTTAACCCATGCATAGGACCAGAATTTGGCTGTTCAGCTGATTCAGTCTGCTCTGCCATTCCAACCTGCCTGTTATGTAAAGCCTGATTTATACTTCTGCGTTAACTGGACACCATAACCTATGCAAGTGACTTATGCGCGTTGTCAGCATTTATACTTGCGCATTGGTGTGTCTGTGTTGGTCTGCAATTTGTGCAAGTCACGCATGTGTACACACCTGCCCGTGCAAGTCTTCATGGTCATGGTAGTCTTTCTCGGGATAAACAAGAAGCGAGCGAGCGTCTTTTTTCGTAAAAGCGAAATATGTCCTCCATAATTTCGGATTTCTGTAAAGCTTTATGGAAAGCATTGCAGCCAGAGTTCCTTCCCTGCCCCTCAGTCACCCAATGGGAAGCTATTGCAGTGTAGGATGAAATGCGATGCTACCAAGTGGACCAATCACAGCTGTTGCGTTCTGCGTTGCCGCGACGCGCGGTTACATTTTGGGAGAGGTGCGCATTGTAGCAACGCAGGCTCTGGCGTAGGGATCCGCGTCGACTTTGCATAGGGTTTGTGGTGACGCAGTACTTAGGGCGTCGCGTTGATGCAGAAGTATAAATCAGGCTTTACCCCTCTCTATCTCATTCTCCTGCTTTCTTCCCGTAACCTTTGATGCCCTTACTAATCAAAAACTTATCATTATTGATTTTAAGTGTGCAGTTCTGTGCAAAAGTCTTAGGCACATATATATATATCGCTAGGGTGCCCAAGAATTTTGCATGGTACTGTAGTAATCGTAAGTATTGCGCTGTACTGCTGCTGCAAAAAAAAAACAAATTTCAGCACATATGTGAGTGATGGTAAACCTGATTCTGATATAGGTCTGTGTTGTGGACTGAGAGCGGGAAGAGGGCAGGGAGAGGGCATTGTGGTTGGGAACAAGAAGCACTAGAGAGACATTCTGTAAAAATCAGTGAGCGAATTGTTTGGAATCAAATTACCTTGTCTGGTGTTTCAGAGCTGGGTGTGTCTGCACCCATGCCTCTCTCCCCACCCCACCCCTGCCACTCCTTCTCTGCCACCTGGCCCACACCCCTGCCCTGGTGCCCCAACCTCACCATTCCCAACATCCTTTGCTCCTGTCGGATTTACAAACTCACTCTCTGCTGCACATTGACAAAGACAGTACTGTGCAAAAGTCTTAGGCACCCAGACTATATATAGATACGCATCGAAGAATTTTGCACAGTATTGTACCAGATGACATGGCCTCTACTGCTGTCTATGGCAATGAATTCAGAGATTTTCCACCCTCTAAAAAAAGACTGCTTGCATTTACCCTGTCTATATCCCTCATCTTTTGTGTACCTGGTGAGCTAAATTCTGTTACTGTGTGCAGTAGACTGCAGATATAATTTTTTGTTTTTTTTTGTCTGAAAGGGCAAAAGAAGGGCAGGATTTGTGGAACATGTTTCATTCATTCAATCTGATGTATGTGTAGGTGAATCTGTCATTTAGGTTTGGTAGGGTATGACATTTTTCAAAACGCTGTGACATAGTGCTATGGAAGCCTTATGAGTAAGAATTTCACCCTCCGCAGGATTTAAAGGAGTCTACAAGCGCACCAGAGTAAAGCAGCCAGTATAATCAAAAACCCTACCCACCCCAGACATTCTGTTTCCTCCCCCCTTCCCATCAGGCAAAAGTTATAAACACTTGAAAGCACATACCTGGCAGCCCAGTCGAATTGGGAACGAGAGAGGAGGCGACTCACCGGCCCTTCAGTGAGATTTTAAAAAGGAGTCACTGAGTCGTGGCTGAAAGAAGATTACAGTTGGGGGCTTAACATCCAAGGATACACATTGTATCGAGTGTGTATCTGGTATCTGGTATCCAGGTAAAAGAATTCATGGAATAAGTGCCGTCGCTGAGGATGGGAGACCAAAGTAGTTTTAGTTTATTGGCAAGCATAGGGTTAAAAATCAATAAAACACCACAGATGCTGTAAACCTGAGAATAAAACAGAAAATTCTAGAGACACAAGAGATTCTGCAAATCTGAAAACATTGAGCAATGCATACAAAATGCTAGAGGGACTCATCAGGTCAGGCAGCATCTATGCAGGGGAATAAACAGTTGATGTTTTGGGCCGAGACCTTTAATCCTGATAAAAGATTTCTGCCTGAGGCATCGACTGTTTATCCCCCTCCTTAGGAAAATCTGGAACTGGTCAGCAGTTGGGACAGTGTCTGGAAAGAGAAGCAGAGTTCAAAGTTCAACGTTGAGGCTTTAGATTAGAACCTTGGAGAGAGGAAAAAATAGGGTCATTAGTTTAAGTAACTGGTAGAGAGATTAGAGGGAAGAAGAGGAAAAGGTTTATAACCCAGAAGGTGCCAAGGTTCTGTAACTCAATGGACTCATGGACTGAATAGCTGATTTATGTATTTGTAATCCTTTGTAAATATTACTTGTAAAGTGTCCATATGTGCATCAAAACACAAATGTACTGATTATTAAAACAAATCCTACAAAATGTGCAATCTGTTTATAATGTGTTTTTAATGTTTTATTCCTACCCTTGTGTTGAACACATAGAACAAAGAACAGAGAAATCAGGCCCTTCAGCCCACAAAGTTGGGCCGACCATGTAACCTACTCCGGAAACCTACTCTAGAAACTGCCTAGAAATTCCCTACCACATACCCCTCTATTTTTCTAAGCTCTATGTACCTATCTAAGAGGCTCCTAAAAGGCCCTATTGTATCTGCTTCCACCACTACCTCTGCCAGCAGTGCACGTTCAGTATTTAAATAAGTTATTTGCTTTCAGCCACATCACAAAAGTGGCGTTTTTGAGAAATAACATTCTTACACTCAATGGCCACTGCTTTAGGTATACCTGTATACCAGCTCATTAACGGAAATATCTAATTTACCAATACTATGGCAGCAGCTCAATGAATCAAAGCGAGCAGACATGGTCAAGAAATTCAATTGTTGTTCAGACCAAACATCAGAATGGGGGAAGAAATGTAAACTGGGTGACTTTGACTGTGGAATGATTGCTGGTGCCAGATGGGGTGGTCTGAGTATCTTAGAAACTGCTGGGATTTTCACACACAGCAGTCCCTGGAGCTTACAGAGAATGGAGTGAAAAACAACAAGGTATATAAGAAACATCCAGTGAGCAGCAGTTCTGTGGGCAAAGATGCCTTGTTAATGAGAGGTTAGAACATAATAGACAGACTGGTTCATGCTGACTGGAAGGTGACAGTAACTCAAATAATCAAGCATTACAAGTGTTGTGTGCAGAATAGTATCTCTGAACCTTGAAGCAGCAGATGACCGTGAACTTACACTCTGTCACCACTTTATTAGGCATGGAAGGCACCTAATAAATGACCACTGTGTGCATGTCAGATTTGTGTGTGTAAGTTACACTATCCAGTCACTTATCTAAGCTACTAAGGCAAAGTATTGGTAAGTTTTACCCAAACAAAATTCTGTGGCGTTGTGTTTGAAGGTTTGTTGAAGTGGAACCTACTGTGTGTTGGGCCAGAACTGGAGCAATGGTATCTTTTTCAGTTCTATTGTCTGTTTTTCATTGGAAGTCAGTAATACTCCCTCGGAAAATGAGTTCAATTTTCTAGCCTTTATTTTGCAATAGTGCTTTCGAAGACAGATGTTGAAAGAGGAATTGCTATCAAAGAAGGTTTGTTACTGCTTATCAGTTTTAGTTATACCTGCTCTCTGCACTTTTGGGTCAGTGGTGGAAGTCCAGTTGTGCAGTTTCCTAACAATGAGGGCTTTATGACCACTAGATTCAGCCAACGCTGAGTCATGACTTCATGGGCAGGAATAGGATCAATGTCAAGGTTCAAGGTTCAGGGTTGTTTAATGTCATTTCCAGTACACAAGTATAAAGGAGAACTAAATTATTTATTTATTTACCTATTGAGATACAGCGCAGAATGAGCTCTTCCGGGCCTATTGATCCCCTGATTTAATCCTAACCTAATCAGAGGACAATTTACAATGACCAACCAGTACATCTCTGGACTGTGGGAGGAAACCAGAACATTCAGAGGAAACCTACACGGTCATGGGGAGGATGTACAAACTCTTTACAGGTCAACACTCACAACACGCTGGAGGAACTCAGCAGGTCGGGCAGCATCCGTGGAAAAGATCGGTCGATGTTTCGGGCCGGAAACCTTCGTCAGGACTGAAGAGGGAAGGGGCAGAGGCCCTATAAAGAAGGTGGGAAGGAGAAGGCTGGTAGGTTCCAGGTGAAAAACCAGGAAGGGGAAAGATAAAGGAGTGGGGGAGGGGGAGCAGGGAGGGGATAGGCAGGAAAGGTGAAGAAGGAATAGGGGAAAACACAATGGGTAGTAGAAGGAGGCGGAACCATGAGGGAGGTGATAGGCAGCTGGGGGAGGGGACAGAGTGACATGGGGATAGGGGAAGGGAGGGGGAGGGAATTACCGGAAGTTGGAGAATTCTATGTTCATACCAAGGGGCTGGAGACTACCTAGACGGTATATGAGGTGTTGCTCCTCCAACCTGAGTTTAGCCTCATCATGGCAGTAGAGGAGGCCATGTATGGACATATCTGAATGGGAGTGGGAAGCAGAGTTGAAGTGGGTGGCTTCTGGGAGATCCTGTCTGTTGTGGCGGACGGAGCGGTCCCCCAATCTGCATCGGGTTTCACCGATGTAGGGGAGGCCGCACCAGGAGCACCGGATGCAATGGATGACCCCAACAGACTCACAAGTGAAGAGCAGGTAGTGGTGGGAATTGTTGCTCTGGATCCAATGCAGCTCAAAAATAAAGCACAATAAGACAAAAAACAGAATAATAAAAAATGTCAAAATAAATATCAATACGGAAAGCGTCAAAGTAACTTTATTATTGAAGTGTGTGTATGGTACCATTTACTACCCTGAGATTCATTTTCTTGCAGTCATTCACAATAGAACAGAGAAATGCAATAGAATCGATGAAAAACTACACACGATGACTGGCTAACAACCAATGTGCAAAAAAAAAGACAAAAATATGCAATTAAGAATAAATCAGTACTTAAAAATAGTACTGAGAAGATGAATCATACAATAGAGCCCTTGAAAGTGAGCCAATTTATTGGGGATCAATTTCTCCTCCCTCACAGATTTTGAGGGAAAATTGTTACCTGTTTGTAAAAAAAAACCTCAGCTCCTCAAATGGTTAAACAAAAATGCCAAAGTTCCTTTGACTTGGTGGCTGTAACATATCGGTAGTACAGTATTCAGCAGCTGTGCAAAGTGCTTCAGTCCGCTGGGAGCAAGATGCAGAGCACACTGCTGTAACAGACGGGCTCAGTGCTAGCAGTTCCTCACTTGCCCTCATCTTTAACCTAACCTGCTGCTTAAAGTAAACCACGAAACTGGCATTAAGACATCCAGATGCCTCAGAACATCTCTAACCTGTCAGTTAAGCGCTGTTCTGAAATGTGCCTGGTGTTGCAATGCAGGAAACAAGGCAGGTAATCTGCACAGAGCAACTCCCATGATTGATGCTGTGGTAAATAATGAGCAACACAGGCAGAATGCTGGAGGAACTCATCAGGCCAGGCGGCTTCTCTGGAAATGAATAAACATAAGTGAGCAATTTCAAAATCCTGAGTGTCAACATCTCTGAGGATCTATCCTGGCCCAGTGACAAAGAAGACACACAACAACGACTATCTTTCATTTGGAGTTTGTGGAGCTTTGGTATGTCACCAAAGTCAATCGCAAATTTCTACAGATGTACCGTGGAGAGCATTCTAACTGGCTACGTCGCCGTCTGGTATGTGGGGGAGCGGGGAGGGAGGTGTTGCTACTGCTCAGGATCGAAGTAAACTGCAGAAAGTTGTGAATAGTCATTCCATCGTGGGCACTAGGCTCCATAGATTCCAGGACATTTTCAAGGAGCGATTCCTTAAAAACGTGTCAGCTATCAGTAAGGGCCGCACCAGTCAGGACATGCCCTGTTCTCATTGCTACCATCAGGAAGGAAGTACAGGAGCCTGAAGACACTCACTCAGCGATTCAGGAACGGCTTCTTCCCCTCTGTCATCGGATTTCATTAAACGCATGAACACAACCTCGCTACTTTTTTAACACTGCTTATTTAACTTAAGTATTATATATAATTCACGGTTTATATTATTATGTATTGTGTTGTATTGTTGTCGCAAAAAGCAATAACTTTCATCACATATGCCGGTGATACTAAATCTGATTCTGATTCGGACATTGGGTCGAGCCCCTTCATCAGGACTGCTGCTCGACCTGCTGAGTTCCTCCTGCCCTCTTCAGCGTGTTGTTCAAGATTCAAGATTGTTTACTCAGTACACAAGTAAAGAAGAACACAATGGTTGTTACTTCTGATCTGATGCAGCATAAGAAACACAATAATCATTGAAAAAAGCCCGCAGTGATATAAATAAAAAAGAATCCTAAAAAACACAAACGCAAGCTGTTGAGTGTGGCCGTAAGTACATGAGGTTTCCAGCATCTGCAGGATCTCTTACGTTTGTGGTAAATAATAGATTTTTTCAGGAGTGATCTATCTTGTTTTGAGGATAAATATTGACCAGTTAAGCAAATCCCTTTCTTTGAACTAATACATGGATTATCCTTTATCACCTGCTCAGAGACCAGGTTGGCTGCAGTTTGAAATTCAGTGAAATAATGGCAGTATCATGCTTCCTCAGTTCCATGCCAAGATTGTCAGCCTGTATTTTTGGTGGTGGGATATTAGATATCTTGAGATCTCGTGCAAGTTCTTTTTTAAACTGAATCCTTTTGGGGGGTTTTGCTTTAGTAGGGTTTTCCACTTCAATGCAATTTACAGAGTTTGGGTGAGCTTGGATTGTTTTCTCTGCAGTTTGGAAAACTATTAAAGTCAGGCATTGTAGATAATCAGAGCAACACACATAAAATGCTGGAGGAAATCAGCGGGTCAGGGAGCTTCGATGGAATTGAATAAACTGTTGACATTTTGGGCTGAGACCCGTTGTCAGGACTGGAAAGGAAAGGGGAAGAAAAGCCAGAATAAGAAGGTGGGGTAGGGAAAGGAACACAATCTATAAGGTGATAAGTTAAACCAGGTAGGTGGGGAGGGGGATAAAATAACAAACTGGAATATGATAGGTGGAAAAGCCGGAGAAAAATGAATCTGATAGGAGAGGAGGTTGGACCATGGGAGAAAGGGAAAGAGGAGGGGCACTGGGCAGAAGTGACAGGGAGGTGAGGAGAAGAGAAGTGGCAAGAGGGGGGCCAGACTGGGGAACTGAAGAAGAGGGAAGGTGCTGGGGAAAGTGAAATTACTGAAGTTAGGGGAATCAATATTCACGCCATCAGGTTGGAGGCTACCCAGACAGAAATCAGGTATTGCTCCTACAACCTGAGAGTGGCTTCATCGTGGTTGTAGAGGAGGCCATCGACAAGCATGACAGGATGGGAATAGGAATTAGAATTAAAAGGGTTGGCCACCTGGAAATCCTGCTTTTGGTGGACTTCAGATAATTCGAGTCTTCTTTTCCTAGGATGGAAATGGCAAATACTAGAAGGTATTGTTTTAAGGTGAGAGGGGGAATATTTAAAGATAGTTTTTGAGGCAAGTCTTTTTCACACTGAGAGTGGTATGTGGCTGGAACATGCTCTAAATGAGGTAGTGCAATAGTTAAGAGGCACTTAAACTTAAAGTTCAAAGCAAATTTATTATCAAAGTACATATCACCATATGCAACCGTGAGATTAATTTTCTTGTGGGCATAATCAATAAATCTATAGAATAAAAACCATAACAGCATCAATGACGATCATGTGAACAGGCAGGGAATGGAGAGGTAAACTGAATGAAGGCAGATATGCAGCTTAAAGTTGGCAGAATGGAAAACAGAGAGAAGGTGGACCGAAAGGACTGTTTATATATTGTACTGTTCTGTGCGGTGCCATCCAGTCTTAGTCTAGTAGCTACTTAATTTATGGCTCTGTGTAAGCCACATGTTAGTGATTTTTCTGAACTGTGACACCACACTATGATCCGGGAGCAGATTGGTGGGAGTCAGTAGTTTAAATAGTTCGGCACAGACTAGATGGGCAGAAGTGCCTGTTTCTGTGCTGAACATTTCTATGACTCTATGACCCTAAAAGAGGGACAAGATGAACTACACATCCATGCCACTATCAGAGAGAGGAAGATCATTGCAGATGAGTAACTAATATGGTAGGAAGGTGGGAGGGATGGAGAGAAATGGACTGGACACTGCCAATTCTGGAAATCAAACGCTGACTCAGTCTTCCAACTCTGAAACATAAAACTCATTTTATCTCCCAGCTGTTCACCAAGAAATCCAAATTAACATTAAAGCATACTTTATGCACAGAGCAGGTTTTAGTATCCGATTATAAAAAGATAAATGTAAGCCTTACGGGAGGTTTTAACTTTCTGATCTGGCTTTTGTTAAATGTTGCGAATCAGCTCAAATTTGAATCAACATCTCAGGATTTATTTCAAGCTGGCAGCATGCCAGAATTTTATTTCCTAATTGTGTATTTTTTAAAAAATATATTGGATGATAATAGCACAGTTGGAATGCTGTGGCAGAGAGAGATTGAACAAGTCGTACGTTCTGAAACAGGAGAAAATAGGATTTGTTTCCTTGCAGTTCACTTTCGTTGCTGTAGGTTCAAGTCCTTTACTTTCTGTGGGCTCTCGCCATTCAGGCTTTGCAATGCTTAGTATTAAAACAGTGAAAGCTTTTCATGTCACTAGCTCATAGAGTAATGCAGTACAGAAATGAATTCTTCTGCCCAACTCGTCCATGCCAACAAGGTCCTAGTGCGAGGGGTGACCCGGTGCTTGGACAATTTAAACACCAGCCTGGATGGATTGAAAAGGCAGGGTGTTGGGGACCAGAGGAGAATTTTGCTTGCCGCTCTGTGACATTTACTCTGCTCTCCGCAGCACTGAGGCTGTGGCTGACTCCAGCTACACAAGGTTTCGTGATGATTTGCCCTACCGTGTGATAACTGAGGCTGAGTTAAAGTTAGAGTTTGGCTTATCAGGCCGGTGCTTATGCCGGTTTCCGTGGTGTGAAGCAACTCAGAGTTCGAGACTCCCCCCCACCCCCGGATAGGACACGAGGTTAATCACCAGCATTTTGCTGGTGCCCATTTTCAGCTGGGTGGACTGGTTAAGTGCCTTGCTCAAGGATACAACATGCTGCCTCGGCTGGGGCTCGAACTCACGACCTTCAGATCGCTAGTCCAACGCCTTAACCACTTGACCATGCACCACACAACTGAAGCTGAGGCTGTGGCTTACTCTGGCTGCTCCAGGCTCTGTGATGATTTGCCCCGCTGTGTGATGATCTAAGGCTGAGGCTCTGTGATGAACTGAGGCTGAGGCGGTGGCCTACTCTGGCTGCTCCAGGTTTCATGTCTACGGTCTCACTTCCATTTTGAATGCTGGTGCTCTCTTTTTTTGTTTGCATGATTTGTGTTTTTTTTCCTCTCTCTGTGTATTGGGTGTTTTTAGTTTTTTTTAATGGGTACTTTTGTACTTCTTGTTTTGTGGCTGACTCTAAGGAAATGAATCTCAAGGTTGTATAATTTATAATTAATATGATAATAAGTGTACTCTCACACCATTCCCGTTTCCCCTGACTTTCCACCTAACTTACCCTTCTCACCTGGAATCATCCATCATCCGCCAGCTCGAGCTCCTCTTCCTCCCATTCCTCCCCTCTTCAATTCTGCTTTCTGCCCCCTTCCTTTCCAGCCCAGAGGAAGTCTTGGCCCGAAATGTTGACTGCTCAGTCCCTCTGTAGATGCTGTCTGACCTGCTGAGTTCCTCCAGCACTTTGTGTACATTGCTCCATTATTATCACTAAGTCAGTGAGGTAAAATGCTTCTCCAAGAAAGACTTTGGCTGGCAACTCTCCTGATTCATCTCAGAGACATCAGTGACTTATGACGGGAACTCAAGATTACTGGATAACATAGGGAAAAGTCTCTCAGCTATCATGCAAGTAATTTGGTTGACAAATCATCAGAGGAGCGGCATCTTCTGTCATCACGTGCTGGATCATAGGATTCACCATTCAATTTTACTCGCTGGCTGTAACGTGTGGTGAAGGGAAATTGTATGAATATAATATTTTCAGTCTTCCTCGGGACACGCATGACCGGCCCAGTTATATCAGACTATTCAGAGTGGAAAACCAGAATCAGGCTTATTGTCACATATGATGTAAAATTTGTGGTTTTGTGGTCACAGTACAGTGCAAGACAGAAAAATACTAGAAGATACAAATTAGATGGACAGGTTGATAGATAAATAGATACGTCCAGGAATGTACAAGATCCCTTAAAATTCTACTGCCTGCATTGCCCACTAGGAGTCTGTCGGCTGAAGGGTCTCTAAGTTAGGAGCTGTAACCTGGATCCATAGGTGGAGTGGTAAATAGTTAAATCAGTAAGCTTGTTGCAATTCTTGGTTTAAACCCCTTGTTATAAGTTACCACAGCTTTTGTGCTGAAGCTATAAAGTAGTCATTTGAAACTTTGGACCCCATATGTCCTCAGTTTAATTTTCCCAGATAATCTAAGGCAGCTCTGCTTATGTAAATTTTATTTATTTATTTATTGAGATGTAGCTTGGAATAGGTCTACATCCTTTCTGCACTGCCCAGCAGTCCCCTGCCTTAATCCGAGCCAAATCACAGGACAATTTACAATGACCAATTTACCTACCTACTGGTACATCTTTGGACTGAGTGAGGAAACTGGAGCTCTGGAGGAAGCCCACGAGGTCACGGGGAAAATGTACAAACTGCTTACAGGCAGCAGCAGGACTTGAACCTGAGTCACCTGTACTGTAAAGAGTTGTGCTAACCACTGCACGACTGTGGTGCCCGTGGGTCTGTACTCCACAGAAATTCTTTGTAAACCACCAAAAATGGGCTGAAAGAATGGAGAGTTAGCTTGGGATACCAGAGAAGTCACCTACTGTCTGTCCCGGCTGGGATTAATAATGTGGCAGATGTGTTATGAGAACATCATATCCCCTTCAGAACGTGCTGATTTTGGCATTGATTTGTGGTAAAACTGATGACCACCATGCTCCATCTGAAGAACAATTCTTTGGGTTTGGAGGTTGTTGGAGGTTTCCCATTGCTCAGTTTCAAACCTTTACTCTGTCCTAATTTCCAGTTTTATTAGCCGCAATGTCGGTGAGTGTCTCCTCATCGGCTAAGGGGAGGAGCCCTGGCTTCTAGTTCCTCATTTCATATGTTACCCATCCTGATTCACACCACATCCTATTCACTAGACTGTAAGAACATAAGACATGGGAGCAGTATTCAGACATCCCACCCTGCAAAAACTCATTTCAGGGAGGTAGCACCATCGATTTGCGGGAGACTCCCGGAACTTCCGGGAGAGGTGGGATGTCTGCAATAGAGTAGCTCCTTAGCAGCTAGCCAGCTAGTTTAAATAACGTTAGCTTTGTTAATGAACGAATGACACCTGTTAAACTCACTTCAACGTGTCTTTTACAGTCTTAACCCACCATGGGCAATAGAAAAGTCACTGTTGCAAACAGTGCAGTAAAGAACACTGTCATTATTTTTGACCCCTATTAGGCAGGGGTACACTTTAGTGTAGTCTGGGGTGACGTGCGTTTTATATTTTCTTTTTTTTTTGGAACACTCTGCCATGGCGCTCGCTTGCTGTCTCTCTCTCTCTCTCTCTCTCTCGTGTTCTCTCTTGCTCTCTCTCTCTCTCGCTCGGTCTCAAAAAAATCGATTTCCGGGATATTGTATATAATTTGTGGGCATCAGGGAGCCACTATCAATATGCGGGAGAGTCCCGGAACTTCGGGAGAGGTGGGATGTCTTAGTATTATCCACTCGGCCCATCCAGTCTGCTCCAACATTCCATCATAGCTGATTTATTATCCCTCTCAACACCATTCTTCTGCCTTCTCCCCGTAACCTTTGACACTTTACTATTCAAGATCTCATCAGCCTCTGCTTTAAATATATTCAATGACTTGGCCTCCACAGGTGCCTGTGGTAATATATTCCACAGATTCACCACCTTCTAAAGAAATTCCTCCTTATTTTTGTTCTAAAGGGTAGTCCTTGTATTCTGAGGCTATGCCCTCTGGTTTTCGACGCTCCTTCCATAAGAAACATTATCCCCGCATCCACAATATTTCGGTCTTTCAATATTCAAGACATTTCGAGGAGATCCCCTGTCAGTCTTCAATACTCCAGTGAGTACAGGTGTTCCCGTTTACCTCCTCTGGACCCTCTCCACTGCCAGCACGTTGTTTTTTGGATAAGGGGCCCAAAACTGTTCACAATATTCACCTCTCTGGCTTTTGAATTCACCACACTTCCATTTTCATCTGGTTCCACTTCTCACTTGCCAGTTCATGCCCCTTCCCCTCCCCCACTCCCACCTTCTTCCCCATTCCTTTCCAGTCCCGATGAAGGATCTCATTCCAAAACATTGACTGTTTATTCCTTTCCATGGATACTGCCTGACCTGCTAAGTTACTCCAGCATTTTGTGTGTGTTGCTCTGGATTTCCAGCAGAATCTCTTGTGATCATTTTTTTAATTTGCCTCTCAAATTCTCCATGGGCACTGATCTCTGTCTATCCCTACACCCACCTCCAACATTATAATCCTCCAAGAGAGATATGCTCCTCTAATATCAATCCATTGATAATCCCTGCATTTAATTGCTCCCCCATTTGGGGTTATTCCTCTATTGCCAATCTCTGGAATTTAAACATCTTGCTGCTTCATCTCTCTTTTCCTCTTTTATGAGGTTTCTTACAGTCTTCCAATTCTCAGTTACCTGCCCTATTCTGCAGGGAATTGTTAAATTGTATATATGACAACGTTCTGATCGTCAAGATTCAAGATAGTTTAATGTCAATTCTAGTACTTTGGTATAAAGGGGAACAAAATAATTGTTGCTTTGGATCTGATGCAGCACAATAAGAATAAGAACACAATAATAAATAAAAAATAAATTAAAAAAACACAAGATAGCTTATTTACACAGATTGATTGTATGTCCGTAAAGTGACGTTAGGCACAGGATTGTCTGTACACAAGGTGACTGACAGGGAATGATAAATTAGTGATGATAGGGTTAGTGGTTTGGTAAGTTAGTGAGTGGAGGTGTTGATCGCCCTTATTGGAAGAGCTGATGGATTGTGCAACATTTTTTTAAGCTGCAGCAGTTGGTGTAGGTTTTATTTCCATATTTGGCCAGGATTGTTGCAATCATTTTCTGACCTGCTGAAATCTGAATCCTATATCCATTTCCCTTCATTGTCATCCAGACTTCATCACTGTATGGAGGACACGGAACTCAGTTCACTGTTTACTCAGGAATGTTTTATTTGCGATTCACAGTCCTTGCTAAATTTCTCATTGAAAGTAATCAAATATTGACGACTAGAATACAAAAGTGACGATGTAATGCTGAGGGTTTGTAAGGCATTGGTCAGACTGCTCTTGAAGTTCTGTGTGACGTTTTGGGCACCTTGTCGAAGAAAAGATGTTCTGGCATTGGAGAGGGTCCAAAGGAGATTCACATGAATGATCCCTGGAGTGAAAGAGTTAACGTATCAGGAGTGTTTAATGGCTCTAGGCCTGTACTTTCTGGGGTTCAGAAGAATGAAGGGAGGTTTCATTGAAACCTATTAAATGTTGAAAGGCCTGGATAGAGTGTACGTGGAGAGGAAGTTTTCTAAAGTGGGGGAGTCTAAAATCAGATGGCACAGCCTCAGAATAGAAGGATGCCCCTGTAGATTGGAGAAGAGGGCGAACTTCTTTGGCCAGAGGATAAGCCTTTGGGTATATTTAAAGCAGAGGTTGATGGGGAAAATAAATCAGCCATGATGGAATATTGAAGCAGATTTGATGGGAAGAATGGCCTGATTCTTATAGTCTCCCTGACATTACACACAGCTCCCTTCTCCATACCTTGTCTAGACTCAAGGCAACAGTTTTTCATGTGCACGAGGTAACAAACTACTTGCATGCTCTCAGTTGCTGCTGAAGTTTACAATGTCAAGTTCATGGTTAAAAAAAGATCATTTGCATGATGGCAAAACAACACACCCACTGATGTGAACCAGAATTTCCAGTCAAACGCATTGTTCGCTGTGAAAATTTGGCAGGAAATTTGCTCCAGGGCTTGTACACTTGAAGTTCAAATAAAGAACGGCGTAATGTTGCACAAAAAGGGGCTAGAGAGAGCCCCAGCAGAAATCGACACCGATTGATGGAATTTTAAGTGTTCATTGGATCCTGTGTTCTTGTAAATTGGACTATAGCAGCTGCTGAATTTGGTGTTGCAGCCAGTTTTGCTTCAGGGTCATGATGATAAAGGTAATCAAAAAGTTCAGTGGCTTTCAACTCAGTTCTCCGTTCTCTGAACGTGTTGTTGCAGGTCACTGGCTGAAAACTGGAAAGCTAGACTGAGGCCAAGGCCTCAAGGCTGAAATAGAGTGGACATTTCCTATAGTGAAGGAGTCTCGGATCAGTAGGCACAGCCTCAGAATAGAGGGACATCCTTTAAGAGCAGAGATTAGAAGAATTTATTTATTTATTTTTCTGTTTGTTTATTTATTATTATTATTTATTTTGTATTTGCACAGTTTGATTTCTTTTGCACACCTAGTGGGTGTAGTTATTCATTGATCCTGTCATTATTATTAGTTACTTTATACTTTATTGTCGCCAAACAATTGATACCAGAACGTACAATCACCACAGTGATATTTGATTCTGCGCCTCCCGCTCCCTGGATTACAAATCGATAGTAAATATTAAAAATTTAAATTATAAATCATAAATAGAAAATAGAAAAATGGAAAGTAAAGTAGTGCAAAAAAAACCGAGAGGCAGGTCTGGATATTTGGAGGGTACGGCCCAGATCTGGCTCAGGACCCGTTCAGCAGTCTTATCACAGTTGGAAAGAAGCTGTTCCCAAATCTGGCCGTACGAGTCTTCAAGCTCCTGAGCCTTCTCCCGGAGGGAAGAGGGACAAAAAGTGTGTTGGCTGGGTGGGTCGTGTCCTTGATTATCCTGGCAGCACTGCTCCGACAGCGTGCGGTGTAAAGAGAGTCCAAGGATGGAAGACTGGTGTTTGTGATGTGCTGCGCCGTGTTCACGATCTTCACGATATTTATTATATTATGGATTTATTGAGTCTGCCTACAAGAAAAAGAATCCCGGGATTGTATATGGAGACATATTAAACTTTGAATTTCGTTGGCCAGAGGATGATGAATCGGTGGAATTCATTGCCACAGATGGTTGTGGAGGACAAGTCATTGGGTGTATTTAAAGTGGAGGTTATTGATTAGCTGCAGCGAGAGGGCAGGCGAATAGAGTTGAGAAGGATAATAAATCAGCCATGGTGGAATGTCAGAGCAGATTTGATGGGATAAACGGCCTAATTCTGCTCCTATATCTTATAAGATGTAGGAGCAGAATAAGTCCATTTAGCCCATCATTTTTTTGTGGATGATATTTTTTCTTCATACTTGCATTCTCCTGCCTTCTCCAGTAACCCTTAAACTCCTTAACAATGAAGAGCCTATCAGTCTCTGTTTTAAATGCATCCAGTGACTTGGCCTCCACAGCCAGTGGGATGGGAATTCCACAGATTCACCGTCCTCTGTCTTAAGAAATACTTCCATATCTCAGCTCTATAGGAATACTCTTTATTCTGAGATTGTGCCTTCAGATGTTAGACTCTTCAACTATTGGAAACATTGTCTTTACATCCACTCTATCCAGGCCTTTCAATATTTGAATATCAAATGACTGGAGTAGATTGGTGTCCATTCAGGAATAGGTAATCTGGTTTGGCAAACATGCCCTCTTGCTAAAGGCAAAAGTAATTCAGATATTCAATATTACTATAATATTTTTGCATTTTCTGCAGTTATTTTAAACCTTTTCCTTTCAAGATCACATGGATGCATTTACAGATCTTAAAGTTTTGATTTAAGTCAGAGAACTTGGGAGACAAAGTGATGCAGCAGACTTTAACACTGTAATCAGTGAGTTGTTTGCTTTTCTTGGTCTCCCTTCTCACTGTGAAAGGGGGACAGCTCTCTGTCCCATTATTAGGGAGAGGAAGAGCCTGTGGCACGTCGAGTTACTGGATGAATGATTAGCTGATCACGGTTTCTCTTGGGGGCTTTGCTATTGCTTGCTTGGTGGGTGCTTTTTTTTGTTGAAGTAAGTGGGGCAGGAGGTTGTTGCCTTACTGCTGCTTGTGTGGGGGGGATTTGGGATTCGAACATTTTTACTGTCATTCGTTCTTTGGTGCAATCTTCTGTTTTCATGGATGTCTACAAAGAACAAGAATTTCAGGTTGTATATTATATACATTCTCTGATACTAAAAGAGCTATTGAACTATTGATTTGTCACATGTATTGTGAATTAAAGTATTGAAACATAGAGTGAAATGTGTAGTTTGCATCAACGACCAACGCAGTCTGAGAATGTGCTGGGGGCAGCCCACAAGTACGAGAAAATCTGCAGTTGCTGGAAATCCAGAGCAACAGACACAAAATGCTGGAGGAACTCAGCAGGTCAGGCAGCATCTATGGAAATCTTTCAGGCTGAGACCCCATTAGTCCTGATGAAGGATCTCACCCTGAAACATTGGTTGTTTACTCTTTCCCATGGATGCTGCCTGGCCTGCTGAGTTCCTCCAGCATTTTGCATGTGATACAGCAGCTCACAATTATTGGCGTGCTTCTGGCACCAGCATGGCATGCCCACAACCCGTTAACCCTGACCTGTACATCGTTAGAGTGTGGGAAGAAACCAGAGAATTCAGAGGAAACCAGTTTGATCATGGGGAGAACAAACAAACTGCTTACAGACAGCAGCAGGAACTAAACCCCAATCTTCTGATCACTGGCATGTAAAACAATGTGCTAATGTTACGCTACAGTGCCACAATTATCCGTTGCTAGAAACATTTCATCTCAGTGTAGCATTGGTTGGAATCCTTTTTCTGGGCATTGCTGGAATACCTTCCTGGATGATTTTGAGGTTATTATTTATTTTTTTGTCCAGCCTGTGCTGAGGTGTACCTCAAAAATTTGTCTTTTCAGGAGTAGAAAGTTTGCAATGAATTTTAATGCTTTCTGCAACATTGACATGGTCCAAAACTATTTACATCAAATGACGTGCTGGTATGGTCAATTTCTGTTCTACTTCACTTTGGTTTTAGACTTCTGGGATACACTAATTGGCCACTTTATTAGGTACACCTGTACAAATATCTAATCTGCCAATCGTGTGGCAACAACTCGAGGCATAAAAGTGCACAGACATGGTCAGGATATTCAGTTGTTACTCAGACCAAACATCAGAATGGGGAAGAAATGCAATTAAAGTCACTGTCAGTAGTAAATGGTAGTTGGTGCCAGATGGGGTGCTTTGAGTATCGCAGAAATTGTTGGTCTCCTGGGTTTTTCACATATAATAGTCTCTAGAGTTTATTGAGAATGGTGCAAAAGCAAAAAAAAACAGTGAGTCGCAGTTCTGAGGATAAAATTTTTTTTTTCCCAAAAATACTTTATTCAGAAATATTACAAAATAAAAATATTTACATACAGGAAAAGAAAACCATTCGTTGACTGTGAGTCCTTATTCAATACAGTTATTAACAATAAAATTTTGCGTTGACTCTCTGTTCATTTACAAATGAAAGATGTTTACAGTAAATCATGCGTTTACTCTCAACCCTTGGTCAAGAGTTAAGACTTATTAACAATCAACATTTTCAACAATAAAGGCAGGCAATGGCTCTAATACTTTCCCAAATTAACAATTCCACCCACTCCTTGGGCACCATGTTGATTATATGTCCACACCGCTGATGAGGGTAGGTCTCCTCCCCACCCAACCTCTCCCCCTCCTACGGGTGATGAACGTTAAACTGTAGCCCTTCCCTACCGGGCCTTCGCGGTGGCTGCACCAAGTTTGAGTGCATCCCTCAGAACGTACTCCTGCAGACAAGAGTGTGCCAGTCGGCAGCATTCAGTCACGGACATCTCCGTCAGCTGGCAGACCATCAAGTTTCGGGCTGACCAAAGAGCGTCTTTCACCGAGTTGATGATCTGCCAGCAGCACCGGATGTTGGTCTCCGTGTGCGTCCCCGGGAACAGCCCGTAGATCACTGAGTCCTCGGTAACGCAGCTGCTGGGCATGAATCTTAGTACTGTCCCTTCCATTCTCTTCCACACCTTCTTTGCGAACCCACAGTGTGCAAAGAGGTGAGCCACCGACTCCACCCCATTACAGTCCTCCCGTGGGCAGTGGGGTGTGGAGGAATTGTTCCGGGCGTACGGGAAGGATCTGACTGGGAGGGCCCCTCTCACCGCCAGCCAGGTGAGGTCTTTGTGCCTGTTGGTGAGATCTGGCGATGAGGCATTTTGCCAGATGAACTGGACGGTCTGCTCAGGGAACCACGCCACTGTGTCCATCACGTCCTTCTCCTGCAGTGCCTGCAGGACACTACGTGCCGACCACTGCCTGATGGCCCTGTGGTCAAATGCGTTGGTCTTGAAGAATTTTTCTACGAAGGACAGGTAAGGGGGCAACGACCAGCTGACGGGGGCGTTGCGCGGGAGTGGGGCCAGACGCATCCTTCGTAGCCATGGCGACAGGTAGAACCTGGGCACATAGTGGTACTTGGTGCCCACGTACCTGGGTTCTACACACAACCTGATGCAGCCACACACAAAGCTGGCCATCAGGGTGAGGGCGACATTGGGGACGTTCTTGCCCCCATTGTCCAGGGACTTGTGCATGGCGGTCCGTCTCACCCGCTCCATCTTGGATCCCCAGACGAATCTAAAGACAGCCCGGGTGATTTCCGAGCTGTAGGAGCGGGGGACGGGCCAGACCTGCGCCAAGTACAGCAGCCCTGAGAGCACCTCACACCTGATGACCAGGTTCTTGCCCGTTATCGACAGGGAGCGCCCTCCCCACAGTCCCAGTTTCTGTTTCACCTTGGCAGTCCGCTCCCGCCAGTTCTTGTTGCACGCCTCGGCCCCTCCGAACCAGATCCCCAACACCTTCATGTGGTCAGACCTGATGGTGAAGGGGACGCTGGATCGGTCTGGCCAGTTGCCGAAGAGCACGGCTTTGCTCTTCGTGCGGTTGAGCCTGGCCCCCGTCGCTAGCTCGAACTGTTCGCAGATGCTGATCAGCCTGCGAACTGACCTCGGATCAGAGCAGAAGACAGTGACGTCGTCCATGTACAGGGAGGTTTTCACTTGGGTCCCTCCACTGCCTGGCAGCGTCACCCCTCTTATGCCTTCATCCCTCCTGATGGCCTCGGCAAAGGGCTCTATACAGCAGACAAACAAGACAGGGGAGAAGGGACAGCCCTACCTGACTCCAGACCTGATGGGGAAGCTGTCTGTTTCCCACCCGTTGACCTGGACTGCACTACGGATGTCTGCGTAGAGCAGTCTGATCCAATTCCGGATTCCCTCCCCAAATCCCATTTTGGAGAGCACGTCCGCCATGTACGTGTGCGATATCCTGTCGAAGGCTTTCTCCTGGTCCAAGCTGACCAGGCAGGCGTCCACCCCCCTGTCCTGCACGTAATGCCGTGTTAACAAGAGAAGTCAGAGGAAAATAAACAGACTGCTTCCAGTTGACAGGAAGATGACAGTAACTCAGTAACCACACGTTACAACAGTGGTATGCAGAAGAGCATCTCTGAATGTGCAACATGTCGAGCTTTGTAGTGGCAGCAGAAGCTCATGACCATTTAACGTACACTCAGTCGACAGTTTATTAGGTACAGGTGGTAACTAATAAAGTGACCACTGAATGTAAACAAGATCCCATGAATAGCAATGGCTGAAATAAACATTAGCGAATTACTTTTGAACAAAAGGGGATAACGTCACTCTCCTTCACTTGCCCCATCACTGAAAGGTTCCCATAACCAATGGGCTCACTTTGAAGGACTCTCATATTTTTGATATTTATTTATTATTATTTATTTCTCTTTCATTGATTCTGTTATTGGTATTATTCTACAGATTTATTGAGTAAATGAATCTCATGGGTTGTATATGGTGACATATATGTACTTTGGTAATAAATTTACTTTGAACTTTATGTAATTGAAGGTTAAATGTTGGTCATGACATCTGGATGGACTTCATTTTCCTTTCTCTGTGATAATGCAATGTAACTGGTACGTCAACTTAATGCACCATGCAAAAGATGGCTGTGCTAAAATGTGCAGCACCAAGTGACCCTGGGTGGGAATTCACATGCTGGCCAGAGTCCAAACTAGTCAGCGACAGTTTTTCTTTAATGATTTTCTTTAACATCAACAAAGCAGACATTAGAATCTATGCCAAAAAAATGTTTTCCGGCTTGTCATATTCTTGTACAGCACAGAAGGAAGCCCCTCGTGCTATTGTACCACTATGAAAGAGGCTTCCCCATGGTTCTACTCCCCTTTTCTTTTCCCTCAGCACAGCATACATTTCCTTGTAGTAGATTCTTCAACTGTTCTAGCTCAGTGGATCCATCATTGAGGATACCCCACCCCCCCCCCCCATCACCTAGGATATGCCCTCTTCTCATTGCTACCATCAGGATGCAGGGTGGAGGTACAGGAGTCTGAAGGCACACACTGAGAAATTCAGAAATTCTTCCCCTTTGCCATCCAATTCTGAATGGACATTGAACCTGTGAACACTATCTCACTACTTTTTTTTTATTTTTGCACCATTTATTTGATTTACCATTTTAAATATATATACCTACTGTAATTTGCAGTTTATTATTGTGTATTGCAATGTACTGCTGCCACATAACAACAAGTTTCACAACATATGCCAGTGATGTTAAACCTGATTCGGATTCTGGATAAAACTCTTACACTAAGTGAGAAAATTAGTGATCCTAATCTCACTTCCCATAAGTGAATTTGCAGATTTATTGGCACTGATTTAAATGATGTGGAATTTGTTATTTTGCTTTGGCAGTACAGTGAAAAGACAAAAACAAACTATAAATGACAAAATTGCACACAATGGCCACTTTATTACTTTTGTTCATTCGAGCAAATATCTAATCAGCCAATGCATAAAAGCATACAGACATGGTCAAGAGGTTCAGTTGTTGATCAGGCCAAACATCAGACTAGGGAAGAAATATGACTTAAGTGATTTTGACTGTTGTATGATAGTTGGCGCCAGACGGGGTGGTTTGAGTATCTCAGAATCTGCTGATCTCCTGGGATTTTCACACACATCAGTCTCTAGAGATTACAGAGAATGGTGTGATAAACAGAAAAAAAAAACATCCAGTGACCATGAAATGTGTGGGTAAAGATGCTTTCTTAATGAAATAGATCAGAAGAGAATGGCCAAACTTGTTCAAGCTGATAGGAAGACCACAGTAACTCAATAACCATGTGTTACAAAAAGTGATGTGCAGAAGAGCAACTCTGAATGCACAATATTGTACCTTGAAAATCCTAAAGGAAGTACTAGAAACAGCCCAGTGGATAAAGCCCTTGCCCACTATTGAGCACACCTACATGAAACACTGTTACAGGAAAGCAGCATTCTTCATCAGGGACCCCCACCACCCAGGGCATGGTCTCTTATCACTGCTGCCATCATCAGGAAGAAGACGCAAGAGCCTCAGGACTCACACCACCACAAGCAGGAACAGTTAATACTCCTCAACCATCAGCCTCGTGAACCAAATGCATATCATTAATCAACTTTATTTGCCCCATCATTGAAATGTTCCCACAACCTACGGACTCACTTTCAAGAACTCTTCATTTCATGTTCTCAATACTTATTGCTTATTTATTATTATTATTATTGTTATTATTATTATCATTATCATTTCTTGTTGTATTTGCATTTTTGTTGTCTACTGCATACTGGTTGAACACACAAGTTGGGGCCATCTTTCATTGATTCTATTATGGTTATTATTCTATGATGGTTTTATTGAGTATGTCTGCAAGGAAATATGGTGATATATATGTACTTTGATAATAAATTTCCTTTGAACTTTGAATGGGTCTCTTTTGCCACAAAAACATGAATTTATCGACCAGATCACTTTAACTGTGTTAAAAAAAAACACTTCAAAGGATTGGAATGGAGGAATGTGGATCATGTGCAGACACTTGGGTTATTTCAATTTGACATTATGATTGACAAAGACATTATAGTTTGAAGAACTTGTTCCTATGCTGTACCCTATATGCTTCCAATATGCCTAATTAATCAAAAATAGCTGAGCCTCGTGAAGACATAATGGAGAAAATGGTTAAAGTGTGGGTCTGACAGATCATTTTTAAGGAAGGATGAGGTGTTTTGGAAAAAATTTCCAGAGCTAATGGCCTCATCATTGAACTAAATAACATCATAAAGTTCGGAACTCAGCCTGCTCCATCATGGTCCCTGTCCTCCCCAGCACTGAGGACATCTTCAAAAGGCAATGCCTCAAAAAGGCAGCATCCATCATTAAGGACCCCCATCACCCAGAAATGCTACCATGAAGGAGGAGGTATATGAGCCTAAAGACACTTAATATTTTAGGAACAGCTTCTTCCCCACCACCATCAGATCTCTGAATGGACAATGAACCCATGAACACAATCTCATAATTGTCTTTCTTTTTTTGTTCTCTTTCTGCGCTATGTATTTAATTATTTTTTAAATAAATAAATATTATAATTTATAGTTTTTGAAATTATGTATTGCAATGTACTGCTGTTGCAAACAACAAATTTCACAACATATGCCAGTGATATTAAACCAGATTTTGATTCAGATTCTGAGCTGAAGGGAAGGCTGCCAATTGTACTGCAATTAAAACCAGTACTGAACAAGGGTCCGCACTTAGAAGAACTCTGATACATCAGGGGCCGGAGGTTGTAAATCTGAAGAAGATTAGAGACCATGGTAATATTGGAAAAGGAGAAAAAAATATCAGATGTGAGGAGATTGCTTACCCAGAGCCAAGTTAGGTCAACAAGTGCGGGATGATGAGTAATCTGAACATAGTCTGAACTGGAACATGAGCTGCGGAGTTTAAATAACAAGTTCAGTTTTTGAACGGTGGAATGAGGGAGAGATCAACAGTGGAATAATTGTGAGCAAAAGCAACCTAAGTTTTGCTATTCACTGTCAGCAGATTTCACGGCGCTTTTCATATTGATTGACTATGTTCATCTGTCCAAAGCGACCAGCGCCCGTGACGAAAGTGTGCACTGTTTGCAAGTTCCAAAGCAGCAGGACATTAAGCGTTTCTTTCTCTGCAACTCCTCCAATCCTTCACCTGCTGTGACCTGGAAATACAAAACCAGCAGGTTCAGCCAAAGACCAATGCAGGAAGTCTGCTCTTAAGTTTTAGAGTAGACGGACAGTATCTGTTTTTTTTTCCCCCAGGGTTGAAATGTCTAATACCAGAGAATATGCATTTAATGTGAGAGGGGTAATTTTAAAGGATATGTGAGGATCAAATTTTTGTGGTGGGTGCCTGAAATACGTGGCCTGGGGTGATGATAGAGGCATTTTAGTTACGTTCAGATGGGCAGAAGAATGTGAGGAAAATAGAGCAATATGGTCATTGTGTAAGCAGAAGAGATTCATTTATTGAACTATTTGTTTACTAATTTAGTCGGTTTACACTAGGATGTACTGTTCTATGGTCTAAGAACAGATCATTACATTACAGGCCCTTCGGCCCGCGATGTTGTGTTGATTCTTTAACCTACTCTAAAATCAACCTAACTTTTAATAGACCTCCACTTTTCTATCATCCATGTGCGCATCTAAGAGTTTCTTAAGAGTCCTTAATGTAACTGTCTCTACCACCACCCGTAACAGGACATTCCATGCATCCGCTGCTCACTTTCTGACAAAAACCTACCTCTGACATTGCCCCCTTTACGTTCCTCCAATCACCTCAAAAATTATATCCCTGTCCTAGTTGCCCTGGTAAAAATGTCTATGGTTATCCACTCAGTAAAGTCATGGGCCATTCTGACCTGGATTGTAATGATCCCTCAACATCAATGGGTTGGCATATTTTTTTTAAAGATTGTGACCTTCTGACTTCAAGGCAGGAACACAATGATCTGGACAATATCAAACCGTGAGGTAAAGGAGTTATTGGGATTCATAATCAGAATCAGGTTAATTATCACTGATAAATGTTGTGATTTTTTTTGTTTTGTGACAGCAGTATGACACAGCACGTAAAAAATCACTAGTTGCAAAACAAATAAATTAGTATATAATGCAAAAGATGAATAATGAGGTAGAGTTCATAAGTTCATGGGCCATTTAGAAATCTGATGTAAGAGAGAGAGAAGCTCTTCCTAAAACATTAAGTGGAGTTCTTCAGGCTCCTACACCTCCTCCCTGATGGTAGTAAAAGAAGAATGTATGTCTCAGGTGGTGGGGATCTTTTATGATGGATTCTGCCTTCTTGAGGCTCTGCCTGTTGAAGATGTCCTCAGTGGTGGGGAGGGCTGCACCCATGATGAAGCGAGCTGTGTCTATAATCCTCCGCAGCCTCTTTCAATCCCGTTCATTGGATCCTCCATACCGGGCTGTGATGCAACCAGTCCGAATACTCTTGACTGCACATCTGTAGAATTTTGTAAGAGTCTTTGATGATCTACTGAATCTCTTCAAACTTCTAACGAGGTATGGAGGTTGATGGACCTTCTTTGTAATTGCAATTATGTGTTGGGCCTAGGATAGTTCTCCTGTGTCAGTGGGATCTTTCTGTCTGCGCTTGGATTTCTGTGTGTCATTGGTGGTAACCTCGCAATAGGTACCTTGAAAGAGATCACATGAACACATGCATTTCTGGCTCAAGTCAAAATGGTTTGGCATCTCTGGAGTTAATGAAAACCCAGTGCCAAGTTCATCAGCGGGGGAGAAATGCATTCCTAGCTTGGTGTCCCACGGGTGGTGTTGTAAGCTTGCACGGGGTGAGCTGAAGCATAAAAAATCAGCTTGTATTAGGCCAGTCGGGTAAATCATTGTGGTTTGATACGCGATGTAGACGTTGGCGCCTGTGGCAATGCCATCCATTTCAATGAACTCAACTGATTAGTACCTTCATTCAGAAAGGTCATTGTTTGGATTAATTATTTAATTATCGGGGGCGTGTAAGGCACAGATTACTTAAACCAGCTACAGTCTCTCCCATTGAAAATCCAGTTAAATAAACAACTATTTTGGTTCACACATAAACAGACACACACACACACACACACACACACACACACACAGTGGCCACTTTATTAAATTCACCTGTGCACTTGCTTGTTAATGTAAATATCTGATCTGCCAATCATGTGGCAGCTTCCAAATGCATAAAAGCATTCAGATATAGTCAAGTGGTTGAGTTTTGTTCAGATCAAACATCAGAATGGAGGACAAATGTGATCTGATTGACTTTGATCATGCAATGATTGTTGCTGCCAGACAGGGTGGTTTGAGTATCTTAGGAAACTGCTGTTCTCCTGGGAATTTCATGCACAACAGTATCTAGAGTTTACAGAGAATGGTGCAAAATACTAAAAAAAGAAACATCCAGTGAGTGGCAGTTCTGTGGGCAAAAATGACATATTAATGACAAAGGGCAGAGGAGAATGGCCAGACTGGTTCAAGCTGACAGGAAACCGACAGTAACTCAGATAACTATGCGTTACAACAGTGTGTTGAAGAGCATCTCTGAATGTGCAGCACCTCTAACCTTGAAATGGATGGGCTACTGCAGCAGAAGACCTGGAACGTACACTCAGCGGCCACTTTATTAGATGCAGGAGGTCACTAATGAAGTGGCCACTGAGTGTGTATTGCAAACTAGTCTAAGTCCATGAAGTCTGAAATACTTCCAGGTAAAATTAGATTTGCTAAGTAAGATGAGCTATAGTTTTAAAAAACCTTGGTTGTATTTTTAACAATGTGCACTTGTTCAAATTTCAAAATAAAATTATCATCAAAGTATATGTACTGTGTCTCACCATACACTGGATTCAGTTTTTTTGCAGGCATTTACAGATAAATTAAACAAATTCAATAGAAATATGAAAAAAACAGACAAAAGACTGACACACAATTCATGTGCAAAAGAAGAGAGATTTTGCAAAAACAAAAATATAACACTGAAAATATGAGTAGTAAAAAAGTGAGTCTATGGGTTGTAGAAATATTTAAGAGAAATTAAGCATGCTGGGTCAGGAGCCTGGTGGTTGTACAGACTTATGCGACCAGCATAATGGAATACTCTCCACTAGCATAAAACTTGAAAGAAGCCCAACTCCTTAGAGGTCAATAAGCTCTCTTGACTGGCACTGTACACATTCGCTCCCCCATCACTGTGGCACCGTGGATGCAGCGTGTGCTATCTACAAACTGCACTGCATTGTCTCCTCACTTACTGTTGTGTATTTAATATTTCAGTGGTATTTGAGTAATATTAGAAATATATTGTTTGATTAAGCATTCTTGTTCATTTAAATCTTGTTCATTATGGGTTATATGTATAAATATGTGAATTGCATACATCATCACCCTACCACGCGGCTTGCTCAAAGTAAACACAAAATTTGACTTCATTTTGGTCTCCCGTGTCTTCCTTTCAAATAAGTTTAAAATTTTGAAGTGACAAAATATAACAGTTACTGTATGTTCCGGACCCACATCCTCCCTTATTGAGAGGGACAATGACTTCAGGTGAATGGCAACACCCATGAAAGCTCGTACCTTCTGGAATGAGAAAATTATTGCTGGTCCCTCATTGACAGTGGGGATAAGATCTGGATCTCTCTACTTAACAGCCCTAGGGGGAGTGCTCAAAGAGATAATTCATCCCTTACTTCTCAAGCGCAGAAGAAATACACATATCTGTAAGTTCTGGCCTTCAGAAATGTCCTGTTGAAAAAAAAACAATGAAAATGGAAATTATCATGTAACTAGGCTTTTTTTTTACTGAGAATGGGTGAAACTAGAACTAAAGGTCATAGGTTTAGGGTGAAAGTTGAAATGTTTAAGGGGACCCTGAGGGGGAACATCTTTATTCAGGTTGGTGCAAGTGTGGAATGAGTTGCCAGCAGAAATAGTGGATGTGGGTTCGATTGTAACATATAAGAAAAATTTGTGTAAATACATGGGTGGGAAAGGTATGGAGGGCTACGGTCTGGGTGCAGGTGATGGGACGAGGCAGAGTAACAGTTCAACAGGGATTAGATGGGCCGATGGGCCTGATTCTGCACTATGACTCTATGGCTGTGATGATCAAGCCTGACCATGTGAGAACATGTCAGGCCGGATGAGCAGAAGGCTGATCAAAGCATTGTGATGGGCAGAAGCATTGTTTGGGTGCACAACTGTAGTGTAGCGGATTAGCACAAAGCTCCTACAGCTCAGGGTGGTTCCGGAGTTTGGAGTTCAATTCCAGCACTGTTCTGAAAGGAGTCTCTGCACGTCCTCTCTGTGGAATGCATGGATTTTGACAAGTGCTGCGAATTCTTTCCACAGTACAAAGACATACCGGGTACGTTAGTTGGTCATTGTAAGTCGTCCCATGTTAGAGTTAGGGTTAATCAGGTTTGTCGGGGGTTGTTGGGGTGGTATGAGCTCGAAGGACTGAAAGGACCTGCTCTACACTGTATCACTGAAATAAAATAAAATATTAAAAATTACTTTTCTACCATTTTAAAGGGGAAAAAGAAGTCATTAACAGAGGACATTTCACTGCTGGGGAGTTGAAACTGACAAGCTTACATTGTGCTGACGGACTGAGGAGAATAGTTAGCTTTCAGAATAACTCCATCATTTTTAATGAGAGAAATAGAAAGACACATTTTGTAGTTTGCTAAAATTGAACTGTCGTTAAATTTATACAACTATAAAGATGACTTTGACTCATTAGACACATGTCGTATTATGTAGATGAGAATTGTGAATATCAGACATCCCACCCGCAAAAACTCATTTCAGGGAGGTAGCAACCCCGCCCCTCGCAACCCCATATCCCCCTACCCCCCCACCCCCATCGACCTCCAAGGGTGTATGTAATACTTTGTTTAGTGATTTTGTCTAATCTGTAAACCAAGTTGGGTATATGCAAAAAATGTGACATTAAAATATGTACTTATATTATATTATCATGTTTATTCTATTACAACTTTAAGCAAGTCTACAGGGAGTTTGGCCTCATCACATAGGACATCAATAGCATAGCTCCTTGGCAGCCAGCCAGCTAGTTCAAATCAGGGGTCCTGACCTTTTTTGCACTGGTTTAATATTGACAATATTCTTGTGGACCGACCGACTGGTGGGTGGGGGTGGGGGTGGGTGTTAATCACGACCAGGATATAGGTGATAAGTCAATTATAAGTCACTTGTAAGTGGCTCATACACTCAATTTCGTTTCTAAAGGGGTTTATCTAACGAATTTAATATTAAACACACAGCGCATATTTTCCTTGCATGAATGTAGTGATAAGTCAATTACTGTATAACAGTGGTCCCAAACTTCTGGGCCACGAAGAATGCAGCGGTACAGCGGTGGCCAGAACGCACTCAGCACATCTTTAAGAAAAAAGCTGAAATAAACAAGCTAATTGATCAGGTGCTGCCCAGATCAGAGACAACGCAATCGGCAATCGCCTCTGATCTAGGCTGACATTTACATGCTGGGCAGCACCTAATTAATTAGCTTGTTTATTTCGGCTTTTTTCTTAAAGATGCGCTGGGTGCTTTCCGGCCACCGCTGTATTCTTCACGGCTTGGAGGTTGGGGACCACTGAGTTATAAGTCACTTATAAGTTAAAAGCATCATAACATTTTAAGTAACGTTTGGATATTAAACACACAGCGCATGTTTTCCTCATATGAACATATAAAATCATTGTAACACACCAATATCGCTGAATCAGTGGGAGCCCTGGGCTTGTTTCCCTGCAACAACACAGTGCCATCGAGGGGTGATGGGAGACAGCGATACTCGAAGGGGATTGCTTATGTCCAGTCTATTCCGCAATTTAGTTTTCGTTGCATTCATTGCAGAAAACTCCGCTTCGCAGAAAAATGTTGGAAATGGAAGCAACATTTTCAGTGCTTTCGTGGCTATCTCAGGATATTCAGCCTTGACTTTGATCCAGAATGCCAGCAGAGATGTTATGTCAAACATGCTTTTCAGCCCGCCATCATTTGCAAGCTCGAGGAGTTGATCTTTTTCCCGCGCTGACATGGATGATTCACCGGGGACATTCACAAATGGGTCACCGACCCATTCCTTTGCACGTCTTGGGTCACTGATGACCTTGCGTGCGTTAAAATTCAACAGTGCGTGACAGGGAATGAGGAAAGGTGCAGCTGACTCATACCGTTTCATGTCACCAAATCATATTGTTTCCTCGTGGCCCGGTGGTTGGGGACCACTCTTAGCACGAACAGAGACCAATCAGGATGCTTGCTCTCCCTCTCCCTCTCAAAAAAATCGATTTCCGGGATATTGTATATAATTTCCGGGTGTCAGGGAGCCAATATCAATATGCGGGAGTCTCCTGGAACTTCTGGGAGAGGTGGGATGTCTGGAATATAGACTTTTTCAGTGCAGAAGGCTCCAAATAAATTTTAAGGGATGAGAGAAAAAGATATGAATTTGCTCAAGGTCCTCAACAGTTCCAACTAAAGACCTCGGACATGAGATGCAAACTCTTTCTCTTTCTACAGATGCTGTATAACTTCCTTAGTGTTTCTGGCTGTTCTTCCAAATTAGTTAATGCAATTTCTTTTTAAAAAAAATGACATGTTCTTTTAAGCTCTGTGCAACTTTGCATTGCTGCTTCTTGTTCTGGATAGTACTTGAATCAGTATAGAGGGAAAGGAGTGTGTATTAGTGCATGGGTATATCTCTGTGGTGCCTTACTATAAGGGCCTGTATTGTACTGTAGGTTTTTCTATGTTTAATGTATATGAAACTTAAATGAGTAGCAGTAAAGTTGGTTCTTCATGCAAATGATTTGTGAAGGTCAAAGTTCAAAGTAAATTTATTGTCGCAGTATGTATGTCACTATATAATACCTTTAGATTAATTTTCTTATAGGCATTCACAATAGAATCAATGAAAAAATATACACTAGGACTGACAAACAACCAATGTGCAAAAGTACTAAGAACATGAGCTGTCAAGTCCTTGAGAGTAAGTCCATAGGTGGTGGAATCAGTTCAGAGTTGAGGTGAGTGAAATTCAGAACTAGTAACTGTTCCTGAAGCTGGTGGCAGCGGTGAGCAGAGAGCGTGGCCTGGATGAGTGGATTTACAATATCCCAAGTTAAATGATCCCCTTTTAAGGAAGATTTTAAGAGGAAACATTTAACCCATAAACACATCAATAAGTAGTTTTTATGTTGTAACCCTATTTCAATGTTTAGGCTAGTTTCTGTTAGCTGTCGCAGTCTTTGTGTCTCCAAAGTCTTCGTACTTTATGAGGCCAGCATGTGTACAATATAACTCTTTAACTCTTTCACACCTTAATTTAAAATGACTGTCATTTTTTTTCATCAGTTTCTAAACACTGCTAAGATATCACCAGAATTGGCTGTCCTCCAGCCTAGAGCAATGGTAATAGACATTGAGGAGACACAACGGGATTTACAGCTCCTTATTAACTTGAAACACTCTAGTGCAGACATGAGTTTCACTTGTACTCTACAGCACAGATGATGCTTGCTCAGATTTGCTGCAGGATTGTCAATCTGAATTTATGAAAGTTTGGATTCCTAAAACATTTTCCAGGCAACCTTTTCTTTTGAGAATGTTGACCAGGGCCATCGTGATGAATATACCACTGGGGGAAATGCAGTCTTGTTTAAGTTATTTTGGTCCAGATGTTTTCCCAGTAGGGGTGTAACACTCTGCCTGTGAGATCTCGTATCCCACCTCCTTCCCACTCATCATATTGACAGCCTTTAGAGATTTCACTTTGCCATACATCCTAGAGTCAATTGCTGCTCCGAAGATCGGGACATACAGCTATGATAACAGAACACTGGCAGGCAGAGATCAGTAGCATTGTTAAGATTTAGAATGTTACTACCCTACTTGATCTTTCCTCACTCTGCTAAGTTACTGAATAAAGTTTGCTGGAAATCTGACATGAAAAACAAAACCTTTGAAAAGCTATAACAACTTAAGGACTCTCAACATCTGAGACATGCCCTCTTATCATTACTACCATCAAGCAGGAGGTACAGGAGCCCGAAGACACACATTTATTGTCTTAGGAGCAGTTTATTTCCCCCCATCATTACATTTTTAAACAGTCCATGAACCCATGAATACTACTTCACTATTTTCTCTTTTATATTTCCTTTAATTGTAACTTTCAGTTATTTGTTTATGTCTAGTATTTGAAGGTTGCCAGTTCGAGCCTTGGCTGAGGCAGCGTGTTGTGTCCTTGAGCAAGGCACTTAATCACACATTGCTCTGCGACGACACTGGTGCCAAGCTGTATGAGTCCTAATGCCCTTCCCTTGGACAACATCGGTGGCGTGGAGAGGGGAGACTTGCAACATGGGCAACTGCTGGTCTTCTATACAACCCTGCCCAGGCCTGCGCCCTGGAAACCTTCCAAGGTGCAAATCCATGGTCTCATGAGACTAACGGATGCCTATTATTAATATATATATATATAAAAGCTAGGATGCCTAAGCCTTTCCCAAGCCTTTTTTACAGTACTATATTTGTCAACGTGGAGTGGAGAGTGAGTTTGTAAATCTGGTGGGAGCAAAGGAGGTTGGGAATGTCAAGAGTGGAGCGCTGCGGGAGGATGTCGGACAGTTTGCAGAGAAGTAGTGCTTGGGGCGGGTGGGGGGGGTGGGATTGCACAGGTGCAGACACACACAGCCCTGAGACAACAGGTAATGATCATTTGATTCCAAACAATTGGTTCATTGATCATTACAGGATGTCTCCCGGGTGCCTCCTGCTCCCTTTCCCTTTCCCTTTCCCTGTTCTCTTTCCCTTCTCCTTTTCCCAACCATGATTCCCTTCTCCCTGACCCCCTTCCTACTCTTAGTCCACAATAATGATCCACATCAGAATCAGGTTTATTACTCACATATGTCATGGATTTTTTTTTGCAAAAGTACGATACAATACATAAAATTACTAGCATACTTTTCAAAGTAAATTTACTTTGACCTTTGAGCTTTTGAACACATTTATAGTATTGTGTAAAAGTCTTAGACACCCTAGCTACATATATATGCCTAAGACTTTTGTACAGTACTGTACGTATGTTCAAAAGTTCAAAGTTTGAAGTAAAACTTATTATCAAACTACGAGGGTGATTGACAAGTTTGTGGCCTAAGGTAGAAGGAGTCAATTTTAGAAAACCTAGTACATTTATTTTTCAACATAGTCGCCTCCTACATTTACACACTTAGTCCAGCGGTCGTGGAGCATACGGATCTTGGACCTCCAGAAAGTGTCCACAGCAGGGGTGATTGATAAGTTCGTGGCCTAAGGTAGAAGGAGATGAGTTATACAGCTCTCGTTACATGCACATACAGTTCAGCTCTTTGAGTGATTATGCAGAAAGTTTGAAGTTAATAACTCATCAGGGGTGATTCATATGTTCGTGGCCTAAGGTAGAAGGAGATGAGTTATTAACTTCAAACTTTCTGCATAATCACTCAAAGAGCTGAACTGTATGTGTGTGTAACGAGAGCTGTATAACTCATCTCCTTCTACCTTAGGCCACAAACTTATCAATAACCCCTGCTGTGGACACTTTCTGGAGGTCCAAGATCCGTATGCTCCACGACCGCTGGACTAAGTGTGTAAATGTAAGAGGGGACTATGTTGAAAAATAAATGTGCAAGGTTTTCTAAAATTGACTCCTTCTACCTTACACCACAAACTTATCAATCACCCCTCGTGTGAATATGTCACCATATTTGACCATGAGATTCATTTTCTTGCAGGCATTCACAGTGTTGTATAGCGAAGAAATCCAATGAAATCAATGAAAAGCTAGAGACAAAGACAAACAACCAATGTGCAAAAGAAGACAAACTGCAAATACAAAAAAAAGGAATAATTATATTTATTTATTCATTTTATTTAGAAACATAAAAACCCTACAGCACAATACAGGCCCTTCGGCCCACAATGCTGTGCCAAACAAGAACTTGCTTTAGAAATTGCCTAGGGTTACCCATAGCCCTCTATTTTTCTAGGCTTCATGTACTAGAGATACAGAGGGGAATAGGCCCCTCTGGCACCTCAAGTCACTCGGGCCAGCAACCCTCCGATTAACCGTAACCCACTCACGGACCAATTAGTCTGCTTGGCATGTCTTTGGACTGTGGGAGGAAACCAAAGGACTAGGGGAAAACCCACGCATACGGATTTACGGAGATTCCTTACATAGGACACTGGGATTAAACTCCAAACTCTTGATGCCCAGAGTTATAATAGGGAAAGAGGAGCGCAGTCCTCAAGAAAACTTACAGAGAATGGTGAGAGAAACAAAAAACATACAATGAGCATCTGTTCTATGGGTGAATATGTCTCGTTAATGAGAGAGTTCAGAGGAGAATGGTCACACAGTTTCAAGCTGACAGGAAGGCGACAGTAACTTAAATAACCACGCGTTACGACAGTGGTGTGAAGAAGAGCATCTCTGGATTGTCAACACGTCGAACCCTATGGTGAATGGGCTACAGCAGCAGAAGATCATGAACATACACACAATGGCAGGAGCTATTGAACAAAATGGCCACTGAGTGTATGCCTCTGATATTGACTCTTCTATTCTTCTGACACTTTGAGACGGCATGGATTAAAGAGCAAGAGGGAGCAGATGAAAATTCACCTCCCCCAACCTCCATTGGGTATATATCTTTTCTGTTTCATTCGCAGCTAATCTTGGCCTCTTAGTATTTAGGTTATGCATAATCAATGATTCAATGAGTAGGTCACGCAGGAACTAACGACATTTAAAAGGGCTTGAATGAACCTTTCACCTGCTTTAACGTTTTCATTAAACACATTATTAGGAAATAAATGTTTTTTTTCACTCTCTGAAAATGAGTTGGGCGAAAGAAAGCCCTTAAACGTTGGTAGTGATTGGAATATTAAAGAAGTAATTAGCAGTTCTGAGATCCCATTCATTGTTTAGGCAATTTGATGCTGGTTCTATCCGAATAAAAAAGAGGGGGTTGTGAGAGAAAGCTTACAATATAAGCTATTAACATTAAAATGCATCATTTGTAGCTCTGACTACATTGAAATCAGGGTGCAAGTACCACCTACAAAAAAGTAGTGGTTATGGCTCTCAGTCCATCATGGCTAAAGGCCTCCCCACCATTGAGAACATCTGCACGGATTACTGTCGTAGGAAAACAGCCTCCATTATCAGGTACGCCTACCATGCTCTCTTCTCACTGCTGCCAACAGGAAGGAGCTACAGGAGCCTCAGAACACACGCAACAGGGTTCAGGAATACTTATTCCCCCTCAACTGTCAAGCTCTTGAACCAGAGGGGATAACTTCAACATCACTGAACTGTTCCCACAACCAATGGACTTGCTTTCAAGGACTCTTCATCACATGTTTTCAGTTTTTATTGTTATTATTATTTTCCTTTTTTGCATTTGCACAGTTTGTAGCCTCTTGCACACTGGTTGTTTGTCCGTCCTGTTGGGTATGGGCTTTCATTGATTCTATTGTGCTTCTTGGATTTACTGTGAATGCCCACAAGAAAAAGAAATTCGGGTCCATATCACATGGTTGTATATGGTGACATATATGTACTTTGATAATAAAATTTACTTCAAACTTTGAACCTTCAAAAACTATCATTCGAATGTGTCAGTGATTGCAGTTCACAGTGGGTATGTTGCTTTGACATGTTTTTCCCTGTGCTTTCCAGTTCTCTCGGCAGAGCTGACTAACTGAGGGAAAACCAAAAAAAAACTGCAGGTGCTGGAAATATAAAATAAAAAGAGAAAGTTACAGACACATGCAAAAAAGTTAAAGATTGCATTTGGAAAGAGACAGAATTAAGCTTTCAGAGTGAAAACCCTTCAACAGCAATAAAACAAAATAAATAAACAGAAGAGTCTGCAGATGTTGGAAATCTAGAGCAACACACAAAAAGCTGAAAGAACTCCACAGGTCAATCTTGGGTCTAAAGCCGAAATGTCAATTCTTTATTCCTTTCCATAGATGCTGCCTGGCTGCTGAGTTCCTCCAGCTTTGATGTGTGATACTTAAAATGAAAGGTAGTTTTGACTTGAAGGGAAAACATCAGGCTGATGGGAATGACAACGGAAACCTCTGTGACACCAATATCGCCGTGAGGATGAGTTACAGGGAAGTCACCTGATCAAATGGGATAACAAGGAGGGTTAATACAGATGGAGATGTGGGATATCTGGCTAATAGCAAAGTATGCACTGCAGGTTGAGCTGTAAGATCACATGAGCACCACTGCTCAATACAAGAGGACATGGCTTTAAGGTAAGGGGTGGGAAGTTCAAGGGGGATATTAGAGGAAGCTTTTTTTACTCAGAGAGTGGTTGGTGCATGGTTCATTCATAAGGCTGGTGATGTGGTGGGGATGGAACTGGACTCTCTCACGGTGGTGTCTGAAAAGAGGATGCTGTCTAAGTTGCATGCCATCTTGGTCAATGTCTCCCATCCACTACATAATGTACTGGGTGGGCACAGGAGTACATTCAGCCAGAGACTCATTCCTCCGAGATGCAGCACAGAGTGTCATAGGAAGTCATTCCTGCCTGTGGCCATCAAACTTTACAACTCCTCCCTTGGAGGGTCAGACACCCTGAGCCAATAGGCTGGTCCTGGACTTATTTCATAATTTACTGGCATAATTTACATATTACTATTTAACTACTTATGGTTCTATTACTATTTATTATTTATGGAGCAACTGTAACGAAAACCAATTTCCCCTGGGGTTAGTAAAGTATGACTGTGACTATGACTATGAATGCACTGCCTGAGTCAGTGGTGGAGGCAGATACACTCGTGAAGTTTAAGAGACTACTAGACAGGTATGTGGAGGAATTTAAGGTGGGGGCTTATATGGGAGGCAGGGTTTGAGGGTCAGCACAACATTGTGGGCTGAAGGGCCTGTACTGTGCTGTACTATTCTATGTTCTATGTTCTATAGTACAGATGGATAACCATTCTCTCCTCTCGCCATTGCCATCGGGCGGGAGATACAGGAGCCTTCAATCCCACACCATAAGGTTCAGGATCAGTTATGACACCTCAACCATCAGGTTCCTGAACTAGAGTGGATAACTTCATTCACCTTGACACTGAAGTGACTCCATAACTATGGACTCACTTTCATCTACTCTTCATCTCACCTTGTCAATATCATTTATTTATTATTTTGTTTTTAGTTTTGTAGTTGCCCAATATGTCATTATTTCCACTTTGGTTGTTTGTCCATCTTTATTAGTGTGCAGTTTTTCATTGATTCTGTTGTGTTTCTTTGTATCTACTGGGAATGCCCACAAAATATGTATCTCAGGGTTATATATGGTGTCATATTCATAGCTTGATAATAATTTTACTTTACTTTGAACTTTGACTTACAACAGAAATGACTAGTTGTAATAACTGAGGGACTCCAACAGTGTTAGCATCACCCTCAAAGGCTTTTACATTCTCTGAATGGAGATAAAGTCGTGGGTGATGAGACTGTCAGTCCTTTGACTGGTCCATCTTTAAGACAGACATATAAATGTTTGAGGCAGTGATCCAGAATAATAATAAGTGCTACTTCATAGCTTTGAGGTCAACATTTTTATTTTCTTGAATTACACTTCGCCAATCGTCTTGTCCATCAAGCGAGCTTCAACCTCTTGTACTGAATGCAAAATAAAGTTTTGTCTCTTTCTTCTTCAGCCTTCAATCCACCTTACTGCCCCCTCAATCCCATTTAGTTTATCCTTGAAAGAAAGAGCTTGCATTCCCAAGGCCAGGAGGTGTTCCAAAAAGTTTCATAACCAGCTATTGACTAGAAATGGACAAAGAAGTACAGGGAAATATTTTTCTCACCCAGAGAATGGTAAAAGTCTTGAATTTGAAAGGGGTGATGAAGGCAGAAATACTCATCTCATTTACGTAATCAGTTTGATTACAACAGCAAAGGAGGCCATTTTATCCATCTTCAAAAGGTGGTATCTCAAGAGGCAAAATCGATCATCAAGGACCTTCACCATTCGGGACATGCTCTCTCCTCATTTCTACCATCAGGGAGGAGGTACAGAAGCCTGAAGACACACGCAGTTTTAGGAACAGCTTTTTCCCCTCCAACATCAGATTTCTGAATGGAGAATGAATCCATGAATACCACCTCACTATTTGCTCTTTTTTGTACTGATGTATTTTTTATATTTGTTAATGTACTGCACAGTATTGCTGCCATGAAACAACAAATTTCACAACATCCAGTACAGTGCAAAAGTCTTGGGCCCATATATATAACAAGGGTGCCTAAGACTTTTGCATAATACTGTATTTGTCAACATGATGTGGGTTTGTACATCTGGGAGCAAAGGATGTTGGGAATGGTGAGGGGGTAGCACCGTGGGAGGAGCGTGAGACAGGTGGCAGAGAAGGAGAGCCGGGGCAGTGGTGACATGGGTGCAGACACACCCAGTTGGTCTATTGATCATTACAGAATGCCTCTCTGGATTTTCCTACTCCCTCCCCTCTTCCTTCCCCTTCCCCAACCATGATTCCCCTCTCCCTGCCCCCTGCCTGCTCTCAGTGCACAACTGAGACCCATATCAGAATCACTTGAGTTATAAAAGAGTCATAGAAAAGTACAACACAGAAATAGGCCTTTTGGCCCATTTAGTCTCTGCCAAACCATTTGAACTGCCTACTCTGATCAACTTGCACAGGGACTACAGCCCTACCATCCATGTACCTATCCAAACTTCTCTTAAACTTTAACATCGAGCTCCCTTGCACCAATTATGTGGGCAGCTTGTTCCACACTCTCACAACCCTCTAAATGAAGAAGGTACCCTTCATTTTCCACAAAACTTTTCACCTTTCACCTTTAACCAATGGCCTCTAGTGGTAGCCCCATTTAACCTCAGTGGAAAAAGCCTGCTTGCATTTACCCTATTTCCCTCATAATTTTGTATTCCTCTATCAAATCTCCCATCTCTTATTCTTATATTATGCAATAGGCTAACTGTTCTATAGCTGACAAGGTCTCCCTTTTTTGAATAAAGCTATTACATTGGATGTCTTCCAATCCCTCAGTACCTCTCCAGAATCTAATGATCTTTGGTCCATGCAATCTATCCAGTACATTGCATACGAATCTCTCAATCCATACTGATGACTAAGGGCATTGATAGCACAGTTGAGCTCTTGTCAATGAGCTGGAGTCAGAAGAAGGTGGATTAGACACACGGTGCACAATGTAACCATCTATTAGATGGCAAATTTTTCTCATGTGCATTTGCCAATGACAGATTTAAAATACCCAATTCTCTATAATGATTTGGTATCCTCCTCCCATGATCCCAGCACAACATGAAAATTGGCTTGGCTTTCTCACTCCGTTAATAGAGAACAATACCCACTCCTCACCATCCAGTCCATGCTCCCTTCTCACTACTATCTTTGGGAAGGAGGTACAGGACCCTTAGGCCCTACACCACCAAGTTCTGGAACAGTTATTACCCTCACCCATCGGGGTCCTGAACCAGTGTGGACAACGTCACTCACCTCAACACTGAACTGATTCCACAACCTACAGACTCACTTGCAAGAACTCTGCAACTCATGTTCTTGGTATTGTATTATTTTTACTTGTATCAGGTTTGTCATCACTCACTCATATCATGAAAAGGCGTACCCTTACCCGTACGCCTTTGGATTGTGGGAGGAAACTGAGGAAACACACAGGCTCATGCAGAGAAAGTACAACCTACTTACAGGGGGCAGTGGGAACTAAACCTTGGTCACTGAGGTGTTGTAGTAATCACAATACTGTAACAAGCTGACAGAGGAAATGCTCAAGGGTAACTTTTATGTCACTGTTAGAAGATTAGTAAATGGTTCCCTAGTATGATAAAATGGGCTCTTGACCTCACCATCTACCTCAATATAATCTTGCACCTGACTGCTTTCCCGAACTTTTTTCACAGTTTTGGTCACTTACTTACAAGAAAGATGTAAATAAGGTTGAAAGAGTACAGAGAAAATTTACAAGGATGTTGCCGGGACTGGAGGACCTGAATGATAAGGAATGATTGAATCGGTTAGAACATTATTCCTTGGAACATAAAAGATTGAGAGGAGATTTGATAGAGGTAATTGAAATTATGAGGGGTATAGACAGTTTAAATGCAAGCAGGCTCCTTTCACTGTGGTTAGGTGTGACTACAACCAGAGGTCATATGTTAAGGGTGAAGTATGAGAAGTTTAAGGGGAATATGAAGGGAAAGTTCTTCACTCAGAGGGATGTGAGAGGATGGAACAAGCAGCTAGCACAAGTGGAACAGACAAGCTCGATATCAACGTTTAAGAGAAATTTTGAAAGGAGTATGAAGGGTTATGGTCTCACTGCAGGGCAATGGATGGTTTAGCATAGACTGGATGGGCTGAATGGCCTGTTTCTGTGCTGTACTTTTCTCTGACACTATGTTTCTAACTGTATTTTGCTGTAGCTCTTACCCTCTATTCTGCATTGTTAGTGTTCTACCTTGTTCTACTTCAAAACCCTGTTTAATTATTTGATCTTTATGTACAGTATTCACCTCGGTACACATGACAATAATAAACAAATTCTAATTCCAATTCCATTACAGCAGGTATACATTTAAAAGTCATTTGGACAGGTACATGACTAAAATAAAAACTTTAGAGCGATAATGGTGAAATGTTGAAAAATGGTTTGGCTCACTTAGTTATCTTGGTTGACACAGATGAGTTGGTCTCATTTCTATGCCATTTAACACAATGAATCAAAATCAGAATCAGGTTTAACATCACCAGCGTATGTCATGAAATTTGTTAACTATGTGGCAGCAGTACAAGATTCAAGATTCAAAGATTCAAAAAACTTTATTGTCATTCTAACTGTACATCAGCTCTGCAGGGCAGAATGAGACAGCGTTTCTCAGGAGCAGTGCAATCATAATATAACAAACGCAACACTAAATAATAAACATAACAATAAATAGTAAAACACAACAGCCACATGTCAGTTAAAATCAAGTTATAAGTGTCCAGTGCAAGTTAAAAGTGTCCAAAGCAGAGTCAGGTGGAGCAGCTGTTCAGCAGTCTGACTGCCTGTGGGAGGAAGCTGTTTAGTAGCCTTGTGGTTTTAGTTTTGATGCTCCTGTAACGTTTGCCTGATGGCAGAAGAACAAACAGTTCATGGAGAGGGTGTGAGGGGTCTTTTCTGATGTACCGTCTTTGGGAAGCGTCGACTCTGAAAGAGGTCTTGGACAGAAGGTAGGGAGACCCCAATAACCTTCTCTGCTCCCCTAACCACCCTCTGCAAGGCTGTTTTGTCGACAGCACTGCAGCTGGAGTACCAGATTGTGATGCAAAAGGTCAGCACACTCTCAACCACGCCTCTGTAGAATGTAGTTAAGATGCAATGCAATACATTAACAATAGAAAAACATGAATTATATTTTTAAAATAGTTAAATAAGTATGGCAAAAATGGAAATAGTAGTGAGGGAGTGTTCATGGGTTCAATGTCCATTCAGAAATTGGATGACAGAGTGGAAGAAGCTGTTCCTGAATCATTGAGTGTGTCCCTTCAGACACTATACCTCCCTCCTGATGGTAGCAATGAGGACAAGGCATGACCTGGGTGATGGGGGTGCTTAATGAGGCCTTGAAGATGTCCTGGAGGCTGACTAAGTTTACAACTCTCTGCAGCTTATTTCAATCCTGTGCAGTAGCTACTCCCCCACCCCCTACAGTGATGCAGCCAGTTAGAATGCTATGGCGATGCTCTGAGACTCTATGGGATCCACAGAACCACAGAATGAAGCAAAAGAAATTACGCCAACTGGTTCACCATGCCTGTGCTTGTTTTTTTCAGAACAATCTACCTAACTAGTTTCAATCCTCTGGCCATTCCTGTAAATATTGTCACAGGGTTGATATATCACTCACACCTCATGCAGCCGCACACTGCATTCTAGGTAATTCTGGACTGTTGGCTCTTCTAATCGCTGCTGAAGTCAGCCTTCCTGAATGTAAACACTAAAGACAACTTGTTCTCTGTGATAGTTGCAAAGAATATACACAACAAAATATAGCCAAGTTGGTGAAAGAGTTGTGAATTTATGCCCAGAAATAGCTTTGAAATTAAAATAAAACTCAAAAACCAGATTTAAAATCTGGGTGCCACAGTAGCATAGCAGTTAGTATAGTACTATTATAGCTCGGGGCGTCAGCGTTTGGAGTTCATTTCTGACACCGTCTGTAGGAGTTTCAAAGTTCAAGGTAAATTTTTATCAAAGTACATATATGTCACCATATACAAACCTGAGATATATTTTCTTGTGGGCATACTTAATAAATCAATAATAGAATAATAATCATAATAGAATCAATGAAAGCCTGCACCAACTTGGACATTCAATCAGTGCTCAAAAAACAACAAACTGTGCAAATACAGAAAGAAATAATAATAATAATAAAAAAATTAAGCAATAAATATTGAGAACGTGCGAAGAAGAGTCCTTGAAAGTGAATCCACAGGTTGTGGGAACATCTCAATGATGGGCCAAGTGAAGTGAAGTGAACTACATTCTCCCCATGATACACATGAGTTTCCTCTGGTTTCCCGCCACATTCCAAAGATGTGCCGGTAAGTAGGCTGTTAGTTGGTCATCGTAAATGAACCAGCAATTAGGTTAGGGTTAAATAGGTGAGATTGCTGGCGGCACAGCTCTTTGGGCCAGAAGTACCTGTTCTGCACTGTATCTCTAAATAAAGTTTAATGGTCTCATCACTGACAGAAGCCGGAATAAGGAGGCTGGAGGAGGGGGGTGGGTGCAGAAGTTGGGAGGTGATAGGTGAGACCAGGTGGTGAGGGGAGAGACGGATCGGCTGGGAGTGCGAAAGTGAAGAGCTGGTAGGTGATGTGTGGAAGAGGTAATGAGCAGAAGAAGAAGGGATCTGAGAGGAGAGGGCAGTGGAATAAACAGAAGGAGTTGGGAAACTGGAGTAAGATGATGGACAGGTCATGAGGGTGGAGGAGGAGAAGATGGTGATCACCAACTGCTGCACCCCACCACTCATTGGGATTGGTCAGTGCAAAATAGTCCCACATTATGGGAACTGGCCTCTTGGCATATGGACAAAATCATTGCAAAAAAGATGTCATTATTTATTTATTTAGACACGCCGTGTGAAACGGGCGCTTTGAGCCCAGCGAGCCGCGCCAGCCAGTGACCCACTTATTTAACACTAGCCTGATCAGGGACCAATTACAATGACAAGTTAACCCAGAAGCTGGTTGGTCTTTGTACTGCTGGGCACCCCGGAGGAAACCCTCGCGCATACAAGATGGAATGTACAATATTAATTACGGAGGATTGAACTCTGAACTCCAACGCCCCGAACTGCAGTAGCGTTGCACTAACCACTACACTAGCATGATGCCCCTTCCTGCATCATGGAAACTGGCCCTTTGGCACATGGATAAAAATATTACAAAAATACTTCATTATGATAAATGGCCCATTGATTTTTATTTCTTGCACTCGTCACTAATTAAAGAATTCTTGCAGATTCATCTTCAGGCTTCAGATCAGTCCTGGATTCTGGCCAGTTATACTGGGTCCCGTTTATGTCTACAACTTTTCATTCCATGATAGGACTTGGTGATTGACTGGAGCTTGCTTTTTTTTCTATTTTATATTCCAATTACTTAATGAATGAAAATAATCTTGGATATAGCGCTCTTGCAAGCTTAGGTATGGAACAGTGAACTTGGAGAATTGAGGTATTTGCAAAGCTCAGCCACTTAAAGGGTTTAATGTAATTAGGCTGCATAAACTTGGGTTGTTTCCTCTGAAGCGGTGAAGGCTGCAGGGAGATCCGATAAGAGGTTTGTAAGATTATGAGAGGCATAGATAGAGCAGACAAACAGCATCTTTTTTCCCCCAGGGTTGAAATGTCTGATATCAAAGGGGCATGCATTTAAGTTGACAGGGGGGTGTTCTTTGTATTATTTATTGTTTATTTTTGTACTGTGTATAGTTTGCTTTCTTCCACACATTGGTTGCTTTCAGTCTTAGTGTGCAGCTTTTCTACAGTATTGCTTTGTCCTACTGTGAATAAAGGGAGAGAAAGTGGAGAGGAAAAGGAAGAAAATAAATTAAGTGGGATAGAGAATAAGGAGGAAAAAAAGATGAGAGAAAATGGGAAAGAGCAGACAGAGTGCCACAGTAGTACAGCAGTTGGCAGAATGCTATTACAGTCCAGAGTTTGTTTGGAGTTCAATTCTGTGTTGCTTGTATGAAAATTTATGTGTTCTTCCTGAGACCGCATGGGTTTCCTCCGGGTGTTCCAATTCCGTCCCACAGTCCAAAGAGGTACCAGTTAGTAGAATAATCGATCGTTGTAAATTGTCCTGTGATTAGGCCAGTGTTAAATAGGAGAGTTGCTGTGTGACATGGCTCGTTGGGCCAGAAGGGCCTGTTCTGTGCTGTATCTCTAAATAATTCAGTATGTATGTATGTACAAATAAATAAATAAATAAATAAATAAATAAATAGATAGATAGATAGATAGATGGATGGATGGATGGATGGATGGATGAATGGATGGATAGATAGATAGATGGATGGATGGATGGATAGATGGATGGATGGATGAATGGATGGATAGATAGATAGATAGATGGATGGATGGATGGATGGATGGATAGATAGATGGATATAGATGGATGGATGAATGGATAGATAGATAGATAGATAGATAGATAGATAGATAGATGGATGGATGGATGGCTGGATGGATGGATGGATGGATGGATGGATAGATAGATAGATAGATAGATAGATGGATGGATGGATGGCTGGATGGATGGATGGATGGATGGATAGATAGATAGATAGATAGATAGATAGATAGATAGATAGATAGATAGATAGATAGTTGGATGGATGGGTGGATGGATGGATGGATGGATGGATAGATAGATGGATAGATAGGCAGGCATGAACAAAATGGGCCAAGTAGCTTCCTTCTGCAGTTTAATTTTTGATGATTTTGTTGGGTCAAAGTGGTATGTAAATATGTGTTGCTAAGTCTCTGCGGAGTGCAGGACAGTCAGTGGAGCATTAGATGAAATATTCCCTTTGTTCGGTTTGCTAATATTGCATGCAATCACCAAAATTAACCTCAAAATAATGCAGATGGAGGACTAGTAAATGGAAATTAATGACCAGGAAATTGAAAACAGATACCATTTGAGGTTTTGTTTGCTCATTCTGATGAGTATATAGATTTATCATCTAGGATGCAAAGAACAGTTTTAAAAACATGTAGGTTCATTCAAAGTTAATGATTACAGTTGGAGAAATGGAACAGCCAAGCAGTTTAAAGCTTTCAGGGATTGAAAGGCTTCTTGTATGAGGAGAGTTTTAAGGCTCTGGGCCTGTACTCAGTGAAATTAAGAAGAGTGGTGGGGTGGGGGCATGGTGGATCTCATTGAAACCAATTGAATGTGAAAGGCCTCAATAGAGTGGATGAGGAGAGGTTGTTTTCTATAGGGGCGAGTCGAGAACCTGAGTGCACAGCCTTAGAAGAGAGAGGTGTCCATTTAGCATGGAGATTAGGAGGATTTTCTTTAAGCACAGACTGGTGAATCTGTGGGATTCATTGCCACAGGTGGTTGTGGAGCCCAAGTCATTGGGTATCTTTAAGATAGAGGTTGATAGGTTCTTGATTAGTCAGGGCATGAAGGGATATGAGGAGAAGGGAAGAGGTTGGGGCTGAGACAGAAATGGATCAACCATGATGAAATGGTGGAGCAGACTCGATGGGCCAATGTTTTATGGTTTCTATTTATTTTTAAATAAAGTAATGCTAGTTTGAGATTTGGTGAAACGGCAACATGGATCTCACATGAAACCGATATTGGTGTGATAGCCCAAAGTTCTCCTTCCACAATGCTGCAGTTCTGAGGTGTTATAATCAAAATGCTTCATCTCAGATGGAGGTAAAGTATACTATGGCTCTATATTAAAGTACAAATGTGCCTGGACAATCTTTATTCATCATAGAACTTAAACACAATAGAATTTGTGAAAAATCATACATAAATGAAGACTGACAGACAACGTGAAAAAGAAGACAAATTGTGCCAATAGAGAAAAAAATAATACTGAGAACATGAGTTATAAAGAGCCTTTGATAGAGAGTCTCTGGGTTGTGGAATCAATTCAGATGATAATGATGTCTCAGTAATGATATCTTGAAATTTCATCCCATGCACAATGCTATATAATTGAAACACGAAGCATTCAAATGATCTCCAGTTTAATTTTAGTAATGTAAATGTTAGCGTTTGGACAAGGAGGTGCAATTGCTCAATGTAAGAGAAATTGGTTTAGATGCCATTGTATGTTAGCCAATCAAAAGCATCAGGCACAGCAACGCAACTAGTGTGTTGGGCAGAGGATGTAAATAAGTATAGCAGCAAGCGTGTCTGGATACAATTCTACACAGTGTTGGTGTGCAAGAGACCAGAAATATTGGAATCTGGAGCAAAACTAAACTCCTGGAAGAACTCAGTGGATCAAACAGCCTCTGAAGAAGCAAAAGAATGGATGACTTTGCAGGTCAAGGCCCTTACCTCAGGACTGGATACAGGATCTCAATCATAACATCTATAATCTTCCACAGATGCTGCGTGGTCCCCAAGTCCATCCAGCAGTTTGTTTCAGCACCAAGAATCTCTTTGATGTCTTCCCTCTTCCTTCTCATTCCTGAAGTTGGTTCTGGGCCCGAAACGTCGACTGTTAACTCTTTTCCATAGATGCTGCCTGACCTGCTGAGATCCCCAGCATTTTATGTGTGTTGCTCTGCAGACTTTCTCGTGTTTATCTCTTTGATTTGATACGAGTCACAATCACCAGATCTTAGTTGACTCCAACGAATGGTTGTTACCACAAAGCATTTTCAGAGGTGGAATTACAGATTTTGAAGAGATGATCAGGATCGTAAACATCGGACTTTGTGCAAGAAATCATAAGTGTCACAGAAGCTTCACCACAGCAAGGCTTGTTCATGGCAGGATTATGGGATGGTATCTGCGGAGTGAAATGTACCATGGAAGTTGTCACTTAAGAAAAGATATGCTGGCATTGGAGGGAATCCAGAGGAACTACAGAAGAATGCTCCTGAGAAGAGAAGGGATGATGTATGAGGAGTGTTTGATGGTTCTAGACATGTACTCGCTGGAGTTTAGAAGAATGAGTTGGGGGTGATCTCATGGAAAACTATAGAATATTGGAAGGCCTAGATATAATGGACATTAAGAGGCTCTTTCCAATAATGGGAGGAGTCTAGGAGCAGAGGACACAACCTCCGATTGCAAGGACATCCCTCCAGAAGAGAGAATGAAGTATCTTGATTATTAAGGGTGCAAAGGTTGTGAGGGAAGGTAAGGGAATAGGGTTGAGAGGGATAATAAATCAGCCATGATCGAATGGCAGAATTGACATGTTGGGCCGATGGCCAAATTCTGACCCTGTGTCTTATGGTCTTATAGTCATACACTGACTCCAGAGCAATGGATCACTAGGAAGATTGCTCTCAGTATATGGTTTTGCCTTCTGTAGTCACACTGGGGACTTGGATTGCATTGCTTATAATTGGCGGCACATTCACTGGGAGTTATTGAGCCCTACAGCACAGAAGCAGGCCATTTGACTCATCCAGTTGGTACTCTGCCTCATCCCTCCTACCTGAACCCAGCCCGCAGCCATCCATGCCTCACTCATCCAAGTACCTCTCTAACTTACTTTAAACTCACAATCAAACCCACATCTACCACTTCCACGGGTAGTTCACTCACAGTCACACCACCCTCTGAGTGGAGAAGTTTCCCCTCAGGTTTCCCTTCAATATTTCACATTTCACCCTAAACCTTGGACCTCTAGTTCTCATCTCACCCAGCCTGAGGAGTTAAAGCCTGCATGTGTTTGCCCAATTTACATCCCTCTTAATTCCACACACCTTTATAAGATCTCCCCTCATTGTCCTGCGCTACAGGGAAGATTCTCTTTATTCAAGCCTTCCCTGTAACTCAGGCTCGCAAGTCCCCGGCAGCATCCATGTAAATTTCCCCTGCACTTGCCTAAGGTGAGGAGAGTCATTTGGGGTTTCCAGTGTTGCAACATAAATGTCGGGAAGGGTTTGGAGTCGCATTTAAGATTCAGTATTCAAAGTACACGTATTTTCAAAGTATGTACACTGTGTACAACCCTGAAATTTGTCTTTCCCACAGACAGTCTTGAAACAGAAGAACCATAGAACCAATCTGTTCAAAGTAAAACATCAAACATCAAACCCTCCTCCCCAGCCCTGCATGCAGAAATAAACCGCGCGAGTGGCAACAGAAGAAAAAGAGAGCAAAAAACACAGAATATAAAACACAAAATCAAAAGGCTTATTTCACTACAGTTCAGCTCAATGTTCATTGTCTGCAGGCTGGCGTGATTCCAAAATCGCCCAAAGGTACTACAGAAGAATGACCAGAACTAGAACTAGAAACTAGAGCACATCATAAAAACTGAATTAAAGTCCAAATCTGCAATCTGCATTGATTAACTGACCACAGCAGTGAAATCCTGTCAGGAAAATGACATTGTTGGGTCTATTAGTGATGAGTGGGGCGTTCATAATTACTGGTTGAAATTCCTCCAATGGATATCTGTAGGTTTGATCTAGTTTCATCGCCTTAGGATAAGACTTGTTTCTGACTTTGATGTTAATCTGCGTCATCCAATGAGTGCTATTTTCCCAACTGTGCCACACGGACCTGACATTCAGCGAACTGAGCCGTGATCTTTACTGATGCAAAATATTTCTTGAAATCTAATTACGTGCTTCCACCTGCAAGCTCTTACAATGCTGTTTTTTTACATTAAAAAAATAGACCGCTGATTTTCTACTCTGTTCATATTCTTTTGTTTAAACAGACCTCGAAATGAAATTTGTGCTCAATGGGGGTAGGAGAGGTTACAGGAACAATAAGTGTTATTAGTTTATTCCTTTCACAGTACCTAACTTTTCTCTTGGTTGATTGGACTCTTTTATTTGCCTGCTAGCATCGGCACAATATTGTGGGCCGAAGTGCCTGTACAATGTTGCACTCACTGATCAGTTTTATTTGGCACCCCTGTACATCTGCTGGTTTATGCAACTATCTAATCAGCCAATCAAGCGACAGCAACTCAATGTAGGAAAAAACATGCGGAGGTTCAGTTGTTGCTCAGTCCAAACATCAGAATGGGGAAGAAATGTGCATGATGTGACTTTGACCATGGAATGATTGTTGGTGCCAGACTGGGTGGTTTGAGTATCTTAGAAGCTGATGATCTCCTGGGATTGTCACGCTCAACAGTCTTTAAGCTTCACAGAGGAATGTGTGAAAAACTTAAAACATATGGTGAGCAGTAGTTCTCTAGGTGGAAATGCTTTGTTAATGAGAGAGGTCACAGAGGAGAATGGCCACACTGGTTCAAGCTGAGAGGAAGGCAAATAACCACACGTTACAACAGTGGTGTGCAGAAGAGTATCTCTGAATGCACAACACATTGAACTTTGAACTGGATGGGGTTACAGCCACAAAAACCGCAAGCATACAAGATGCAATGGCCACTTTATTAAGTACCTCCTGTACCTAATAAGCTATCCATTGAGTCTGACTGTCTCTGGTTAAAGAAGGAAACCAAAGCAGCATGCTGTTCTCCAGGTCTATCCTCACAAAGACTTCCTACTTTTGTAGTTCAACCCTCAGCAATAAATGGTAGCCATATTGCAAATCTGCAACAGTGAGAAGTGAGCGTTAGAGCATTCATAAAAGGAAATTTATTTCAACTACTGTTGGTTCAACATGGAAGTTTATTATCACCGAGGAAGGTTGAGGATTATATACTTACTCATTCATTTAGAGATGCAGTCCTTCTGGACCAACGAGCCTTACCAACCAGCAATCAATGTATTTAACACGATTCATGGGACAAATTACAATGTCTGATTAACCTAGTAACTGGTACGTCTTTGGTCTGTAGGGAGAAAACCAGCCCTCCTGGAGGAACTGAATCCATGAACACTACCTTACTACTTTTTTTATTTCCACTTTGCACTACTTATTTAACTGTTCGTATATATACTTACTGTAATTCATATTTTTCTATTATTATTATGCATTGTTCTGCTGCTGCAAAAGTCAACAAATGTCATGGCATAAGCCAGTGATATCAAACCTGATTCTGATTCTGATTCATGGGGAAAACAAGTAAACTCCATTCCAGACGGCACCCGAAATGAATTCCGAACTCTGGAACGCCCTCAGCTGAAATAGTGTTGCGCTGTCTTCATATTACTACCTTTTGACCAGTATTTTATGTGGGACATTAATAGGGACCTGTTTTGGTCTGGCAGAGTAGATGCAACACTGAGAGCAGAGATTGAAAAGATGTCTCTTAATTGGGCCACAGTCGAATGCTTGATTTCTCCAAGTGATTTACTTTTCACAGCTTAACCCAATTATCTGGTTCCCACCACACCAGTGACAGACTACTGCTGGGCCAGAGCATTATCCATTTCCTGACATGTCCTTCTTTCTGACACCCTTAATTAAATCGGAACTTTTTCCAATTCTCCTCCTGCAGTCTTCGTGAAAATTGGATGGAAGATAACAACGCACATATACTGTGACATTAAGCGCAGGTCAAAGAACAGGTGTTGGTTCTTTGGTGTTCATCTCACCTCCTGACACCTCAAGACCTTCCATTATTTATAAGGCACAGGTCAAGAACGTGATGGAATATTCCTCAATTGTCTGGATGAACGCAGCTCCCACATCAGATTCTTGAGAGCTTTTCATTGGACCTGGGCATACAAGTACTTATCTATATGACAATAAACTTGACTGTGACACTGTTAGACAAAACATCCCACTTGACTGGCAGTGCACTTACTTGCCTAAGCTATTCTGACACCATCAAACATGGGAACTAGCTTCAAGTACTTTTGACTGAAATATCTTAATGCCATTTAAAATAAAACCAATAAAAGAAAAGAAAATAAACATAATATTATAAATTAACAAAGGCTTTGAAAGGAATGTCAAAAACACTAACCTTAATCCGTTGTCACTGTTGGCTTAGTGACACAATGGACAGCATGCTAGACTTCTATTCATGCGTGAACAAGTAATTCAAAGGTTGATGGTTCAAGTCCCACCAGAGGCTTTAGACCTACTGGGATGCTCTTTGCATTAATGAGGGTTTCTTATGAAGATAGGTAGAGCGAGCTAGGGTTTATCTCTTTGGCTTGAAAAGTATGAGAAGTGACTTGACAGGGGTGTATAGTGTAATAAGAGGCAATTACAGTACTGTGCAAAAGTCTGAGGCCCTTATTTACCTGTATAGCTAGAGTGCTTAAGACTCTTGCACAGTACTGCAGCCCCAATAAAACTAATTTTGTGACATATGTGAGTGATGATAAACCTGATTCAGATATGGGTCTCTGTTGTGTACTGAGAGTGGGAAGGGAGCAGGGAGAGTGGAATCATGGTTGAGAAAAGAGGAAGGGAAAGGGGAGGAAGCAGGAAGCACCCAGAGAAATATTCTACAATAATCAATAATCCAATTGTTTGGAATCAACTAACCTTGCCTGGTGTCTCAGAGCTGGATGAGTCTGCACCCTGGCCACCTCCTGCCATGGCACTCCTTGGCCACCTGTTCCTCTCCCCTCCCATGGTGCTCCACCTTCATCATTCCCAACATCCTTTGTTCGTGCTAGATTTGCAAACTCAATCTCTGCTCCATGTTGACAAATACAGCACAGTGCAAAAGCCTTAGGCACCCTGGCTATATTGTAGATATAGGCAAGAGGTTTAGTTTTTGTTCAGACCAGACACCAGAATGGGGAATAACTTTAGTCTAAGTGACTTTTGTTGTATCTGTGCACAACTACATATCAATTAAGTAAAAGCACACACGTGGAAGATGGCTTTAAAAGGTGCATTCACATTGCAGTGACAGTGAGAGAGAACTATGTGCATGCATAGTCAACAGATCAATACAGTGTTGGGGGGGGTTATTGCTCTAAAAGAAATAGAACCATACATTACATTTTCTCCCCCTTTAGATTAATGCAACATAAAACTGTATATGTACAAAACATTCAATTTCCCTCTAACAGACCATATTGAAATAAACATGATTTCACAATAACAGTCCATAACTACTTCACTATACTAAAGGTTCAGTCTTTTGGGTGGTGCTCTGTTTCTTTCAGGGTAGTTCCTCTGGACCAGTGAAGTAGCATCAGATTTGTTAAGTGTCTTGTCCTCCATTAGACTTCCTGTCCAATCGCAAAGCTCCTTGCTGATTCATTTGGCAACTGGCTGAACTGTTTATTCTGCACTTCCTTCCATCAGACATCCCACCCTGCAAAAACTCATTTAGATAGATAGATATACTTTACTGATCCCGAGGAAAATTGGGTTTCGTTACAGCTGCACCAACCAAGAATAGAGCGTAAATATAGCAATACAAAAACCACAAACAATCAAACAGCAAATGCAAACTATGCCAGATGGAAAATAAGTCCAGGACCAGTCTATTGGCTCAGGGTGTCTGACCCTCCACGGGAGGAGCTGCAAAGTTCAATGGTGACAGGCGGGAACAACCTCCCTTGCTGCCCTGTGTTGTATCTCGGTGGAATATGGCCGAAGTCCAGCAGCAAAAAGTTCAATATCCGGTCTACAAACACGTTCCTCGATCGTAATATGACCCGGATTGCACCATCTGTTGTTAACCAGAACAGTAAACACCCAACTCCTTTACGCTTACCGCTCTCAGTGCACTTCCAGTCAGCCGGAACGGTCTGGAAGCCCTCTATGGAAAAGTTTGATCGGGTATGTCCTCGTGCAGCCCCGTTCTAGTAAAACACATAACGCTGCACTCCCGAAATGTTCTCTGACGCCTGGCTAGCGTCGTGAACTCGTCCATTTTATTACCCACCGAACTCTTCTTCTGCATACGTCTCTGTTGTCTTGACCCGGTCCTCTTTCCTCGACTTTGTGATCCCTCTCTGCATCCTCTGTGTGTTTTCCTCCAGATTTCAGTGATATATGTATTGTGTCTACACTGTGGTCCGGTCAGAGGTTATTTTGTTTGTGGACAATCAGCCAGTTTACAATAAACTTGAACTTGAAGATACAGAACTTCTAAATCACTCATGCTGTTCTGGTTAACAACATTTCAGGGAGGTCTCAACCCAGAAGTCTCAACCTCATGGCAGTCTGTGTCAATGAATTTGTTAATTTTGCAAGCCATCTGATTCACAAGTGTTTTGTGAGACAGCTGACTTCTGAATTCTGTCTTAATGTGCCATGTTCACAATAGCTGCTTTCTTGGTTGCTGAGCAGGCATAGTTTTTTGCTATTTCTGAATCAGGAAACATTTTCCTGAATAGCTTGCCTGTGTGCTTACACACCTGGAATGTCAGGTTATGCTCAACAATGAAAGATGTAAAGTACACTTCAGCTCTAGTGGCCTTCTCTGTCAGACTTTGGTTTTCTGCTGAAAAGAACTGTGAAATACTTGAGCAGCCTTCCCTGCACTTAGCCTCCCTAACATGTTGTGGTCCCTAAAAGAAATAAAAGCATAAGATGTATCTTTATTACAGGTGTGCGCCGCTTAACGTCCATTCGGGCAAAGTCCGATAGCATATACGTCCGTAGTCACACACACAAACACACACACACACACACACACACACACACACACACACACACACACACACACACACACACACACACACACACACACATTGCCTGCAATAGTCGGGATCAGAACTTACTTTTTTACATCGAAATGGGGGATCTTAAATGAGTGATTTAGAAGTTCTGTATCTTCAAGTTTAAGTTTATTGTCACCTGGCTGATTGTCCACAAATGAAACCACCTCTGTCCGTACCACGGTGTAGCCACAATACATATATCACGCACACCACATAAAACAATATATTACCATATTATTTAATAAAGTGTAATTCAAAATGCATATGAAGTGCGCAGCACAGGTAAACAGTTCGCTGTCCTAATGTCGAGACCTCGGTGGGGGCCGGGTATTTATTAAAATCAGATTTTCTTCTGAAAATGGCTGCGCTTAAACCCAGCCCATCGCGGGCTTCGATGTACCTGTAAGTGGAAGTGTTTCAGGGAAAAGAACCCCAAAGAGTTTGCTTGCTGCGAGCGCATAATAAAGATGTCTTAGTGGACGATTTTGGAATTTCGCTCCAATTTAAACTCCGCTGTAGTCCCCTTTAAGACACCAACACACCCCGCCCGTATAGGACAGTCAGGTTGTCACCACCAGTCTTGGGAATTTCTTTGCCAGGCTTTTGTACTTCATCACCGACAGTTGTCCGGATGATTTCATCATCATTACAGACGGCAGTAACTGAACTGATGGATTATGGAAGAGAGAAAGAAGTTGATTGCAAAGCCCGCCCGCAGAGAAAACTAATAGTTCTACTTAGCACAAAGAGAGATTAAGCAGGATTCATTCATTTTCTTTCTTTCTTTTTTTTCCCTCTCCCTCTCCCTCTCCCTCTCTAAAAAATCGATTTCCGGGATATTGTATATAATTTGCGGGCATCAGGGAACCGTTATCGATATGCGGGAGACTCCCGGATCTCGCGGGAGAAGTGTGATGTCTGCTCTATTAAACTGTTTTCAGGATGTCTATGCGAGATCTCAGATTCCTATTCATGAATATGAATAGAGTTTGATTTGTCTTTGCGTGAACAGAGTTCCGAAACAAAAGTTGCTGGGTGGTGAGGAGCGGACTTGAAATGTCTGATGCCATTTTCCTTCATGATCAGTTGGAATTCCTCTGATGTGTATTGTCGTCCATTGTCTCTCACAATTTGTTCTGTTAAGCCATTTCTGGCGAAGATGGTCCTCAGGGCGGAGACAATTTTTGCTGAGATGGGTGACTTCATTGGTATCGCCTCTGGCCACTTCGAATAATCATCCTCAGCAATCAGAAAAATGGAGTCCATGAATAGCCCAATATAGTCAATATGTACTCTTTGTCATGGTGAAGACAGCCACTCCCACAGGTGTAACGATTCCTGTGGGGATGTATTTTAAACTTCTTGCATCCTGAACAGCTTTTGGCCAGGTCTCCAATGTGTTTATCTATTCCTGACCACCACACATAGTTCCGGGCGAGATTCTTCAACTTGACTGTAACCAATGCCTTTAATTCCTGAGTTGACCCACCAGCACCTTTACTTCCTGAGAAAGCTAAAGAAATTTGGCCTGTCCCCTAAAACCTTCACTAATTTTTATAGATGCACCGTAGAAAGCATTCTTCTGGTATGGAAGTTGTCCTGTCCTAGACCGGAAGAAGCTGCAGAAGATCGTGAACACGGCGCAGCACATCACACAAACCAATCTTCCGTCCTTGGACTCACTTTACACCGCACGCTGTCGGAGCAGTGCTGCCAGGATAATCAAGGACACCACCCACCCAGCCAACACACTTTCATCCCTCTTTCCTCCAGGAGAAGGCTCAGGAGCTTGAAGACTCGTATGGCCAGATTTGGGAACAGCTTCTTTCCAACTGTGATAAGACTGCTGAACGGATCCTGACCCGGATCTGGGCCATACCCTCCAAATATCCGGACCTGCCTCTCATTTTTTTTTGCTCTACCTTACTTCCCATTTTCTATTTTCTATTTATGATTTATAATTTAAATTTTTAATATTTACTATCGATTTGTAATCCAGGGAGCGGGAAGCGCAGAATCAAATATCACTGTGATGATTGTACGTTCTAGTATCAATTGTTTGGTGACAATAAAGTAAAGTAAATGTCTTTCATGCAGATTTTCTAACACTCTGGTATGCACTTTAGAGGGAACTGCAACACAAGATCCACACATCAGCGTTCTTTGACATGCTGGCAGTTGTTCTCATCTCACTGAGGAATCTGGAAACATAGAGTTATCATGAGCTGGCCATTTCTGCATGATGATTTCATGACTTCTGACAATGTCAGGTCATTCCTTGTTTCCCTTTGTAGTTTGGAATTTGTTACTGGCCACTGGTCCATCAATGGAACACTTCTGTTGAGTCACAGTATGAAGATGTTTCTTCTTCAGTTGCGAATAGTGGAAGACCTGACAAACCATCAGTGTTGCTGTGTTGTTTGGCACCCTTGAACTCTGATTCTGTTTTGCATTTGCTCAGTTTTATGTTTGAGACTTTTCACTCGGTTAGGTCTTTTGTTTGCCTTGCACATTCTCTCTATGTGGCCTTGTCTGTAATACTTTCTGCAGACTTTTTCTTTGAATCAACTGTCATTTGCAACATGGGAGGATTTGCCACATCGACAATTTTGGCTTTTTGTACCATTCGGGGACATTTGGTGCATTTCACATTCTAATCTCCTTTTCTGTAGCTCTGCTGCATCCTTTACGGTGGTCTCTAATGATTTTGCAATGATGAATGTCCGTTCTAACGTTAGGTCTCTTTCTGTCAGTCGCCTCATTTGAGTGCCTTGACTATGCATGCTACATACAAGCCTGTCACTTAATGCATCAGAAACTCCATCTCTAAAGCCACAGTACTGGGAAAGTTTGCACAGTTCTGCAATGAGAAAAGACTTTCATATTTTGATAGGCTCTTTTTGTAAAATCTAAATCTCTCAGCTATTACTGAAGGTTTAGGGCTCAAGTGATTTTGTAAAACTGTAACAATTTCATCAAACGTGTTGTTTGCTGGCTTTTCAGGGGTTACCAGGTTGCATAAGAAAATGTGCATCCTTGTGCCCATTAAGCTAAGAAGTGCAGGGGATTTCATTGAATCCCCATGTTGCTCGCGTTACAATACAGTTCAACCCTCTCGGTATATGACCCCCAGCCGTCATTGGTGCTATCAACTTCGGCAGTTTTCCAGACTGAAACTATCACCACATTATTTTCAGTTTAAGTTCAGCACGTTTTTCACTGTTACTGTGCACTGTACTAGCCTCAATGGCGGCCTTCTCTGTACTGTTTAACTCTCGCTGTTCTGTCGCATATTCATGCCATTACTGTTGATGCAGTTTGTGATATTTTCTGACATTCAGGTTCGTACTGATTGCCAATTTGTTGTGTCTGTGCACAACTACACACACACACACATATATATAAAATAAAAGGACGCACAGGGGAGAAGGCTTTAACTGGTGTATTTACATTGCAATGAGAGTGAGAGAGAGAGAACAATGCACATGTATAGACAACACATGCGCAGATAACAGTCCAATATGAGCTAAAGGGAGGGGGTCATTGTTCTCAAGGAAATAGATCCAAACATTGCAACTTTGATGATGGAATGATTATTGGTGCAAGACGGGATGGTTTGAGTATCTCAAAGACTGCTGATCTTCTAGAATTTTTACACACAACGGTCTCTTAAGTTTACAGAGAATAGCACGATTAGCAAAGAACAACTAGTGAACAGCGGTTCTGTGACCGAAATGCCTTGTTAATGAGAGAAGTCAAAGGAGAATGGCCAGACTGGTTTAAGCTGACAGTAACTCAAATAACTTTGCATTCAAACTGGAGTGTTCTGAAGAGCATCTCTGAACGCACAGCACGTTGGGCTACAGCAGCAGGAAATCGCAACAGTTTTCAGTCCTGTTGCCATTTTATTGAATATAGTTTTATACATAATAAAGTGGCCACTGAGTGTATATTGGTTGTCTTCTTTTGCTGTATCTCTGAACGCACATGTCGAACTTTGCAGTGGATGGGCTACAGCAGCAGAAGACCACAGATATACAAACAGTGGCCACTCTATGAGCTGCAGGAGGTACTTAATAAAGTGGCCACAGAGGGTGTGTGTTTCTAGCCAGATAAATGCTTATTTCATCTATACCCTTGAACTGAATTGCTTTCACTGTTGCAATGGCCTAATTCTGCTTTTATGTCTTATAGTCCACATGGTTATTGGGGTTGGACAAGAGCTGGCCTATGAGTCTGGAATCACAAGCAAATCAGCCCTGTAAGGACAGTAGTGAACGAAATAGGCCTTATCATTAAAAAATTCACAAAATATTTAAATAAATGTATTTAAGTTCTTTAGATGTCATTAGCAGATTTGAACCCCTGCCTCTGCGTAACGTCAGTGCTGCTAATCCAGTAACTAAATCAATATGCTGCTGGACTCTACAATCCTAAAGGGCTTGACACAATCACAGTCTGATGCAATTTGGTGCTGAGCCACATTAAATGATATTAGCCCTGGCAATGAAAGCCTGGTAAATATGGTGGGTTTAAAAGTTGCCTTAAGTGACAAAAAAGCGATCGAGGGAAACAATTTCAACATGCATCTGAAATCATGATGGCTAATCGAAAGAAAGATACAGGAATTTTTTAAAGTTTAATTTTATTTAGAGATGCACGGCGATGGGCCCTTCTGACCCAACGAGCCCAATTACACACGTGTGACCAATTAACCTGCGGACTCTTTGGAATGTGAGAGGAAACTGGAGCACCAGGAGAAATCCCCTGTGGTCAGGAGGGGAACGTACAAAGGGAAAGTTTGGAGAAGTCCATCACTAGCTAGGGTCAACAAATCTGTCTATAAAGATAAGACACCTAATGTCCTCGAAAGAAGGAATCAGAGAGGGAAAAAACAAACTGAGTAGTGGTGCAGATGACAAGGACCAAGCCACATCCAGTATAAAAGTCAAAAGCAGTTTGAAACAACTTTTACTATCTTTCAACTGAGTGCTGAAAGAGAGCATTAAATTGTGAATATTAATCTTGTTTGGCAGGAGTGTACGGCAGCTAATTTCTGCAGTGTTTGAGCTGAGACAGACATCATAGTCATCCAGGTTTGCAGAGTAAACTCCAGCACCTAATAGCACATGGCATTTTACACACCACAGCTTTCTCTTCCATGCATCACCATGGCTTGCTCGAGGCGCCGGCTCCTCCTTCTGCATTTCAGCTTTTGTTGTCGTGTTCTCTGTACACTGTCCTTCTGACTGACTCACTGTTGAATCCTTTGTTTTTGTGCTGGAGATGTAAGACAGCACAGTAGTTCAGTAGTTTAGAACAGTTGATATGGGAATTGCAAGGCATCTGACCACAAGACCCTACAAAGGATTGTGAGAATGGCTGACTCGATCACCCTGGTCTCTCTTTCACTCATCTGAGATATTTATCAGGATTGCTGTGAACGCTGGGCCCTTAGCATTATCATCGATCCCTCCCATTCATCCCACTTTGACCTCCAACCACCAGGCAAGAGATACCATAGCAAGAGAACATAAACTGATAGGATAGAAAACAACTTCCACCCACTGGCTGTAAGACTACTAAACTCCCAGCCACCACCCGGGTCTCATCGTCTATGAAGAGCCAGCAGCGTTATACAGTTAAGGCAACACACATCAGAGTTGCTGGTGAACGCAGCAGGCCAAGCAGCATCATCTCATCTCCGGCTGAGATGCTGCCTGGCCTGCTGCGTTCACCAGCAACTTTGATGTGTGTTGCTTGAATTTCCGGCATCTGCAGAATTTCTCATGTTAGCGTTATACAGTTTACTTTTTAACTTATGTGGTAAACTTATGCTAAATGTCAATCTTCTGGACTATATTTTATCATGTGTTAATTCATTTGTGGTAATGTAACTGTATGTGTTGTGCGTGAGTGATACGTACTGTGTGTGAACCTTGGTCTGGAGGAACGTAGTTTCGTTTGGCGGTAGACATGTACAGGATACCTTTGAATGACAGTAAACTTGAATTTGAACCTGCTCACTTTACAACACCAGTGATCTCCAGTTGGGGTTCGATTCCCACCACTGTCTGTCAGGAGTACATACATTCTTCCCATGTGGATTTTGTGTGGGTGCACTGGTTCCCCTGCACCCCACCACCCCATTCCTGACGCAGGATTTTATTCTGAAACGTTGACAGTTCTCTTCCTAACACAAATACTGCTTGACCTACTGAGTTCCTCCAACAGATTATTTGTTACTGTCATAAAGACTCTCTGTCCGGCCTGCGCTAGTCATGACTTCAGACTTGAAATACCCACCATTCAAAGTCATCGGGCAATGAATTCCTGCCTTGTCAGATAATAAATGTTGGGGCTTTGGTCAAATGGATGAAATAAAAACCTGTGAAATGAAACTCAACAGGAACTTTTATTTTCCAAAGTCTACCTTACTACATTGGATAAAAAAGTTCTGAAAAGTTAACATTTGAGGACACATTTTTAACCACAGCATGGTAGAGTAGCAGTTAGTACAATTGTTTAAGGAACATCTGCAGGCATTCTGACCTCTGCAAGGGACTGGCAGCTGTTGGTGGACCTCGAAGGGCAGCTGATGTTCCCCAACCATATCGCAGCCACCACCCTGCGACCAGATATTGTCCTAGTGTCTGAGTCTGCTAAGCAAGTGGTGCTGCTGGAGCTGACAGTCCCATGGGAAGATAGCTTGGAAGAGCCCTTTGAAAGGAAGCTCTCCAAGTACGCAGGACTGGTCAGCAACAGACAGCAGGCTGGATGGAGAGCGAGGTGTCTCCCAGTGGAGGTTGGTTGTAGGGGATTCATAGCCCGTTCTTTAGTTAGAGCCTTTAGCATTTTGGGCATCGAGGGAGAAAGGAAGAGGAGAGCCATCCGCAGTACCACCGATGCGGCAGAGAGGGCCTCAAGATGGCTGTGGCTCAAAAGAGGGGAGCCATGGAGTCATAAGTAGCTAGCCACCTGAACACAAGCTGGGGTCTGATCAGCCCCACTGGGTCACCTGGAGGAGGTTGTATGATGTTGAAAGACCCGAAACACCCGATGATTCCAGGAACATCACTGAAGATGTGTCCAGAAGCATCAATAGATGTACGTACACAGCAGTTTAGTGACAATGATCATCGAACAGCGTTCAATCCCCACTGCTGTCTCTAAGACGTTTGTATGTTCTTTCAATGATGACATGCTTCCTCTGGGTTCTTCATTTTCCTGAAGATGGGTTTGGGCGTAGTGGGTGCTGGAAGCATGGCGACTTGTGGGCACAATCCTCGGACTATGTTGATTATTGACACAAAACCACATATTTCACTGTTTGCTTTGATGTTCCAATGTATAAGTGACAAATAAAGCTAATCTTTATTTTTCTTTAGAAGTGTCAAAAATAGGCAAATTTGGTTAGACTGCAAGGAGCAAAATGCTGATGTGGTTTATAGTCAGTGAAGCTTAATGGAGTGGCAGGATTTGAACAACTGATGTTGATTGAATATTAATCTGCATTTCATAGTAATCCTGTTGAATGAAAAGTTTATTTTCGGTCAGTAATGGCTATTTTTTATGAGCTTAGTCATGGAGATTTGTATGAAAAAAATAGAAAAATGATTAAGCTCTGCAAACAATTAACATATTTCAATAGCGGGGAGTTATGACACTGAAATTTTAACACAATTTCTCCCTGGATAGTTGCTGCATGATTTGCTGAGCGTTACCAAAATATTCTGTTTTTTTTTTCATTTCTCAAGCAAATTGTACTTGTATGCTTTATTACAAACAAGATTTTGTGAATGATTGTGGAATTTGAGACTATGAAGAATTGGCAGAGAAGAGTTGAGGTCTGGGACAGATGTTGCAGTGCAGAGAATATTTAGGACTTGGGGACAAAGTCTGAAGAAAAGGTTGGACAGGTGAGGATTTCTCTCCTTGCAGTGTAGAAGACTGAGTGCTGACCTTATAGAGGTGTGTGAAATCATCGGGGACATAGGTAGGATGAACGTGCATAGTCCTTTTCCCAGGATTGGTGAATCAAGTGCTATACAGCACAGGGTTAAGATGACAGAGGGAAATTTAATTGGGATTTTCAGGGGTGACTTTTAAGTGGGGATTGAGTTTCCAGAAAAAGGTGCTTGAATCAGTTACAATAACAGCTTCTAGACATCTACATGGTGAGTAAAATTTTAGATGGCTGTGGACCAAATGCGTTCTATTTTGCTGTGCTCTGTTTCGTGCTGCCAAGCGTTGAAGGCATGTTATAGTGGGGCTAGAATGTACAGTGATACTTGTGTGCTGTCCTCAGCACATCCCTCAGTTGTGTTGGTTGATAATGCAAATGACACATTTCAGTGAACAGCTTGATGTACATGTGATAAATAAATCTGAATGTGAAGCAGGGCGAGCTTGGATGGGTATCTCGTTCAGTTCTTTCCATGCTGTATTGCTCTATGACTGTATGACAGTGATTATATTGACAGACTTAAGGGTTCAGCTGGTCAACCCTTGCACCCCTTTGATGATAATCACAAATTAATCTGTTTTAACCACTCCTGTAGAAATATTCGTCAAGAATAATCAGAATCAAAATCAGGTTTAATATCACCGGCATAGGTCATGACATTTGTTAACTTTGCGGCAGCAGTACAATGCAATACCCGACCAAAAGTTTTCCATGGACGGCTTCCAGACCGTTCGGGCTGACCGGAAGTGCACTGAGAGCGGTAAGCATAAAAGAGTTGGGGGCTTGCTGTTCTGGTTAACAACAGATGGTGCAATCCGGGTCATATTACGATCGAGGAACATGTTTGTAGACCGGATATTGAACTTCTTACTGTTGGACTCCGGCCATATTCCACCGAGATACAACACTGGGCGTCATGGGAGGTTGTTCCTGCATGTGGCCATCGAACCTTGCAGCTCCTCCCGTGGAGGGTCAGACACCCTGAGCCAATAGGCTGGTCCTGGACTTATTTCAATCTGGCATAGTTTGCATATTGTTGTTTGATTGTTTGTGGTTTTTGTATTGCTATATTTATGCTCTATTCTTGGTTGGTGCAGCTGTAACGAAACTCAAATTCCCTCGGGATCAATAAAGTATATCTATCTATCTATATGATATGTTACGTACCCCGTAACTGGGTTGCCAAACCAGCAGAAATGGATCACTCAGTTGGAGCCTGGACTACTAGAACTAAGAAAGTTTTAGTAAAGAAACAAGCAACACAGTACTCTAATCAAAAGGATAATAAATACAACAGTTCAGCAATGATAAACACACATGTACACAGAATTAAGATAACAGGATCAATCAAGCTCTATCGTCGTCTAGGGGTAAATGACCAGTTACAAAGTGACGCAAAGTTCAGTTCAATTGAATTCAGTTCAGTTCTCAGTAATCACTGCCGTGGGAGATGGACAGTGGGGGGAAGGAGAGAGAGAGCAAAACGAGTGAATATTCAAACGGCTTCCACACAGACCTCCGATATTCTTCGCAGTCAGCTTTCGGGCGAGCCCTTTGTGATGTCTTCTGAGGTCACCGACCGTGACCCCTCCATTTCCAGATACGATCGTTTCTCTGCGGTGAACCTGGCACCCAGGCAAGGGCGGACACACACCAGGTTCCTGCTAATTGTGCCTTTCCACCCTGTGCGTCTATGGCTTGGTCCCGCGATCAGCCTTCCAAAACTTCCCACCGACTTGTGGGAGACGCACCGCTTCCAGGGTCTTGTTACCTCGGGGTATCGTGTGTGTCTTTCCTTAGCGAACCTGTCCCTCTTTATCCCCCTACTGGGGTATTGCCTATCCATCACTTCAAACAGTTCAGGGTTCAAAGGGGGAGCCGATCTTGACAACTTTCCTTCCGTTAAACTCTCCCGTCCCTTCATTAACATCTCAAATGCTGCTCCATTGTTTTTCTTATCTCTCTTTCTCCTGAAGACAGGTGGCAGACCAACTGCTGATCCCACTGGTGCCAGCACAGGACAGCTAACATCTTAATCTATGTGTATTCTGGTCACAGATAATATTGAAGTAAATGTCTGTGAAGTACAGTAAGTATATATAGATGTATATTAAATAGTTAAATTAAATAAGTTGTGCAGAAACAGAAATAAAAAGTAGTGAGGTAGTGTTCATGGGATCAATGTCCATTCATAAATCAGATAGCAGAGAGGATGAAGCTGTTCCTGAATCACTGAGTGTTTTCCCTCAGGCTCCTTCCTGACGGTAACAGTGAGCAGAGGGAATGTTGTGTGTGATGGGGGTCCTTAATGATGGAAACTGCCTTTTTGAGGCACTGCTCCTTGAATATGTCTTGGATACTAGGGAGGCTAATGCCCATAATGGAGCTGCCTAATTTTACACCTCTCTGCAGCTTACCTCGATGCTGTGCTATAGCCCCCACATCATGGTCAAAGACAATGATCACCCACATTATACGACATGGCACATGATGGTGATGAATCTGTTTTAGGTGTTGTCAGAGTGGGTGTGAGTCATGCGAGTTCTCTTGACTGCGATAAACATCTCATTTGTTTTATTGACATAGAGTAAAAGGTTATTTGCCTGGCACCAGTCCTCGAGCTCTTCCACCTCCTCTCTATTAGCCATTACATCGTGATTGGTGATGAGTCTCACCACTGTGATTGCTCGGGTGTTTGGCCATTTTACTGCATATCTGGGCGTCTTTTGGGCCTGTTGTTGGTGTTTTATTTGGAATGCTGCATCTCCAGCTCTGTAGCACAGACTTCGTACTAGAATTGCAAGCCTACATATGTGTGGTCCATGTCCACCGAGTTGTATTACAACACATATCAATCTGAGTGTGGGATCTGATCAGCCAAGAAATCAAACAGAACAACAAAGAGGGAGGCCAGCTTTAACGGGAGGAAGTATCCTATTTTTAGCTCATTCTTCTTCATTTTCAATTGCCAGTTTAGTCTCAACATGTGCTCTATTACATGCCAGATGTTATACTTAAAGCTAAAAGGGAACTTTTAAAGAGAAGCAATCCAGTCTTTAATCCTCAGGGCATTAAATATACAAGAAAGTTACTGATCTCTGCTACGCTGCAATAATCGACACACACGTTTGTGCTATGAAGAAGAGCATAATAATGTCCTTAAAGGGGCAGGTGCTTGCATTCTCTGCAAACAAACAAACTGCTGGACTAATTCTAGATATAAGGCAGGATCTGTGGGTGTGAAATGGACAGTCAATAATTCAGATCCAGACCCTTTAAAGATTAGATTTGTTTGTCACACGTACATAGAAACATACAACAAATTGCATCATTTTACGTCAAATCACATCAGCGCGGATTGTTCTGAGCAGGCTGCAAGTGTCGCCATGCTTCCACTGCCAGCAAAGTACAGAGGTACAGTAGTGTACAGGAGATGGGATTGATGTTGAAGTTGTATATGACATTGGTGAGGTCTAATTTGGAGTATTGTGTGCAGATTTAATCACCTACCGACAGGAAAGATGTAAATCTTGGGAGGGAGGAGAAGAAGGCAGCGCAACGCATGCACGCAGCTCTCCGGTGAAAATGATATTGTTTCTGTTAATTTGGGGCTGTGGACGATTCTGATTTGATGGAGACAGACGTGAAAGCACAGAGGAATTTCTGAAACGCCGGTTCACTGCTGCTGTTACTGGGCGATCAAGAATCTTCCGGAGGGAAGGCCCCAAAATCCCTGGCTTTACCTGCTGCTGGCGACTGAGGCTGAGGTTGAATCATTCAGATAGAGATGGTGCTTGGTACTTTCGGTACTCGGTGTCGGAGGGCTGATCGGAGGCTCGATGTTTTCGGACGACTCAGAGTCGGACTGTGGTCGGGCATGGCAGGGAGAGTTTTCTTCCTTCTCCCGTCTGCGTGAGATGTGGGACATTCGAGAGACTTTGAACTTTTTTACTGTGCCATGGCCTGTTCTTCATCAATTTATGGTATTGTTGCACTGCTGTAACTATATGTTATAATTATGTGGTTTTTGTTAGTTTTTCAGTCTGGGTTTGTCCTGTGTTTTTGTGGTATCACACTGGAGGAATATTGTATCATTTCTTAATGCATGCATTACTAAATAACAATAAAAGAGAACTGCGTGTCCTCATAATCTAATCTAATATGGTTAAAAGAGTAAAGAGGAAACTTACAAGGAGGTTGCTGGGTCTGGAGGACCTGAGTTATAAGGAAAGATTGAATAGGTTAAGACTGTATTCTTTAGAATAAAGAAGATTGAGAGGAGATTTCATAGAACTATACAAAATTTTGAGGGTTTAGATACAGTAAAAGCAAGCAGGCTTTTTCCACTGAGGTTGGGTATGACTATAACTAAAGGTCGCAGGTTAAGGGTGAAAGTTGAAAAGTTTAAGGGGAACATGAGAGGAAACTTCTTCACTCAGAGTGTTGTGAGAGTGTGGAACGAGCTGCCAGTGCAAATGGTGCATGTGAGCTTGATTTCAATGTTGTTATTATTATTATTATTATGAATTATGATTATGAGGACACGCAGTCCCCTTTTATTGTCATTTAGTAATGCATGCATTAAGAAATGATAAAATGTTTTTCCAGAATGATATCACGAAAACACATGACAAACCGACTTAAAAACTAACAAAAAACACATAATTATAACATATAGTTACAACAGTGCAAAGCAATACCGTAATTTGATAAGAACAGACCATGGCACAGTAAAAGTCTCAAAGTCTCTCGAAAGTCCCATCATCTCACGCAGACGGTGAACCTCCAGCGCCGCAAACTTGCCGATGCAGCATCCTGAAAGCATCCGACCACAGTCCGACTCCGAGTCCATCCGAAAGCTCTGAGCCTCCGACCACCTCTTCAACACCGAGCACCGAACACCATCTCTGCCGAGCGCTTCAACCCCGGCCCCGGCAACAGGCGATCCGCAAAGCCGAGGATTTGGGGCCTTTGTCTTCGGAGACTCTCGATCGCACAGTAGCAGCGGCAGCGAAGCAGGCATTTCAGAAGTTACTCCAGATGTTCCTCTGTGCTTCTCATGGCTGTCTCCATCAAATCCGGATTGTGCACGGCCCCCTAGTTACACATAATCGATACTCATTCAGAGCGGCCACGCGTGCTGCGTTGCGCCACCATCTTCTCCTCCCACAATGTTTAAGAGAAGTTTGGAGAGGTACATGGGTGGTCCTGGGGCAGGTCAATGGAAGCAGGTAGTTTAACTGGTTTGGCATGGATGAGATGGGCTGAAGGGCCTGTTTCTGTGGTATACTTTTCTATGAATTTATAGCTCCATAGCAAGACTATGACTTACTAACCCTAACCTTGTGCTAATGTTGGAATGTGGAAGGAAACCCACACAGTCACAAGAAGAACATACAAACTCCTGAAGGACAGCAGTGGGAATTGAAGCCCGAGCAGTGATCAGTGATACTGTAAAGTGATATGCTAACTGCTGCACTTCTATGTCATTTCTGGCCTGAAGGGGGAGATAGCTGGTATGAGGAGGAGATGGGAAATAGTGAGGTAAGAGATAGTAATCGATCGGTGGATTCAGATGAGGGGGCACTTGCCAGCTCTTTTCCCTTCCCTCCCTTGCCTCTTTATACTGTCCGGATGAAGGGTCTCGGCCCAAAATGCCAACAGTCCACGAGTTCCTCCAGCAGATTGTTTGTTGCTGCAGGTTCCGGTACCTGCAGACTCTTCTCTCTCTCTCTTTCTCTTTGACTCCTGTATTGTGGCCATGTGGGTTAGCTCCAAGCACTCTAGTTTCAACCCACGTTTAAAAAATGTAAGGATTAGGCTTAGTGAGTTGTGGGCATGAAGTGTGGTAACTCTTGCAGGCTGCACAGCACAATACTTGCTGATTTGATTTGATGTAAACGACACATTTCACTGTGTGTTTTGATGCACATGTGACAAGTGAAGCTAATCTTTCTTTCAGAGTACAGAGATACAAAATTAAAAAACAAGATAATATACAGCACTGTGCAAAAGTCTAAGGCATATGTATAGCTACACTGCCAAAGAATCTTCAACAGTACAGTAGTAATTTAGGTATTGCACTGTACTGCTGCTGCAAAAAATAAATTATGACATATGTGAGTGATGATAAACCTGATTCTGATATGGGTCTCTATTGTGGACTGAGAGTGGGGAGAGAGAGGGGAGAGAGAGGGGAGAGAGTGGGGAGAGAGAGAGGAGAGAGTGGGGAGAGAGTGGGAAGCACCAGAGAGATATTCTGCAATGTTCAGTAACCAATTGTATGGAATCAAACACACAGCTCAGTTTGTCTGCAGCCGCACCACCCCCCAACCCTGGTACTTCTCCTTTGCCACCATTCAGTCCTACACCCCTCCCTTGGCACACGACCCTCGTCATTCCCAACATCTTTTGCTCTTGCCAGAGTTGCAATCTTGCTCTCCGCTCCACATTGACAAATACAGTGCTGTTCAAATGTCTAAGGCACCCTAGCTACATATTTGTACAGAACTATACATCACAAAATGCTGGAGGAACTCAATAGGTCAGGCAGCGTCTGTGGATGAAAAATTAAATGTTGGCAATTTCAGCCTGCTTCGATAAACATGTCCTGTCAAAGACATCAGATCCCATCCTGCACGATCAAGTGATGTTATTATAATTATGAGTAATTCTGAATCTCATGTTTAATGAACCCCCCTCTTGACTACATTTTAATTAGATTCCAAATTGCACAGTGGAATGGTTTTTTGTTTTAGAGCAATAGGTCACTCTTTCTGCTGCCACTGAGTATGGCCTGTGTCAGTCACAAGAGTTCCTTCTCAGCAGCTCTCTCAAGTTATTTAACTGGAAGTGTGGTCCTCAAGGATCTGGCCTTTTTTTTGTGTGATCCATGGGTTGGGTTTCTCTACCTTAATTATTTCCCTTGTCTCTATAATTAGTTTCGCTCAGCATCAGAAATCATTGCTGAGAGGAAGAAGGGGAATTAATTGGGTTTGGAAAGGTATCTGAGTGTCCTAGAGAGATCTGAGAGAGTTGATGATGAAATTACAATCTTTAACCCTTACCATACTTCATCTCTCTTTCCTGAGCCTTGGGATTGGAATTATTGTTTACAATAGTATGAGGGGTATAGATAGGGTAAATACAAGCAGGCTTCTTCCACTGAGATTGGGTGGGACTAAACCAGAGGTCATGGGTTAAGGGTGAAAGGTGAAAAGTTTAAAGGGAATATGAAGGGAAATTTCTTCACTTAGAGAGAGGTGAGAGTGTGGAATGAACTGGAAGCACAAGTGATCCATGCGAGCTGGATTACAATGTTTAAGAGAAGCTTGGATAGGTACATGGATAGTAGGGATATGGAGGGCTATGGTCCCGGTGCCAGTCAAAGGGACGAGGCAGTTTAAATATTTTTGTCATTGACTAGATGGGCTGAAGGGCCTATTCCTGTGCTGTACTTTTCTATTATTGGTCACATGTACAGCGGAAAGTTTAAAGATGACCTTGCATTCTGGACAGGCAGTTTAGTCCACGGCACAGTGCATTGAGATAATACAAGGTAAAACAATAACAGAATGCATGTTAGTCCATGTCTTCTTCTGTCATGAAGAGAACACTCTCAGGTTGGAAGAGCAACACCTCATTATCCATCTAGGTGTCTTCCAACCTGATGCCATGAACATCGATTACTCCAAGTTCTGGTAATTTTCCCCCCCTCACACTTGCCTCTTCTTCAATTCTCCACTTTGGCTTCTGAACTCTTGTGCTCACTTGCCTATCATCTCCCCCTGGTGCCTTTCCTCATTCCTTTTCTCCCATGGTACTCTCTCCTCTCCTATCAGATTCTTTCCTCTCCAGCCCTTTACCTTTCCCACCCACCTGGCTTTCACCTATCACCTTCCAGCTATTCTCCTTCCCTTCCCCCCATCTTTTTATTCTGGCATCTTTCCCCTTGACTTACAATCCTGAAGAACAGTCTCAGCTTGAAACTTCGACAATTTATTCATCTCTTTAGATTCTACCTGACCTGCTGAGTTTCTCCAGCATTTTGTGTTTATTGCTCTGGATTTCCAGCATCTGCAGGATTTTTCGTGTTTACGAGTTAGTAAGTTAATTGGTCACGTCGGTGTAATTGGGCATTGAGGGTTCGTTGGGTCAGAAGGGCCCGTTACCATGCTGTATCTTTAAATAAATTAATTAAAAAAATAATTCCTGTATCTTTCTCCTGATTGGCAATCATGATTTCGGATATACGTTGAAATTATTTACCTCAGTGTTTTCCTTTATGTATATTTAAGGCAGGGGTCGATGGATTCTTGATTAGTCAGGGCATGAAGGGATACGGGGAGAAGGAAGAAGATTGGGGCTGAGAAGAACAATGGATCAGCCACGATGAAATGGTGGAGCAGACTCCATGGGCCAAGCGGCCTAATTCTGCTCCTATATCCTATTGTTTTATGGCCTTAATCCCTCTTTTGTCATTTAAAGAAACCTTTAAAACCTGCTATTTTTCCGGGCTTTCATTGCCTGTGCTAATACCTCTTAATGTAGCCCAATAGTAGTAGCAGCAGTGCAATTGCTTGAGTGGAGTATGCTGTCCTCCAAGGAGGTTGTCTGTTGGTGGGTTCCCAGTTCACTGTAGTGGCTGATCGAGGTTCGAGGATTCTGCTGCTGTGTGGGCACAAGTTGTGACTGTGGTTATTGATGGGTCATTTGGTTGTTCAGTCACTCTTACACAGCTGCCACTTATTCTCTGCAGCAAAGCCTGCAGGTCCAAACAAAACTTGGGTATAGAGCAGTCAGGCTTTCTACATTACTCTGTGAAGCTGAATCACAGATTACCTACAGTATGCATCTGAAAGCCCTGGAACAATACCACCAAATATCCTTTTGAAAGATTTTGAAGGTCATTTGTAATGACTGACTGCAGCGTAGCAGAGGAGACCAACATGAACGACATCTCCACCGCGATAAAGCAACACCATCTCCAACGGATGGGTCATGTCATTCCGATACCTAACTCACTCCTCCCCAAACAGATCCTTTAATCCCAATGACAGGGAGGCAATCAGGCAAAAGATTATAGCAAGGTAGATTGCGAGGTCAAGCATCCATTTTATTATACCAGGGAGCCATTATCATACTAGGGATTGTATTGGTAAGAATTTTTTTTGTAATTCTGTTCAACATTTTGATTGCTATCTGCCATTTGGTACAAATAATTAATTAATAGCAGGGAAGATCTTTACCGATATGTGCTGGAGGAAGTTTCCTTTATGACCTTCAAGAGGGAATTGGCTAAATCCATATCAGACTGGGCTCTTGACTGATGAGAGGAGTAACCGTTCAGTCCAGAACTACAAACATTTCTGGTCTCTGTCTTTAATCTTGAGGAAGAGACAGGGGACACAGAAGGGGCAGTTACTGGAAGTTGGACCATTCAATCTGTTGCAGACTACCCAAGTGGAAGATAAGTTACACACACAAATGATGGAGGAACTCAGCAGGCCGGGCAGCATCTATGGAAAAGAGTAAACAGTCGACATTTCAGGCTGAGGCTGTTCATCAGAACTGGAGAAAAATGATGAAGTCTGAGTAAGGAGGTGGGGGGAGGGGAGGGCAGGAAGAAATACGGGGTAGGGCAGCAGAGATCACAGAGAGGGAGTTTAAATTTTCCCTTCGACGGGAGTTGAGTGAAACCCTCTCTCACTGCTCCATCTCTGTGATCTCTGCTGCCCTACCTTGTATTTCTTCCTCCCCTCCCCCCCACCTTCTTACTCAGACTTCATCTTTTTTCTCCAGTTCTGATGAAAGGCCTCAGCCTGAAATGTCGACTGTTTACTCTTTTCCATAGATGCTGCCCGGCCTGCTGAGTTCCTCCAGCACTTCGTGGCTGTTGCTTGGATCTCCAGCATCTGCAGATTTTCTCTTGTTTGTGAGTGAGATATAAGTTATATATTTGTGTTATGCCTCCAAATATAACTTTAGTGCAGTCTTCTAACTGGATTCTGTCCACGGTCTTACTCCTGGGGCACGTCGTCTACTGCACTCTCGGGTCAGACAGTGAGGTTGTCAAATCATTTAAAATTCAAGATTCAAGATTCAGATTTGTTTATTATCATTCATCGGTCCCTGAGCATAAACGAGAACAAAATGATTTTTATTCTGGATCTGATGCAGCTTAAAAAATGCAATAAACATGAAGAACACAGTAAAACACAATAAAATGAGTAAGTAAGATTAGCTTGTACATAGACTGATGACACTAGGTACAGGAGTTTCTGTACATAAGGTGACTCCAACCAGAAGTGTGAAGAAGTGGTAATGGGGGAGTGTGGTGGGGTAGGTTACTGGGTGGGGGTATTGATCATCATGGCTTGGGGGAAAGTAACTGTTTTTGAGTCCAGTGTGCCTGGCGTGGATGCTCTGTAGTCTCTTCGCTGGTGGGAGCGGGGCAAACGGTCCATGAGGAGGGTTGGTGGGATTCTTCATGATAATGCTGGCCTTTTTCCATTTGCACGTGCTTAAGAAAAGCTAAATACATTTCAATGAACCAACTAAATCAAATTGTGTGGTTCTCCTGACAGCCATTTCTTCCTGCTGACTGCTGTGCTAAGCCAGTTTACCACCACACCCAGAGGCAGGCTAAGGACAGAGCTGTTCTCATTGTTAACGACGGACTCATCCCATATTTACACTAACTGACTCACTTCTGCATACATTTACAGAACAGAGAAGTGTGTATGTATTTAAATAAACCGTTTCACCAACTCCAGACAATCGGTTATACTCTGCAGCCACCTGTAGATCTCTGGTTACTGTTGCCAAGTGGGGAAGTGCATCAACCAGCCTGTGGGCATTTGGCTGCCATGATCTTGCCAACCATGGATTCTATTCCTCAAGCAACAGAAACACTCATAATACTGGAGGAACTCAGCAGGCCAGGCAGCTTCTATAGAGGGGAATAATCATAATGATTTCTGCCCCATTTCTTTCTAGTCTTGATTAAGGAGCTTGGCCCAAAATGTCAAATGTTTATCCTTCTCCATAGCTGCTGCCTGACCTGCCGAGTTTTCCCAGCATTTTCGTGTGTGTTTCTCTAAATTTCCAGTACCCGCAGAATATCTTGTGTCTTCCACTTCTCATGGGTGGTGGTCCCAATGAGGGCAACTGACATCCTTCCCTAAAATGATGCTTCCTGATCCCTTCTGTGTAATGGAGGGAGCCAATAGGATAGTCATCACCCTTAACTGTTTGTTCCATGGAGAAGATGGAATTTCTGGATTGGAGCTAGTATTACAAAGTCCAAAAAGTTCAAAGGACATTTATTATCAAAGTATGTGTACATTATACAACACTGACATTCATCCCTTGCAGGCAACCACAAAACAAGAAACCTAAAAGAATCCAAACTCGCAATGTGCAAAAGAAAAACAAATCGTGCAAGCAATAAAAGTAAGCAAATAGCATTTGGAATGACAGTGCGTTCTCAGGCACAAAGTGTGGGACAGCCAGCGCAGGCCGCGGCCTCAGCCTCAGAGCAGCGAACAGCAGAGTAAAAATCATGGAGAGGAGAACAGAACCAGCCCGACCCTCGCCTCTGGTCTCAAACCCTGCCTTTTCAATCCATCTGGCCCCGTGTTTACATCGTCCAAATATGGTCATTCCTTGCTCTAAGAACAGGGTCCTGTCACATCGATACACTCTGGCCTTGATAGTTGGTTTACTAATATCACATGTACCGAGCATCCCATCACATCAGTACATTGAGGTAGAACAAAGGGAAAAGCCACATGGGAATGCAGAGTAAAATGTTACAGTTGCTGAGAAAGTGCAGTGCAGGCAGGCGATAAGATTCAGGAACCATGACAAGGTAGATTATGAAATCAAAAGTCCATCTTAATGTACGAGAGGTCCATTTGATAGTCTTATAACAGCAGGATAGAAGGTGTCTTTAAGCCTGGTAGTATATACTTTCAGGATTTTGTGTCTTCTGCTTGATAGGAGAGGGTAGAAGGGAGGATGTCCAGAGTGATGGGGGTCTTTGATTATGTTAGCTCCCTCACTGAGGCTGTGAGAAGTGTAGGGAGAATCCTTGGAGGAGTGTGTTGGTTTCCATGATGCGCTGTGCTGTGTCCACAACCCACAGATATAACTATAAGACCATAAGACATAGGAGCAGATAGGGCCATTCAGTCCAAGTCTGCTCCGCCATAACATACTGATAAGAACAATCCAGAAACTGCAAATGGTAAAGAATCTGCAAATGAAAGTATAATGTCCGATGTATATTATCAGCCAAATCTCTAATTTACACAAGAAAGCTTTAGAGTCAATAAGAGCAGCACAGAAACAGGCCTTTCAGCCCATTGAAGCCATGCTGACATCCATTAACTGTTAATTAGTAGCCAGTTACTTATCAATCGGTGCACCTTTGGGATATAGGAAGAAACCCAAACAGCCAGAGGAAGCCTGTAAACTGATAGAGAAAACATGCAAACTCCACACAGTCATCAGCACCAGATGTCAGGATTGAACCCAGGTCTTTGGAGATGTGAGGCTGTGCTCACAAGCTTTAATTCCAGAATATGAAAGCTTTATTTACTGGCTTTCCATGCTTTATGAAATGACTTAATGAGATTCAAAGCCTCCACACACCAAGTGGTAACTAAGCTGTGAGGTGCATGAATAATTTTACTCACGCTTTGCAGTAGTAGGAGAAATTTAACCAAAATATATGATACATAGCTATCATTTGTTCATTATGTGCCATTTTGTACGATGTGGGCGATTCATGACCGTGATTTTTCTTGGCTAATTTTTCTATAGAAGTGGTTTGCCAATGCCTTCTTCTGGGCAGTGTCTTTACAAGACCGATGACCCCAGCCATTATCAATACTCTTTGGAGATTGTTCATCTGGTGTCAGTTGTCGCATAACCAGGACTTATGATATGCACCCGCTGCTCATACGACCATGCATCAGCTGCTCCTATGGCTTCATGTGACCCTGATCAGAGGGGCAAAGCAGGTGCTGCACCTAGCCATCTACAGGCTAGCGACGGGAAGGAGTACCTTGTAACTCCTTTGGTAGAGATGTATCTCCACCCTGCCACAGATACATAATCATAAAAAGCCTTTCAATTATTGGATTGATTGTATTGATCGGTGCATTTTTTGGGAGTGAGATTAATCAGAATTTAATGGAGTAACTAGACTGTGCAACTAGACAGAGTGTAGTATGGTGAAGAGTTGCCAATGCTGGAGTGTAGGCCTGAAGCTATTGACTCCAAGATGCTTAACAATTATTGCCTCATTGTTCTCATTTATAGTACTGTACATTCCGTTGATTATATTTTCGTGAATGGTGATTGGTTTATTGTGACAGTTATGGCATTATTTATCTTGCAAATAAGAGGAAGATTGTCAGGAAGAACAGGAGCCTTAAGTCCCACACTACCAGGTTCAAGAACAATTACAGTAGTTTAAATGTCTTAGGAACATATATATAGCCAGAGTGCCTAAGACTTTTGCACAGTACTGTAGTAATTTTATGTATTGCACTGTACTGTTGACACAATAAAAAAACAAAATTCACGTCATATGTGAGTGATGATAAACCTGATTCTGATATGGGTCTCCATTGTGGATTGAGAGTGGGAAGGGGACAGGGAGAGGAGAATCATGGTTGGGAAGAGGGGAAGGGAGAGGGGAGGGAAGGGGAAGCACCAGAGAGACATCCTGTGATGATCAAGAAATTAATTGTTTGGAATGAAGTGGGCTTGCTTGTATTCTCAGGGCTGGGTGTGTCCGCACCCACACCACCACCCCTCCCCGCCCTGGCACGCCTCATCTGCTGCCTGTCTCATACCCCTCCTCCGGAACTCCACCCACACCGTTCCCAACATCCTCTGCTCCTGCCAGATTTATAAACTCGCTCTCCATTCCACATTGACAAATGCAATACTGTGTAAAACTTTGAAACCGTTCAGGTAATCTATATGTGCCCAAGACTTGCACAGTATTTTATTACTGTTCAACCGTCAGGCTCCTGAGCCAATGTGGATAACAACACTCACCCCAACAGTGAATCATTCCGCAACCTAAAGACTCACTTTCAAGGACTCAACAACTCATATTCTCAGTATTATTTACTTACTTTATTTTAGTATTTTTATGATTTGTCTTTTGTACATTGGTTGCTTGTTGGTGTTTGCTTATGTATAATTTTTCATAAATTCTGTTGTATTTTATTTTCCTATGAATGCCTACAAGAAAATGAATCTCAAGATATTTAGTACATGATAATAAACATATTCCGCCTTGAGCTTCATTTTCTTGCATGCCTTGATAAATTTATTTTGATTTTGACTTTGAAAATGTCATGCATGCGTAAATATGGATCCCTCAGTCTCTTGGGCTTTGGAGAAGCAAATAATGGCAAGTGAAGAGTTGAAATTACCTGCACCAGTTCTAGCTTCCAGCACAATTCAAATAGATGTTCTTGATTTACCTTTCACATTTTCCAAACTATTTACTCAATTGTGTTTAACAGGTATTCTAGGTTTGAAAGTTACCTCATGGAGCTGCACTTTGTCAACTAAAGCAGGGTGGGGTCTTCATTTTGAAGCACAGGGAGGGGTCCTCCATTTTGAAACTTGATATTGAAAGGCTGGCTGGCTCCCAAGATCTGATTTTATAATTTATGTTTGTACGTTAGAGCAGTGTGTTACATTCTTTGGGGAAATATTAGACTGAAGCCCATGTTGCTCAGTTAATCAAGTCACCTTGAATGGATACCTCAACTCTGCATTGTCTCGGGAGCATGATTGCCTACGTCATACAACACGGCAGCATCGAAATGTTCAGTGAAGTGCATTCTTTGCATCAACAACCACAATAGTCTGAGGACGTGCTGGAGGCAGCCCGAAAGTGTGTCTGTGCTTCGGGCACCTGTAGGAGATCAGAGGGATAGGTTGTCAGGGTAACTTGGCAATTAGTGTGACACTATTACAGCTCTGGGTATTCTGGAGTTTGGTTTTCAGTTCTGGTGCCGTCTGTAAGGATTTTGTGCATTCCCCCTGTGAACCATGTAAATTTCCTCCAGGTGCTCCGGTTTCCTCCCACAGTCCAAAGACTATCCGCTTAGTCAGCCAATCGGTCATTGTAAGCTGTCTTGCGAGTAGGGCAGGGTTAAGTAAGTAGATTGCTGGGCAGTGTGGCTCGTTGGGCTGAAAGGCCTCTTCTGCACTGCACCTACAAATAAATAAATCAGGGGCAGGTGAGGAGACGAGAAGTGCTGAGAGCGAAACCAGAATGAGGAATAGAAAAAGAGGTTACCAGAATTTAGAGAAACCAAAGGTCATTTCATCAGGTTGGAGGTTATGCAGATGGACCTAAATTTGTTATACTGTCTGGTGACAAACTGCACCTTAACCTTTTAAAACATTTGGGATGCTTATGTATTTTCCTAGTGGTTGCCTCTATATACTGTGCCAGCACAGATCATCGTATAATACCCAGGAATTTAACTCTCCCAGATCACAATTCCTCCTCTGTATCAGGTCCCTACAGTGCCCAATCTCCAACCCTTTGGAACGTCCTGAACACATACACACTCTTCTGTCTATAGTCTTCTCAAAGGGGCCTTGTGATTCTTTCCCCACAAAGGACAGAAGTTGGGAAGTGCTGGATATTTTTTGTACTGCTTTCTGACCTCTTTAAAGCTTCCCCCTTTGTCAGCAAGGGCAAGGGTCAGAGGTGACATCTTACAATTTGCATTGAGCTCCCTGGAACTGATCAATGGCAATTAGCTGCACATGCAGACTCTGAATGAACAGGGCAAAGGAATGAAGCATCCATTGAAGGAAATTATGGCATAAATGCCCTCCTCATTGAGAAGGTGATGGATGTTGCAAGAGGTGATTAGAGGCAACCAGTCCGTACTAAATGACACAATTGACTAGCCAGATCTTGTGTGTAGGAGTGTTTCATCCCAACCCCCAACCTTGGCTGTGGCTGTTATTTTCCCCCACTTCACTGTCTGCAGGAGACTGTGAGGAAAGTTCACACTGAGAGCAAAAAACAGAGAGCAACAGACAGCAAACTACAGAGTCTTCACCTAATTATTTGCAAAGATGCTATACGGGGTTAATGATGAAATCATTGATTTTGTTACAATCGGTGTTTCAGTTCTATACTACCATGGTCAGGTGAGAAAAAATATATTCTTTCTGTGGTAATAATCAACAGCCATTAAGAAGTTAAGGCATTCATGATCTAAAAGAAACTGAATGACAGCTGCCCATGCTAGTCATAGTCATAGTCATACTTTATTGATCCTAGGGGAAGTTTGCTTTTCGTTACGGTTGCACCATAAATGATAAATAATAATAAAAACATAAATAGTTAAATAGTAATATGTAAATTAAGCCAGGAAATAAGTCCAGGACCAGCCTATCGGCTCAGGGTGTCTGACCCTCCAAAGAAGGAGTTGTAAAGTTTGATGGCCACAGGCAGGAATGACTTCCTATGACGCTCTGTGCTGCATCTCGGTGGAATGAGTCTCTGGCTGAATGTACTCCTGTGCCCACCCAGTACATTATGTAGTGGATGGGAGACATTGACCAAGATGGCATGCAACTTGGACAGCATCCTCTTTCCAGACGCCACCGTCAGAGAGTCCAGTTCCATCCCCACAACATCACTGGCCTTACGAATGAGTTTGTTGATTCTGTTGGTGTCTGCTACTCTCAGCCTGCTGCCCTAGCACACAACAGTAAACATGATAGCACTGGCCACCACAGACTCATAGAATATCCTCAACATCGTCCGGCAGATGCTAAAGGACCTCAGTCTCCTCAGGAAATAGAGACGGCTCTGACCCTTCTTGTAGACAGCCTCAGTGTTCTTTGACCAGTCCAGTTTATTGTCAATTCGTATCCCCAGGTATTTGTAATCCTCCACCATGACCACCCCAGTAAAGGTAAAAATAGGATGATTTGGCAAATGCAGGGGACAGGGGTTCAGGTACCTGTATCATTGGGATCTCTGCTGGGGAAAGTATGACTTGTAACAAAGGGACGGATTAAACCTGAACCCTAGAGGGATCATTATCCTTGTGGGCAGTTCTGTTAGAACTGATGGCGGGAGGGGTTTAGGCTAACTTGGCAGGGGGATGGGAACCAGAGTGATCGGGCTAAGGATGGGGCGGTGGGTATACAACTAGATGAGGTGTGTAGTGACGCTTGGAGGAAGACAGGCAGATGATAGGGCAAAATTGCAGTCAGTGGGATGAGTTGCAGTGTAAGATAGAGACAAAACCGAAAAGGGTGACGACTGCAAGTCTGAAAGTATTATATTTGAATGCACGCTGTATAGGGAAAAGGGTAAGTGATCTTGTAGTGCAGTTGGAGATATGATGTTGTGGCATTACTGAGTCCTGGCTGAAAGACAATCATAGTTGGGATCCAAGGATAACATCCAAAGGTACACATTATGTTGAAAGGGCAGGCAGATAGGCAGAGGTGGTGGGGTGGTTCAGTTAGTATAAAATGAAATCATAGCCATAGAAAGAGTTGACAAAGGATCAGAAGGTGTAGAATCCTTGTGGGTAAAGTGGGTAAAGAAACTACAAGGGTAGAATGACTTTGTTGGGAGTTATATACAGGCCTTCAAACAGCTAGGATGTGGGCTGCAAATTACAATGGAAGATAGAAGAGGCCGTAAAAACTCTAACATTTTGATAGTCAAGGAGACTTTCAATATGTAGGTTGATGGGAAAATCACGTTAGTGCTGGATTCAAAGAGAGAGAATTTATAGAATGCCAATGAAATGGCTTTTTTGAGCAGCTTGTGGTGGAGACCATTAGAGGATCAAATGTTGTAATGAAGTGGATTTGATTAGGAAGCTTAAGATAAAGGAACCCTTAGGAGACAGTGATCATAATATGATAGAATTCACTCTGCAATTTGAGAGGGAGAAGCTCAAGTCAGATGTATCCGTATTACAGTGGGGTAAAGGAAATTATAGAGGCATGACAGAGGAGCTGGCCAAAGTTTATTGGAAGGAGAATCTAGCAGGGATGATGGCAGAATAGCAATGGCTGGAGTTTCTGGGAGGAATTCAGAAAGTGCAGGACAGATACATCCCAAAGAAGTATTCTGAAGACAGAATGATTGAACTGTGACTGACAAGGGAAGTCAAAGCCAACATAAAAGCCAAAGAGAGAGCATAAAATAGAACAAAAATTGGTGTGAAGTTAGAGGATTTCGAAGCTTTTAAAAACCAACAGAAGACAACTAAAAAGCTATAAGGAAGGAGAAAATTAGATATGAAGGTAAGCTAGCCAATAATATCACTGAGGATACCAGAAGTTTTTTCAGATATATAAGGAGTAAAAGAGAGTTGACAGTAGGTAGGCATGCTGGAAAATGAGGCTGGAGAGGTCGTGATGGAGGACATGGAAATGGCAGAAGAACTGAATAAGTATTTTGCATCAGTCTTCACTGAGAAGGCACTAGCAATATGCTTGAAGTTCAAGAATGTTAGGCAGCAGAAGTGAGTGCAGTGGCTATTACTAGTAAGAAGGTGCTTGGGAAACTGGAAGGTCTGAAGGTAGATAGGTCACCTGGACCAGATGATCTACACCACAGGGTTCAGAAAGAGGTAGCTGACAAGACTATGGAGGCATTAGTAATAATCTTTTAAGAATTATTGGATGCTGACATGGTTCTGGAAGACTGGAAAATTGCAAATGTCACCGCACTCTTCAAGAAGGGAGGGAGGCAGAAGAAAAGAAATTATAGGCCAGTTAGCCTGACATCAGTAGTTGGGAAGATGCTGGAGTTGATTGTTGAGGATGAAGTCGCAGGGTACTTCGAGGTACATGACAAAATTGGCCAAAGTCAGCATGTTTCCCATAAGGGAAAATATTGCCTGGCAAATGTGTTGGAATTATTTGAGGAAATTACAAGCAGTATAGACAAAGGAGGGTGGAAATTGTATACTTGGATATTCAGATAGCCTTTGTCAAGGTGCTGCACATGAGATTGCTTAACAAGGTAATAGCCAATGGTGTTACAGAAAAGATGGTGGCATAGATAGAACATTGACTGATTGGTAGGAGGCAAAGAGTGGGAATAAAGGAAGTGTTTTCTGGTTGGCAGCTGGCACTAGTGGTAATCCACAGGGGTCTGTGTTGGGACCATTTCTTTTTACAGGTATGTCAATTATTTGATAACGGAATTGAATGCTTTGTGACCAAGTTTGCAGATGATACAAAGATAAGTGGAGGGGCAGGTTGTTTTGAGGAAGTAGAGAGACTACAGAAGAATTGAGACAGATTAGGAGAGTGGGCAAAGAAGTGGCAGATGGAATACAATGTCGGGAAGTGTACAGTCATGCATTTTGGTACAAGGAATAAAAGCATAGACCAATTTTAAAATGGGGAAAAAATTCAAAAATCTGAGGCACAAAAGGACATAGAAGACCTCATGCAAGATTCACTAAATGTTAGTTTGCAGGTTGAGTCAGTTGTGAGGAAGGCAAATGCAATGCTAGCATTCATTTTGAGAGGACTAAAATATTAAAGCAGGGATGTAATGCTGAGGGTTTATAAAGTACTGTTGAGGCCTCAGTTGGAGTATTATGAGCAGTTTTTGGCCCTTTATCTAAGAAAAGATGCATTCACACTGGAGAGAGTTCAGAAGAGATTCACAACAATGATTCCAGGAATGAAAGAGTTAATGTATGAGGAGTGTTTGATGGCTCTGAGCCTGTACTCTGTGGAGTTCAGAAGAGTGAGGGAGGTGGATCCCATTGAACCCTATTGAATGTTGAAAGGCCTAAATAAAGTGGATATGGAGAAGACGTTTCCTTTGGGGGGGGGGTCTAAGGCTAGGGGACACAGCCTCAGAATAGCGGGACATCCATTTAGAACAGAGATAAGGAGGAATTTCTTTAGCCAGAGAGCAGTGAATCCGTGGAATTCGTTGTCTCAGATGGCTGTGGACGCCATGTCACTGGTGCACTTAAAGCAGAGAGAGGTTCCTGATTAGTCAGGGCGTGAAATGTTACTGGGAAAAGGCAGAAGAATGGGGTTGAAAGGGAAATGGATCAGCCACGAGGAAATGACAGAGCAGACTTGTTGGGGTGAATGGTCTAATTCTGCTCCTATCTCTTATGGGCTTATGGTCCTTAAATTGAAGGAAATATGGTCCAAGGCAGAATTAGAATTCAGTCCATTTGCTGTGGGCATATGTGCTTTCTTTCAATTTATTCTCTATGCTTGACTGTGCAATAAAATGTGCTGTGGTGACACAGTGAGATTGGTACCCGCCGCCTTTTCTCCCTGGTATCAATACTGGCTGACAGTCTGGGAACGACTGTGCTTAACTAGGTATGATTAAGTACAGGAGCAACAGTCAAGATTCACACCAGTACTGCTTGCATGGAGAGCTGGCAATTAATTAAAACTGGTTAGTTTGACAGCTTGGCTCTGTGTTACATAGCTTTACATAACTAAACTTACGTTGCCAGCCCTCCTCAAAGGAGACCACCTACATCTATCCTGATGCATTTCTTTGATGACTAGGTTAGCGTCCCCTCTTGTTTCCATCTCCAGCCCATTTCATAGGCACAGTTAAAACTTCCTTCCCACTCTTTCCCTTCCCTTTCCCCCCTCTCTCTCTCTCCCCTCCCTCTCCTTCCCTCCCCACTGTGTGACCCCTCTTTTCCCGTCTCCCTCCCCCTCACTTGCCCTCTCCCCTCCTTCTCCTGTGTACTCCCTCACTCACCCTCTTTCCCTGTCTCCCTCCCCCTCACTTCCCCTAAACCCCTTTTTCCTTTATCCCCCTCCCTTCTCATCAACCTACCCCATCCCTCTCCCTACCCCCCTCCATCTCCCTCCTCTCTCTTTTCTCACCACCTCCCTTCCTCTGCCCTATCCTCTCCCCGTTCCTACAGTTGTTCCTTCTCTCCCTGCCCCTCTTCTCCCTTATTCCCATCCCATTCTCTCATTACCCTCACCCCTCCCTCTACCCCTCACCCTCCCCATACCACCTCACTTCTACCCAATCCCCATCTCTTCCCACCCCCTCCTCCCCGTATCTTCCTCTATAACTCTCTTGCAGCCCAGCTGCAGCCCATTTCATCAACACAGTTGTCACTTAGCACTTGGTGAGAATAAATTTGTCAGTGAGGAGAGTGGGACAGAGTCTGTGGAGTCTGGGAAAGACAGTTCCCATCATTCAGTCAACCGGGAATGGCGAGGCACTCAGAGTCTCTGATTAAAGGTAGCAATCACGAAGTGCCTTTCCATTTAGAATGCCGGCAGGTTTAAAACTGGTGCTAGATTGAAGAGATTTTTTTTCTGATACTTGACAAAATTTATTAGCTCAGGTGTTGAGGAACAATTGGAGAGGGAGTCCCAAGAACAGCCAACATTAATCTGTGGAGATTAAAACAAGGAAATGTGTTACATTTATTGACACTGCAGGATGTCCTGGTGTACTGGAACACGCACAACACGCTGGAGGATCTCAGCAGGTCGGGCAGCATCCATGGAAACGAACAGTCAACGTTTTGGGCCGGAACCCTTCGTCAGGACCGGCCCGAAACATTGACTGTTCGTTTCCACGGATGCTGCCCAACCTGCTGAGTTCCTCCAGCGTGTTGTGTGTGTTGCTTTGACCCCAGCATCTGCAGAGTATTTTGTAATTTGTGTTGTGTCCTGGTGTACTGCCTTGTTAGAAGCTGAGCAGTTTATGTTGGCACAGCAATATCCCAAATGGCACAATGAATAAGATCTTCACATACAGTACTGTGCAAAAGTCTAAGGCACATGTACAGTATGTAGCTCGAGTGCCTACAAATTTTGCACAGTACTGTATATTGGTTAAAGTAGAAAGGTGGTTGGGAAACAGAAATAAGAGTACAGGTGTCCCCCGCTTTTCGAACTTTTGATTTACAAAACCTCACTGTTACAAAAAAAATCAGTGCACGATATAAGGCAGCACACACCCCGAGCAGCCGCTCTCTCCCGGATTCAGAACTGCATTGCTTAAACAGTTTGCATTGAGCAGCCGTTAGCAAGATGAGTTCTAACGTGTCGGAAAAGCCTGAAAGAGCTCGTAAGGGTGTTACACTTAGCGTAAAACTAGACATAATTAAACATTTCGATCATGGTGAACAAAGCAAGGACAAAGTGAGTTTGGCTTGTGGAAGCTGACGAAGATGATGTTGAAGAGGTTTTGGCATCCCATGACCAAGAACTGATATTGGAAGAGGAAAGGATAACAATCGAAACTGAATGCAGTAGCGAAAGTGAAGCAACTTCGTGAGATTTTCGCTGCAATGATAAAGTACGACTTTAATTTTGAAAGGGTACGCAGGTTTAGGTGATACTTGCAAGATGGTTTGAGTGCTTACAAAGAACTGTATGATAGAAAAATGCGCGAGGCTCAGCAGTCAAGCAAGCCTTCCACATCAGCCACAGCAGACGACGAACCTCGACCTTTGACATCGAGGCGGGCAGTCATAGGAGAAGATGAGCTGCCTGCCCTGATCGACGATGAGATGACACCCCCGTGTCCCACCACCCCAACCCCCGAGCCCCGGACAGATACTGTACCGATTTGCGGAGAATGTAACGGTAGCCGGGAGGCACACAGCACGTCTTTAAGAAAAAAAGCTGAAATAAACATGCTAATTAATTAGGTGCCACCTGTCACGTAATTGTCGGCCCAGATCAGAGGTGATGCAATCGGCAATCGTCTATGATCTGCGCCGACATTTACGTGCCGGGCAGCACCTAATTAATTAGCATGTTTATTTCGACTTTTTTCTTAAAGATGTGCTGTGTGCCTCCCGGCTACCGCTGCGTTCTTTGCGACAATGTTATCGGGTCGGCGGCCCGGAGGGTGGGGGCCACTGCACCACCCCAACCTGCGATGACTCAGTATAACACACCATCATCAGTGTGCTCGGTGCTGTCTTCCCAATTCCGGTGATACTACATTGTAGATATATTATTTCTACTTTATATAGGCTGTGTATTTTTGCGTGTTATTTGGTAGATTTGGCAGCTTCATAGTTTAAAGGTTACTGGAGAGCGTGCCTAAGCCAACAGCGCTTGCGTGAGATTTTCGCTACGGAGATCTGTGCAGGCAATTGTTGTAGAGAAGTATTTCTACTTTATATAGGCTGTGTATTTATCATATCATTCCTGCTTTTACTATATGTAACTGTTATTTTAGGTTTTATGTGTTATTTGGCATGATTTGGTAGGTTATTTTTGGGTCTGCGAACGCTCACAAAATTTTCCCATATAAATAAATGGTAATTGTTTCTTCGCTTTACGACATTTCGGCTTACAAACCGTTTCATAGGAATGCACTACCTTTGGATGGTGGGGGAAACCTGTACTTAGCTTTGTTTTAGCTCAGTAGTATTAAGTGTTCTTTGGTAACTGGAAAGGCATAGTATACAGTACTGTGCCAAAGTCGTAGGCACATATATACTTGTAGGGACACTACTATAGTAATTTTTTGTATTGCACTGTACTGTCGCCACAAAACAAAACCAAATTTCATAACATATTTGAGTGATGATAAACCTGATCTGGATATACATCTTGTGGACTGAGAGCGGTAAGGGAGCAGGGAGAGGGAAATAATGTTTGGGAAAATGGAAATGCGGAAGGGTAGGAGAGAGAAGGACCAGAGAGACATTCTGTAATGATCAATAAACCAATTGTTTGGAATCAAATGACCTTGCCTGGTGTCACAGGACTGGGTGTGTCTGTACCAGTACCACCTCCTGCCCCTGGCACCCCTTCTCTGCCATCTGTCATACACCCATCCCAGGGTGCTCCACTCTTGCCATTCCCAACATCCTTTGCTCCCTCCAGGCTTACAAACTAGCTCTGTGCTCCACGTTGTCAAATACAGTGCTATGCAAAAGTCTTAGATACCTGAGGTATATATGTATGCCTATCACAGTACATGTTGATGTTTTTTCTCTGATTGAAGGTCACAATTTCCCGGGACCCCAGTGAACTCAGACATGAAATTGAAGACAGGGTTTATGGGCCTAGAGTCAGATGGAATCAGGCCCTTCACTGTAACTGAGCCATGCTGACCAAGATTTCAAACCGAGCTAGTCCAGAGCAGGGCTTCCGAACCATTTCTATGCCACGGACCCCTACCATTAACCGACAAATCAGTGGACCCCAGGTTGGGATTCCCTGCAATGAACTTTCTCCATCCATGAAGCTGTCTAAGTTTTTTTTCACACAGTGACTGGGTGATATCTGGAATGCATTGCCAGAGAGTGAGGTGGAACCAGACATAATTACTATGTTTGAAGTATATTGAGGCAGGTACTTAAAAAGACAAGGTTTAGAAGGGTTGGGACCTAATGGGTTGAATGGAATTAGTGTAAATGGACAGAAGAAGAATGTGGTGGGCCAAAGGGATAATTACTGTGCCTAGGGCTCTCTGACTCTATGATACTCGTGTGGTCCACAGGGAGAGCATGCAAACTCCACATAGGGAGCACCAGAGATTGAGTGCAGCCTATACAATAGCAGCTCACTATGTGGCCTTACTTATAAAGCAATTATTGTTTTAGCAATTATCTGATTGTTATTCTGACGTGGCATGTAAAGAGTTTGTACGTCATCCTCATGAACGCATGGGATTCCTCTGAGTGCTCCAGGTTCCTCCCTCAAGGCATACAGATTAGTAAATTAATTGTGAGGGTTAAATCAGTGGATTGTTAGACAGTGTGACTCACTGGGTGGAAAGGTTCTGATCTGTGCATTATCTCAAAATAGATAAAAAATAAAATCAAGAATCAGGTTCATTATCACTGATATATGTCATGAAATTTGTTGTGCAATACAAAAACTATAAATTAATTTGGGAAATGAACCTGGTCAGGTGTCAGGTCTCTCAGTGTGAGAGCATTTTGGAGATAGTGATTACAATTCTATCTCTTTTACCATAGCATTGGAGAGGGATAGATGCAGACATGTTAGGAAAGCGCTTAATTGGAGTAAGGGGAAATATGAAGCTATCAGGCAGGAACTTGGAGTCATAAATTGGAAGCAGATGCTCTCAGGGTAATGTATGGCAGAAATGTGACAAATGCTCAGGATGTGGTGATCTGCATAGGTACGTTCCAATGAGACAGGAAAACGATGGTAGTGTACAGGAACCATGGTGTACAAAGGCCATTGAAAATCTAACCAAGAAGAAAAGAAAAGCTTATGAAAGGTTCAAAAAACCAGGTAATGATAGAAATCTAGAAAATTATCTTTCTCTTTGGCTATCCATCCCATAGGATAATGATGGTTCCTTTCAGTCAGTTAGTGGGGTGGTACCCCACTCCTCAGAAAGGAAGAGTGTGTGCGTGAGTGGATTTTAGGTGAATAGGGGGTTTCACAGGTCCAGACCCACCCTCTCGACATCCCGTCCCGGATGCAGTGGCATGGTGGGGTCCAAGACAGCTGGGGGAAGTTCTGTTGCAGTGAATGGCCAGACCAAGCTTCGATGCAAGGGATGCCCTTTCCGCGCTTCACGGCATGTGTTTGCAAGATGGCCGATGACCCTACGAGAGGGTTCATCCGCCCTTTGACCGGTCTTGTTTATTGTCCTGCAGGGTGTCTAGCCACCCTCCTGAGCCGGTTTAGTCGCCGACCACCCGACCATGTGACAGGTAGTACTGGGTTACATGGTACCAGTATCACTCAGACGAGTGACCTGACCAGGTTATAAGGCTAGCGGGAATGAGCTGGAGAATGAAATTAGGAGAGCCCGAAGGGGCCATGAGAAAGCCTTGCACACAGGATTAAAGAAAACCCCAAGGCATTCTACAAGTATGTGAAGAGCAAGAGGGTAAGATGTGACAGAATAGGACCAATCAAGTGTGTATGGAACCGGAGGGGCAGCGGAGGTTCATAATGAATGTTTTGCTTCAGTATTCACTATGGAAAAGGACTTTGGCGATTGTAGGGATGACTTACAGCGGATTGAAAAGCTTGAGCACATAGACATTAAGAAAGAGGATGTGCTGGAGCTTTTAGAAAGCAACAAGTTGGATAGGTCACCGGGACCAGATGGAATATACCCCAGGCTACTGTGGGAGGCAAGAGAGGAGATTGCTGAGCCTCTGGCAATTATTTTTGCATCGTCAATGGGGACTGGAGCGTCTTAATTTAGTGGTTGGTAAGTTGATGGAGAAATTCCTGAGAGGCAGGATTTATGAACACTTGGAAAGGCATAATATGATTAGGAATAGTCAGTATGGCTTTGTGAAAGGCAGGTCTTGCGTTTTGAGCCTGTTTAAATTTTTTTGAGGATGTGGCTAAACACATTGATGAAGGTAGAATAGTAGATGTAGTGTATATGGATTTCAGCAAGGCATTCGATAAGGTACCCCATGCAAGGCTTATTGAGAAAGCAAAGAGGCATGGGATCCAAGGGAACATTGCTTTGTGGATCCAGAACTGGCTTGCCCACAGAAGGCAAAGAGTGGTTGTAGACGGGTCATATTCTGTATAGAGGTTAGTGACTAGTTGTGTGCCTCAGGGATCTGTTCTCTTCATGATGTTTATAAATGACCTGGATGAGGAAGTGGAGTTAGTAAATTTGCTGATGACACAAAGGTTGGGGGTGTTGTGGATGGTGTGGAGGGCTGCCAGAGGTTACTGTGAGACGGCGATACAATGCAAAACTGGGTTGAGAAGTGGCAGATGGAGTTCAATCCAGGTAAGTGTGAGGTGGTTCATTTTAATAGGTCAAATATGATGGCAGAATATAGTCGTAATGGTAAGACTCTTGGCAGTGTGAAGGATCAGAGGGATCTTGGGGTCCGAGTCCTTAGGACACTCAAAGCTGCTGCACAGGTTGACTCTGTGGTTAAGAAGTCATACGGTGTATTGGCCTTCATCAACTGTGGGATTGAGTTCAAGAGCCGAGAGGTAATGTTACAGCTATATAGGACACTGGTCGGACCCCACTTGGAGTACTGTGCTCAGTTCTGGTCACCTCACTACAGGAAGGATGTGGAAACTATAGAAAGAGTTCAGCGGAGATTTACAAGGATGTTGCCTGGACTGGGGAGCATGCCTTATGAGAATAGGTTGAGTGAATTTGGCCTTTTCTCCTTGGAGCGATGGAGGGTGAGAGGTGACCTAATACAGGTGTCCCCTACTTTTCGAACGTTCACTTTACAAAACCTCACTGTTGCAAAAGACCTACATTAGTACCCTGTTTTCGCTTTCAGAAGGTGTTTTCACTGTTACGAAGAAAGGCAGCGCGCGATAAAAAATCAGCGCACGAAAAAATCAGCACGCGATAAAAGGCAGCGCGCGTCCCGAGCAGCCGCTCCCCCCCGGATTCTCGCCGGCATTGCTTAAGCACGTGCCTGTGAGCAGCCGTTAGCAAGATGAGTTCTGAGGTATTGGAAAAGCCTAAAAGAGCTCGTAAGGGTGTTACACTTAGCATAAAACTAGACATAATTAAGTGTTTCGATCGTGGTGAACGAAGCAAGGACAAAGTGAGTTTGGCTTGTGGAAGCTGACGAAGATGATGTTGAAGAGGTTTTGGCATCCCATGACCAAGAACTGATAGATAAAGAGCTGATGCAATTGGAAGAGGAAAGGATAACAATCGAAACTGAATGCAGAAAATGAAGCAACTGCGAGAGATTTTCGCTGCAATGATAAAGTACGACTTTAATTTTGAAAGGGTACATAGGTTTAGGGGATATTTGCAGGAGGGTTTGAATCCTTACAAACAACTGTATGATAGAAAAATGCGCGAGGCTCAGCAGTCAAGCAAGCCTTCCACATCAGCCACAGCAGACGACGAACCTCGATCTTTGACATCGAGGCGAGCAGTCATAGGAGAAGAAGAGCTGCCTGCCCTGATCGACGATGAGATGACACCCCCGTGTCCCACCACCCCAACCCCCGGGCCCTGGACAGATACTGTACCGATTCGCGGAGAATGCAGCGGTAGCCGGGAGGCAAACAGCACATCTTTAAGAAAAAAGCCGAAATAAACAAGCTAATTAATTAGGTGTCGCCGACACATAATTGTCGGCCCAGATCAGTGCCGATTTCCGATTGCATCGCCTCTGATCTGCGCTGACATTTACGTGTCGGCGGCATCTAATTAGTTAACATGTTTATTTTGGCTTTTTTCTTAAAGATGTGCTGTGTGCCTCCCGGCTACTGCTGCGTGCTTCGCGGCAATGTATCAGTCGGTAGCCTGGAGGGTGGGGGCCACTGCACCACCCAACCTGCAACGGCTCAGTCTGTCACACCATCATCAGTGTGCTCGGCAAGCTGTCTTCCCGATTCCGGTAAGTGATACTACACTGTACATACATTATTTCTACTTTATATAGGCTGCGTATTTTTACGTGTTATTTGGTAGATTTGGCAGCTTCATAGTTTAAAGGTTACTGGAGAGCACGTTTATGCCAACAGTGCTTGCGTGAGATTTTCTGCCGAGAGCGCTTGCATGAGATTTTTACAATGGCGATCTGTGCTGGCAATCATTGCAGAGAAGTATTTCTACTTTATATAGGCTGTGTATTTACTGTATCATTCCTGCTTTTACTATATGTTACTGTTACTTTAGGTTTTATGTGTTATTTGTCATGATTTGGTAGGTTCTTTTTGGGTCTGCGAATGCTCACAAAGTTTTCCCATATAAATAAATGGTAAGTGCTTCTTCACTTTATGACATTTCGGCTTACGAACCATTTCATTGGAATGCTCTACCTTTGGATGGTGGGGGAAACCTGTAGAGGTGTATAAGATGATGAGAGGCATTGATCATGTGGATAGTCAGAGGCTTTTTCCCAGGGCTGAAATGGCTAACATGAGAGGACACAGGTTTAAGGTGCTTGGAAGTAGGTACAGAGGAGATGTCAGGGCTAAGATTTTTATGCAGAGAGTGGTGAGTGCAGGGAATGGGCTGCCGGCAACAGTGGTGGAGGCAAATACAAGTAGGGTCTTTTAAGAGACTCCTGGATAGGTACATGGAGCTTAAAAAAGTAGAGGGGCTGTGGGTAAACCTAGGTAATTTCTAAAGTAAGTTCTTGTTTGGCACAGCATTGTGGGCCAAAGGGCCTGTATTGTACTGTAGGGTTTCTATGTTTCTATTACAACAGCAATTTATATAAAAGGATATATAATTAGTACAAAAAGAGGAAAATAGTGAGGTAGTGTTCATGGGTTCATTGGCGGTTCAGAAACCTGATGACAGAGGAGAACTAAATGACCCCAAAACATTGTGTCTCCAGGCCCCAGCCTGAGGGTGGTAATGAGAAGAGGGCATGTCAACCAAGTACAAGCCAAGAACAACCAATTAGGATCTGGATATAAAAAGCAACACACACAAAATGTGGAGAGAACTCAGCAGGGCAGGCAGCATCTATGGAAATGAATAAACAGTCAACTTTTCAAGACTGGAAAGGAAGTGGGAAGACAGCAAAATAAAAGAGGTGAAGGGAGGGGAAGAAGGATAGCTCGAACGTGATAGGTGGAGCCAGGTGGGTGGGAATACCTACCCATCCGGATATCAAATATAAAATCTTTTTTGGATATAAAATATTTGTCATCATTGGTTCAATAACAAAAGTCTTACTGAGATTAAAGTGTGTTTATTTTCTTTTCCTTGAACTCCTATGAATGTGCACGAAATCTTATAATTTTGCATTTACGTATCTTAAGTTTTATATGTAAGGTACAGTAACAACACTACTTAGAAATGGTGCTATTTTCAATAGGTACATTTAATGTCAAAGAAATGTATACAATATACATCCTGAAATTCTTTTTCTTCACAAATATCCACGAAAACAGAGGAGTGCCCCAAAGAATGACTGACAGTTAAATGTTAGAACCCCAAAGCCCCTCCCGAACTCCCCCCTCCCATGCATAAACAGCAGCAAAGCAACTACCACCCCCTCCCCCACTAGCAGAAAATCATCGGCGCCCCCCCACCAGGCACTCAAGTGTGCAGCAAAGCATCAATAAAGACAAAAACTTGCAGTACCCCAAAGACTATTCATTCACCTGGTAATTTGACATACCACAACCTCTCTCACTCTCTAATAAGGGAAAAAGAGGTGTCCCTGTTTCACAGCGAGAGGAGAGACATAACAAAACAACTCGCTGATTTATGCTGCTAAAAGTCTGTTGTGTTGCTTTTTTCAAGCTCTGTGCCCAAAGAACTCAGGTCTCTGGGCATATATCCAGCAGCCAGCTTGCTGCTTCAGAACTTCCGTGTACTCCCACGACACATCAGTCGGTGGCACTGGCTTTGGATCAGCCCGTTTCCAGGGCCACGAAAATCCGGCACCTTGAAGGCGCATTAGTCTTCCAGGCCACGTCCTTGGCATATCGAAAAGTGGCCAGTTCTGAGGCCCTGAGAGCAGGTCCCATTTCCAAAAAGAAACGAAGTCAGAGTGTAACTCCAGGTCAGGGTCTTCAAAAGAACCTTGAAAGAGAAAAAAAAGAGATATCAATGGTCGAAATCGAGCTGTTTCTGAAGATGGAAACAAAGGAATTGCCATTAGGCACCATCATCCTAAGCTCCACCCAATTGTCTTTTAAAAAGATTAATATTAATTATTTTTGAACAATTTTCTAAACTGTTTTATTTATTTCAATTTGTTTATATTATAATCAGAACCAGAATCAGGTTTAATATCACCAGTATATGCCGTGAAATTTGTTGTCTTTGCGGCAGCAATACAATGCAGTACATAATAATAGAGAAAAAAACATGAATTACAGAGAGTGTGTGTATATATATATATGTATATATATATACACACACACACACACACACACACACACACACACATATGTATGTATACTGCCCATTTCGCTACTGGTATTTAGGGCAGCATTGAAGGTCCTCCATCTCTGATGGTGTGTTCAGGGCTTCCTTCATCATGTCAGTAGCTTCCACTCAAATTCCATTCCAGTCAGTCACGCAATTCCCGATGGAGACTCAGAAACACTATCGCACTCAGATGAAGAAGGATGTTTCCGTAACAATTTTGCTTTACCAGTCAGGGTTGTTAGCCTTGAGCTGAACCCCCAAACCTGGAGGACCGGTGGACCACTCTTAGTTTGGCCTCTATCCTTTGACCTGTTTGGCATGGGTGACCCTACCAAGAGCCAAAGCTTAATATCTGAGTCATTGAGGCACGCAACACTCCAAACCACAAGAAGCTGCTCTTGGAGGAGATATATAATAAATAGTTAAATTAAATAAGTAGTCTGTTATGAAATGACTATTCTGAAATTGCTTGGCAGAGGGGAAGAACCTGTTGTTGTTGAGTGGGTGTCTTTAGGCTCTGTACTTTTTTCCTGATGGTATCAATGAGAACAAGGCATGACCTGGGTGATGGGGGTCCTTAATGATGGACACCACCTTTTTGAGGCATTGCTCCTTGAAGATGACAAGCAGAATTGTATTAACAGTAAAAGAATGAATGAGTAAGGCTGATCAATAGTCCACCCACTAAGCCACACCTCCACACCCCTCACCACCACCACGCCATCAAAGACTCAAAGACATACAGTATATACAGAAAGGCTCTGAAAAAGAGCCAGTAACATCATGAAGAATACCACCAACCTTGCTCATGGACTGTTTGTCCCACTCCCAACAGGGAGGAAGCTATGTAGCATCCATGCCAGAACCACCAGACTCAAAAACAGTTACTTTTCCCAGCAAAAAGGCTGATTAACACCTCCACTTTATGGGCATAAAATTAATCTATGCCTATAAGCTACTGTATGTATTTATATTTATTGTACTTTATTATTGTGTTTTTTATCTTATTGTGTTTTTTTAAGCTGTATCATTCTGGAGTAACAATTATTTCATTCTCCTTTACATGGAAAGAACATTAAACAATCTTAAAGTAAGCACCAGGAGTCATTTTTTTTTCTTAAAAATGGTCCATAATTATTATTAATAATTCAGTAATCACTGATAATCTTTGCTCAAAATTATCATGGCATGCAAGGGAATTTTTTTCGATTATCACCAATTTGGGCAGACACTTTCAAAAAGGTTTGCCCCCACTATATTTAGGGAATGATAATGCACATAACTAAATTGCCTGTTCCCATCAACATCTTACCTTCTGAGCCAGAAGCAAATGTTGCAAATGTTCATGGCAAATTAAGATGTTCCAACTAATGGGCACCTTGCTATCAACCACAGTGTCCTCCAGTCCTGTACACGATAATTAGTCATCCATTTTAATTCTGTGATAAAATGTAAATCTTGCAAAGCTATGCAGATGAAATATAAACCAGCTTTTTAGTTGGATTTTGTTTTTTTTTAACTGAATGTGGTAGGAAGCTGTGTATATTTTTTGAATCGTAATGATGTTGGCAAGTTGCCCAGAAACTCAACAACAAACATCCAAAGGCAATTTCTTATGCTAATACAGTGTCATTTGTACATTTCGGGGGAGGAATGAGAATTTGTTAATACGGGTGGTTTCCCACCAATCTATCTTCTACTTAGAATTGGTTCCATAAGACCATATGGCAAAGGAGCAGAATTAGGCGATTCGGCCTACCAAGTGTCTGCTCCACCATTCCGTCGTGGCTGATTTATTGTCTGTCTCAACCCCATCCTCTTGCCTTCTCACCATAATCTTTGATGCCCTAACTCATCAAGAACCTGTCATCTCTGCTTTATACCCATGGACTTGGCCTTCACAGCCATCTGTGGCAATGAATTCCACAGATTCACCATCCCCTGGCTGCTGCAATTGGGAAGGAGCTATAGGACCTTAGGTCCCAAACAACCACACGTTCAGGAACAGTTATCACCCCTCAACCATCAGGCTACTGAACCTGTGCGGATAACTTCACTTACCACAACACTGAACTGATTCCACAACCTGTGGGCTCAGTTTCAAGGACTCTGCTACTCATGTTCTCAGTTAGTTAGCTAGTTATTTATTTAGTTAGTTAATTTACAGAGTTTGTCTTCCTTTATCCTCTTGCACATTGTTTGCTTGTCAGTCTTTCTTTGTGTGGAGTTTTTCAGTGATTGTGTTGTATTTCTTTGCTTTACTGTGAATCCCTGCAAGAAAATGAATCTCATAGCATATGATATTGTTTGGTAATAAAGGCAGGAGATTAGGACTGAGGGAAAATAGGTCAGCAATGATGAAGTGATAGAGCAGACTCGATGGGCCAAATGGCCTACTTCTGCTCCTATATCTTATGGTCTTACGGCTTAACTTTGAACTGTGATTCTCTGATTGTAAATAATGCTGGAAATTATATAAAGAAGAGGTCAGTGAATGGAAAATGGGAGCGGGGAATAAAGAACAAGGTCACGGAAAGATTTATACAAATTCCATTTTATTGTAAAGAAACATTTAGCCTGTAAGAAGTGTTTAATATCTGTTCAATCCGGTGGTATCGTGGTATAAGATAACATTAAATCCAGTAAGCAGATTACAGGGAGTATGTGTAACGTTTGGTTCTGATTTGTGAAGGACAGATTAGCACTGATTTAATGATGCTTCACTGATTTGAGGAACAGATTTCAGATTTCAGGGGATAAAGCTTGCCGACAGCAGTCACTATAAATCAGTTAAGAGAGAGGAGAAAAAGTCCCACTGGTACTGCTCAGCTTCTGAAGATTGGGATCACAAGGATGTTGTAGAGTTTTCTGTGTGGACAGTGCCTTAAGATGGGATATGCCCTCAATTACAACCGCCAGTATTTGGTCAGTCAAATGTTAACATTCCACAAGGGGAAAATCTGCAACAGGTCCTCCAATGAGCCTTCTGCCATCTGCAAGTAACTTGGAGAATGCATGAATTTACTGGTGTATTCCTGGTTGTCAGTGCAGGTCATGCCATTGTTTGAGGAAGGCGTTCTTTGTGGACTTCGCATTGCCAATTTATAGAAACAATAGAAACACACAAAACATGCTGGAGAAACTCAGCAGGTCAGGCAGGATCTATGGACAGGAATAGATAGTTGATGTTTTGGACTGAGACCCTTCATCAGGACTGGAAAAAAAAAGGGAAGATGCCAGAATAAGAAGTTGGGGGCGGGAGATGACAACAAGCTGGAAGGTGATACGTGAAGTCAGGTGGGTGAGGGAGGGTGGATGAAGTAGGAAGCTGGGAGGCGATAGGTGGAAAAGGTAAAGGGCTGGAGAAGAAGGAACTTGACAGTAGAGGAGAGTGGACTATGGGAGAAAAGGAAGGAGAGGAACTAGGGGGAGGTGCTCTCTTGTGTTTATAGACACAAGAGATTCTGCAGATGCTGGAAGTCTTGAGCAACAGACACAGGATGCTGGAGGACCTCAGCAAGTCAGGCAGCATCTATGAAGGGGAATAAGGAGCTGTTCAGTCTCACTGGTCTACAATAATATTTTATTGCTTCATCTACAACACCTTCTGTTCCTTTCTGTTACCTGTCTTCTAAAGCCTCGTATTTATGTACAGGGCAATGTAGAGCAAGGTTTTGCAATGCAGTTAACACAGGCATACATTGACAAAACCATTCCCACGTCATCTCTTTTCATGTAACAGGGTCATACACTTATAGATTAGCACAGTACAGAAACAGAGCATTTGGCCCAACTCATCCATGCTGACCACATGACCATCAAAGCAGGAGACTGCAGACTAGCAGACACTGCAGTCAGAAACAAGAAACAATAAGATACACTCTTGGCCTCACAATCTCCCTTGCTATGAACTTACACTTTAAAATTTACCTAATCTGCACTTTTTCAGTAACTTTTACTCTTTATTCTGCATTATTACTCTATTATCTTTTTCCAGCTGAACGCACTGTATAATGATTTGATCTGTATAAACACGAGTCCTTCACTATATCTTGGTATACTGTATGTGACACTTCTCCAGAGATCGTCACCTTGTCATGATGGGGAGGCTTGTGAGTTCCCAAGATCTCAAAAGCGATGCTGTCTGGAGCTTAGGCTCCTGGTAGGGCCACCCGTGGTGGTAAGGTCAAGAGGGAGTTTCCAGACAAAGAGAGATCCAACCAAAATCTCAACGGTGACACTGGTGGAAGATGATGACACATCACAATTGCAGTGAAGGCAGTGGAAGGCTACAGTAGTGAAGTGTTTTCATTCCATGCCAGTGGACCCTGACCCTGATCTGCTAGGAAATATGTGGTTGCTGCTCGTGCATCTGCCTCCCCATGTTATATATGATCATGCACAGGCATTCTTCCTGAAGGACAACCCCTTAGGATAACACCATAATTGACACAAGTGATCACACTACTAATTATAGAAACATAGAAAACCTACAGCACAATACATGCACTTCGGCCCACAATGCTGTGCCGAACATGTACTTACTATAGAAATTATCTCGGGTTACCCATAGCCCTTTATTTATCTAAGCGCCATGTACCTATCCAGGAGTCTCTTAAAGGACCCTATTGTATCCGCCCCCACCACCGTCGCTGGCAGCTTATTCCACTTACTCACCACTCTGAGTAAAAAACTTACCCCTGATATCCCCTCTGTACCTACTTCCAAGCACATTAAAACTGTGCCCTCTCGTGTTAGCCATTTTAGCACTGGGGAAAAAGCCTCTGACTATCCACACAATCAATGCCTCTCATCATCTTATACACCTTTATCAGGTCACCTCTCATCCTCCGTTGCACCAAGGAGAAAAGGCCAAGTTCATTCAACCTATTCTTGTAAGGCATGCTCCCCGATTCAGCCAACATCCTTGTAAATTTCCTCTGTACCATTTCTATAGATTTCTACATCCTTCCTATAGTGACATAACCAGAACTGAGCATATTTCTCCAAGTGGGGTCTGACCAGGGTGCTATAAAACTCTACCATTACCTTTCTTCGCTCTTGAACTCAATCCCATGGTTGATGAAGGCCAATGCATTATATGGCTTCTTAACCACACAATCAAACTGCGCAGCAGCTTTGAGTGTCCCATGGACACGGACTCCAAGATCCCTCTGATCCTCCACACTACCAAGAGTCTTACCATTAATACTATATTCTGCCATCATATTTGACCTACCAAAATGAACCACCTCACACTAATCTGGTTTGAACTCCATCTGCCACTTCTCAGCTCAGTCTTGCATCCATCGATTTCCTGCTGCAACCTCTGACAGCCCTCCATGCTATCCACAACACCCCAACCTTTGTGTCATCAGCAAATTTACTAACCCATCGCTCCACTTCCTCATCCAGGTCATTTATAAACATCATGAAGAGAATAAATCCCTGAGGCAGACCACTAGTCCCCAAACTCTGTGCGGAATACGATCTGTGTACAACTACTCTTTGACTTCTGTGGGCAAGCCAATTGTAAATCCACAAAGCAAGGTCCCTTTGGATCCCATGCCTCCGTACTTTCTCAATAAGCCTTGCGAGGGGTACCTTATCAAATGCCTTGCTGAAATCCATATACACTACATCTACTGCTCTATTTTCATCAATGTGTTTAGTCACATCCTCAAAAAATTCAATCAGGCTCGTAAGGCACTATTAGGCCATACAAAAGGTCTTCGTACGGCCTTTGAGAAAGCCATGCAGACTACTCCTAATCATATTATGTCTCTCCAAATGTTTATAAATCCTTCTTCTCAGGATCTTCTCCATCACTTACCAACCATTGAGGTAAGACTCACTGGTCTATAATGCCCTGGGCTATGTCTGCTCCCTTTCTTGAATAGGGGAACAACATCTTCAACCCTCGAATCGTCCGGAACCTTTTCTGTCCCCATTGATGATGCAAATATCATTGCCAGAGGCTCAGCAATCTCCTCCCTCACTTCTCACATTAGCCTGGGGTATATCTTGTCCGGTCCTGGTGACTTACTCAACTTGATGCTTTCCAAAAGCTCCAGCACATCCTCTTTCTCAATGTCCATATGCTCAAGCTTTACAGTCTGCTGCAAGTCATCCCTACAATTGCCAAGATCCTTTTCCGTAGTGAATACTGAAGCAAAGTATTCATTAAGTACCTCCGCTATCTCATCTGAATCCATACACGCTTTTCCACTGTCACACTTTATTGGTCCTATTCTCTCGTGTCTTATCCTCTTGCTCTTCACATACTTGTAGAATGCCTTGGGGTTTTCCTTAATCCTGCTCGCAAGGCCTTCTCATGGCTCCTTCTGTCTCTACTAGCCTTATAGTTTTCCAGATCCCTATCGTTACCTACATTTTTGAACCTTTTGTAAGCTTTTCTTTTCTTCTTGACTAGATTTTCAACAGCCTTTGTACACCATGGTTCCTGTACCTTTCCCTGTGTCTTTGGAACATACTTACGCAGAACACCACGCAAATTAGCCCAAAATATTTGCCACATTTCTGCCATATATTTCCCTGAGAACATCTGTTCCCATTTGACTCTTCCAAGTTTCTGCCTGATAGCTTCATATTTCCCTTTACTCCAATTAAATGCTTCCCTAACTTGTCTGTTCCTATCCCTCTCCAAAGCTGTGGTAAAGGAGACAGAATTATGATCACTATCTCCAAAATGCTCTCCCATTGAGAGACCTGACACCTGACTAGGTTCATTTCCCAATACCAGATCAGGTACAGCCTCACCACAGTTCCTGTACCCTACCATAACTTCTCTGTCTCCTTGGAACATACCTATGCAGAACTCCACACAAATATTCCCTGAACATTTGCCACATTTCTTCCATACTTTCCCTGAGAACATCTGTTCCCAATTTAACCTTACAATTTCCTGCCTGATAGCCTCATAATTCCCCTTACTCCAATTAAACACTTTTCTTACTTGTCTGTTCCTATCTCTCTCCAATGCTATTGTAAAGGAGATAGAATTATGACCACTATCTCCAGAATGCTCTCCCTCTATGAGATCTGACACCTGACCAGGTTCATTTCCCAATACCAAATCAAGTACAGCCTCTCCTCTTCTAGGCTTATCTACATATTATGACCGCTATCTCCAAAATGCTCTCCCTCTATGAGATCTGCGCCATCCAAGTACTGATCCACGCTCTAAGCTCATCCGCTTTGTTCACAATACTCCTTGCGTTAAAATGGACACATTTCAAACCGTCCGTCTGAGCGCGTCCCTTCTCTATCACCTGCCTCTCCTCCCTCACACGCTGCCTCCAAGCTTTCTCTATTTGTGAGCCAACTGCCTCTTCCCCAGTCTCTTTAGTTTGGTTCCCACCCCCCAACAATTCTAGTTTAAATTCTCCCCAGTAGCGTTAGCAAACCTCCCTGCCAGGATATTGGTCCCCCTGGGATTCAAGTTCAAACCGTCCTTTTTGTACAGGTCACACCTGCTCCAAAAGGGGTCCCAGTGATCCAGAAATCCGAATCCCCCCGGGCTGGCCGGTGGCGCAATGACATCAGCACCAGACTCTGGAACGGAGGTTCCCAGGTTCGAACCCAGTCGGGTCCGCTCCCAAGTATACTTCCCAACCATGCCGGGTTGAGTGACGAGGTCGCAACTCGACCTCGTAAAATAAAGGGAAGATACTGCGAAATGTCTGTGTGAGGAGTGGCACGCCACACAGTCCCTCTCTCTCTCTCGCTCCGCGCCTTGTAAAGGCATGAAAAAGACATTGTCCCGCCAACATTGCACATGCACGGATGCACGCACACACGAGCACAGACGCACATGCATCCATGTGCCAAAGATAAAGAAATCTGAATCTCTGCCCCCTGCTCCAATCTCTCAGCCACACATTTATCCTCCACCTCATTCTATTCCTATACTCACTGTTGCGTGGTACAGGCAGTAATCCTGAGATTCACCAGAGAACTCTGGAAGCTGAGTCATTGAAAACATTCACAATTGAGAAGGTCAGATTTCTAGACACTTGGGAAGCAAGAAGTTAAGGGAACAAGGCAAGAAAGTAAATGCTAAGACCAAAGGTTTCTCCTTTTGAACGACTTGCCGGAATGGAGTCACTTATGAGCCAGGCTGTTTTTTTTTAACAATAATTCACTCATTTCAAGGTCCCCACCACCAAAGTTGCTTTTTTGTGAACCAAACACAGGTTCCCTAGCAACCATGGAGTTATTAGAATACCAGCCTGCAGCTCTCCAATATATGGTTTTAACCACTCCTCTGCTCTCCCTTCCCCTGCAGGATGTGTGATCTACCTGAGGTAATTTGCTTCAGAATTCTTAATTTATTTTGTAGATTAGGCACATCGAAAAAGAAAGATATTAGTTTCCTAACTGTGCATAACCCAGGAGATGTTTCTCTGTTGTCCTCTTCATGGCAAGTTATTAATTTAATCTAGTTTGACACAGCCACTGATTTAGCAAAATAATGAATGTTTGTTTCTCTGCTCTTGTCTGTGTTCCAGTCATTAGCAGATTTCTCTGGCAATGAGCTTTTTTGAACTCTTGAGTCAGTGGAACGGAAATTAATGCTCATTTGGATAATGTGACTATCTGAGGCACGATCTGGTTGGTGTTTATCCCACAGACAGAGCTGTGAGGGAAGAGACGTTACACAGCCCTAAAGAGATCTTTGCGGGCTCCAATTTTACAGGAGAGGAAACCAAATCAGCCTTAATATTATTGGCATAGTCATGAAAATTGTTGTTATGCGGCAGCAGTACATTACAGTACATAATAACAAAAAAAACTCAATACTGGAAGCAGTATATATATTATGGGTGGGAATAAACAGTCAACATTTCGGACCAAGACCCTTCATCAGGAATGGAAAGGAAGAGGGAAGGAGTCAGTCTGACCTGCTGAGTTCCACCAGCACATGTGGTATTGCTCTAGACTTCCAGCATCTGCAGTACTTCTTGTGTCTATATAATTAAGTAAGTAGTGCAAAAAGAAAAAAAAATAGTGAGGTAGTGATCATGGGCTCAACATCCATTCAGAAATCGGATGGCAGAGGGGAAGAAGCTGTTGCTGAATTGTTGAGTGTGTGCCTTCAGGCTCCTGTACCTCCTTCCTGATGGTAGAAATGAGAAGAGGGCATGTCCTTGGTGATGAGGGTCCTGAATGATGGATGCCACCTTTCTGAGGCATTGCTCCTTGAAGGTGTCCTGGATCTGGGCAGGTTGGTGTCCATGATGGAGCTGACTGAGTTTACAACTGTATGCAGCTTATTTTGATCCTGTGCTGTGCCCTGTCCCCCATACCTGATGGTGATGCAGCCAGTTATAATGCTCTCTACAGTATGGCTGTAGAAATTTGTGAGTGTCTTTGGTGACATACCAAATCTCCTCAAACCCCTAATGAAATATAGCTACTGTTGTGCCTTCTTTCTAATGGCATCAATATGTTGGAAAAAAGAACACCCTTTCCTTTCCAATTTGCTTCATTTAATGATATCAGATGTTGACCGTACTTCAGAGGAAAATTACTAAATTAAATTGATTTTTGCCAAAGTCACAGGTTGTTCAGAGAGGAATATTCCTTGATGTACACAAATAACATAGCGTTTCGCACAATGCTATTACAGAACCAGAGACCTGGGTTCAGCTCCCGCCGCTGTCTGTAAGGAGTTTGCATGTTCTCCCTGTGACCATGTTGGTTCCCTCCAGGTGCTCTGGTTTCCTCCCACATTCCAAAGAATGTGGTTAATAGGTTAATTGGTTACACGGGTGTAACTGTGTGTCGACGTTAGGTCGCATCTGGAATTTCCAGTGCTCCACAGATGGCTGCTGGCCTGCTTTCTTGACCGTTGGACCATTAATTGGTCTCTTCCGCTCAATCCGCCATGGCCAGACTTCACATGCTGGGATAGGCAGATCCCCTACCTCACCAAGGGTTGACGACCCGTCGGCTACCCTCACCTGGTTTGGCCCATCTGCCTAGATGGTTTACTGGGGTGTGGCCGTTGTGTGTGTTACAGGTATTTGAAGCCACAGGTAAGAGCTGAGCGCCAGTTGGAAACCAAAGGTGGACAAGCTGCCCTGAAAAGGGCATGGCAGACCCCCCCACCAGAAATGCTACCCCTCCCTAGACACCCCATACATAGCTCAATTTATGCTTATTGTCTTTTTTTACGTTGCTTTGGATCTGGAGGAACAATCATTTCATTCTCCTTTACACCCATGTACTGAAAAATGAGAATAAACAATCTTGAACCTTAAATCTATGCAAAGTTCCATTTGGGTGCTGTTGGTGTGGAGTTTACATGTTTTCCCAGTGACTGAATGAGATCCCTTTGGGTATGCAATCAACCTTCATCTCAAAGAGTTATGAGTTGGTATGTCAAATGGTGGCAGTAAATTGCCTCTAGTTAGTGGGGATTGGTAGTGGGGAGTTGGGAAGTAAAACTAAGGAGTGATGTAGGTTAAATGAGGGCTTCATGATTGGCGCAGACTTGTGTGCTGAAGGGCCTGTCTGTATGCTGCACCTCTCTATGATGGAAAAGGAAGTGAAATATTTTATCATGCAGCCTCCCCAGCTTGGATTCCTCTCCAGTGTCCATGACAACACTGGAGAGGCCTAGCATTTCAGTTGAATAAAATGACTGTCAACTTCAAAATAGTTAATAACTGTTTGCTCCTGTCATGTTGCCCCACATTATTCCAAAATCTCACGTGAAAAGTGGTTGGAAAGTTGATGGAAAAATTCTTGAGAGGCAGGATTTATGAACATTTAGAGAGGCATAATATGATTAGGAATAGTCAGCATGACTTTTCAAAGACAGGTTGTGCCTTACGCACCTGTTTGAAATTTTTGCGGATGTGACTAAACATGTTGATGAAGGTAGAGCAGTAGATGTAGTGTATATGGATTTCAGCAAGGCATTTGATAAGGTACCCCATGCAAGGGTTGTTGAGAAAGTAAGGATGCAAGGGATCCATGTGGACCTTGCTTTATGGATCCGGAATTGGCTTATTCACAGAAGGCAAAGAGTGGTTGTAGACGGGTCATATTCTGCATGGAGGTCGGTGACAAGTGGTGTGCCTCAGGGATCTGTTTGGGGACCCCTTCTCTTATGATTTTTATAAATTACCTGGTTGAGGAAGTGGAGGGATGGGTTAGTAAATTTGCAGATGACACAAAGGTTGGAGGTGTTGTGGATAGTGTGGAGGGCTGTCAGAGGTTACAGCAGGACATCAATAGGATGCAAAACTGGGCTGAGAAGTGGCAGATGGAGTTCAACCCAGGTAAGTGTGAAGTGGTTTTTTTGGTAGGTCAAATAAGATGGCAGAATATAGTATTAATGGTAAGACACCATAGGCCACTCAAATCTGCTGCACAGGTTGACTGTAGGGTTAAGAAGGCATACGGTGCATTGGCCTTCTTCAACCGTGGGATTGAGTTCAAGAGCCAAGAGAGGTAATGTTACAGCTTTATAGAACCCTGGAGTACTGTGCTCATTTCTGGTCACCTCACTACAGGAAGGATGTAGAAACTATAGAAAGGGTGTAGAGGAGATTTGCAAGGATGTTGCCTGGATTGGGGAGCATGCCTTATGAGAATAGGTTGAGTGAACTCAGCCTGTTCTCCCTGGGGTGATGGACGATGAGAGGTGACCTGACAGAGGTGTATAAGATGATGAGAGGCATGGATCGTGTAGATAGTTAGAGGCTTTTTCCGATGGCTGAGGCAAACACGAGAGGGCACAGTTTTCAGGTGCTTGGAAGTAGGTACAGAGGAAATATCAGGGCTAAGTTTTTTGCACAGAGAGTGGTGAGTGCGTGGAATGGGCTGCCAGCGATGGTGGTGGAGGCAGATAGGATAGGGTCTTTTAAGAGACTCCTGGATAGGTACATGGAGCTTAGAAAAATGGAGGGCTATGGGTAACCGTAGGGAATCTCTAAAGTAAGTACATGTTCAGCACAGCATAATGGGCCGAAGAGTCTGTATTGTGTCGGTTTTCTATGTTTCTGTGCTTGTGGTGTCAGTTTGATGCTATGACATCTCAGTTGATACGAGGCCTGCCTGGGGCCTGGACAAGGCCCAAGGATAGAAGCTTCCAGTGTAGTCTCAAAATTTGGACAGCTCATTCAGCATTATGTGAAGCTTTTTTTTAAAAAAAGATTCAAAGCCCATGGGAATCAAGTGATTTCTTTGTCATGTGCCATCTAGAAATAATTAACGAAACCGCTCGAGCTGTAGATTTGGTGGATAATCCCACTAGCCAAATAACAACTGCTACAAAACAGACATGAAATAAAGTGCTGACAGTTTACTTTAAATAAAAGGGACTCCCAGTGCCATTGATCGGAATGATAGAACCAACATTATCTGTCCCCAGACGATGAAGTTGAGCAGCTTTTTGACAGCTGACGTGACAGACCAGTGATGACTCTTTGCGAGGTGCGCCACTCAAACAAAACAGCACAAGCTGGAGACTGTCTATTCCCCCTGCCATAGCACTCTCGTTTGCTGGAAAGCAACTGAGTTCTGCTCTTTGAGCCCAGACCATTGAGCAAACCACCCTGCCCTCTATGGACACCGTTACACTACCCGCTGCCTCGCGAAAGTAGATAACACAACCAAGGTGTCACGGTGCACCCTTGCAAGATGAAACACAGGTGCGGAGGAACAGCAGATACTTTCTGTCACGGTGGTTACTGGCAGAAAATCTACCCAGGAGCGGAGGACGGTAGAGTCTGTCACAGTGAGCTCTGACGATGACTCAGCCCAGGAGCGGAGGAGCAATGGACTCCCCTTGAAGAAGTGGAAACAAGAATTTAGACGTAGGAATACAAAAGGAACATGGGAAGCATGGCTGAGTGACACAGCGAGACAAATCATTCTCAACAAACACAGTGGAAATCCACAACGAGACTTCCCTTTAAATAATCATGGAATATAGGAAACGCATGCCAGTCACAATTAACTTGACAAGATTAAACCAAAAGCACCTGGGCTTTACAGCTCTAACAATTAGTTATTAAAGGTGCTTGAGAAACCCTGAATCCCAATTCTCTATGACAAACCTCAGAGGCCTTCAGGGCTCATGACACAGGACCTCATCCACCCCAAACATTTTCTCTTCTTTCCCCCTCCCATCGGGCAGAAGGTGCAAAAGCCTTTGAGTATGTACCAACAGACTCAAGGACAGCTTCTGCCCACTGTTATCAGACTCACGAATGGATCTCTCATATACAAAAGTGGAACTTTTGAATACATGATCTCGCAGCTTGCTTGGTAATACCCCTGGCATTTTATTTGTTTACCCAGACATCCCACCTCTCCCGGAAGTTCCGGGAGTCTCCCACATATTAATAGTGGCTCCCTGATGCCCTCAAATTATATACAATATCACGGAAATTAATTTTTTTGAGAGTGAGCGAACGAGAGAAAGCAAGCAAGAGAGCGAGAGAGAAAGCAAGCGAGAGCGTGAGAGCGCGCGAGCGACGAGAGAGAGAGAGATAGAATGAGAGCGCGCCATGGCAGAGTGTTCCAAAAAAAAGAAAATATAAAACGTACGTCACCCCAGACTACACTAAAGTGTACCCCTGCCTAATAAGGGTCAAAAATAATGACAGTGTTGCTCACTGCACTGTTTGCAACAGTGACTTTTCTATTGCCCATGGTGGGTTAAGACTGTAAAAGTCATGTTGAGGTGATTTTAACAGGTGTCATTTGTTCATTAGCATAGCTAATGTTATTTAAACTAGCTGGCTAGCTGCTAAGGAGTTACTCTATTGCAGACATCCCACCTCTCCTAGAAGTCTCCCGCAAATTGATGGTGCTACCTCCCTGGAATCAGTTTTTGTAGGGTGGGATGTCTGGTTTACCAGTACTGCACATTCGCTGGAAATGCAACACTATATATAACACAAGAAATTCTGTGGATGCTGGAAATCCAGAGCAACACACACAAAATGCTGGAGGAACTCGGCAGGTGAGGCAGCATCTATTAACCAATTTCACCCAGGATCAATAAAGTATGACTATGATACTACTATGACTATCTATGGAAATGAATAGACAGTCAACATTTCAGGCCAAAACCCTTCTTCAGGACTAGAAAGGAAGGTGGGGGGTGGGGGAAAGGAGACTAGACAGAAGGTGATAGGAGAAGCAAGGTGGGCTGGAGAAGAGGGAATCTGATAGGAGAGGAGGGTGGACCATAGGAGAAAGGAGAAGGGGAGGGGGGTGGGACCCAGGGGAAGTGATAGGCAGGTGAGAAAGAGATAAACGGCCAGAGTGGGGAATAGAAGAAGAGGAGAGGGGAGGGGAGGGGAGGGGAGGGGGAGGGAAACACTTTTATACAGGAAGAAGAAATTGTTATTTATGCCATCTGGTTGGAGGCTACCTAGAAAAAATATTAAGTTTTGCTCCTCTGCCTTAAGAGTGGCCTAATCTTGGCACAGGAGGAGCCCATGGATCGACATATCAGAAGGAGAAGGGGAAGGGGAGTTGGCCACTGGGAATTCTGCTTTTGGCAGATGGAATGGAGGTGCTTGACAAAGCAGTCCCCCAATTTGTGACGGGTCTCTCCACTTTGGGAGCTCAAGAACACTGTGTGTGGGTGGGTTGAAGGAACAGGGCTTGTTTTGCTGTTGTTTTGTCTTGTGTTGTTCTGCCGAGCATTGTGGGTATGCTATATTGGCGTTGGAAAGTGTGGCGACACTTGTGGGCTGCCCTCTCCACACCCTCGAGTATGACAGTTGTTAATGCAAATGACACATTTCCCTGTAAGTTCCGATGTACATGTGATATACAAACTTGATTCTTGAAATTTGAACTATGTTCTTCATTCTGTTTTCTTTTTCTGCCTCAGTGTAATTGATCTTTCTAGATGGCATGCAAAACAAAAAAAAATCACTGTACATCTGTACACTAGTGACATTTACAAGACACATGGATGAAAGAGAAATGGAGGGTGTGTGCTAAGGAGGAAGGAAGACTTAGACTGATTATGGAGTAGGTTAGTTGGAGAAGTTTGGCACAACATTGCAAACCAAAGGGTCTATTCTATGCTGTACTGCTCTATGTCCAATATGACATTATTAATGAACAACTGGCAAAGGTTTGGCTTAGTGTGACTTCTTTCATTGAATTATGGAATAGAAAGAGATAAATCATGTTTATCAAAGCTAAAAAGGCTATACTGTACTTCAAATTCCTACTTCATTTCCCAGAATGTTGGTACCTGCAGGTAGGGTTTAAATGTAATGGACATATTTGCCTCCATTATTTTCCAAACCCTATCACCTCTCCAGAGGTGAATATACTTCCCTGAACTCCCTTTATCTCCTTTTAACATTCATCCTAACAATGTGCCCCCATGATCTCTGTAATCAATGTTACGGGTTCTTCCAAGTCAACCCAAACAAACAAAAGCATTTTATTACCTTTGCAAACACGAGGAAATCTGCAGATGCTGGAAATTCAAGCAACACACACAAAATGCAAACCAGTCCTGACGAAGGGTCTCGGCCTGAAACGCCAACTGTGCTTCTTCCTATGGATGCTGCCTGGCCTGCTGCGTTCCACCAGCATTTTGTGTGTGTTGCATTTTATTACTTTATTTTCTCTGGCTACATTTTCCCTCTTCACCAAACAAATCAAACCCAGACTAACCAATCCCCTCTCATAACTAATTGCCTCCATCCTAAACAACATCTGAATTATTTCTGATTCCTCAGAAGTACAAAATATCTCAAAACTCTGCAGCCTTTGAAATAATTTTTGACATGTTGCTGTGTGGGAAATTGGAGCACAAGGATTTCAAAAATATTTTGGAATTAATGATATGGGTTAAGATACAAGCATTAGTCACTTTGCTTTTCTTTCTTCTCTACTAAGTGGGCACATATGTTTAAGGTCTAATTTGGAAGACTGTCATGCACTGAAGTTATATTGGAGGTGACAAACTGTGCTGGAGCATTGATCACCAAAATTCAAGCCCGTAATCTTCTGACTCAGAGGTAGAAATGGTAATCTTGAGTTGTCTTAGCTTTACCGAGGAGACAGGTGGGTGTTTGAATCAAATGGAGCCTGAGGGACATCTGAGACGTTTATCATTCAACCCACTTGGGCATTTCTCTTCAGTGATCAAATTGATCAAATGCCTCACCAAGGCAAAAAAAAAGGTGGTCAAGGAGACATACTGTCTGAAATAGATGTTATTCTTCCTTCTCTTTCTCTTGTTCTTTGTTTCATTTGTTGGTTTCAGTGCAATTCAATGAGTTGCTAAACAGGAAATTTTCTCTTGAAAGCAATGGAGGAAGGGATGTCCCAGAATGCACCACCTTAGCAACAGTGCTCTATTAAATCAATAAAACCTGCACTTCTTAATTAAGGTCTTTCAGTATTCCTAAAAAAGCCTTGTAAAACTTGTTTCCATGCCAACCATATGAACTTTATTTCAAGTGTCCTTCTCTAGTGAGAGGAGTTAAACAGCAAAGTTTGGAATTCTGGTAATGTTGATCAACTTAATTTATTTATTTTGTGATATAGCTCTGAGTAGGCCCTTCTCATCCTTCGAGCCATGTCACCCCAGCAACTCCCTATTAACCTAACCTAATCACAGGACAATTTACAATGACCAACTAACCTGTCCGGTATGTCTTTAGACTGTGGGAAGAAACTGGAGCACCTGCAGAAAACCCATGCATTCCACAGGGAGGTTGTACAGAGTTCCTTACAGATGGCACCAGAATTGAACTCCAAACTGCAACATCCTATGCTTTAGAAACTTCGCAGTAACCACTATACTACCGTGGAACTTGTAGAAATCTCTGGCAGAAAGCTCATTTTATGTATGCTATCATTGCTGAGGCTTCTAGTCAATATTCAAAATAATTACTTTAAAATGCACTCAGTAACTAATAAAGTCATCACTGAGTGCATTTGTGTGGTCTTCTACTGCCGTAGCTCATCCACTTCAAGGCTTAACGTATTCAGAGATGTTCTTCTGCACAGCACTGTTGCAGTGTGTGGTTATTTGAGTTACTGTTGCCTTCCCATTAGCTTGAACAAGTCTGGCCATTCTCTTCTGAGCTCTCTCAACAACAAGGCATTTTTTCCCCACTGAACTACCACTTACAGGATGTCTTTTTGCTTTTTAGTACTGTTCTCTGTAAACTCTAGAGACTGTTGTGTGTGAAAACCTCAGAAGATCAGGGTACTCAACTACCCCGTCTGGTACCAGCAATCATTCCAAAGTGACTTAGATCACATTTCTTCCCCATTTTGATGTTTGGTCTGAACAACAACTGATCCTCTTGACCATTCTGCTTTTATATATTGAGTTGCTGGAACATGATTGGCTGATTAGATATTGGCTTTAACAAGCAGGTGTACAGATGTACCTCATATAGTGCCCTCTGAGAGTAGGTCACATTAATTTGGTTCATCAATTTAAAGATAGATTGAACTGGCTATTATAATAAATTTGGTAGCTTTAGAGATGGTGCAGTAGATGTACCAGCTTACTGCCTGGATGAGTTCTAATGAAGGATCACGGTCCAAAGCATCGACTATTTGCTCCCTCCATAGATAATGGCTGACTTGTTGAGTTCCTCCAGCATTTTGTGTGTTTTGCTCAATACTTCCAGCATCTACAGAATGTCTTGTGTTCTGGATTGGAGTACATGTCTTATGAGGAAAGATTGAGCAAGCTAGGGCTTTTCTCTTTGCATTGAAGGAGGATAAGAAGTGACCTGATCTAGGTCCATAAGATTATGAGAGGCACATATAGAGTGCATAGACTGCCTTTATCCCAAAAGAGCAATGGCCAACGCCAGAAACCATCAATGGAGTGGAGGAGAGCAAAGGGAAGATGTCAACAGTAGGTTTCTACTCAAGGAGTGATGGCTGCTTGGAATGCATTCCTGGAGGTGGTGGTAAAGGCAGATACACTTGGGACATTTAAGAGACCCTTCGACAGGTACATGGATGTTAAAAAAAATAGTTTATGGGCTATGTAGGAGGGAAGAACTTGATTACTGAGTGGGTTTATATAGGTTGGCATAACATTGTAAGCTGAAGGACCAGTTCTGTGTTGTACTGTTCTATGTAATATGTAAATTTGTCATGCTAGGATGAAGCTCTTTATCCAGAGTGAAACTCATTGCCACACCTGGTGTTCTCAGTAAGTGAGAGAACCTGCTATTTAATGATAATAGACAGATTGTTCTGCATTACACATCACAAATTCTGTTACTGAAAATCAACAATATGTGGCCAGAAAAATATTCCAGGAAGCAACTGCAACACTTTCAAAAGATGTTTTCCGCAACCAAGAGATTTGACACCGTAAGGGAATCTCATTAGCGTTGTTTTTGCGTATGTTACAAACTTCCTGAGCCGCAGGGTGTTTGACTAATGACTGGTGGATATTCTGAGGAGTGTTATGCCATTGACTGGAGTCTTTGGCCATTCTGTGTTTGTGTCAGTTTATGTGACCTGTCCCCTATGATCTATAATTTAATTTAATTTTCATTTGGAGATACAACAAGATAACTGGCCCTTCTGGCCCAATGAGCCCTTGCTGTCCTATTGCCCAATTAACCCGTATGTCTTTGGAATGTGGGAGGAAACCAGAGCACCCGGAGGAAATCCATGTCGCCATGTGGTGAACGTGCAAACTCCTTACAAACAGCGGTGGGAATTGAACCCTGGTCAGTGGTGATGTAAGGCGATGCAAGGCAATGCACTAACCACTGCACTACTGTGCTGCCCTTAAAGTACACAGGTGGATAATTGCTGTTGCCAGTGAGAGATATATGAGAAGGTGGGTTCGTTTTGGGTTATGGGCCCAGCATACTTTTGCTGCATCACTGTGCCACTAAATCTTGTCTGTGGACATTTCCTGAGGAATATAGCTGATGATGGTATTTACTGATTATATACCAGTACAAAGCAAATGTCTGAGGCACATACTGTATATGTAGCTAGGATGCCTAAGACCTTTGCTCAGTACTGTCTTTGTCAACGGAGAGTAGAGAGCAAATTTGTAAATATGGAGGGAGCAAACGATGTTGGGAATGGTGAGGATGGGGCACCACGGGATGGGTGTGGGACAGGTGGCAAAGAAGGAGTGCCAGGAGTGGGGGAGTGGTACAGATGCAAACAGAGCCAACCCTGAGAAACCAGGCAAGGTCATTTGAATTCAAACAATTGGTTTATTGATCAATACAGAATGTCTCGCTGGTGCTTCCTGCTCCCTCCCCTCTCCCTTCCCCTTTCTCCCCAACCATAATTCCCCTTTCCCTGCCCCCTTCCCACACTCAGTCCACAATAGACAGCCATATCAAAATCAGGCTTTTCATTATTCATGTATGTCATGAAATTTGTTTTTTTTTTGGGCCAGCAGTACATTACAATACATAAAATTACGGCAGTACTGTGCAAAAGTCTCAGGCACCCTGGCTATATAAATGTGCCTAATATATATAGGCTGATTACTGTATGGAACTCTGTCTTGTTATGTATCCAAAGAATACACAGGCATTTTATTTATCAATGCTGTTTATGATTTGTGAAGTATGCTACCTTTACAATAGGGTGCTAAGTTCAGAGCTAACATACAAGCAATGCTACAAACAAACAAAAGGTATTTTATTGAAAAAATGATCATAAGTCGGCATAGTAAGAGCAATAAAAAATGCTGGGGGAAATCAGCAGGTCAGGATAGTCCAGGTGAACCAGTCTAACTTCAGAGAAAAGATCTCTAAATTTCCACTTCCCTCTACAGATCCTGCCTGACTTGCCCCGTTCTTTCAGTGGATTGTTCACTTTGCTCTGGATTCCAGCATGACTTGAACTCAATTGCTTATTATGATTTGGAAGGTGGCCTTTCAGCCCACTGAGTTTCAGCTAAGCCTCAACAAAGCCCCTTTGTCCTATTCTGCACCTCACCTTCCTCAATTACACTTGTGTATGATCTTCCCTCTGAGGTGTGCGCATGCACAAAGGAATTTAAACTGCACGCAGAACATTGTCACGATCGTACACAATCGCATTTCCTTTTCCAGTTTCTGATGCAGATGGTGTTGACAATGTGGAGCTTGCGATGATTCGTCTGCATATTTTAGAACTGGCTTATTTATACAGTTTTTATTGAAGAAATTATTCAGTGCACACATGTTGTTGTCACTGGGCAAACAAATTGCACAGCATAAGATTTTTGTGCACACTGGTCATTATAAATCAGAGGGAACATTGCCTGTGTACCCAATGATCTTGCACATGATCGATGGGCATAGATATCCATCCAACCACACTAGGGCTAGTTTACGGTTGCTATTAAACGCTTGGCATGTCTTAGGATTATAGAAGGAAACTGGAGCAGCCAGAGTTGCTACTGCACAGTACCTACAACCTTAATCTGATCCTGATCTCAGGTGCTGTCGATGCGGAATTTCCCTGCAATCCGATTCCGCATCGACAGCACTTGACATCGGGATCAGATTAAGGTTGTAGGTACTGTGCAACATAACCATTGTGCCATTTTGATAACTCGTTGCATGACCTCTATGCAAATAAGGACCAGGCAAATATTTTCACAGTCAAATCCAGTCGTGGCAATATCCATGCTAATTTCTTGGAAGTATTTTTGGAAGAGGCCTTTGAAAGGAAGCTCTCCAAGTACGCAGGACTGGTCAGCAACTGTCAGCAGGCTGGATGGAGAGCGAGGTATCTCCCAGTGGAGGTTGGTTGTAGGGGATTCGTAGCCCATTGTTTAGTTAGACCCTTCAGCAATTTGGGCATCGAGGGAGAGAGGAAGAGGAGAGCCATCCGCAGTACCACCGATGTGGCAGAGAGGGCCTCAAGATGGCTGTGACTCAGAAGAGAGGAGCCATGGAGTCATAAGTAGCTAGCCATCTGGACAGAAACTGGGGTCTGATCAGCCCCGGCTGGGTCACCTGGAGAAGCATCAATAGATGTATGTACACTACTGACTGCAGTATTCAATAGTGTTTGGGAGATGATTAGAGAGGTAAAATTAGTTTTCTTGAAGAAGTGTTTGCTTTTTGAATCAGCAAATTTGCAGATGATATCAAAATTGAGGGCATTGTGGACAGCAAAGAAGACTATCAAAGCTTGCAGCAAGATCTAGACCAGCTGGAAAATGGGTTGAAAAATAGCAAATGGAATTTAATGCAAACATGTGTGAGGTGTTGCACTTCTGGAGGACAACCCAGGGTAGAACTTACATAGTGAGCGGTACAGCACTGACAAGTGTGGTAAAGGAAGGATCTAGAAATACAGATCCATAATTTTTTGAAAGTGGCATCACAGGTAAATAGGTTTGTAAAGAAAGGTTTTGGCATATTGGCCTTCATAAATTATTCTATAGAGTGCAGGAGTTAAGATGTTATGTTGAAGTTGTAAAGGATGTTCATGAGGCCTAAATTGGAGCATTGTGTGCAGACCTGTTCACCTATCTACAGGAAAGATATCAAAAAGATTGAAAGAGTTGAGAGAAAATTTACAAGCATGATGCCGGGACTTGAGTTATATAGACAGGCTGCATAGGTTAGAACTTTATTCCCTTGAGGGTAAGAGAATGAGGGGAGACTTGATAAGGAGTATATAAAATTATGATGAGTGTAGATAGGGTAAGTACCAGCAGCTGTTTTCCACTGAGGTTGGGTGAGACCTACAGGTCATGGGTTAAGAGTGAAGGGTGAAATGTTGAAGAGGAGTATGAGGGAGAACTTCATCACCGAGAGGGTGTTGAGGCTATGAAATGAGCTACCAGCGGAAGTGGTGGATTCATTTTCAATTTAAACATTTAAGAGAAATCTGCATAGGTATTTGAATGGGAAGGGTTTGAAAGGATATGGTGCAGTTGCAGGTCAATCAAATGAGGCAGCAGATCAGCTCAGAGTGGACTAGATGGGCCAAAAAAGCCTATTTCTGTTCTGTATAACTCCCTGACTATGGCATTCTTGGATCTTGCTGGGCAAATTGTTATCATTTCTCGCTAATGACCTTTGCGGAAGAACACTTAGTTCCAAGTACCTTATGAAACGTCCTAGTTCTGTTCAGGGAGCGATCAAGGGTTAGCTCCCTGCTTTCACCTTACTGTTTTCCACAAAAAAAATAAGAATAACTGAGAGCTTACTGAAAGCACAAGTACAGGATGTTTAAAGACCTGTCCGCACCTCGCTGGAATTTATAACACTGACGGTTTTACAAAAGGGTGTTTGTCTCCTGCATCTCAGTTGACAGTGTAATCACACAGGTACAGTTGCTGGAGTGTTTTCACTTCACTGTTACTGGTTGAAACCTGGTCAACATGGTCATTTAGTTGTAAGGTAATATCTGAACACAGTGAAGTTCTGTGTCTGTCTGATTATGAGGCGGCACGGTAGCATAGTGGGTAGCAGAATGCCTTATTGTACCGGGAACCTGGGTTCAATTCCCACCACTGCCTGCAAGGAATTTGTACATTCTGCCCGTTACCTGGGTGCTTCGGTTTTCTCCTACATTCCAAAGATGTACCGGTTAGTAGGTTAATTGGTCATTGTAAATTGTACCGTGATAAGACTAGGGTTAAGTCGGGGATTGCTGAGAGGTGTGGCTGATTGGGCCAGAAGAACCAATTAAATTAAATAAATAAACAGTAGATGGGTGAGGTGAGAGCAAATTCAATATCAAAAGAATTACTTAATTATGTTGTGAAGTTTATTGTTTTGCAGCAGCAGCACAATGCAGAACCTTAAGTTAAAAACTAAATTCATACTGCAAAAAGAACTGAGGCTCATTGTCCATTCATAAAATTCTGACAGCTGAGGGGAAGAGCCTGTTCCGAAAATGTTGAGTGTGTGACCTCGGACTCCTGGACCTCTTCCCTGATAGTAGTGATGAGAAGTAGGCCTGTCATGGGTGGTGAGGGCCATTCATGGTGGAACCTGCCTTGTTAACTGCTTGGACCATTCAGAGATCTCATGGCAGGGGGGAAGAAGCTAGTCCTAAAATTGCTGAGTGTGGGCATTGAGGATATAGAGGATTCGTGGCATTTCACGGGTGCATAAAACTCCACTGTCATCACATGAACCTAACTCCTTCGTTCAGCAAAGTCGGCAAGATACTTGACAGTCAGCTAAAGTTCTGGATCATTGATCCAGAGAAAAATCTGACCCAAGATGATAGCCTGGAATTTTAGATTCAAGTAATTTAAAAAATCTGGAATTTCAAAAGAAAATTCATTTCATTTACAATAATCATGAAAGGATCTGTGTTTTCATAACTGTATACTTTCTTCAGGTGAGAAAATCTGCCATATCTATTTATTTATTTTATTTAGAGATGCAACGCAGTAACTAGTCCTTCTGGCCTAACAAACCCTATTATACCCATGTGACTAATTAACCAACTGACCCGTATGTCTTTGGAATGTGGGAGGGAACAGAAGCATACGGAAGGAACTCATGCAGTCACTGGAAGTACGTACAAAATCCTTACAGAAAGCAGCGTGAATTGAACCCAAGTTGCTGCTGCTGTAAAGCGATACGCTAATCATTATGATACCACCATGCCACAACTAATCAACCTGCCTTAGTCTATTCGTAAGGAAGAGATTGGCTTATAATTACTTCTTAGTTCAGGAACAATTGGAGACGGACAATAAAATCTGCCACCATCAAAGATAACTACATGCTTCGGATGATCCTTTGCGTGAGTATCTAGGAAAATGAGGAAGGTGCAGGATAGATGCATTCCAAAAATGAAGAAATAATCAAATGGCAAAATAGTACAACTGTGGCTGATGAGGGAAGTCAAAGCCAATGTAAAAGCAAAAGAGAGTGCATACAACAAAGCAAAACTTAGTGGGAAGATAGAGGGTGGGAAACTTTTAAAAACCTACAGAGAGCATCTAATAGAATCATTAGGAGGGAAAAGATGAAATATGAAAGCAAGCTAGCAAGCAATATCAAACCTGATAGTAAAAGCTTTTTCAAGTATGTAAAAAATATAAGAGAGATTAGAGTGGATATAGGACCACTAGAAAATGCCGCCGGAGAAATAATAACGGGGGACAAGGAGATGGCAGATGAACTAAATGAGTATTTTGCATCCGTCTTCATGGTGAAAAACACTTGCAGTGTACCAGATGTTGAAGGGTGTGAGGGAAGAGAAGTGAGTGCAGCTAATATTACAAGGGGGAAGGTGCTCAAAAAGCTGAAAGATGTATGGTTACATAAGTCATCCAGCCCAAATGAACTGCACCCTAGGGTTCTGAAAGAGGTAGCAGTACAGATTGTGGAGGCATTAGTCGTAATCTTTCAAAAATCATTGGACTCTGGCATGGTGCCAGAGGACTGGAAAATTGTAAAAGTCAGGTAGGCTGCAGAAGGACTTATACAGATTAGGAGAATGGACAAGAAACTGGCGAACAAAATACAAAGTTGGAAAATGAATGGTCATGCTCTTTGGTGGTAGGATTAAATGTGTGCACTATTTTCTAAATGGGGAGAAATTCCAAAAACCTGAGAGGCAAAGGGACTTGAGAGCCTTTGTGCAGACCACCCTAAAAATTAACTTACAGGTAGAGATCGTGGTGAGGAAGGCAAATGCAACGTTAGCATTCATTTCAAGAGATCTAGAATGCAAGAGCAAGGATGTGATGCTCAAGTTTTATAAGGCATGGGTGCGGCCTCACCTTGAGTATTGTGAACAGTTGTGGACTCTTCATCTAAGAAAAGATGTGCTGGCATTGGAGAGGGTCCAGAGGAGGTTCACAAGGATGATTCTGGTCATCATATGAGGAACATTTGATAACTCTGGGTCTGAACTTGCTGGAATTTAGAAGGATGAGGGGTGGATCTCATTGAAACCTTTTGAATGTTGAAAGGCCTAGACAGAGTAGATGTGGAAAGGATATTTCCCATGGTAAGGCAGTCTAGGACAAGGGGGCACATTCTCAGGATAGACGGGTCCATTTAAATAGAGAAGCAGAGAAATTTCTTTAACCAGAGAGTGGTGAATTTGTGGAATTTGTTACCACAGGCATCTGTGGAGGACAGGTCATTGGGTGTATTTAATGCAGAGTTTGATAGGTTCTTGATTGGACACGGGATCAAAGGTTACAGGGAAATGACCGGAGAGCTGAGTTGAGGAGGGGAGAAAAGGATCAGCAATGATTGAATGACGGAGCAGACTCGAGGGGCCAAATGGCCTAATTCTGCTCTTATGCCTTATGATCTAATGGTCTTATCGACCGAGTTCATTATTCACAAAGGGCCTGGATACAGGTACAAACTCAAGAAATTCTAAACATGCTGGAAATCCGGAGTAACACACGCTGGAAGAACTCAGCATCCATGGAAAGGAATAACGAGTTGACGTTTCAGGCCAAGACCTTACCAGAGATTCTGGTACAACCTGAATAGGCATGCCATCAGGCTCATACAGAACTTCTAACCCTCCATTATAAGACAATTGAATGGTCACTTCGTTACTATGATGGGCACTTGACCTCCCAACCTATCTCGTTATGACATTACGCTTTATTGTTTGCCTGCACTGCACTTTCTCTGGAACTGACGCTTTATTGTATATTCTGTTAGTCATTGTATTATTTATTTGTTGGCTGATTTATTTATTTGGAGGTAGAGGCATTGATCATGTGGATAGTCAAAGGCTTTTCCCCAGGACTGAAATGGCTAGCATGAGAGGGCATCGTCTTAAGGTGCTTGGAAGTAGGTACAGTGGAGACATCAGGGGTAAGTTTTTTACTCAGAGAGTGGTGAGTGCGTGGAATGGGCTGCCGGGGGCGGTGGTGGTGGCGGAAATGATAGGGTCTTTTAAGAGACTTCTGGATAGGTACATGGAGCTTAGAAAAATAAAGGGCTATGGGTAAGCCTAGATAGTTCTTCGGTCAGGACATGTTCGGCACAGCTTTGTGGGCCGAAGGGCCAGTATTGTGCTGCAGGTTTTCTATGTTTCTATGTTTCTAGAGCATTGTAACAGGACCTTCTGACCCAATAAGCCCATGACGCTCAATTTCATGTGACCAATTAACGTTTTGGACATCTTTGACATGCAGGTGGAAACTGGATCTCCTGGAGGAAACTAACACGGTCACAGGAAGAATGTACACACTCCTTACAGACAGTGGTGGGAATTGAACCCCTTTCACTGCGGCTGTAATGCGTTACATTAGCTGCTACACTACAATCCTAACTGCCCACCTACTGTGCTGTCTGATTGTTTTCCCTTCATATACTCATGTAATGAAATGATTTGTATGGAAAGCATGCAAAAGAAAGTTTTGCACTGTACTTCAGTACTTGTGACAATAATAAACCAACTTACCAATTTAATTAAGGAAGTTCATACAAGGTTAGTGGTTATTTCTGGCGAATTGAATACAGATGTAGAGAAGTTTCACTTTAAATTATATAGGAGGTCATCAGGCCCTCACCTACTATTGCATCGGTCTTCTTACCCCTTACTTAAGGAAGATTATTACATTGGAAGCAGTCCAGAGAAGTTTGACTAGAATGATATCTGGAATGTGTGGGTTGTTTTATCAGAAAAAGTTGGCTACAATTGGTCTTTGCGGGAATTTAGAAAAGTCAGAGGGATTTAACTGAAACATATAAGATTATGTTGGATCTTATAAATATGTAGAGGGGACTTCCTCTTGAGGGCAAATCCTGAAATAAGGGTCACTGTTCAAAAATAAGTCATCATTCATTTAAGACAGATGAGATTTTTTTTATCTCTTTCAGAGGACTCTGAGTCTTTGGAACTCTCTTCCTCAAAGGGAAATGAAAGTAGTATCTATGAATATTTTTAAGGCAGATTTATATAAAATTCTTGATTAACAAGGGAGTGAAAGGTTTTCTGCAAAGATAGACTGCAAAGTGGAATCGAGATTAGAATCAAATCAAGCTTGAAGTTGTTGAATGGCAAGGCAGGTTTGAGGAGCTGAAAATCTGATTGGAAAAAGCTGCAGAGAGTTGCAGACTCCCTCATGGGCATTAGCCTGCTCAGCATCAAGGTCATCTTCAAAAGGAGATGCCCCCAAAAAGGCGACATCCGTCATTAAGGACCTCCAACACCCAGGACATGCCCAGCTACTTCCGCTGCTGTAGCCCATCCTCTCCAAGGTTTGACATGTGTGTGCTCAGAAGTGCTTTGAACATGAACTTTGAAGTCCTTACAGAAAGCATCAGAACTGAATTCCAAACTCCAAACTCCAGGAACGAATGGGTTAACATATGAGGAGCATTTGATGGCTCTAAGCCTGTACTTGTTGGAGTTTCAAAAAAATGGGGGGGGCGGAATCTCTTTGAGACCGATTGAATACTAAAAGGCCTATAGTGGGGGAGTCTAGAATCAGAGGGCAGAGCCTCAGAATAAAAGGATTTCCCTTTAAAACAGAAATGAGGAGCCATTTCTTTCACTGGAGCATGGTCAATCTGTAGAATTCATTGCTACAGACAGATATGGAGGCCAAATCATTGAGTATATTTAAAGCAGAGGATGATTGTTTCTTAATTAGTAAGGGTGTGAAATGTTATGGGGAAATGGGGTTGAGAAGGAAAATAAATCAGCCATGATGGAATGGCAGAGTAGATTTGATGGGCGAATGGTCTAATTCTGCACTTATGCATGATGTTGTTATGGTTTTTCCTCCCACATAAAATCACTCTGTCCCTTCCTTTCCACATAAGCCTTTCCTCCCAGGTATAATCCTATGCCTTACAGTTTTATGGTCTTCCACTTTTCTGCCTGCCTGGATCAGGTCACATTTGGGTTGTGTTGCTTTCTTTGTAGCTTGGCGGCCATGATAAGACTGTTACAGATTAGCCTTGTTTATCACTCATGTTGCACGTTGAATGCAGGAACACTGAACAGTACAAGGAATGCATGTTTTCCTCAGTCCACAGACTTGCTTCAGCAACTTACAACATAAACTGCTTTAGTTATCTGGTTAATAACGCAAAGCCTGTGTATTTGCTAAACTACCTGACAGAGCCTTTCTTACTGTGATTAGCTTGTTTGCAAAGGACTTTTGCACACCAAAGTCCGGAAAAAATGCTTTGCAATCTCCAGTTCCAGAGAAGATAAAATACTTGGGAGTGTTAAAATGGAGTTTTGCAGCAGAATTGATAAATAACCATAAGACCATAAGACATACTAAGAGGAGAATTGGTCCATTTGGCCCATCAGGTCTGCTCCCATCATGCTGATTTATTATACGACATTACCTCACTACTTTTTTTTTCTACACAATTTATTTTAACTTAACTATTTATCCTTACCGTATCTCAGTTTTTCTTCTATTGCATTGTGCTGCTGCTGTAAAGTTTTCAAATTTCACAATATATGCTGGTTATATTAAACCTCATTCCAATTTTGATTTTCTCCACCCCATTCTCCTGACCTTTCCTCATAATCTTTGACACCCTGACGAGTCAAGAACTTATCAACGCCTGCTTTAAGTAGATCCAGTACTTTGGCCTCCAAAGCCACCCGTGGCAACAAATTCCACAGATTCACCACCTTCTTGCTAAAGAAATTCCTCCTTATCTCTGTTCTAAAGGGACATCCTTGTCCTTGACCCATAATGTGCTGGGGGATCTCAGCAAGGCAGGCAGCATCTATTAAGGGAAATAGACAGTCGCCACTTCGAGCCGAGACCGTTCATCAGGACTGTTTCTACATTGGAAATGTCGCCTCTTGTTTCCCTCCACAGATGCTGCATGACTTGCTGAGTTCCTTAGTATCTTTGTCTATGTTGCTCAAGATTTGCTGCATCTGCAGAATCCCTTGTGTTGACAGACGGCCCACAGCTTGAAGAGAATTTCTGTCAGGTGTTAGCAAGCTTTTCTATATATGCCAACTAGTGGAGTGGTGCTGCAGCAACAACCTTGCACTCAATGTCAGTTAGACGAAAGAGCTGATTGTGGACTTCAGGAAGGGTAAGACGAAGGAACACACACCAATCCTCATAGAGGGATCAGAAGTGGAGAGAGTGAGCAGTTTCAAGTTCCTGGGTGTCAAGATCTCTGAGGACCTAACCTGGTCCCAGCATATCGATGCAGCTGTAAAGAAGGCAAGACAGCGACTCTACTTCATTAGGAGTTTGAAGAGATTTGGTATGTCAACAAAAACACTCAAAAACTTCTAAAGCTGTACCATGGAGAGCATTCTGACAGGCTGCTTCACTGTCTGGTATGGAGGGGCTACTGCACAGGAACGAAAGAAGCTACAGAGGGTTGGGAATTTAATCAGCTCCATCTTGGGTACTAGCCTACAAAGTATTCAGGAGATCTTCAAGCAGCAGTGTGTCAGAAAGGCAGTATCCATTATTAAGGACCTCCAGCACCCAGGGCATGCCTTTTTCTCACTGTTACCATCAGGTAGGAGGTACAGAAGCCTGAAGGCACACACTCAGCAATTCAGGAACAGCTCCTTCCCCTCTGCCATCCGATTCCTAAATGGACATTGAACCCTTGAACAATACCTCACATTTTTAATATATATTATTTCTGTTTTTTGCACGATTTAAAATCTATTCAATACACGTATACTGTAATTTATTTATCTATTATTACATTATTTTGTTTTCTTCTATACTGCATTGAACTTCTGCTGCTAAGTTAACAAATTCCATGAATCATGCCGGTGATAATAAACCTGATTCTGATTCTGATCCTGATGTAGCTAGGGTGCTTAAGACTTTTGCACAGTACGCTAGTAATTTTATGCATTGCACTGTACTGCTGTTGCAAAACAAAAAAAATGACATATGTGAGTGATGGTAGACCTGATTCTGATATGAGAGTGGGGAAGGGGCGGGGGAGGGGAGTCATGGTTGGGAGAAGAGGAAAGGAGAGGGGAGGGAGCAGGAAGCACCGAGAGGCATTCTGTAATGATCAATAAACCAGTTGTTTGGAATCAAATGACTTTGCCTGCTGTTTGAGAACTAGGTGTGTCTGCAACCACGACAACCTTCACCCCTAGCACTCCTTCTCTGCCTCCTGTCCCAAGTGGGTCCCACAGGCCTCCACTCCTGCCATTCCCAACATACTTTTTCTCCCACCAGATTTACAAACTCGCTCTCCAATCCACATTGACAAATACAGCATGGTGCAAACATCTTAGGTATCCTAGCTATATATGTACTCTCTACGTGCCTAAGACTTTTTGAACAGTACTGTATGATGTGACATGTGCTGTTTTGCAGCAGAAGAACAGTATAACAATATATAAAACTAGTATAGTCACTAAATAAATAGTGTGAAATAATGGGGCAATATTTATCCATTCAGGAACAATTTTGAAATCTGAATGTGGAGGGGAAGAAGCTGCTCCAGGGTCATTGAAAGTGGGTCTTCCATCTCCCTGGCCTCCTCCATGAGGGCAGAAAATATAAACAGGAACAGAAAATTGACAAGGATGTTGCTGGGTCTGGAGCACCTGATTTATAAGGAAAGATTGAATAGGTTAGGACTTTATTCCGAAGAATGTGGAAAATTGAGAGGAGATTTGATACAGGTATACAAAATTATGAGCAGTATAGATAGGGTAAATGCAAGTAGGGTTTTTCCATTGAGGTTGGATGAGACTATAATCAGAGGACATGGGTTAAAGGTGCATGCAAGCTCGATTTCATCATTTAAGCAAAGGTTGGATTGGTACATGGATGGTAGGGGTATTGAGTGCTATGGTACCAGTGCAAGTCAATGGGACTAGGCAGCTCAAATGGTTTTGGCATGGACTAAAGGGCCTGTTTCTGTGCCATACTTTTCTATGACTCTATGACTGTATTAGACTCGAGGACAGCTTCTACCCTTGCAGAGAAGTAGGATACTGTGAACAAGAGAAAATCTGCAGATGCTGAAAATCCAAACAACGCACAGAAAAAGCTGGAGGAACTCAGCTTTTTCTCCAGTCCTGCCGAAGGGTCTCGGCCCGAAACGTCAACTGTACTTTTTTCTATAGATGCTACCTGGCCTGCTGAGTTCCTCCAGCATTTTGTGTTTATCAGAAGGATATTGTGAGCAGTTTTGGACTTCATATTTAAGAAAGTACTTGTAGAGTACTTTGCGCAGTTTATGATCATGCTAAGAGTTTCAGGATTTACAAAGGTAGAGGGGAGAGCGGAATCAGCAATAGCAGATGGGAATTCTCATACAAGAGGCAGGCCCAGGCTTGACAGTAAGGTCCCCTAGACAAATCGGTCTCTGAGCTCATATAATTTAAACTTGGCACTTGCCTGATACACAAGAGAGCTGCCTGTTAACACAGATCTATAACCCAGCAAGATGACTGACATTAAACACAGGAGATTCTGCAGGTGCTGGAAATCCAAGGCAACTCGCACAAAATGCTGAAGGAACTCAGCAGGTCAGGCGGCATCTATGGAAATGAATAAATAGTCCAACTTTTCAGGCCAAGACCCTTCTTCAGGAAGCACTGACCATTCATTTCCATAGATGCTGCCTGAACTGCTGAGCTCCTCCAGCATTATCTGTGCTTTGCTTAAGATGACAGACCTTCAGGGAGCTCCGGCAGGAAGGGAGGGAGCCTGTTACAGAAATAAGTGCTGACTTTTCTTTGTGGAAATACACAAATAAAAACCAAGCGTTATGGAGTCCTTCCGCATCCACCCCCGATCTAGTACAATGATCTTAGAATAGCTGAAAAATCAGAGCGATTAATTATCATCAGTGAATCTTGCACAAATGCAGATAGCTTGTGCAGGCAACACCCAGTGTTGAGAGCTTTGAGAATCTTTATGTCACAAAGCAGGCCATTCGGTCCATTGAGTCTTACTTGGTTCCACATACAACAGACCCACAGCCAGTCAGTCTTGCTCCCATATTCCACAACCAAAGGACTCACTTTGAAGAACTCTACAACTCATGTTCTCAGGTTTGTTTATTTGTTTACTTATTATTTGTTCAGTTTGTTTTCTTTTGCACACTGGCTGTTTGACAGTACTTCTTTGTGTGTAGTTTTATTAATTGATTTTATTGTATTTCCCTGTTCTACTGTGAATGCCTGCAAGAAAATTCATGTCAAGGTAGTATATGGTGACACATAAATTTACTCTGAACTTTGAATATTCATTCCTCACACATATATACAGAATGATGTTACTGACACTATTCCGACACCATGAAGGATCCCGCCCACTCTGCTCATGGACTGCTTGTCCTACTCCCTACGTAGCATCAACACCAGAACCACCAGACTCAAAAACAGTTACTTTCCCCAAGCAGTGAGTCTGATCAACACACCCACCCACGAACCCACCCCCTCCCCAGCACTGCTTTATCATTTCCTTATATACAGACACTCCCGTGCCTAGTGTCAGTACTTTAAGTTTGTTATAGCTGGGAGTCGTGGGTGGGATAAGTTTCCACTAACTATTAAGTGCTTCCAACGGCATGTGTCTCAAAGAGCCTCTGACAACCAGCTGCAACTCATGGCCTTCATGTGTGCCTTAGCTACTTAGCCCAGTGGAACTATTTCTACTGACAGGCGAAGGGGCAATGGTGGGTTTGTGGCACCTTAACACCAGTTGCTTTGGACAGATGAGGCTCATCAGCTGCAGTTGGCAGCTCATCTAGGAGAAGAAAAACTCTGACGTCCAATGCATTGTGGCTCTACCCGCTTGTGGGGAAAGTTTTGGGAGTAAATCCTGAGGAAAAATCTGGAGCTGGAGTACTTAAGGCAATCTGACTGGAAACTGCTGCATGGGCAACAACTTGCTCTAAATATTATACTGCCCTCGCTTACATACTGGCTTGTGTATCACATAGACAACTGGCACGCAACATCCATAGTCAACCCTAAACAATGGAGGGCCTCTCTGTGCCTAGCATCACTTTATGGATATAAAATCAATCTTTGAATATAAGCTATCTTACGTATTTATATTTATTAACTTTTGAAAATTATTGTATTCTTTATCTTATTGTGAATATTTTTTGTGCTGCATCGGATTCAGAGTGACAACTCCCTCCGCTGGCTGTAAGGAGTTTGTACGTTCTCCCCATAACCACGTGGGTTTTCTCTGGTGCTCCAGTTTCCTCCCACAATCCGAAGACCTTTGGTGGGTTAGTTGATCTTTGTAAATTGTCCCATGATTAGGCCGGGGGTGGAGGGTGGTTGCTGTGCGACATGGCTCGAAGGGCTGTAAGGGCCTACCCTGTGCTGTATCACAATAAATAAATAAATTTGTTCTCCTTTCACTCAATCTTGAATCTCTGAAAACTCAAATACTTTTATTATTTCCATGTTGTCATTTGGTGTCCATTTGCTTCCTTTCTGGGGGTTTGTCCAAGAACGTGAAGAGATGTTGCATTTTATTTCGCCCGGAGCTAATCTCTTCTTAGCCATGGAGTCATACAGCACAGAAACTGATCTTTCAACCCACCGTGTCCATATCAACGATTGCATGCATCTATGCTAATCCCATTGACCTGCTTTAGGTCCAAAGTCTTTCATGGTTCAAGTGTTTATCCAGATGCCTCAATGCTTCTTAGCCAATGTTTCAGAAGGCTGTAATATGATGACACGCTCTTATATCCTGTCACGCAGCTGGCGAGAGCAAGCATTCCACGTGCCAGCCTACTTGCAAGCACCATTCCTTTGCTAATAATCACACCATGACCCCAAGATGTTTGTATTCTACATGGTTGTTGTTGCAAATATTATTTTTGGCTCAGGGAGCAATGACATTACTCAAGCAAGATGGCTTGCATGTACCTTGTGGTTAGGCGAACTACAATGGAGTTAATAGAGCTATATCATTGTATTTCATGAAAAAAGGATGTGCAGTCAGTGCTCACTTTATTAGATACAAGAACAACTCATAAAGTGACCACTGATTGTATTTCTGTTTGTACATGGTCATCTGCTGATGTAGCCCATTCACTTCCTAGTTTAATATATTGTGTGTTCAGAGATGCTGCCCTGCACACCACTGTTGTAACTCATGGTTATTTAAGATACTGCTGTCTTCTTGTCAGTTTGAACCAGACTGGTCATTCTCCTCTGAACTCTCTCATTAATAAGGTGCTTTTACCCATAGAACTGCTACTCACTGGATGCGTTTTTTAAATTGTTTTTCACACCATTCTCTGTAAATTTGAGAGACTGTGCATGAAGATCCCAGGAAATCATCAGTTTCTCAGATACTCAAACCACTCCATCTGGCACCAACAATCATCCCACGGTCAAAGTCTCTTGATTCAAATTTCTTCCCTGTTCGGATGTTTGGTCTGAACAATAACTGAACCTCTGGACCATGTCTGCATGCTTTTATGCATTGAGTTGCTGCCACATAATTGGCTGATTAGAAATTTGCATTAGCAAGCAAGTGTATGGTGTACCTAATAAAGTAGCCACTGAGTATATATCCTATCACATAGCTGATAAGAGCAAGCATACCACATGCTCACTACCATTCAGGGCCCCAGACAGTCCTTCCAGGTGAGGTGACACTTCACCTGTGAGCTGGCTGGGGTGATATACTGCGTCCAGTGCTCCCGATGTGGCCTTCTATATATTGGCGAGACCCGATGCTGACTGGGAGATCGTTTCACTGAACACCTACGATCTGTCCGCCAGAGAAAGCAGGATCTCCCAGTGGCCACACATTTTAATTCCATGTCCCATTCTCATTCTGACATGTCTATCCACGGCCTCCTCTACTGTAAAGATGAAACCACACTCAGGTTGGAGGAACAACACCTTATATTCCGTCTGGGTAGCCTCCAACCTGATGGCATGAACATTGGCTTCTCTAACTTCTGCTAATGCCCCACCTCCCCCTCGTACCCCATCCGTTATTTATTTATATGCACACATTCTTTCTCTCTCTCTCCTTTTTCTCCCTCTGTCCCTCTGACTATACCCCTTGCCCATCCTCTGGGTTCCCCCCCCCCACCCTTTTCCTTCTCCCTGGGCCTCCTGTCCTATGATCCTCTCATATCCCTTTGGCCAATCACCTGTCCAGCTCTTGGCTCCATCCCTCCCCCTCCTGTCTTCTCCTATCATTTTGGATCTCCCCCTCCCCTCCCACTTTCAAATCTCTTACTAGCTCTTCCTTCAGTTAGTCCTGACGAAAGGTCTCGGCCCGAAACGTCGACTGCACCTCTTCCTAGAGATGCTGCCTGGCCTGCTGCGTTCACCAGCAACTTTGATGTGTATACCACATGCTCACCTTCTTTTATGAACTTTTCCTATGCTGATAAACATAATGACTCCAGATGGTTCTATTCTGCAACATTGTAGTTTTAAATATTATTTTTGGCTCAGGGAACAATTGTTATTACTCATGCAAGATTCCTTGTTTGTAGTCTATGGTTAGGCAAACTGCACTGGACTTAATAGAGTTATACAGTTGTACGCGATCGAGGAGAATGTATAGAGATTGCTCCTAAATCATTGGCAGAAATTCTCAGTATGTTCCGTGCCATTTCTGGAGAAATCCCTCTACACTATGCATGCACGTTGCAAGCACACCTGGGGCATAATGATGCTTTCACCTGCTGCATGCCCAGTACCATTGTTCAGTGATATCTGGACCCCTGGTGTGGTTTATCCTCTCTGCTGAGTTCTGAAATTATAACAGAAATCATCGGGGATGTGTTTACAAGGCGAATGAAAAATCCCAAAAGGTATTTATAAACAGCCTGACTCACCAAGCAAATGGGTTTGCACCAAAAGCCCTCCATCTAATAATGAAGGATGCACAGTAAGATTGCTTTCAAATTCAGATAAACTGAATCTCCTCACCAAAACACAAATTAAAGCACCTTTCCTGTCAAAGTCTATTGTTTGTAGCTATGATACTGTGGTAGGACTCAAGTTAGCTGTACTCATGTTGTTAATGTGCCTTTAATTTATAATTTAGAGATGCAGCACGGAGCAGTCTTCTCTGTCCAAAGAGCCACACTGACCAGCAGCCCGCCTGTTTAACACTAGCCTAATCGAAAGAGAGCTTGTAATGAATAATTAACTTACAAACTGTTATGGCTTTGGACTGTGGGAGGAAGCTGGTGCACCCACAGGAAGCCCATGCAGTTCATGGGTGGAACATTCAGATGGTGCTGGAATTGAACTCTAAACTCTGCAATGCCCCAAGCTGTATTAGCGTAGCACTAACTGCTGCACTACTGTAGTGCTCTTTGTCCTCTCCATTTTCTCTCCATTAATTCTCTCCTACATTCGCTCCTTCCTTCTCTCCAGCCTTATTCATGTTCACTGTATTTCTCCCTCAATTTTCTCCTCCTTGCATTTTTCCTTTCCTCCTCTCTTCCAGTGATTAAAGATCAATTTTTAATGTTTTATTGTCTAGGTACATACAGTCTATGTCAGCAAGTACTAACCTGAGATTCATTTTCTTGCAGGCATTCACAGGGACTAGAGGACCCGAGTCACAAGGAAAGTTTGAATAGGTTAGGACTTTATTCCTTGGAATGTGGAGGACTGAGGGGAGATTTGAAAGAGGTATACACAATTATGAGGATATAGATAGGGTGAATGCAAGCAGGTTATTTCCACTGAGGTTGGATGGGAGTACAACTAGCGGTCACGGGTTAAAATTGAAAGGTGAAAAGTTTAAGAGAAACATGAAGGAAGCTTCTTCACTCAGATGATCGTGAGAATGTGGAACAAGCTCTTAACACAAGTGGAGCATGCAAGGTTGATTTCAATGTTTAAGAGGAGCGTGAATAGGTACATGGATGGTAGGGGTATGGAGAGCTATGGTCCCGGTGTTGTGGTATGGGAATAGGCAGTTTTGGTGGTTTGGCACAGATTAGATGGGCTGAAGGGCCTGTTTCTGTGCTGTACTTTTCTATGAGACCTTATGACTCTAACAATGAAATACAATGGAATCAATGAAAAACTACGTACAAAGACTGACAAGCCGCCAATATGCTAAAGAAAACGAACTTTGAAAATACAAAAAAAATAATACTGAGAACATGAGTTGTAGAGTCCTTGAAAGTGAGGCCATAGGTTGTGTTCAGTGATCAGTTCAGTGTTGTGGTGGGTGAAGATTTCCATGCTGGTTCGCCCCCTGCCTCCCTTTCCCCTTTCCTCTTTCCTTGCTGCATTCTTTCTTTTGTTTTCCCAGAGCACCCTTATCTTTGGAAATCTTGTCTGCCCACCTTTGTTATGGGGGCCTGCAGGTCTCAGTTCCTTTGTGCTTTTCAATACTCTTATTATGGCTTTGCACTTTGGTAGGTTAGTTTGAATTTCCCACCTGCCCGGCTATTCTTTTGAACTAGCTGATAGTCTCTCAAAGTGCTCCCCTACTGTTTCGCACACAAACACTTGAAGGATTATGGCCTTTCTGACCTTTGTAATGCAGTTATTGTCACATAGTGCAATTATTCACTGAGCCATCTCTCAGGATTGTATCTTTACACTGCACAGACTAGTGTAACTGTGGCTAATCAGAATGTCAAGTGGTTTATTAGCCCCCATAACAACATTATGGATTAATATATTCTGCCTTTATTGCCAATGCAAGATTTACTACTAAATGTTCCGGTTGAAAACCAGATACAGTATCTAACCTTACCTTCAGTATTGTATCCACAAAATTAGACATGTTATTGAAAATCTGTAATGTTCAAACTGGAGTCACAGTTCTTAGTAAAGCTTAGATCAGAAGATATAAGAGCAGAATTAGGCCATTTGGCCCATCGAGTCTGCTCTTCCATTTCATCATGGCAATCCATTTCTCTTTCAGCCCCAATCTTGTTTTCTCACTGTACCCCTTCATTCCCGACTAAATCAAGAATATATCAATTTATGCCTTAAATATACCCAAAGACATGGCCTCCACAGCAGCCTGTGGCAACAAATTCTGCAAATTCACTATCCTCTGATGGAAGAAATTCTTCCTCATCTCTATTCTGAATGGACATTACTCTATTCCAAGACTGTGTCCTCTTATCTTATCTTAGACTCCCCCACCGTAGGTCACATCCTCTCCTCATCTACTCTTGAATATTCAATGAGATCTCTCCTCATTCTTCTGAATTCCAATGAGTACAGGCCCAAAGCCATCAAACACTTATCGTATGATCAGCCTTTCAATTCTTGAATCACCTTTGGACCCCCTCCAGTGTCAACACATCCTTTCTGCGATAAGTGGCCCGAAACTGCTCACAATACTCGAAGAACACAAACAACAGGAATTCTGCAGATGCTGGAAATTCAAGCAACACACATCAAAGTTGCTGGTGAACGCAGCAGGCCAGGCAGCATCTCTAGGAAGAGGTACAGTCGACGTTTCAGGCTGAGACCCTTCGTCAGGATTAACTGAAGGAAGAGTTAGTAAGAGATTTGAGAGGGGGAGGGGGAGATCCAAAATGATAGGAGAAGACAGGAAGGGGAGGGATGGAGCCAAGAGCTGGTCAGGTGATTGGCAAAGGGGATATGAGAGGATCATGGGACAGGAGGTCCGGGGAGAAAGACGGGGGGGGGGGAGAACCAGAGGATGGGCAAGGGGTATATTCAGAGGGAAGAGGGAGAAAAAGGAGAGTGAGAGAAAGAATGTGTGTATAAAAATAAATAACGGATGGGGTACGAGGGGGAGGTGGGGCATTAGTGGAAGTTAGAGAAGTCGATGTTCATGATCTGGGCCGACAGTTACGTGCTGGGCGGCACCTAATGAATTAGCATGTTTATTTTGGCTTTTTTCTTAAAGACGTGCTGTGTGCCTCCCGGCTACCGCTGCATTCTCCGCGAATCGGTACCTGTCCGCAGCCTGAGGGTTGGGGTGGTGGGACACTGGGGTGTCATCTGTTTCCATTAGAGCAGGCAGCTCATCTTCTCCTATGACTGCCCGCCTCGATGTCAAAGGTCGAGGTTCATCGTCTGCTGTGGCTGATGGGAAAGGCTTGCTTGACTGCTGAGCCTCGCGCATTTTTCTATCATACAGTTCTTTGTAAGCACTCAAAACATCCTGCAAATATCACCTAAACCTATGCACCCTTTCAAAATTAAAGTCATACTTTATCATTGCAGCGAAAATCTCACGCAGTTGTTTCGCATTCAGTTCACTACTGTATTTGGTTTCAATTGTTATCCTTTCCTCTTCCAATTGCTTCAGCTCTTCATCTATCAGTTCTTGGTCATGCAATGCCAAAACCTCTTCAACATCATCTTCGTCAGCTTCCACAAGCCAAACTCACTTTTTCCTTACTTCGTTCACCACGATCTAAACACTTAATTATGTCTAGTTTTACACTAAGTGTAACATACTTACGAGCTCTTTTAGGCTTTTCCCATACCTTAGAACTCATCTTGCTAATGGCTACTCATAGGCATGTGTTTAAGTAATGCCGGCGAGAATGCCGTTCCGAATCCGGGGGAAAGCGGCTGCTCGGGGCTCGCTCTGATTTTTATCGTGCGCTGATTTTTTTCGTAACAGTGAAAACACCTTCTGTTAGCAAAAACAGGATACTAATGTAGGTCTTTTGTAACAGTGAGGTTTCGTAAAGCGAACTTTCAAAAAGGGGGGACACCTGTATGTGTCCATGTATGTGTGAATCTGAATCTGAGGTCAAGAGAAGGTAAATGGCCAGAAGGAAAGGAAGAGCTAGAAATGGGAGAAGGGGTCATCAGATGGGGGAAGCGGTCTCCGTGTCAAATAATAGAGGCAGTGACGCTGAGCTCAACAGCGTGATCAGCCCGAAATTATCTACACTGTTACAGTATCATGGAAATCATTTATTTCCACCAAACATCTGCCTCCTCCATTGTAGCAAGTTGGGTTCTTCTATCGTTTGCTACTCCAGCATTCATGGATGTGCTTTTAGTTATTTCATTAAATGGGGACGGGTAGTGATGTTGGTCTCCTCAGCAAATCCTACTTCCTGATAGAAATGAAAGCAAAACATCATTGTGTTTTCTTTTATACTTCAACTTGCAATAAACGTCATGTTTTTATCAATGGGACTGGAGATACTGGACAAGTCAAATCGATATAGACAACTTATAATGGTTTATTGTACTTGAATTGTTTGTTCTACATAAATATCCCCAGAGACTATCTACTGGTATTCTTTCCGAATGATAAAGGAACCTTTAAAAATTCAGTAAACTGAGATGAACTTTTATTATTTTGAACTTCTGAACTGTTGCTTAGAACACATAAAATAAAGCCTCTTTAGTTTGCATGAAAATGGTTGTCAGTTGTGTGCAATTTGCTTCTGTGTTAAAGGAATTAATTCCATTATTACAGATTGATCATTTTGGTTTTAAAGTTTAAACTATGCCATAAACGTCCGTTAATCAATCAAATCCTTTGTACAACACTTGTTTCCAGGAGCACTTTTCTTGTCACACCTTGACAATACCCCTAATTGTTTCAGAGAAATTTACTACCCGAAGATAAAATGATTGTTAGTATGACAGGAAGATTCCGTGGGTGTCACAAAGAGCAGGTACCCACGGAAACGTGTGGAGATGTAGAAATTTTTCATCTCAATATAGCAACACAAAGTGTGAAATTATTCAGCTGTTCGGCATCTTGATTATAAAGAAGCAAAGTAACCTGTCAATAATTTTGACTATTTATCCCATATCTTGAGAGGCAGTATAAAATAGCCAGCAGTGCTTTGTCATGAGAAAAAAAAGCGGAGTATCTCTACCCAGCATTTGCAAATTTCCTCTTGAGAATATGTCTATGTCAGTGTAGCAATAGGCCGACTAGTTATATTAGAAAACATTCACATTTTCATGAAGAGCGAAGAATAGGAGGTTTCCCTCCTATCAGATTCCTTCCTTTCTGGGGCTTGACCTTCACCTATCAGCTTCCAGCTAACATCAGCTTTCCCTTCCCCTACCTTTTTCATTCTGGCATCTTCCCCTTCCTCAGTCCTAAAGAAGTGTCTTAGCATGAAATATAGATTTTTGCTCACTTCCATGGATGCTGCCTGACCTGCTGAGTTCCTCCAGCATCTTGCATGTTGCTTTGGTCTCAATGGAGAATAACTGTGCATGAAGGATGAATCAAGGGCAGCCTTCACATGGTCCTTGACAGGTCAGGGTCAGGGTCCAGTGCAAGACCATTTAGGTCACTTCACTGCTGAGGCTTCTTTCCTGTGGCTATCCTGGTTCTCAACAAAACTCTCAACTGTAATACCCTCACTGTTCCTGCACAACGTCCTTTAAAAAATTCTTTCTTGTTCTCCTTGTTCTGCTTAGTTTGTTCATACAGTGCTGCGCAGAAGTCCGAGGCACATATATACATATAGCTAGGATGCCCGAGACTTTTGCACAGTACTCTATTTGTCAATGTAGAGCAGGAGCGAGTTTGTAAATCTGGTTGAAGCAAACGATGTTGGGATTGGCAAGGGTGGAGCAGTGCGGGAGGAGGGTAGGACAGATGGCAGGGAAAGAGTGCCAGGATTGGGTGCAGACTCACCTAGCCTTCGAGACACCAGGTAAGGTCATTTGAATCCAAACAATTGATTTATTGATTATTACAGAATGTCTCTCTCTGGTGCTTCCTGCTCCCTCCATCTCCTTTCCCCCTTTCCCAACTGCAATTCCCCTCTCCCTTTCCCCCTTTTAGTCCACAATAGAAGCCCATATCAGAATCAGGTTTAACATTGCTCACACATGTCATGAAATTTTTTTTGCTGCAGCAGTACAGTGCAATGCATAAAATTACTATAGTGCTGTGCAAAAAGTCTTAAGCACCCTAGCTTTGTAGAGTACTGTATGTTCACATTTATTTAAGTTTGTTTATTGATGTTTGCGCATGTTCTGCTAATCGTTGATTGCTCATGGCTGCTTGCACTATTGTCTTGTAAATTGTTGGTCCTGTGTTTGATGCTTGGCACCGAACCACAATCAATTCTACTACGTTTCACATACTGGCAATAAAGTCATTCTGATTCCACTGCCTTCATTGCCGTTGTGATGTGTCATCATTTTCTGCTAGCTCCACTGTTGAGATCTTGTCTGTAACCTCTCCCTTAACCCTGTCACCAAGGATGACCCTACCAGGAGCTAAACTCCAGATAGCATTGCTCTCGGTATCTCAGGAATTCACAAGCCTCTCCACCATATCAAGGTGATGATCCAGGGTGCTGCTGTCTCTGAATTGCTCAAAAACCCTAAGGTCACCTTTTCATAACAGATTTGGGATCCTGAACTCAACTTTATTTGGCAAGTTTAGTTTTTTAAAATCCTGAACATGACCCTCGGAAGCCTGCCAGTGCACTAATGTTAAACCAAAGACATAGGAACGACGTAAGACCATACCACATAGGAACGACGTAAGACCATACGACATAGGAACAGAATCGGGCCATTCCATCCTTGCTGATTTATTATCTCTCTCTCAACGCCATTCTCTCTTTGACACCCTTAACAATTACAAACCTATCAACCCTTGCATCAAATATACCCAATACCTTGCCCTCCACCGCCATCCGTGGCAATGAATTCTACAGATTCACCTCTCTCTGGCTAAAGAAATTCCTCCTCATCTCTGTTCTAAAGGGTTGTTGTTCTTTTCTGAAGCTGCGCCCTTTTGGTCCTAGGAATGCACTGAGTAAGAGTGCATTGAGGTAGAACAAGGTAATCAATAACAGAATGCTGAACACTGGGCACCAGGGTGGTGTAATAATTAGTGTGACACTGTTAGATCAATAGTTCAATAGTTCCATTTAATATCAGTGAATGTATATAATATAGTGTACAACCTGAAATTCTTGGTCTTCGCAGTCCTGCACGAAAACAGAAGAGTACCCCAAAGAATAAGTGACAGTAAACATGTTGAAACCCCTAAACTATCCTTCTCACCCTTCCCACACACAAACAGCAAAGCATCAACCCTCCCCCTCTCCTTCTGCACTTATTTCAGCAGGAAGCATCAGCACACATCACCCACCAAGTATGCAGTAGAGAGATCACGATCTGTAGTGCAGAACAACGAGTTGTTCACCGAATAATTCGACATGCCCTAGGCTCTCTCTGTCCATAATAAAGGGGCAAAGAGGTGTCACTCGGCGAGAGGGGAGACCACCAAAAACAAAGCAACTCATTGAATACGGTGTTAAAGTCTGTCGCATAGCTGTTTTTGAGTTCTCTGATTTGAGAATCGGCAGCAAACTTTCCCCCACCAATGGAGAGAGAGAGTTTTAACTTTTAAATCTCTTCCTAGCTCTTTCTTCAGTTAGTCCTGACGAAGAGTCTCGGCCTGAAATGTCGACTGCACCTCTTCCTAGAGATGCTGCCTGGCCTGCTGCGTTCACCAGCAACTTTGATGTGTGTTGAGAGAGAGAGAGAGAGAGAGAGAGTGGTTTGCTGAGTGTAGAGAGCTCCAACAGATGATCTGCTGTTCCCAACATTCCGTTTTCTCCTGTGATGCTTCAGTTGGCACCACCGGCATAGAAATGCCTCATCCACAGGTCTGCAGGCCTCAGAAACCTGAAGGCGTGCTTACCTTCCAGGCCGTGTCCTGGGGCTATCAAGACACGCGGCTGCAAGTCACGGGCACTGACAGAACTCATCCACCCTTGAAAAGAGAGAAAAGGAGACATAAAAGATAGAATTTAAGCTGTTTCCACAGAGGAGCTCAAAGAAACTGCTCTTTAGTGCCATTATATCTCTGGGCATCAGAGTTCAGAGTTCATTTCTGGTGTTCTCCGTAAGCAAATTTGTATAATCCTTCCCGAGTTTGTGTGGATTACCTCTAGGTGCCCCTATTTCCTCCATAGTCCAAAGTTGTACTGCTTGTTATGTTAATTGTTCACAATATATAGAACATAGAATAGTACAGCACAGTACGGGCCCTTCGGCCCACAATGTTGTGCCGACCTTCAAACCCTGCCTCTCATATTGTGATTAGGTTAGGATTAAATTGGTAGGTGGCATGGCTCAAAGAGCCAGAAGGGCCTTTTCCATACTGTTTCTCAAAATGTTGAGACTCTATAAGGCACTGGTAAGACCTCACTTGGAATACTGTGTGCAGTTTTGGGCGCCTTATTTAAGAAAGGATGTGCTGACGTTGGAGAGGGTTCAGAGTAGATTCACTAGAATGATTCCGGGAATGAGAGGGTTAACATGTGAGGAACATTTGACCGCTCTTGGACTGTATTCCTTGGAGTTTAGAAGAATGAGGGGGGACCTCATAGAAACATTTTGAATGTTGAAAGGCATGGACAGAGCGTATGTGGCAATGTTGTTTCCCATGGTGGTGGAGTCTAGTACGAGAGGGCATGACTTAAGGATTGAAGGGCACCCATTCGGAACAGAGATGCGAAGAAATTTTTTTAGTCAGAGGGTGGTGAATCTGGAATTTGTTGCCATGGGCAGCAGGGGAGGCCAAGTCGTTGGGTGTATTTAAGGCAGAGATTGATAGGTATCTGAGTAGCCAGGGCATCAAAGTTTATGGTGAGAAGGCAGGGGACTGGGGCTAAATGGGAGAATGGATCAGCTCATGATAAAATGGCGGAGCAGACTCGATGGGCCGAATGGCAGACTTCTGCTCCTTTGTCTTATGGTCTTATAAAATAAATAAATAGATCTGTATGAACTGTATTCAAGACAAAATTTTCACTGTATCTTGGTACATGTGACAATAATAAACCAATACTAATGCCCTATCATTACAGTAAATGCTGACAGGGCTTTCCTCCCAATAAGAACCATGGAATCTCATAGTTCATACTTGGAAATGTCTTCCTCAATATAAGGATAGCGTAGTGATTAGCGCAACACTATTCAGGCTTGGGGTGTAGGAGTTCAATTCCATGCCATCTGTAAGAAGTTTGTACATTCTCCCTGTGACGATGTGGGTTTTCTCCGGGTGCTCTGGTTTCCTCCCACAGTGTAAAGACATACCAGTTAGCAGGTTAATTAGTTAGTGTAAATGTCCTTTGTTAAAATGGTGGGCTGCTGGGCAGCGCAGCTTGTTAGGCCAAAGGGCCTGTTCGGTGCTGCATCTCAAAATGAATAAAATACCACTTATGTAAGTGAGGCAGTGGGAGTTCTGGCATCCTTTGCAATCTTTAATTTCCAACCTGGCATCAGAGAAACAGTTTTTTGTAAGAGTTTGCCTCTGGATATAAAATGATGAATGGTTGAACTAACATACATCAGCTGCTGTGTAGATATGTTTGAAAAGGGAAGAGGCAACAAGAACAATTGTCATAATCACAGCAAACCAGAGATAGCTGTGTAAGGAAAACCATTAAATCAGAGGACTGCTTAGAAAGTGATGGAATAAAATTGTTGTCGCTAATTGATTTTTTTCCATAACAAATCTTAATGCAAATCAAAGGTTCGAAATATTTGTATGTTTCTAGTTATTGTCCAAGTTTGTGTGGATTGTGCCTGTTCCTGTGGTTTGTGTTCAATGTAATTCCAGTTTTAACTACACTCCAGTTGGGGCTTGATATGATTTAGCTTCACTGCTAATGCATGGTTTGCTGATTACAGAAACAACCTCCAAAGCAAATTAATATGCACGGCAAACACCCATTAACATTGCCACGATGACAAAACTATAATTTTTAAGCCATGGAGATAAGGAGATATGTTTGGCCGGTATCCTGGGCAGACCCACTGCATGAAAATAGTGGTACCAGAATCTGCAATCAAGAGGCAGATGCATCACCTTCAAAGTAAATTACAAAGTTCAAAACAAATTCATTATCAAAGTACATGTATGTCACCAATACTACCCTGATATTCGTTGTCTTGCAGGCATTCATAGTAGAACAAAGAAATACAATATAATCAATGGAACAACTATACACAAAGACTGATAAACAGCCAATATGCAAAAGGAGACAAACTGTGCAAATACAATAATAAATAATTTAGCAAACAAACAAACAAATCAATAAATAATTCTGAGAATATGAGTTGTAGAAACTTTGAAAGTGATTGATGAAGCAAGATGTTTGCGGAATCGGTTCAGAGTTGAGGTGACTGACGTTATCTGTGCTGGTTCAGGAGCCTGGTGGTTGAAGGACACTTCATTGAAAGACAACCCACTGAAAGTGCAAGGCTTCTGGAGAAGTGTTGTTCCTTTCTATGCCTCGTGCCAGATCGTACAGCAACTTTCTTTTGCATTTTTTTCTGTTTTTTGCGAGGACAAGTTGTAGCTCAACCCTCAACCTAGCACAGATGGAAAGCGTGCAAGGAGCTAGCTAGATTTGTGCCCTGGACCACTCACCTTAAGGTCTGCTGCGGATGCCACTACGCTGCTGGCTGGCTTGATTGTGCTTAGATTGCTCCAAGTGAAAATTCTCAACCCAAAACATAGACTATTCAATTCCCTCTGCCGATGCTGTTTGACCCACTGCAGTCCTCCATCTGCAATCTCAAGTGTCTCCTCTCAGGCTCAGGTCAATAAAGATCACAATTATGCCAGTACTTACTTAGTTACTGCCCATTACATGGCTGGCATTTAGGGCAGCAATAAAGTTCCTCCATCCCTGGTGGTGTTCACAGATCCCTTCATTGTGTGAGTAGCTTCCAGTCAGGTATCATTACTGTCAATCATGCCAGCCCCAGCTGGAGACTCAGGAATACCGTCACACTCAGATGTAGAGGGTTCTTCATTGCTGCTTCTGTAACAATTCTGTTTTACCAATCAGCGTTGTTAGCCCTGAGCTGAACTCACAAACCTAGAGGACCGGTGGACCACTCTGAATCTGGCCTCTACCCTTTGACCTGTTTGGCATGGGTGGCCATACCAGGAGCCAAAGCACAATGCCCTGACCTTAGCCCACATTGCTCTCCAGTTCAGTGAAGCATGCAAGCCTCCAAACCCTACAACAAGGTTGTGGTCCTCTTGGAGGTATAATGCCAGAAATGATGTTTATCTCCTATGGGGCACAGAAGTGTCCACTTAGATTAGAACATAAGAACATAAGAAATAGGAGCAGGAGTCGGCCATCCGACCCATCGAGCCTGCCCCACCATTCAATAAGATCATGGCTGATCTGTCCGTAAACTCAGCTCCATCTACCTGCCTTTTCCCCATAACCCTTAATTCCCTTACTATGTAAAAACCTATCTAACTGGTTCTTAAATATATTTAGTGAGGAAGCCTCAACTGCTTCCCTGGACAGAGAATTCCACAGATTCACCACTCTCTGGGAAAAACAGTTTCTCCTCATCTCCGTCCTAAATCTTCTCCCCTGAATCTTGAGGCAATGACCCCTAGTTCTAATCTCACCTACCAATGGAAACAACTTTCCTACTTCTATCTTATCTATCCCTTTCAAAATTCTGTATGTTTCTATAAGATCCCCTCTCATTCTTCTGAACTCCAGAGAGTATAGTCCCAGGCAACTCAATCTCTCCTCATAGGTAAACCCCTTCATCCCTGGAATCAACCTGGTGAACCTACTGTGCACTGCCTCCAAAGCCAGTATATCCTTCCTCAAATATGGAGACCAGAACTGCACACAGTACTCCAGGTGCGGTCTCAGCAGCACCCTGTATAGTTGCAGCATGACCTCCCTGCTCTTAAATTCAATCCCTCTAGCAATGAATGCCAACATTCCATTTGCCTTCTTAATAACCTGTTGTATCTGCAAGCCAACTTCTGTGATTCATGAACAAGCACTCCCAAGTCCCTCTGCACAACAGCATGTTGCAATCTTTCATCATTTAAATAATAATCTGCTCTTCTATTATTCCTTCCAAAGTGGATGATCTCGCATTTACCAACATTGTATTCCATCTGCCAGACCTTGGCCCACTCACTTAACCTATCTATATCCCTCTGCAGACTCTCCACATCCTCTGTACAATTTGCTTTTCCACTCAGTTTAGTGTCAGCATAGCAAAATTTGTTACGCTACACTCAGTCCCCTCTTCCAAATCATCAGTGTAAATGGTAAACAGCTGCAGGCCCAGCACTGACCCCTGCGGCACCCCACTTACCACTGACTGACAACCGGAGAAACACCCATTTATACCAACTCACTGCCTTCTATTGGTTAACCAATCCACTATCTATGCCAATACACTTCCTCCAACTCCATGCATCCGTATCTTATTTATAAGTCTCTTGTGCGGCACCTTATCGAACGCTTTCTGGAAATCCAAGTATGCAACATCCACCTGTTCTCCTCTATCCACTGCACTCATTATGTCCTCAAAGAACTCCAGTAAATTTGTCAAACAGGACCTGCCTGTTCTGAATCCATGCTGCGTCTGTCTAATGGAACCACTCCTTTCTAAATGTTTCGCTATTTCTTCCTTAATGACAGCTTCAAGCATTTTCCTGACTACAGACATTAAGCTAACTGTCCTATAGTTGCCCATCTTTTGGCTACATCCTTTTTTAAAAAGTGGCGTGACATTTGCTGTCCTCCTATCCGCTAGGACATGCCTAGAGTCTAGGGAGTTTTGATAAATGATTGCCAACCCGTCTACTATATCCTCCGCCAAATCCCTCAGCACCCTGGGATGCATCCATCAGGACCAGGAGACTTATCTACCTTTAGGACCTCTAGTTTGCTCATTACTATCTCTTTAGTGACAGTGAAACTATCAAGGTCCTCACCTCCCATTTTGTCCATAACATCCTCCTTTGGCATATTAGAGGTGTCCTCCACCGTGAAGACCGACACAAAATAGTCGTTCAATAGTCTTCTGCTTTATATATTTATAAAACTTTTGCTACCTGTTTTTATATTTTGTGCTAATTTACTTTAATACTCTTCTTCCCCTTCCTTATTTCTTGTTTAGTTGTTCTCTGTTGCTTTTTAAAGTTTTTCCAATCCTCCAGTCTCCCACTACTCTTTGCGACTTTGTACACATGAGCTTTTAATTTGATACTATCTTTTATTTCCTTAGTTATCCAAGGCTGGCTCTCCCCACACTTACTGTCCTTACTTTTGACTGGAATATACTTTTGTTGAGCACTGTGAAAAATCTCTTTGAAAGTATTCCACTGTTCTTCAACTGTCCTGCCAAATAGCCTATGCTCCCAATCCACATTAGCGAACTCCTCCCTCATCCCGTTGTAGTCTCCCTTGTTCAAGCATAATACACTAGTTTTAGATCTAGCTATTTCATCCTCCATCTGAATGTGAAATTCAATCATACTATGATCACTCTTTGCAAGAGGATCCCTGACTACAAGATCATTAATCTTACCTTTCTCATTGCACATGACTAGATCTAAGATAATATTTTCCCTTGTAGGTTCACTAACATGCTGCTCAAGAAAGCCATTACGGATGCATTCTATGAAGTCCTCCTCAAGACTTCCTTGACCAACCTGATTCACCCAATCTATGTGGAAGTTAAAATCCCCCATGACAACTGCCGTTCCATTCTTACAAGCCTCAGTTATTTCTTGGTTAATCGCCTCTGCCACTGCAATATTTTTAATAGGTGGCCTACAGACAACAAGCACCAGTGATTTTTTTCCCTTTACTATTCTTAATCTCTACCCAGATGGATTATGTGCTTAATGAATGAGCTTCACCAACCAGGTCCTGTAACTTCAGGAAGAGAAGTGCAGGAGGCTGAATATATATTATGAGTTATTTATTAAGATCTTCTCTTTTATATATTAAGGTGAGTTCTATATGAAGATTTTTCTCTTTTTCTTTTGGGGATTTTTTTGTTTATATATATATTTTTTTTTCTTTTATTTCTTTTTTATGACTAATTTCATTTTGAGTTTGGAAGTCTATTATTCCTATGTTGCTTAAAATCCTTTTTGTATATGCTGATTAAGATTATTCCAATCTCTTTGTACCAACCTTGTTATTGAGTTTATAATTTTGAAAATTAATAAAAAGATTTAAAAAGGAAGAAAGATCTTAATCCCCTGAAGATCTGCAGTCTCCATCCCTATATACTTGATTCCAGCAAAATAAAATTGAGCAATTTCAAATGAATTCAAAATATGCATTGAGCAGCAACATGAAAAATTCTGTGAAAGAATTCTTGTTCCCCTCTTTTCATGACTACCATCAAGGAGGAGGTACAGGAATCTGAAGACCCATACTCAATGGTGTAGGGACATTTTCTTCCCCTTGCCATCAGATTTCCAAATGGCCAATGAACCCATGAATACTACCTCACCATATTTGCTCTTGTTTAGCACAATTTATGTAATTTATAGTACTGTATATTTTATGTATTGCTCAGTACTGTTGCCACAAAAAAACAAATTTAATGACATATGTCAGAGATAATATTCCTGATCCTGATTCTGATTCTGAAAGGATGCATCTGAACATGTCTCAACTGGACCAAAACGACAGAACATAATTTACAGCCATTAACATTTATTCTCACACCCACTCGTGCACATGGACTCACTTAGAAACACGCTTCAGGAAGAGGGGCAGCTTTGCATTTAACCCTGCAAACAAGCCCCGGGGAAAAAGTTTACAAATTTTAAAAGTTTGCAAATAACTTATTTTCAGTTGCGATATTAACAGGTTGAGCAGATAGAGAGGACAGTGGATCAAGTAGAGATATAAAAATCAATCAAATGACATCTGCTTTCCTGTGTTGTGTAACCATCTGTCCATTTAACATCAGTGAAGGTGTCTTCGATTAAGATCTCACACCAGAAGGATAAACATTATTTTGCATTATATATAGTAAAATAGCATCAGTTATCATTTTAAGCTTTAATAGAACTGAATTTTCCAAAGAAAGCCTCATTTTTTTAAGGAATATATATATATTTCTTTAGATATGTATGCATGTGTATATATACACACACGCCCAGTAGATTCTGGTTAATTGAGGCACGTTGGGACCAGTACATTTTGGCCCAGTTAAGTGGCCACGCCAGTTAGTTGAAGTTTCATCAAAATAGTTAAAGGTATAAAAAAGATTAACTAGCATTTAACTGAGTAGCAAATTGTGTATTTAAATTAAATATAGAACAAATTAGAACACTGCCAATACTACTACAGTTCTGTATTATTTCCTAATGAAATTAGTTCCACTGGAATTCAACCAGTGTACGCTGCTGTGTTCTTTTGATTGATTGTAAATGGACAATCTCAGTGAAGATGCCTACTGCAGACTGCCTTCACACAATGCCTTCAATGATTGCATCCTCCAAGTCTTCATTTTCATGGCAACATTCAAGATAATTGTCAATCGCTTTCAAATTCTTCGTTGATCCTAGCTTGTTAAAGTAGTGAAATCATGGCATTTTCACTCCAGGCCGTTTATGGCATCTCTAAACCTGAATATTTGAAACGGAAGTCAGCAAAACAGATTGAAATTGTCTTACTGCTTATTTCACAGCAACTATCAGTGATAAAAATCACTGCATCTTGAACACAAACACACACAACTAACTATTTTAAAACTGTTCGCTCTAAGCATGGTGTAGTGTCTAACTGCCACACAAGTGCACACAACTGATACTAGTTAGAAACTTTTCTCCTGCCTCATTAAACACATAGTGTCCCAAGTAAACAAAGGAATTCTGAGCTATTTTCTTTGTTAGTTTTTGTTCTTTGAGAGCTGTCCCAAATAAGCGGCTGTTGGCCGTTCTGATTAACCGAAGACACAATTAGCAGGAATCCACTGTGTATGTACGTATACTGTGTGTATATGTGTGTGTGTGTGTATATGTGTGTGTATATATATATATATATATATATACACACACACACACATATATGTACACACACATACATATACTGTATAAACACACAGCCACATACACACATTCATACACACACACACACACACACACACACACACACACATATAGATAGATAGGTATATATACACACACACACACACACGGTACTGTGCAAATACAGTAGGTGCATACTGTACACAGAGCTAGACTTTTGCACAGTAATATGTTTGTCAACGTAGATCAGAGAGCAAGGTTGTAATTCTTGTGGAAGCAACCGATGTTGGGAATGGCGGAATGGCAAGAGTGCAGCGCCGTGGAAGGTGTGAGACAGGTGGCACAGGAGGACTGCCACTGCAGTGGTTGCCACTTGTGCAGACATGCGCTGCCCTGAGTCACCAAGCAAGGTAATTTGATTCCAAATAATAAGTTTACTGATTATTACCGAATGTCTCTCTAGTACTTCCCGCTCCCTCCCCTCTGCCTTCCCCTTTTCCCAACCATGATTCCCCTCTCCCTGTCCCCTTCCCACTCTCAGTCCACAACAGAGATCCATATCAGAATCAGGTTTATCATCACTCACATATGTCATTAATTATTTATGTTTTTGCAGCAGCAGCACAGTACAATACATAAAATTGCTACAGTACTGTGTACCCTAGCTATATACTGTATATGTGCCTTAGTCTTTTGCACAGTACCACACGTGAACATTTTTTTCTATCTCTGTACTCCAAAAGAAAGAGTAAATACTTCTGCGCAGTACTGTATATATATATTTATATGTATTGCTGGATCGTGGATGAAAGGTCTTGACCTGACACAACATTGACTGTGTACGTGCTATGCAGCCTGACCCACTGAGTTCCTCGAGCCCTTTGGGTGATGCTGCAGACTGCATCATCTGTAGTCCCTCATGCTGCCAAGATTAACCCCTTCTTTGGTTTTAGTTTCTGTCTCACCAGAACATCATCTGTAGTCCCTCATGCCGCTAAGATTAACCCCTTCTTTGGTTTTTAGTGTTTGTCTCACCAGAACATCACTTGTAGTCCCTCATGCCGCCAAGATTAACCCCTTCTTTGGTTTTTAGTGTTTGTCTCACCAGAATTGGGAACATTGGCGCATTTGCAGAACATTGTGGGCATGCTATCTTGGCACTGGAATGAGTGTCAACACTTGTGGGCTGCCCTCAGAGCTTCCTTAAACTGTGTTGGTTGTTAATGCAAATGACACATTTTACTGTATGTTCCAATGTACATGTGATATATAAACAAATCTGAATCTGCTTCTTTCAATGGCAACGTTACTTCTGTCTGCACCAACCAGCCCCCCATCCCAATGCTTATAGATTCTAACTTTCTCATTCCCCTTGCTCAAATGTATTACCCCATCAGTGGCGACATTAAATGAATGAAAGAGCCTGTGTTTGCATAATTGTTTCTCCTTTACTCAAAGCTCAGTCAAGGGACCCTTTGGCACATCACCACAGTCACCATGGTGACGGTTGCAACACCATCTTTAATGTCACTTGGATCCATTCTATGTTTGATTGCACCATTCTGTTTCAACATCCATTCATCACATTCATGTCCATATTGCAGGATTATGAATATTTTCCCAAACCATTGTTTCACAGAAGAGGAAAAATTGAAACCTCTTTGCTTGAATATTCATCAGTGGCTAGATTTTCACATTATACTGTTCTTCTGAAATAAATTCCATTGGTGCTAGTAGAATGCATTTTGGAAGTGCATAAAAATGTACTGAAGATGCTTTGTACATTGAACATTCTGCCCTTCAGTCCACAATGTTGTGACTACCTTTTAAGCTAACCTATGATCAATCAAAGTTCAAAGTAAATTTATTATCAATGTATATACCTGTACACGTCACCATATATACATAACCCTGAGATTCACTTTCTTGCAGGCATACTCAATAAATACATAATAGAATCAATGAAAGACCATACCAACATGGGCATTTAACCAGTGTTTAAAAAATAGCTAACTTTGCAAATATAAAAAGAAAAAATAATAATAATAACAGTAAATAGACAATAAATATCAGTAAGATGAGATGAGGCATCCTTGGAAGTGAGTCCACAGACTGTCGGAACATTTCAATCGTGGGGCATGTGAAATTGAGTGAAGTTATCAATTTGGTCAGGAGCCTGATGTCTGGTGGTGTGACTCCCGGGGCTCCTGTGCCTTCTTACTGATGATAGCAGTAAGAAGAGAGTATGGGGGGGTTCCTGATGACCGATGCTTCTTTCCTGCAACAACATATTGTGTAGGTGTGCTCAATAGTAGGGAGGGCTTTACCCGTGATGGACTGGGCCATATCTACTAAGTTTTGTGGGATTTTCCATTCATGGGCATTGGTTTTTCCATACTGTGCTATGATGCAGCCAGTCAAAGTACTCTCCAATGCACACCAATAGAAGTTTGTGAAAGTTTTCGATGTCATTCTGAATCTATGTAATCTCTTAAGCAAGTAGAGGCACTGTCATGCTTTCTTCATAATTGCACTTACGTACCAGGCCCAGGACAAGTCCTCTGAAATAATAACGTGGCAGAATTTAAAGAATTTCCACCTCTGATTTTCCAATGAGGACCGGCTCATGGACATCGGAAGTCAATAATCAACTCCTTGATCTTGCTAACATTGAGTAAAAGGGTGTTATGACACAACTCGACCTGATTTTCAATATCCCTCCTATATGCTGATTCATCACTTCCCTGGATGCAGCCAACGACAGAGGTGTTATCAGTAAACTTGAATAAGGCCTTGGAGCTGAGCTCAGCCACACATTTATAAGCGTAAACCAGTGGAACAGAGGGTTAAGCACACAGCCTTGCAGTACCTCTGTGCTATTGGAGATTCTGGGTGATATGTTGTTGCCAATCCAAACTGATTGGAATCTGCAAGTGAGGAATTCTAGGAATCCATATTGATTAATTTTGATGAGCCTGTGGTATTGAATGGCAAGCTGTAGTCAATAAAGAGCATTCTGATGTCTGTATCTTTGCTGTCCTGATGTCATAGGGTTGAATGAAGAGCCAGCGAGATGGTATCTGCTGTCTGGAGGTTGGTGAACAGTGGTATTCAACAGGGATCTGTTTTGTGAAGTGTGCTTTTTGGGATTTTTTATAAATAATTTGGATGAGGAGGTGGAAGGGTGGGTTAGTAAGTTTGCAGATGACATGAAGGTTGGTGGACTTGTGGATATTGTGGAGAGCTGTAGTTTGCAATAGGACATTGACAGGATGCATAGCTGGGGTGAGAAGTGGCAACTGGATCTCAACCAAGAAAAGTATGAAGTGATTCATTTTGAAAGGTTGAATTTGAAGGCAGAATACGGGGTTAATGGCAGGATCCTTAGCAGTGTGGAAGAACAGAGGAATCTTGGGGTCCAGGTCATTGATCTTTCAAAGAAGTTGCATAGGTCAATAGGGTTGATATGTTGAAGACAGATGAGGACTGCAGCAGTGAAGGATCCCCAGTTGTCATGCACTCTACGCCACTGGACCCTGTCACTGATCTGTCAAGGGTCGTGTGGTGACCTCCCATGCATCAGCCTCCCCATGCTAATCAAAATCATACACAGGCATCTCCATTAAGTGGACCCACTCTAAATACCAGTTATATTGATCCCAGATTGGCCATCTCAACCATCTAACATCCCACCAATAGACAGCCCCTCTTGAGAACATTAAGTAACCACACTACAACTACCAGAGATTGAAGTCATGATGAATGCAAATAAGAGGAGTGGCATTGACAGAGGGTCACTACCATCATCTAAACATCGATATTGAAGTACTTTTATTAGCCACAGAGTCTGACTACAGCTGATCAAAGTAGCTTAATTGTATGAAGCTCGATTCATGAGAAACAGTTACCAAATCTCTTGAATACTATTTCTATAGTTTCAAACTTCTACATTTCATCTGTGGTACTTGCTGTGATCTGCTCCACAGGTTTATGGAGCAAGATCTTAGATAACTATTTGTTTGAGGAATGGAAATCAACATCAGATGGACCTCTGAAAATGCAGAGTGGAGCATTCACTCTCCCATCCGCATATAATTCACAGAGGCAAACACTGTAATTTACAGTTCAACTCTTGTTCTGGATGGAAGAAAGAGAAGGTGATGGGAATACTCAGAATGTTGGGCAGCATCTGTGGAGGGGGAAGCAGTCATAGTGTTATAGTACAGAAGCAGACCCTTTGGCCCATATAGTCCACATTGAACCATTGAAGCTGCCTACTCCTATCAACCTGCACCTGGACCTTAGCCATCCGTACCCCTCCCAACCACTTAAATCCAAACTTCTCTTAAACGTTGAAATCAAGCTCACATCCACCATTTGCACTGGCAGCTCGTTCCACTCTCACAGCCCTCTGAATGAAGAAGTTCTCCCTCCTGTTCCTCTTAAACATTTCACCTTTAACTCATGACCTCCAGTTGTAGCCCCACTAAACCTCAGTGGAAACAATCGAGTGGAGCTCGTGTTTTAGTCGGTGACCCAACATCGAAAGGGTCTCCAACCTGGGAAGTTTGATGTTCAATGTTCAAAGTGAATTTATTATCAAAGTACATATGTGTCACCAGATGCTACCCTGAGATTAATTTTCCTGTGGGAATTTCACAGTAGACGCAAAGAAACACAATAAGATTATTGAGGATCATTAACCTGAAGAATTGGCTGGATCTCCCTCTCCACAATCCACTGAGTATCTCAGGCACTCTTTGTTTTTACTGATCTCTGTTCCTAGTGATACACAACATGCTAGAGCCGGGGTTCCCAACCTGGGGTCCTTAAACCCTGGCTTAACGATATTGGTCCATGGCGTAAAAAAGGTTGAGGAACTCAACGGGTCAGGCAGCATCTGTGGAATGAAATCGCGAGTCAACAGCTTTGGTGGAGATCCTTCATCTGGACCCAATATGTCAACTGTTTATTTTACTCCACAGATGCTCCTGATCCACTGAGTTCCTCCATCATCTTGTGTGCAGCTCCAGCCTCTTGTGTCACTGCCTTCTAGTGTTATTTCAAATTTCAGCATCTTCAGTAATTTGCTTTTCTTATGCTTGATATTTGGCTGTCATTGCAGAATGCGGAGGTACAACTGAGGTGCCAGAGATCATTTCAGTCCATCTAGGGGCCTGTTCTGGTCTAATAACCATCTTGAAGTGCCACTATAATTGGTAGCGTAGTAGTTAGCGCAGTGCTATTACAGCTTGGCTTATTCCGGTGTTCAGAGTTTAATTCCGGAGCTGTTCTGTAAGGAATTCCCCATGGAATGCATGAGTACTCTCTGGGTCCACTATAGTCCAAAAACATACCAGGTAGGTTAATTGGTCATTGTAAATTGTCCTGTGATTAGGTTAGGGTTAGTCAGAGTTGTGGGTTTGCTGGGGCGGTGTGGCTCAAACGACTGGAAGGGCCTATTCCACTCCGAATCACAAAATAAAACAAATCATAAAAGATCAATTGCTTTTCTGCAGGACTAGTCACAGAAACAACAAGTCTCACAAATCTTTTCCCATCAGCCTTGCTTTCTTTTGAAAGCCTCTCGGTTTGTTGACACTCTTCCACCTTGCTGAGATTTCTCCAGGAGTCTCTCTCAGATCTGAGAGCGTTTTACCTGAGTTAGAATCTCCGTGATGTTTTGTCATTCCTTTCGGCTTGCTGGCACCTGGTACTGAGCTGTTAAATGTCCAATTTAGTTCTGGCTTTATTTTTCTGCGAGTTCTCAGTTATTCTGTGTGAAGTAAACTGCTGAGTGAAAGTGGTTTTCTGACAGATTTCTACGATTTTCTTCCTTGTTTACCTACTTTGTCAAGTGAAGACAGGGAACTGCTCTCTGCAAAGTGAGATAATTTCAGCTGCGGTCTCAGGATGTTGCTCACACAGATGCTCTTGTGATTGCTTGTGGTGGTGAGAGAGGGGCACAGGTGCAATAAAAATCTTGCAGCAACTTCTTAGGCAAATAGCATCAGATACACAATATTCACTAAAAAAGCAAACCTTAAAAATTATATAAGATAGAACATAACAAGAATAAAAATATTAAAGTCCCTATCAATGTAAAGTGGTCAAACATCAGTCAGACCAAAGAACTGATTGTGGACTTCAGAAAGGGTGAGTGGAGGGGACACACACCAGTTATCACAGAGGAACGTGAAGTGGAGAGAGTGAGCAATTTCAAGTTCCTGGGTGTTAACATCTCTGAGGATCTAACCTGAGCCCAACATATTGATGCAGCTAGAAAGAAGGCAAGACAGCAGCTATGTTTCATTAGAGGTTTGAGGAGACGTGGTATGTCACCAAAGACACTCACCAATTTCTATAGATGTACCATGGAGAGCATTCTAACTGGCTGCATCATTGTCTGGAGGGACGGGGCAGGCTGCTGCACAGAATCGAAACAAGCTTCAAAGAGCTGGAAACATAGCCAGGCCCATCATGGGCACTAGCCCCCATGTTATCCAGCACATCTTCAAGGAGCGATGCCTCAGAAAGGTGGCACACATCATTAAGGACCCCCATCATCCAGGTTACGCCTTGTTCTCATTGCACCAGCAGGAAGGAGGTACAGAAGCCTAAAGCACACACTCAACAATTCAGTAACAGCTTCTTCCCCTCTGCCATCCAATTTCTGAAAGAACACTGAACCCACGAACACTACCTCACTACCTCTCTATTTTTATTTTTGTTGTACTTACTTAATACATATATCTACTGTAGTTCACAGTTTTTTTCTCTATTATTATGTATTGTGATGTACTGCTGCTGCAAAGACAAATTTCATGACATATACCGGTGATATTAAACCTGATTCTGATTCTGATTCTGATTCATAGTGTTGATATACTGAGGCATAGTTCCGATTAGGTATAGCAGTCCTGATCAGGATTGTACAGGCTGGTTCAAGATACGAACGGTAGGAGAGAAGCAGCATGATGACATAAAGTAGAAGAGAGGGAGGAAATTCAGAGCATATTGCTAGGACTGAAGATGGAAACTTGCGATTTCTTTTTGCTCTAATGTCTAGTTTGTCAGTCTTTTTCCCTTTGCTGTCTTGTAGAATTTATGCATAATTTATGTCCTGCATGTTCCCTAAATCTACGTGCCTCCTGATGCTTAGGTCGAGCACAGGTACGGTGAGATACCCTTTCAGGCCTAGACCCTTCTTCAGAACAAGGACTATTAGGATGGGGAACATCTTCTTCCCCTCAGGCTGTGTGACAAATGAACTCCTTGACACCACGCAGGTCTCACCATTTAAGATGCGCCAGGGGGGTTATTCTCTTTACTTTTGAACTTGTGTCGTAAATGCACCTTATTATTTATTAATTTATTTGTGGTGCTGTTACCTTTGTATTGTGTGTGAGTTACGTACACAGTCTACCGAGTGGCCTCATTCTGTCCCTTTAATCTCTGGCACTATTTCCCAACACCTCCCCCCTCGGAATCCCTCAGCCTTACTCGAGGCACGTTCACATTCAGCTGTCACATGTTTCCATTATCAGAGCGTTATTTACTACACAAGCAGTTCCATTTAAGCCTGGATGGAAATACAATGTGAAACCATGCAGCAGTGATGTGTTTTCCACCTATTTTTTTCTCTCTCTCTCTATGTTTTGTGTTTGGAATGGAGTAGTTGACTTACTCAGCCTTTTGTTTCCTGTCTGCTTGTCAGACGGAAGGAACAGGAGACACATTAAGCAATTGTTTTGCTCTGCATTAAATTCTCGCTGCTGCTGAGCCCCTAGACCCACATTTGCCTGCATTGGCATATTGTGCCAAAAGCTAATTTTAATTGGCTCATGTCAAGAAGTTACTCATCCGTCTATTATACTGATGCAAGTTGTCTGTGTTATCACTGCTTACTGGTCTTCTATCTACCACTGTTCCAGTTACTAAACCATCTACAGCTACTTACTAAATCTTCTCAGTGTCCGTTTAGAATCAAGTCATACCATGGGGCACGATAGTAGTGTAGCTGTCGGTGCGACATTATTACAGCTTGAGACATTGGAGTTCAGAGTTTAATTTCAAGGTCCTCTGCAAGAAGCTGGAAAATTCTTCCCGTGTGTGTGTGTGTGTGTGTGTGTGTGTGTGTGTGGGTTTCCTCCCACAATCCAAAGACGTAACGATTAGTAGGTTAATTGGTCATTGTAAATTGTTTTGTGATTAGGCTAGGGTGAAATACCTGCGTTGCTGGGCAGTGTAGGCTTTGGGCCAGAAGAGCCAGTTCTGCACTGTATCTCCAAATTAAAAAAAAAGAAATACTGACTCCTCAAAATACTTCTCAGTGTCCACTTATAGCCATAGAGTCATACTTCATAGAACCACGCCCAAAAGACCAACTGGTCCATATCAGCCAAGGAAGGTCATTCAAGCTCGTCCCATTTGCAAATGTTTGGCCAATCCATGTACCTGTCCATTTAGTACAGTCTATGTTTCGGGGTGAGAACCTTTGGCAGGACTGGAGAAGAAGCAATGAGGAGTAGATATAAAAGATGGGGAAGGGAGAGGGAAACACAAGGTGATAGGTGAAACCGAGAAGGGGAAGGGATGAAGTAAAGAGCTGGGAAGTTGTTTGGTGAAAGAGGTACAGGGCTGGAGAACGGGGAATCTGAGAGGAGAGGACGGAAGGCCATGGAAGAAAGAAAAGGGGGAGGAGCACCAGAGGGAGGTGATGTGCAGGTAAGGAGATAAGGTGAGAGAAGGAAATGGAAATGGGGAATTGTGAAGTGGGGGGTTTCAAGAAATCAATGTTTATGCTATCAGGTTGGAGGCTACCCAGATGGAATACACGATGTTGCTCTTCAAACCTAAGTGTGGCCTCATTGGGACAGTAGAGGTAGCCATGGAGTGACGTGTCAGAGTGGGAATGAGAAGCGGCCACTGGGAGATCCTACTTTTTCTGACGGACAGAGCAAAGATGATCCTGTAATTAGGCTAGGATTAAGTAGGGGGGAAAGCTGCACCGTGTGGCTCAAAGGGCTGTAAAGACCTATTCTGCACTGTATCTGAATAAATAAATGACAGGCCTTTCAAAACAGTCAGCCACACAATGGAACTGTTATGATCCTGCTTGAACAATGTACTCAATTTCCACTGTCCAAGTACCTATTGATATAAGGGGATGAACTGGCATTGCCTTGGCCAGGGCTACAGAGGGTAAATTGAAATCTATCCTCAACTCATTGAGTCAACTGTTGTTTATCCTTGACGATGGAGTCCAGTAAAGTTGGCAGATTAGAACTGCTTGACAAAAAAGGATCTTGGTCTGCAAAAACATTGTGATCATTTTTCTAAATATTGGCACAATCAATTTGCCAGTGTCTCCACGTAAGAAATTAAGGGCTTTTACTGTTTGTCATTAACCCTATGTTGGTAAAGCAACACACCATTTTGCAGAAGCTTACAACTCAGTGCTAAAACCTCTTGATAATCAATTGTAATGAACCTACAGTACCATGCAAAAGTCTTGGGCAAATGTAAAATGTATTCTGTAAAGCGAAGATGCATTCAAAAGTTATGAATTGAAAAGTTTCTAAATGTTAAAAAAATTATTAGCAAGAGCAGTAAACAGTAAAAAACTAGATCAATATTTGCTGTGTCCATTCTTTGCCTTTAAAACTGCATTAATTCTCTCAGGCACACTGTCGTGCAGTTTTGTAAGAAAATCGGCTGATCAGCTGTTCAAAGCATCTTGGAGAACTTGCCACAGTTCAGATCAAGGCTCTGTGGAGGCCATATCATCTGAAACTGTATGAATGATCAAGTGTGCCTGAGACTTCTGCACAGTCTGTGGACATGGTTAAAGGAACACTGTGCACCTTAGCCATATATATATATATAAAGGGAAATAGTTAAAGGAAATCTGAAGAGCAATATTTCAGACAGAGTTGGAGGATTTATGGAATGGGTTATTAGAGGAATTGGTGGAGGTAGGAACAATTACAATGTTTAAAAGTTATTTGGACAGGTACTTGGATAGGAAATATAAGCAAGCTTATGTATTTACTGTGTGTTCATTGCATTTTTTATGATTGTGTTCTTTAATTTATTGTGTTTTTTTGTGCTGTATTGGATCCAGAGTAGAAACCATAGAAACCATAGAAAAACTACAGCACAGAAACAGGCCTTTTGGCCCTTCTTGGCTGTGCCGAACTATTTTCTGCCTAGTCCCACTGACCTGCACACGGACCATATCCCTCCATACACCTCCCATCCATGTATCTGTCCAATTTATTCTTAAATGTTAAAAAAGAACCCGCATTTACCATCTCATCTGGCAGCTCATTCCATACTCCCACCACTCTCTGTGTGAAGAAGCCCTCCCTAATGTTCCAATTATTTCATTCTCCTTTACAATTACATACTGGAAATGACATTAAACAATCTTGAATATTGAAGGATTTAAGGGATATGGGCCAACTGCAGGCAAATGGAATGAACTTAAGTAGGTACCTTGGTCAGCATGGAAGAGTTGGGCCAAATGGCCTGTTTGTCTGGTGTGTAACTTTATGACTCATAGTGTCAACTGCTGAAAGCCGAGGTTTCCAAATTGGAAAAGAATCAAGTTTAATATCATCGGCATACGTTTTGAAATTTCTTGTCTTTGCAGCAGCAATACAAGGCAATACATAATAATAGAGAATAAAATTTACATAGGCTGGTGTCCATTTTGGAGCTGATTAAGTTTACAACTCTCCTACAGTTTATGTCGATCCTGTGCAGTAGCCGCTACCCCCCACCACCACCACCACCCCCAGACCAGACCAAACAGGCAAAGCCGGCGAGCTCCGTTCCATAGAGGGTTCAAAACCATCATTTGTTCCCAGATTGAACTTGGAGCTGAGAATGATAATATGGCTCAATCACATTCTCATCTCCACTGTTAGTTCCTGAACATGCAAATTGGAAGCAGAAAGCACAGCTCATTTTATGATCTTTCCAAGATTGTGCTGGAGATGTACAGTGACATTTTGCACACAACTAACAAAACTACTAACTATTCTACCAAATGTACTTTTTCTGCACAATGATCATTGCAACCTTCAGCCTGTAATTTCCCTTTGGGAGGTGTGCTTTTGAACCATCTGTATGAATTTAATTTATTTTATTTCTTACATCCTTCATATACATGAGGAGTAAAAATCTTTACATTACATCTCTGTCTAAATGTGCAATGTGCAATTTATAGTGATTTATAATAAATAGTATGTACAACAGGACAGTCAATATAGCATAGAAATACAATTGTATTAGCGTGAATTAATCAGCCTGATGGTCTGGTGGAAGAAGCTGTTCCGGAGCCTGTTGGCCCTGGTTTTTATGCTGTGGTACCGTTTCCCGGATGGCAGCAGCTGGAACACCTTGTGGTTGGGGTGACTCGGGTCCCCAATGACCCTTCAGACTCTTTTTACACACCTGTCTCTGTAAATGTCCTGAATAGTGGGAAGTTCACATCTATAGATGCACTGGCCTGTCCACACTATTCTCTGCAGAGTCCTGCGATTGAGGGAAGGCAGTTCCCATACCAGGCAGTGATGCACTCAGTCAGGATGCTCTCAATTGTGCCCCTATAGAAAGTCCTTAGGATCTGGGGACTCAAGCCAAACTTCTTCAACTGTCTGAGGTGAAAAAGATGCTGTTGTGCTTTTATTCACTACACAGCTGGTGTGTACAGACCACGTGAGATCCACAGTGATGTGTATGCTACGGAACTTAAAGCTGTTCACCCTCTCAACTCCAGATCCATTGATGTCTATAGGGGTTAGCCCGTCTCCATTCCTCCTGTAGTCCACAACCAGCTCCTTTGTTTTTGAGACATTGAGGGAGAGGTTGTTTTTTGACACCACTGTGTCAGGGTGATGACTCCTTCTCTGTAGGCTGTTTCATTATTATTTGGGATAAGGCCAAGCAATGTAGTAATGTCACAAATTTAATTAGCAGATTGGAGCTGTGGGTGGTGACACAGTCATGGGTATACAGAAAGTAAAGGAAGGGGCTTAGGACACAGTCCTTGGGGGGCTCCTGTGTTGAGGATCAGAGGGTTGGAGGTGAGGGAGCCCACTCTTACCAGCTGCTGGTGATCTGACAGGAAGTCCAGGATCCAGCTGCACAAGGCAGGGTGAAGGCCGAGGTCTCTGAGCCTCTTGTCAAGCCCGGAGGGAATTATGGTGTTGAATGCTGAACTGTAGTCCAAGAACAGCATCCTCTCATAAGCATCCCTTTTCTCCAGACGTGTATGGATGGTGTGTAGAGTAATGGCTATTGTGTCATCTTTTGCTCGGTTGTGTTCGTAGGCAAATTATAGGGGGTCCAGTGTGGGTGGTAGCATGCTTCAGATGTAGTCCTAGACCAGCTACACCAAAAACCTGGAGTTTTTGTGGTATCCTGAGGTACTTGGCAAACTGGACTCTCAAGAATGCAGGTACTGCTGTGATGGATATAGCAGGAGCAGACTTTGGGCCGGACTGGGACTTCGGGCCGGATTGAAGCGAAGGTGCCTGGCCCCAAGAGTGGAAAATGAACTGATGTTTAGCAAACTTAAGTTCAAAAAAATTAAGTTGCCAAAACTGAGGGTGAAGGACAAACCGTTGTTCAGCTCACTGCACTGGGAAGGCATCGGCTCTGTGGCTGTGGTTGGACCAGCTGCAGCATTAATCTGGCTCTGTGGCTGTGAGCTTATTTTCGGGGACTCTGAGGTTCATGTTTGGTGCATTATTTGTTTACTTTTTATTTTTTTGCATGATTTATTATTTCTTTTTTCACTCATGGGATGTTTGACTGCCTTTGTGGTGTGGGTTTTCTTGTGATTTCTATTGTGTTTCTTTGTATTATGGCTGCCTGCAAGAAGATGAATCTTAAGGTTGTACATGGTATACATACTCTGATAATATATATACTTTGAGCTTTGAACTTTGAACTTTCCTTCCTCTTTCCTTCCCACTCCCAATATGAATCACTTGTTGCCCACAAATGGAGCTCAGAAGCTAAAACAGCCCACAGTCAATACAACACACACAAAATGCTGGAGAAACTCAGCAGGTTAGGCAACAGCTATGGAGGGAAATAAACAGGGTGCATGTGTTGCTCATGATTTGTCCCTCTCAGTGCATTTATATCAACTGGCTTGCTCGAGACGTCAAATGGGTACAAAGGTATTGCAGATTAGAGACTTAATACCTACCACAGGGTCTTTGCATTCTATGATTTACTTCCTCCCTTTGCTTAGGAATTATTGGATTGTTGGTAAAACTTTAAAAGTGATCCTCAGTTTTGACCTTGAAAATCGAGCTCTTAGGAAAACAATGTACAATTTTAAACCCTTAATCACTCGAGGTATTTGCTTGGTGGATAATTTCAGTTATTAAGTTTACAATTCATTAATTATGGTTTTGATAACATATTTATGTGAAGCTGGAGCAAAGTGGAATTCAATGAACTCACGATATGTGAACACACTGGACTTCAAGCTGGAGCCTGAACAAGAGAATTAAGATTTCAGTTTTAATCCCATCGGCTGCGAAGTTTAATTTCAAATGATTAAAGTGTCTAGATTAATAATGTAGCTGCAATGGCGACCACCAGGAAACAATTGGATTGTTGTGTGAGACATCTGGTTGACTAATACTCCTCAGGGAAGTAAATCTGGTGTCCTTACCTGCTCTGGCCTGCGTGTGACCCCAGACCCTCCAGCTTTGCTGAATCTAAGTTGTCTCTTCTATGTCCTGTGAGTGAATAAGTAAACACAAGTATTACAAGGAATGTTCTGGTTGTCTTTTATTCTAGGTTAACCATTGAAATATCTGGTCTTTAACACTTCTCTTGTAATGTGCTCAAATTGGCTGCTGAGTTTTCCCACATTATATTGTGGTTGATCCTGAAACCTCATATATGTGTTCGGAAGAAAGAGACGCTAATTAAATCAACGTTAACCTGAGCTTCACCCTATCACAGACATTCCCTTTGTCCTATCCATCTCTCACAACAACCTCTCTGTAACTTAAAATTATATTTTATCTCTCTCAAGCAGCACACACAAATTGCTGGAGTGTCTCAGCAGTTTAGGCAGCATCTATGGGGGAAAATAGGCTGAGGCCATCAACATGACGAGGATCTCTCTTTCCCAATTTAGTATATATTGAGATAAAGTGCGGAATAGGCTCTTTCAGCCGTTCAATTCATGCTGCCCAGAAATCCTCCAATTTAATCGTAGCCTAATCACCGGACAATATACAATAACCAATTAACCTACCAACCGGTATGTCTTTGGGCTGTTGGAGGAAATTGGAGAACTTAGAAACTGCTTGCAGACAGTGATGGAAATTCAACCCGGGTCATTGGTACTGTAAAGTGTTGTGCTAACCATTAAGCTACCATGCCGCCCCATCCGTTTACTTATTCATTATGTATTTATTTACCTGTTTGTTTATTCTTATTGTAACTCGCAAAATATTTTATGTATTGCATGTACTGCTGACATATGTCAGTGACAGTAAACCTGGTTCTGATTCATGGTCCTGACTTTTAAATATATTGATGTTTCTTCAATGCCATTGGTCTGAACTGTAGGACTCCCTCCAATTAGTACAACATTTAAGATCAGGTTGGATAGATTTTTGCATAGTCAAGGGATTAAGAGATATGGGGAAAAGACAGGTAAATGGAGATGGGCCACATGGCCTACTCCTGCTCCTATTTCTTAATTTCTTATGTTCTTACGTACTGTGGAACACACAAGAGTCTGCAGGAGCTAGAATTTCCAGAGACTGTGGCCCCACACAATCAGTGCAGCTCCAGATGGGAAATAACTGCCTTGCTGTTCAAGGGACTCGGGTGTGAACTGATCTCTCGTGCTTTCCAGCACTAGCCTGATCTCCATTGGTTTCCTGTCTTCCAGCCACATCTTCCAGTGGGAGGTTTAGCCACTGCAACTGACTCCTTGGTGTTGCTGTATTCCAAAAAGATAGTGGGAAGTTTACTAGGTGTGTGTGTGAGAGCAAATAAGATAAGGCGCTGTAGTGAAGCAAGGAATGGGTCATACATTCACCAAAGGCTTCTCAGAAAACTTTCTATAGGAATACTGAAAACTGCTGATTAAATAGATAACTGTTAATAAATTTAAAAATAACAAGGGAATAATTGAAAGCATAGAAACACATCAAAGTTCAAAGTAAATGTATCATCAAAGTACATATATATAACCAGATACAACCCTGAGATTCATTTTCTTGTGGGCATACTCAATAAATCCATAATAGAACAATAACCGTAACTGAATTGGTGAAAGACCGTACCCACTTGGGCTTTCAACCAGTGTGCAAAAGGCAACAAACTGCAAATTACAAAAGGAAATTAATGATAATAATAAATAAATAAGCAGTAAATATCAAGAACACGAGATGAAAGTGAAAGTGAGTCCATAGGTTGTGAGAACATTTCAGTGATGGGGCAATTGAAGTTGAGTGAAGTTATCCACTTTGGTTTAAGAGCCTGATGGGTTGAGGGGTAATCAATGTTTCTGAATCTGGTGATCTGAGCCAGCGATCATGTTTGCTGTTGTGTGCTGGGGCAGCAGGCTGAGGGTAGCTGACACCAACAGAATCAACAAACTCATTCGTAAGGCCAGTGATGTTGTGGGGATGGAACCGGACTCTCTCACGGTGGTGTCTGAAAAGAGGATGCTGTCCAAGTTGCATGCCATCTTGGACAATGTCTCCCATCCACTACATAATGTACTGGTTGGGGGCAGGAGTACATTCAGCCAGAGTCTCATTCCACCGAGATGCAACACAGAGCGCCATAGGAAGTCATTCCTGCCTGTGGCCCTCAAACTTTACAACTCCTCCCTTGGAGGGTCAGATACCCTGAGCCAATAGGCTGGTCCTGGACTTATTTCCTGGCATAATTTACATATTACTATTTAACTATTTATGGTTTTATTACTATTTAATTATTTATGGTGCAACTGTAACGAAAACCAATTTCCCCCGAGATCAATAAAGTATGACTATGACTATAATCAAATAATTACAATATCAAAAAGTAAAAAAAAGTAGCTGCATTCTTCCTTAGAATAGAAAACATGTTAGCATAGCGATTAGTGAAGTTCAAAGTAAATTTATTATCAAAGTATACATGTGTCAGCATATACAACCTGAGATTCATTTACTTGCTGGCATTCACAGGGAGTACAAGAAACACAATAGAACTAGTGAAAGACCACACCCAATGGGACAGAAAACAAACTGTGCAAATACAAAGGAGATAACACTATTTCAGAATGAGTGACCAACTCAAAACATACAGTAAGGTGCATTGTTTGCGTTAACAACCAACACACCCACTGATGTGCTGGGGGCAGTCCCCAAGTGTCGCCAAACACAGCGGTGCCAACATAGCTTGGCCACAATCCCCATTCCTCCCTCCCACCTACATAGCATGCATATGCACAGCCCTTCAAGTCCAGGACAGACCGTCTTTGGTCTCCAGCCTCTGGTGGACTGGACTCACAGATGTTGGGCCTTTACTTCCCCAGCCTCACAGCAATTTACAGACCTGGGGTTCCAGCAATCTGGCCCCCACTTCTGGAATTCTAATTCACGTTTGGGCTTCAGTCTTCGATATCGATCCCAGGACTTGCCAATATGACAAATGCGGATCCTGGATGAGGACCTGGAACACTAAGCCACAAACTCCAGATTTGCCGATTACACAACTCTCAGCATTAGGCCTCGAACTCCGTAGTTGCTGATGATGGGACCCTGAACACTAAGCCTCGAACACCAGTCTTGCTGATTCTGACATAAACCTAGCATATGTCTTGAATTTTGCTGCCTTGTGGAAGCTGTACTCTGCAAGATGTAAAAATTACTATAATTTACAAAAATAAATAAATACACTAAAGAGGAATAATGAGATAGTGTCCATGGACTATTCAGAAATCTGAGGGCAGGTAATTTCACACCTCTCATTGAGTCTGGACTTGAGAGCAAGCCAGTGTATCTGAGCTTTCTTGTTTTGGAGTGGTTCTACAACAGCATTGTTCAGTTCATTGGCTTCCCGGCCCAGGGCTTGTTGCTGGGAACCCACATGGACTGAGAGCAAACTGAAGTACTGAGCAGAGTGGCGTTGAAACTCGGGCCTTCTCTCACTGCTGTAGCTGGATGACTCAGCGCCACCAATCCTGAAACACAGTGCAGCTCAGGAACAGGCCCTTCGACCTCCAATGTTGTGCCAAACCAATTAAAATAACAGTAAAGTGCGCAACTAAGTTAATCTCTTCTGCCTACACAATGTCTATTTTCCTCACATTCAAGCGTCTATCAAAACGCCTCTTAAAAAATCTCTAATGTATCTGACTCTACCACCTGCCCAGGCAACACATTCCAAGCACCCACCACTGTCTGTATAAAAAAACTTCCCTCACACATTTCCTTTCAACTTACCCTCTCTCAACTTAAATGCATGTCCACTGGTATTAGATATTACAACCCTGGGAAGAAGATTCTGTCTGTATCGATGGCTCTCATAATCTTATAAACCTCTATCAGATCCCTCCCCCACCCCCAGACTCTGCTGTTCCAAAGGAATCTATCCAGATTTGTCCAAATACCAAAGAGAAAAATAATAATAATAATAATAATAAGATATGCAATAATCAAGAAAATGAAGAGCCCTTGAGAGTGAGACTAAATGTTGTGGGAACATTTCAGTGAGGGGATGAATGACATTGAGTGACGTTATCTCCTCTGGTTCAAGAATCTGATGGTTGAAGGGTATTGACTGTTCTGAATCTGGTGATGTGAGTCCTGGGGCTCCCTTAGCTTTTCCCTGATGGCAGCAGTGAAATGGGAGCATGTCCTGGGCGGTGGGGGTCCTTTACGATGGATGCTGCTTACCTGTGACAGTGTTCAGTGATGGGATAGACTGGGCTGTGTCCACTACTTTTTGTTTTTGTAGGATTTTCCATTCAAGGGCATTGCTGTTTCCATACCAGGCTGTGATGCAACCAGTCAATATTCTCTCCATCACAACTCTATTGAACTTTGTCAAATAATTCTGCTACTGGAGAGGGAGGGGCCAGATTGGGTGAGGAATTCCATCAACTATTGTAGTGATATACCACGCTAGGGGGCCACGTGAGTGACAGTAGTGATATACTGATGCATATGAATGCTATGGAACAGTACTGAAAGCATTCTCTATCAGTGTAAAGTATGAAAAAGCATTCAGTGGTATATTCTTAAAAGCATAAAACCATAAGATATAGGAGCAGATTTAAGCCATTTGGCCCATTGAGTCTGCCCTGCCATTTTATCATGGCTAAAGAATTTACTGCGTCCAGTGCTCCCGATGTGGCCTTTTATATATTGGCGAGACCCGACGCAGACTGCGAGACTGCTTTGCTGAACACCTACGCTCTGTCCGCCAGAGAAAGCAGGATCTCCCAGTGGCCACACATTTTAATTCCACATCCCATTCCCATTCTGACATGTCTATCCACGGCCTCCTCTACTGTAAAGATGAAGCCACACTCAGGTTGGAGGAACGACACCTTATATTCTGTCTGGCTAGCCTCCAACCTGATGGCATGAACACCGACTTCTCTAACTTCCGCTAACGCCCCACCTCTCCCTCATACCCCATCTGTTACTTATTTTTATACACACATTCTTTCTCTCACTCTCCTTTTTCTCCCTCTGCCCCTCTGAATATACCCCTTGCCCATCCTCTGGGTTTCCCCCCCGCCCTTGTCTTTCTTCCCGGACCTCTTGTCCCATGATCCTCTCGTATCCCCTTTTGCCAATCACCTGTCCAGCTCTTGGCTCCATCCCTCCCCCTCCTGTCTTCTCCTATCATTTAGATCTCCCCCTCCCCCTCCAACTTTCAAATCTCTTACTCACTCTTCCTTCAGTTAGTCCTGACGAAGGGTCTCGGCCTGAAACGTCGACTGCACCTCTTCCTACAGATGCTGCCTGGCCTGCTGCGTTCACCAGCAACTTTGATGTGTGTTGCTTGAATTTCCAGCATCTGCAGAATTCCTGTTGTTTGCAATTTTGTAAATAATTGTTTTTTTTAAAATTATGAATAAATTTTATTTTGATTGAAAAAAGTTGCATCATTAAGTGTTAAACATAGAGTAAATGTGATTGAAGTTGATTTTTTCCCCATAATTAACCAGACAACCCATTGGAGTAAACGGGGGAATGATGTTGCTACGTAATAACCATAATGAGAATGTGAAGGTGCATGGTTAACAAAATGGCACGTTTATTTGCAGCAGGGAGTTAGCAAGCGAGTTGGATTTGTATGACGCACGGCAAATGAGCTAAATCATTGTTGAGAGAGTCAATTTGCTCAGTAAATGTGGTCTGTTTAAAGACTGAAGCTCCTATTCAACAGCTCCCAATTATAGCAAGGCTGATCCTTGTAAAAAATGTTGTGAGTGGGGGATGGTTACACAGACAACCTGTATAAAATCATCAAGCATTTTCACCCACAGCAGAAAGGTTAGCAAGTGTGGATTGATTCCTCTCTATCATGGGTCTCCGTTGGTCACGGTCGACCATGGATGTTGTGTCCTAGCTATCTAAATATGCAAGATTGTACAGTACAATACGGAGAGCAAGCTGTTACTCTTGTAGCAAGCTCCCCCCGGCCATGCATCTGATAAACCCAAAGGTTTGGTATCAGCAGCATCGCAGGAGTTTCCGGTCAGTGTTGAACTCAACATCGGACTGCCTTAGGAACTCCAGCTCTGGATTTTTCCCTTTGGGTTTACTCCCACAGCATTCCCCTTGTGTGGGTATAGCTGTGAGGCAGCAGGTGTTTCAGATCGGAGTTTTCCTTCTCCTAGATGAGCTGCCAGCCATGGCTGACAAACATCTTCTGCCCAAAGCGACTGGTTTTAGGCACCAGTAACCCACCATTTCCCTTCCTCCAACACACATGAAAGTTGCTGGTGAACACAACAGGCCAGGCAGCATCTCTAGCTAGTAAGAGAATTACTAGCTCTTCTTTCAGTTAGTCCTGACGAAGGGTCTCGGCCCGAAACGATGACTGTACCTCTTCCTAGAGCTGCTGCCTGGCCTGCTTTTATGTGTGTTGCTTGAAATTCCAGCACTTGCAGATTTCCTTGTGTTTGCGTTTTCCCATCCTCCTGTCAGTAGAAACGGTTCTGCCATGCATGGTAGCTAAGTCACACATGAAGGTCAGGATCTGGACTTGGTGTCAGAGGCTATTTGAGGAGCACACCATTGGGAGCATTTCATAGGCGGTGGGAGTTTGATCTCATTACCACCTCCGGCTATGACAACCTTAGGGAACCCTTCTATCCTGGACATCTTTAACATTGTCATTATATGTAGCCTGAAAATCGTATCATGAAGGGCCTCAACCTGAAATGTCTACGGTTCATCTCCCTCCACAGATGCTGCCTGATCTGCTGAGTTCATCCAGCATTTTGATTCTTGCTCCAGAGTCCAGCATCCGTCGTCTCTAGTGAGATCCTCATTATCTTTTGTGACGACCTCCACCATCAGAGAGGAGGTATGGGAGCATGAAGACACACACTCAGCAATTTAGGAACAGCTTCTTCCCTGCTGCCATCAGATTTCTGAATGGACAATGAACTGATGAACACTAACTCACTGTTTTGCTTTATTTTTTCATTATTTATTTAATTTTAAATTTCTTATTGTAACCTATAGTCATATTTTCTATGTATTGCAGTGCAGTGCTGCTGAAAAACAAAAAAAAATCACTACATTTACAGTACTGTCCAAAAGTCTTAGGCACATATGTATGGCCAGGGTGCCTAGGAATTTTGCACAGTACTGTAGTAATTTTATGTATTGCACTGTACTGCTGCCACAAAAAAAAACAAATTTCATGACACATGTGAGTGATGATTAATCTGATTCTGATATGGGCCTCCATTGTGGACTGAGAGTGGGAAGGGGGCAAGGAGAGGGGAATCATGATTGGGAAAAGAAGAAGGGAGAGGGGAGGGAGTGGGAAGCACCAGAGAGAGATTCTGTAATGACCAATAATCCAATTGCTTGGAATCAAATGAACTTGCCTGGTGTCTCAGAGCTGGGTGGGTCTGTGCCTGTGCCACCCACCATCACCAACCCCCCGCACCTCATCCCGAGCCTGGCACTCTTTCTCTGCCACCTGTCCCAGTCCCCACCAGCGGCGCTCCAGCTGAACCGTTCCAAACATGTTCTGCTCCCACCAGATTTATAAGCTCTCTCTCCGCTCCACCTCGACAAGCACCCAGTACTCTGCCAAAGTCTTAGTCATCATAGCTGTATATATGTGCTTAAGACTTTTGCAGAGTACTGTATTAAATGCAAGAAATTCTGCAGATACTGGAAATCCAGAGCAACATACACAAAATGCTGGAGGAACTCAGCAGGTCAGGAGAGCAGAAATTTATACAAAGGAATAAAAAAAAGAAGTCGACATTTTGGGCCAAGACACCTCATCAGGACCGATGCTGCAATAGGTGCCACCTGAGCTGCTGAATTTCTCCAGCATTTTTGTGTTTGTTATTCTTTTTGCAGCAACGGCTCTATAAATTGCAAGACAGACAAACCCGAGTTATGTAAAATTAAAAGTATTGCACCACACAAATAGCATATCAATATCATAAACAAATTGCTGGAGGAACTCAGCAGGTCGGGCAGCACCTATGTCGGTGTTTTGGGCAAAGATCCTTCTTCAGGACTGGAAGGGAAGGGAGAAGATGCCAAACTAAAAAGGTGGGGGGAAGGGGTAGGAGATAAGCGAAGCCAGGTGTGTAGGAAGGATAAAAGGCTGGAGAGGAGGGAATCTGACAGGACAGCAGAGAGTGGACCATCGGTGAAAGGGAAGGAGGAGGGAATCCGGGGGAGGTGATAGTCGGGTGAGAAGTGGTAAGAGGCCAGATTGGGGAATAGAAGAAGAAGGGAAGGGGAGGGAATTTTTTTTACTTGGAAAAAGAAATCGATATACAGTACATGCCATCAGGTTGGAGGCTACCCAGGCAAATATCAGGCGTTACCTCTCCACCCTGAAGCGGGCTCATTTTGGCATACGAGGAGGCCATGGACTGACATGTTGGAACGGGAATAATTGTAATTAACATAATTGCAGGGAAATACAGACTGAAGTAGAATTAAGAGATTCACAGTGCATAGATTAATAAAAGACTGAACACACTGTTGCTATCCAGGTTTTTTTTACAAAAGCAAAAATTAAATTACTAGTGCAGTAGGTAAAAATTCATTTATGAAAGTCTCTGTTATTACATGAACAAATTAATTCCCAAATCTAAGTGTTCTGGTGGAATGAAAATCCTTTCTACATGTTACAACATGTCTTGGAGTGTTCAGATTTCCCAGGACATCTTAAGCTATGGGACTGCTCTTTAGCTTTACTGCAGGAGTGGGGTTATTGAAGGTGCTGAGCCATAGAAGCTTTCCACAACCCTTCCCTCACATCAATAACCACTGTCTACACCGATGGCCAATGTTAAGCAGGCATGGGCCAGTATACCTCTCTCTGTCCAGACGCAAAGAGCCCAGTAATATTACACTGCTTGGCAGCTTGATATATACCGTCTGCTGGGACGTATGCAGAAAAAGGACTTGCTAAGGTTATAGAGACAGACAGCTTGGAAACAGGCCATTCAACCCATTCACATTAATCTGAGTTTTTTATTCTCCTCAAATTCTCATTAACATCTCCATCTTCTCACTGCCACTATCAGAAAGGAAGTACAGATGCCCTGGGACCAACACTACCAGGTTCAGGAACAGGAACACTTCAAGCATCAGGCTGCTGAACCAGAGTGGATATCTTCACTCATCTCAACTCTAAACAGATTACACAACCTATGAACTCACTGTCAAAGACTCTGCAACTCATGTTTTCAATAGTTGCTTCTTGTTCTTCTTCTTATTATTTCCTTTTTGTAATTGCACAATTTGTTATCTTTTGTATATTGTCATTATAGTCTTTGTTGTGTGCAGTTTTTTAATTGATTCTATTGTGTTTCTTTGTGTTTACTGTGAATACCTACAAAAGAATGAATTTCAGGGTTGTACAGTATATGGTGACATATAAGTACTTCGATGATAAATTTACTTTGAACTTCAAACTCCAGCTAGATTGTACAAAAGCTAATTTAGAATTGCCAATTAACATACCAACCAACACTTTTTTGGGATTTTGGAGAAAGCTGGATCACCTGGCTGAAGCTCACACAGTCACGGGGCAGAACGTGCAATCTCTGCACATGCAACATTGGCGGTCTGGATTCAACCCAGATTTCTACTGGTGTGGAGCAGAGGCTCTACAAGTTATGACAGTGTTACACAAAATAACCCTTGTTAGCTGGCGATCGAAGGCTATAGAATATGCTTGGTGCTACACTGAGAGTTTCAAGGTCTGAGTTTCTTTCCCAGATGTCAGGGGTAAAAAACAGAACCTGCATTTGTGTAGCAATGTTCAAAATCCCTCGGTTCCAAGGTTTCAGGTTGCGATGAAGAGCCTCGGTCCAAAATGTCAACATGTTTATTCCTTTCCATAGATGCTTCCTGACCTGATGAGATAGATCCTCCAGCATTTTGTGTGGGCCGATAATTCACTTTTATGTTGTGCTGTCCCTGCAATGCACTGAATTTAAAAAGCCATTTTCAATCTTATCTAATCACTATCAGAACAAAATTTCCTTCCTAGTCTGTTGTGATGCCTGCCAGGATTTGCCTCTGAATATTGATATTTTGCCCAGCTTTCTCAATCCACATCTTTGCTGATGCATATAAATTATAGTGTGGTTCTTCTTAATTAGTTTTCTATTTAATGATCTGGATATAATTTCAGTAATTGCTGTTATGCAGTGTAACTAGTTAATAGTTCCACACCCTAACCTTACTGTTTGCAGTCACTGAGTATTATAGATTAATAATGTGTCCATGTCTCTGTAAACGTCGATCTGCATTGAGTGTATTTGCATGTGCATCTGTGTGTTTGTTTGCGTGTGTCTGAGTGAGTCCAAAAGTGTACATCTGTTTCATGTTCATATCTGCGTGTGTGTGTGTGTGTGTGTGTGTGTGTGTGTGTGTGTGTGTGAGTAACTGAATGCCTATGTGTGTGTGAGAGAAAGAGAGAGTGGGGGAGATGGAGAGAGAGGGAGAGTGAGGGAAGGAGGGAAAGGAAAGAGAAGTGGGGGAGAGAGGGGAGGGGGAGGGGAGGGCGAGGGAGAGAGAGAAGAGAGAAGAAAGAGGGGGAGGGAGGGAGAGGGGAGAGAGAGAGAGCATAGGGGCATTAGATGCCTCAGCTTTTTCAGCATTTCACTGTGGCTGTTCACTGATTGTAAGTATAAATCAGCCACTGAAGGGAATGGTACTTGTTGTCATTTGAAGACACTCCATTGTGTACGTGGCACTAATTGTCAGGCCACCATCACTGGAGTTGCCCCATTCTGCCCTGGAGATCATGCTTTGATAATGAGACCTTTGAAGGTTTAAAATAAATCATTTGTGTGACAACTTCATTATTACACAGAATATTATTGAGGAACAATCCAAGATTAAATAAGGAAAAAATACTAATTCTAGTTAGAAGTGTTATTGTGTGGGAGAGAGATGTTATAACACACATCATAATTACAAGGAGCGCTGTCTCAAGAAAGCAGCATCTGTCATCAAGGACCCTGTTATTCAGGTCATGCTCTTTTCTTGCTACAACCACTGGCCAGGAGGTAAAGCAGCCTTAGGTCCCACACTATTAGATTCAGGAGCAGTTGTTACCCTACAACCTCCTGAACCAGGGTAGATAACTTCACTCACCTCGACACTGAACTGATTGCACAACCAACAGACTCACTGTCACAAACTCTACGAACTCATCATCTCAGTGTTAAGCATTACTTGCAAAGAAACTGTCTTCTTTTGCACATTGTTTTGTCAGTCTTTCTTAAGTATAAATTTTCATATATTCTATTGTATTTCTTTATTTTTCCTGTAAATGCGTCTGCAAGCAAATGAATTCCTAGGTAACATATACATAATTTGATAATAAATTTACTTTGACATTGATTTTGACATCTTATTGACCCCGCTTCCTGAGGCCCTGCCACTGAGGTTAGACCATCTAACCCCTTGAGACTGTTCTGTAATTTACCACACTGATCTGCACTCCTCATCATTAGTCATGCCATGGGGCATTATGGTAGGTAGCGTAGTGGTTAGCCCAACGCTTTACAGTACAGGTGACCTGTGTTCAATTTTTTTCTCCTTTATTTTGCTCCCTTATTGCACTAATTATTTAATTTTATATATACATATATCTATAACACATTTTAAAATCATCAAAGTACATATATGTCACCATCTATAACCCTGAGACTCAGTTTCTTGCAGGCATACACAGTAAATCCAAGAAATACAATAGAATCAATGAAAGACCACACCACACCTATCAGGTCATACTAACAACCAAAGTGCAAAAGCCAACAAGCAGTGCAAAGACAAATCATTATAAATAAAGAAAAAATATCTGAAACGTGAGATGAATTGTCCTTGAAAGTAAGTCCATAGATTGTGCAACAGTTGAATCAGAATCAGATTGATTATCACTGTCATAGGTCGTAAAATTTGTTATTTTGTGGCAGGCATCACGATAAAATATAAATTATAGTGCAAAAGAGTAATAGCAAGGTAGTGTTCATGGGTTCGTGGACTGTTCAGATATCCGATGGTGGTGGAGAAGAAGCTGTTCTTAAAAAGTTGAGTGTAGGTCTTCAGGTTCCTGAACCTCCTCCCTGATGGTATTAATGAGAAGAGGGCATACCTCGGGTGGTGAGGGTCTTTCATATTGGATGCTGCCTTCCTGGGGCACCTTTGGAAGGTGTCCTCGATGGCTGGCAGGCTTGTGGCCGTGATGGAGTTGGCAGAAGCTTCTTATGATCCTGTGCATTGGTGCCTCAGTACCAGGAGGTGTTACAATCAGTTAGAATGTGGAAATTTGCTTGAATTTTTGGTGATATACTAATTCTTCTCAATCTTCTGATGTAGTAAAACTGCTGGCATGCCTTCCTTTGTGACTGCACCAACATGACGGGCCCAAGGTAGACACCAATAGAAATCAAGACTCAGTAGTTAGATTTCTTCTGCTGTTAGAGATGGCAATTACTTGGCACATTCATCATATATCTGTTAGCTTCTACATACTGCCTCATGTTGTCTTGGTCTTGCTACATGCAGCAGCATTATAATTCAGAGCAGATGGACAAGGGTCAGTATATTAGCACGTCATCTGAAGGGTGACACTTCCTTCAGTACAGTGCTGGAGGCTCATTTGGAATTAATATGCTTCCGTCCTGGATTGTGGATGACTTGACCCTATAAACTTCTGAATAAATAGAAACAATTAGAACTGTCAGTCAAGGACCTCAGTTTGCCACTTAGAGCTTTTTAATCGAGACTTTAGCTCCTGTTAGAGGGAATTAAACTTGCATGTGTATCATGTGGACTCCACTTATCTCTGTTGAGAGTATTACATTTCCTTCATCCAGGTAAATGCAATAGTCTTCAAAAACAGCAGGGCATCCTAGTTTCTCAGAGATTCTTAGAAATACTACTAATAATTACACCACTTGTGGGAAAGTCTGTGGTTTGACATCCCGGAGTCTTGTGAAAGCTGCACTCAGGGGAGATTTATTTTCTAGCTCCGTGCCAGCATTCCGAGTGGCTCACACCCCCTCTTTGCATTGAAGTTTTTTGGGTAACTTTGACAATATTTTTGAGTGAGGAAGGAACGATTTTGCAAACTTAAGTCATTCTTCATTTTTCACATACAATAGCGCATAACTATCATGGAAATGCGGCCAATTCACTAAGGGTCTGTGCCTGCAAATGGTCTTGGAATAAATTACTGGATAAACCTTTTAGTCATGTGGTTGGACACAGCTTCCTTTGAGTTATAAAGAGTACAACACAGAGCAGGCCTTCTGACCATTCTCTCCCACACTGACCTTCTGGCGCTAATGTCATTTACCTACACTAGAACAAAGTTCATGTTCAACTTTAATTGTCATTCAACCACACATAAGTACCCATAAATGCAGCCAAACAACACAGATTCTGAATCTAAATCAGGTGTATCTTTGAAATACATCACAAAATTTGTTACTTTGCAGCAGCAGTAGAGTGAAAAAGCATAAAATTAATGTAAGTTACAAAAATATATAACTAGTTTGAAAGATGAATAGCTTCTGCATTTGATGATGTGGCAATATGACAAAGACTCCTGTATATGATAATCAATTCGACTTTTACTGTGATCTGCTCTGAAGATAAAAAATATCTTTATTTGATTGCACAAACTTAATTCAGAAACAAAGGTTCTGAACTTAAAGAAGGGTAACTTTGAAGGTATGAGACGTGAATTAGCTAAGATAGACTGGCAAATGACACTTAAAGGATTGACGGTGGATATGCAATGGCAAGCATTTAAAGGTTGCATGGATGAACTACAACAATTGTTCATCCCAGTTTGACAAAAGAATAAATCAAGGAAGGTAGTGCACCCGTGGCTGACAAGAGAAATTAGGGATAGTATCAATTCCAAAGAAGAAGCATACAAATTAGCCAGAGAAAGTGGCTCACCTGAGGACTGGGAGAAATTCAGAGTTCAGCAGAGGAGGACAAAGGGCTTAATTAGGAAGGGGAAAAAAGATTATGAGAGAAAACTGGCAGGGAACATAAAAACAGACTGTAAAAGCTTTTATAGATATGTAAAAAGGAAAAGACTGGTAAAGACAAATGTAGGTCCCCTGCAGACAGAAACAGGTGAATTGATTATGGGGAGCAAGGACATGGCAGACCAATTGAATAATTACTTTGGCTCTGTCTTCACTAAGGAGGACATAAATAATCTTCCAGAAATAGTAGGGGACAGAAGGTCCAGTGAGATGGAGGAACTGAGCGAAATACATGTTAGTAGGGAAGTGGTGTTAGGTAAATTGAAGGGATTGAAGGCAGATAAGTCCCCAGGGCCAGATGGTCTGCATCCCAGAGTGCTTAAGGAAGTAGCCCAAGAAATAGTGGATGCATTAGTGATAATTTTTCAAAACTCGTTAGATCCTGGACTAGTTCCTGAGGATTGGAGGGTGGCTAATGTAACCCCACTTTTTAAAAAAGGAGGGAGAGAGAAACCGGGGAATTATAGACCGGTTAGCCTAACGTCAGTGGTGGGGAAACTGCTGGAGTCAGTTATCAAGGATGTGATAACAGCACATTTGGAAAGCGGTGAAATGATCGGACAAAGTCAGCATGGATTTGTGAAAGGAAAATCATGTCTGACGAATCTCATAGAATTTTTTGAGGATGTAACTAGTAGAGTGGATAGGGGAGAACCAGTGGATGTGGTATATTTGGATTTTCAGAAGGCTTTTGACAAGGTCCCACACAGGAGATTAGTGTGCAAACTTAAAGCACACGGTATTGGGGGTAAGGTATTGGTGTGGGTGGAGAGTTGGTTAGCAGACAGGAAGCAAAGAGTGGGAATAAACGGACCTTTTCAGAATGGCAGGCGGTGACTAGTGGGACACCGCAAGGCTCAGTGCTGGGACCCCAGTTGTTTACAATATATATTAATGACTTGGATGAGGGAATTAAATGCAACATCTCCAAGTTTGCGGATGACACGAAGCTGGGTGGCAGTGTTAGCTGTGAGGAGGATGCTAAGAGGATGCAGGGTGACTTGGATAGGTTGAGTGAGTGGGCAAATTCATGGCAGATGCAATTTAATGTGGATAAATGTGAAGTTATCCACTTTGGTGGCAAAAATAGGAAAACAGATTATTATCTGAATAGTGGCCGATTAGGAAAAGGGGAGGTGCAACGAGACCTGGGTGTCATTATACACCAGTCATTGAAAGTGGGCATGCAGGTACAGCAGGCGGTGAAAAAGGCGAATGGTATGCTGGCATTTATAGCGAGAGGATTCGAGTACAGGAGCAAGGAGGTACTACTGCAGTTGTACAAGGCCTTGGTGAGACCACACCTGGAGTATTGTGTGCAGTTTTGGTCCCCTAATCTGAGGAAAGACATCCTTGCCATGGAGGGAGTACAAAGAAGGTTCACCAAATTGATTCCTGGGATGGCAGGACTTTCATATGAAGAAAGAATGGATGAACTGGGCTTGTACTTGTTGGAATTTAGAAGATTGAGGGGGGATCTGATTGAAACGTATAAGATCCTAAAGGGATTGGACAGGTTAGATGCAGGAAGATTGTTCCCGATGTTGGGGAAGTCCAGAACGAGGGGCCACAGTTTGAGGATAGAGGGGAAGCCTTTTAGGACCGAGATTCGGAAAAACTTCTTCACACAGAGAGTGGTGAATCTGTGGGATTCTCTGCCACAGGAAACAGTTGAGGCCAGTTCATTGGCTATATTTAAGAGGGAGTTAGATATGGCCCTTGTGTCTACGGGGATCAGTGGGTATGGAGGGAAGGCTGGGGCGGGGTTCTGAGTTGGATGATCAGCCATGATCATAATAAATGGTGATGCAGGCTCGAAGGGCCGAATGGCCTACTCCTGCAGCTATTTTCTATGTTTCTATGTAAACTGCTGTCGTACCATACCAGCCATATTCCAACTGTCAATAACTTCCTTGGTGGAAAAAAACCTTACCAGCTCCTCTCCACAGTTCACTTCAACTTTCTTCTTAAAACAGTGCCCTTTTCAATTTCATATCTCATGTCACGGGATGGTAACACTGGCGTGGACATCAAAGCTGTGGGACCCTTTACTTATACCATGAAAGGTAAACAGAAATCTGAACTAAAAACTCACATTAAATTAGCTCCGCTAGCAGTACAACACTCGCCATTTATTGAATTGGGAGCACCCTTGCTCAGTTTTGTGCTTCGATCTTTGGAGTGGGACATGTGCCGATGACCTTTGAACCCAATTGCATGGCAGCGTGCCTAATTGAGTTTAGATGTTGTCGGGGTCACTGGTGTGGAATTTGGAGTGATTTTGTTGCAGGGATAGGAAGCAGTAGTGGAGGATGAATTGAGCCCTGTGCAGTAGAGCAAAGCAACAGCATTAGAAATTATATTTCTTTTCAGTGCAATTTTCTGTCAAATATCAACTTCGTTTGATGTTCTTCAGTTGGTTTATGCTCAAATAAGCTGCAGTTTGCATCAATCACCAAATAAATCCCCTCCCTTTGAACATTATATTGAAGATTAATTGCGCCTGTGTAAATCATACTTTTTCCCTGAAAACCTATTATGTAAAATTTAATTATAATCAAGTGGTAAGTGGATTATTCTGTGAACTAAGAAAAAAACAGACTCAGTGATTTTTCCTTTGAAACTTCCTTTGGTTTGAGACCATTAAGGTTCTTGACGTCACTCTGTTTCTAAGCTGAGTTATCAGAGATGGAACAAAAGCATTTGCTAATATTTGCTGCAGTTTTAGCTACTTTTCTGTCTCCACTAAATGAATATTGCATTTTTCCTTGTTTTATAAAATTTGAATTGAATTGGGACAATTTGTCCTCACTCATTTCCTCCCCCCTCCCACACCCCCACCCCCAGCATGTACAGCACTTGCATTTTGTGGAAAGGCAAAGTTGAAGGTGAGAGATTGTTAGTCAGCTCCTTCTCAACTTGACAGCTCGATCGCACTGACCGATCTCGCCCTCATGACTAACCCACAACACTTAAACTTCTGATCCTGATGCACTTTAAATGGCTGAGCATGAATCAGATGGGCTGAAAGGCCCATTTTTGCGTCATACTTTTCTATGACTCTAAGGTATCAAAATATTCATGGAAGTGTAGCGGACAGCGTATCACATTATAGCACCATTGATCACAATCAGGAGTTCAGTTCCGGCTGCCTTTTCTGAATTCAATTTTCAGTATGTAGGTGTCAGATACTGAAAATGTGGGACTTAAAAGGTGATTTCCCCAAAAAGGGGCATCCATCATTAAGGACCACCCCCCCCCCCCCGCCCATCACTCAATACATGCCCTGCTCTCATTGCTACCAGGACTTAGACAAATTGGAAGAAAGAGCAAAATAGTGGCAGGTGGAATACAGTGTTGGGAAATGTATGATAATGTATTTTGGTTAAAGGAACAATAGTCGGACTATTATCTAAATGGAGAGAAGATTCAAACATCAGAGGTGCAGAGGGACTGAGGAGTCCACGTGCAAGACGCCCAGAAGGTTAATTTGCAGTTTGAGCCTGTGGTAAAGAAGGCAAGTATAATGTTGGCCTTTATTTCAGGGGGAATAGAATATAAAAGCAAAGAGATAATGCTGAGGCTTTATAGTCAGGCTGCACTTGGAGTATTGTCAACAATTTTGGGCCCCATACCTCAGAAAGGATGTGTAGTCATTGCAGATAGTCTAGTGGAGGTTCAAGACGATGATTTCAGGAATGAAGGGGTTAACATATGAGGAGTGTTTGGCAGCTTTGGGCCTGTACTCACTGGAACTTAGAAGAATGCGGGGAGATCTCATTGAAACCTACTGAACGTTGAAAGGACTAGATAGGGTGGATATGGAGAGGATGTTTCCTGTGGTGGGAGTATCCAGGACTAGAGGGCACAGACTGAAAATTGAGGTGACCCTTTAGAACAGAGGCAAGGAGGATTTTTTTTAGCCAGAGAGCAGTAAATCTGTGGAATGCTCTACCACAGACTGCGGTGGAGGCCAAGTTTATGTGTATATTTTAGGCAGAAGTTGATTGTTTCCTGATCAGTCAGGGCATCAAAGAGTATGGATAGAAGGCAGGTATATGAGGTTGAGTGGGATTGGGGATCAGCCATGATTGAATGGCGAAGCAGACTCGATGGGCTGAATGGACTAATTCTGCTCCCATGTCTTCCGGTCTTGTGGTGTTATCAAGGAAGAGGTACAGGAGCCTGAAGACACACACACACACACACAACATTTTAGGAACAGCTTCTTCCCCTCCACCATCAGATTTCTGAATGGACAAAGAACCCATAAACACTACCTCACTGTTTTGTTTTTATTTTGCTCTCTTCTTGTAACACTCACTTAATTTAATTCATATATACTGTATGTTTTTTCATCATAATTTATAGTCTTTTAAAATTATTATGTATTTCAATATACAGTACTGCTGCCACAAAACAACATATTTCACGACATATGCCAGTGATATTAAACCTGAGTCTGACTCAGCTCAGCAGCATAGCAGTGAGCATAACGCTAGGTTTCAATTCCTGCTGTTGTACACTCTCCCTGTAAGCATGTCAGTTTCCTACACGTGCTCTGGTTTCCCTCCACGTTCCAGAGGTGTACAGATTAGAGTTCGTAAGTTGTGGGCATTCTATGTTGGCGCCAGAGGCATGGTGACGCTTGCCCTGAGGTCATTATCGAATTGTGATGGCTATTGATGCAATGGACACATTTCACTGTATACTTTGATGTACGTGTGACAAGTAAAGCTAATCTTTATATTCTTAATTTTACCTTTATATTCCTGAAGGACCTCCAGCTTCCAACTGAGAGTAGATGGGATTTGGATTTAACATCATATCCCTTTTAGCTTGTCCTCCTTCCTCTCCTCCCACCTTCTTATTCTGGTATCTTTTCCCCCTTCCTTTCCAGTCCTGAAGAAAAGTCTTGGCCCAAAGCATCGAGTGTTTGGTTCATTTCCACAGATGCTGCCTGACCTGCAGAGTTCCTCCAGCAATGTGTATGTGTTGCTCTGAAATTCCAGCATCCACAGAACTGCTCCTATATATCTGAATGATGGCAGTTCTGACAGGGCAGCACTTCCCAGCTCAAACATTATGTTCTGAGGTGAGAGTGCAGTCATAAGACCCCAGGCCTGTGGCTGACCAGTGCAGCCATGCCCATCGCAGAATGGGCTTAGCCATGCTGTGTTGGATCCTGATATTTCTGTGATCCAAAGGTTCTTCAGAAGTTTAGAATGAGTCCCAAACTTATAGCTTACAATAATTTATTAAATGTTACAAGAGCAGAAAATAAACAAGAAAAAGAAGCTGAGAGAATTTTTAAAAAGACAAAGGAAAAAGCGGTCTAAAATAAGCAGAATTCTCATAGCGTGGCATCTGCTACTAAGAAGTTGCCAGGAAAATACAGAAGCAACTGTACTCTGGAAAACTCATTGAACAATTACATCTACATTGGTAACAGCCAGTATTTACCTATTTTATTTATTTAACAATACAGCATGGAGTAGGCACTTCGAGCCACACTGCCCCAGCAACCCTGACAAATCGGAACCCTGGTGCTCCATATAGACACTTATAACCTATGCAAAGGGTGCCTAAGACTTTTGCACCATACTGTGTTTGTCAACATGCGGTGGAGAGTGAGTTTGTCAATCTGGCTGGAGCAAAGGATGTTGGGAGGTGAGGATGGAGTGCTGTGAACAGACGGCGGAGAAGGAGCATCAGGAGTGGGAGCTGGTATGGGTGCAGACACACCCAGCTCAAAGACACCAGGGCATTGCTGGAATTTTCTTTCTTAACAGGGTTTAACAGAGCATAAAGAGTGGTTGCAAAGTTCTGAAGGAGTTTACTAACCGCAGACAAGAATAGCAATGTTTAATGGAAAGCTTAAAAATGTACTTTACATTTTTCAATCTTTCAAGAGAGAATATTTTCACCATGATGTTGAAAACATTCTCTCGAAAGATTAAAAAAGTATAGGACAAAATAATTGTTACTCCAGATCCAATGCAGCACCAAAAAAACACACACACAGAATGAGACAAAGAACACTGTAATAAAAAGAACAAATAAATGTACTGTAAATACATAAGATTGCTTATAATCATGCACTGATAGTCTGTCCATAACCTGATGCCAGGCACAAGAGCATTTGTATTCTGGGATGGAATTTTCCAGTCATGGAGTGCGATGGGATGAATTGGGCTTGTTTTCCTTGGAGCAGAAGTTGTGCGTGTATTGGGTTCACTGTCCGCAAAGCCTGAGACTCAGAAGGAGATTTTAAGCCCTATCCAATATAGATGTACAGGAGCATCAAAACTAAAACCACAAGGCTACTAAACAGCTTCCTCTCACAGGCAGTCAGACTGCTAAATAGCTGCTCTACCTGACTCTGCTTTGGACACTCTTAACTTGAACTGGACACTTATAACTTGATTTTAACTGACATGCGGCTGTTGTGTTTTACTATTTATTGTTATGTTTATTATTTAGTGTTGTTTTTGTTATGCTATGATTGCAGTGCCCCTGAGGAACACGGTCTCATTCTGCCCTGCAGAGCTGATGTATGGTTAGAATGACAATAAAGTTTTTTGAATCTTTGAATCTTTGAATTGAATATCTACATGTACCTTCACTATAGGAAGATTATACTGCATCTACAACTCTTCGAAGACTGGCTTATTTCCGTCTGGTCCCTGTGGCGATATCTAGCTGTCACTACTCACTTCTTGAGTGGTGGATCCAGCCCTCTTTGCCAAGCAGGTGATACTTCGAGCTAATAAAGTAGATTAAACACAGTTGATGTTACTTTTAATGGTACGCATTTAAATATAGACTAATGATTATTTACACAGATATAAAACTCACACTATATTGCTGATTTTTTTGAAGATTTTAGAATTAAAACTGCCACTGGCCCAAATTGATCACTTTGTTTATCGACTTGATTTGGACTTGCACTCTCCTAGAAATGAGAGATCCCAGGACTCTTCGGAGTGAAATGTGTTTGACAGTGTTAGATAACAAATCAAGGTGCAAGGGGCTAAATGGTGCCATGATGCTCCTATGTAACCTCGTCAGACGTTCAGTGTAAATGGAGGAGCCCATTCAGCTTGACAGGCTTCTCCTTGGACCCGAGGACTGTCGGGCTGCCTTTATGTGCGTTGTGGGTGGTTCAGTCATTTATTCAAGGAGGCCAAATAGCAGTCAAGAGGGAAAGCCTTGCTGACAGATCAGTCGGAGAACAGTTTCTAGGTTATGAACTGGGAGACAATCAGAAGCTTATCAAGAGGCAAGGCTGAATTACTTATTATCAAGTTGTGGCGGTGTACGTGCCACGGATACTTCAATCTCCTTTCAGTTCCGTTCCGGCACAAATTGAAGTTTAGTGGAGTGCTCTTTGGCACTTTGCACTGTATCTTCCTTCTCAGTTACCTGACTACTCAGGGAATTGAGTGTCCATTAATCCTCGTCGGCAGTCTACGCGAGCTCATTTCAAAGGCATCACTCACTGTTGTTCCATGAACCAGTAACACGTAGTTCCATATCAGCTGTTTCAGCCCTCCTATTTAAGCACGTTAAAGCAACCCATCATTACAACAGCTCTCAAAGCTCTCATCCCTTTGTGACCTTCAGCAGCCTGCTGTTGGATTGGGGTGCTGAATAGTTATTTTTCTTGAAGTTTAACTTTCCTATGTTTGCCTGTATCTTTATTACCCATCTGCATATTATAGGTGTACAGTTTTGCACCTTTATATATAGCTAAAGTGCCTAAGACATTTGCAGTAATTTTATGTATTACACTGTACTGCTGCCACATTTGTGAGTGATGATAAACCTGATTCTGATCTGGGTCTCTGTTGTGGACTGAGAGTGGGAAGGGGGCAGGGAGAGGGGAATCATAGTTGGGAAAAGGGAGAAGGAAGAAGAGAGGGAGCAGGAAGCACCAGAGAGGCATTCTGTAATGATCAATACACCAAGTGCTTGGAATCAAGTTACCTTGTCTGGTTTCTCAGGGCTGGGTATTCTGCACCCACACCCCCGCAACCTCTGCTAACTCTCCCATACCCCTCCCATGGCACTCCACCCTTGTCATTCCCAACATCCTTTGTTCTTGCCAGATTTACAAACACACTCTCCAGTTCATTTGAAAAAAAAGTACTGTGCAAAAAGTCTGAGGCTACCTCCCCCACCCATCTCTCTCTCTCTCTCTCTCTCTCTCGCTCTCGCTCGCGCTCTCTCTCTCTCTCTCTCTCTCTCTCTCTCTCTCTCTCTCTATATATATATATATATATATATATATATATTATTTTGTTCTTATTGCATCTTTCAAGAGAATGCTTTCAAAATCATGGTGGAAAAATTCTCTCGTGAATGATTAAAACTGTGAAGTACAGTTGGAAGTTTTCCATTAAACATTTGCTATTCTTGCCTGCGGTTAGTAAACTCTTTCATAACTTTGCAACCAGTCTTTATGTTCTGTTAAAGCCTGTTAAGAAAAAAATTTCAGCAATGCACTTGATTGTTCATGTCATACTGTTCATTCAGTATTCTTACAAGAGACTGAAGATTTGCCCAGGCAAAATGAGCACATTGCACTGTTAACCTATGACCTTTACCTCTCATCTCACACAACCTGATTGCATTTGGAAAACGCCTGCTTGCATTTACGAACATAGCCCTCCCGATTCAAGACCACAAGACTATAAGACATAGGAGCAGAATTAGGCCATATGGCCCATTGAGTCTGCTCCACCATTCAATCATGGCTGATCCTTTTTTTCTGTCTCCTCCTCAACCCTAGTTCCCAGCCTTCTCCTCGTAACCTTTGATGCCATGTCCAATCAAGAACCTATCAATCTCTGCCTTAAATACACCCAACGGACCTGGCCTCCACAGCTGCATGTGACAACAAATTCCACAAATTCACCACCCTTTGGCTAAAGAAATTGCTCCTCATCTCTGTTTTAAAGGGTTCCCCTCTATCCTGAGGCTGTGCCCTCTTGTCGTACACTCTCCCACCATAGTAGACATCTTTTCCTCATCTACTCTGTCTAGGCCTTTCAACATTCGAAAGGTTTCAATGAGATCTCACCTCATCCATCTGAATTCCAGCGAGTACAGACCCAGAGCCATCAAATGTTCCTCATATGATAACCCTTTCATTTCAGGAATCATCCTTGTGAAACTCCTCTGGACCCTCTCCAATGCCCAAAGCTGTTCACAATACTCAAGGTGAGGCCTCACCAGTGCCTTATGAAACCTCAGCATCACATTGCTTCAAGATTGTTTAATGCCATTTCCAGTACACAGCTGTAAAGGAGAACGAAGTAATTGTTACTCAGGGTCTGATGCAGCTCAAAAAAAAACATAATGAGATAAAGAACACAGTAATAAACAATACAAATTAAGTATAAATGTAAAAGATAGCTTATATACAATACTGTGCAAAAGTTTTAGGCACATATATATAGCTCAGGTGCCTCAGACTTTTGCACAGTAATTTTACATATTGCGCAGTGCTGCTGCCGTAAAAAAAATTTCAAGGTATTGTATATGAGAGTAATGATAAACCTGATTCTGATATGAGTCTCTATTGTGGACTGAGAGTGGGAAGGAGGCAGGGAAAAGGAAATCATAGTTGGGAGAAGAGGAAGGGAAAGAGGAGGGAGCGGGAAGCACCAGAGAGACATTATGCAATGATCAATAAACCAGTTGTTTGCAGTCAAATGACCTTGCCTCATGTTTCAGGGCTGGGTGTGTCTGCATCCAAACCACCCCCTGCCCCAAGTGCTCTTTCTCTGTCACCGCTCCCACAACCCTCCCACAGAGCTCCACCCTCACCAGTCCTGGCATCCTTTCTCCCTCCAGATTGACGAACTCGCACCCCACTCCATCTTGACAAATAGAGTACTGTTTAAAAGTTTTAGGCACCCTAGCTGTACATATGTTGAGGTGTTGGCCTTGGACATAGACCGAGCAGGCACCTAGTCCGTGTCAAACTATTATTCTGTGATTTATTCAGTTGTCCAAGTCTAAGCTTCCCAGCTGACTTGGAGGAATTTGAACTGAACTCTCCAGATCAATGACCCAGGTCTCCATGTATTGCCTGAGCAACTTCACTGGTTGAATATGCAGCCAGCTTTCAACATCCTCCTTCGCCTATGAACTGTGGTGAACTCTGGCAAAGCCACTAGGAACATGACTGCACCCCAATATCCCCTGGGTTAATACCTGGAGGAAGGGCAAAGAAGTGTCCAAATGATGCCGTGAAATAAGTGCATTCATTATGGGGTTTGCAAACTGATGCTTGATTGGTGCTGACATACTGCCAAGCTGACTGCCTCTGAAGTAAATATAAAACCACGATATGGTGTTAATCTCATTATTCAAGGAGAGTGAGTGGCTGAGTATTTGCCTCAAGCATTTTCTAATGAGAGGGATTCACTGGATAGAAGCTCAGAGGCATTTTGCATCAGAACATTTGTGCAAGGGATAAAAGGCCAACAGTAAGGACAAACACTTCAATCGACAAAGCAGAGAAATGTATTTATTTATTTGGAGATACAGTGCAGAACAGGCCATCCAGGAACTCACCTATTTAACACTAGCCTAATGACAGGACAATTTACAATGACCAATTAACCTACTAACTTGTACGTCTTGGTCTGTGCGAGGAAACCGGAACATCTGGAAAAAACTCACGTGGCAAACTCCTTACAGGCGGCGCCGGAATTGAACTCTGAACTCTTGACGCCATGAGTGGTAATAGTATTGCATTAACCAGTACGTTACTGTGGTAATCTACAGTACTGTGCAAACGTCTGTATATATAGCTAGGGTGCCTAAGACTTCTGCACAGTACTATATTCGTCAACGTGGAGCAGAGAGCGAGTTTGTAAATGTGGCGGGAGCAAAAGATGTTGGGAATGGTGAGGTGTATGGGACAGGTGGCAGAGAAGGACTGCTGGGGCAGGAGTGGTGTGGGTACAGACACACCCAGCCCTGAGACACCAGGCAAGGTCATTTGATTCCAAACAATAAGTTTATTGATCATTACAGAATGTCTGTCCGGTGCTTCCCGCTCCCTGTTCGTTACAGTTTATATGTATAAATATGTGAATTGCGTATGTCATTACACTACCATGTGATACACATGCACCTCGCGTAAAGTAAACTCAAAGTTAGACATTTTGAAGGTACAAAACATACTGTAACAGGTAATGGCTAATATAAGAGGAGATATGTACTTTTAAGGTGATTGGAGGAAAATTTAGTGGGAATGTCAGAGGTAGGTTTTTTTGCACGAGAGTTGTGGATGCATGGAATGCACTTCTGGGATTGGAGCTCGAAGCAGACATACAAAAGGACATTGAGGAGACTCTTAGATAGGTACATGGATGAAAGTGAACTGGAGAGCTATGTGGAAGGGAAAGGTTAGATCAATCTTACCACAGATTAAAACGTCACACAACATCACAGGCCAAAGACTGTACTGTTCTATTTTCTAAATGAGACCATTTGCCCATTGTGTCTCAAACAGCTCTGTGCAAGAGCAGTTCGCTTGTTCCATATCCCACCCCAAGCTACCCTCCTGCTCCAATGAACTGCATATCCACAATGGTTAGTCGGCAACGGGATGTCAGTGAATCATTTTCCCAGGATAGAAATGTTAAATAGAAGAGGGGATAACTTTCAGGCAAGAGGGGTAAAGTTTAAAGGGGTAGAATTTAGCACAGTGTGCTGTGTGCCTGGAACACGTTGCCAGGGATGATGGTGAAGGAGACACAACAATGGCACTTTAAAGATGTAGGCACATTGAACAAGCAGGGAATAGAAGGTTATGGATCATGTGCAGGCAGATAGGTCTCGTTCTACTTGGCATCATGGTTAGCTCAGAGTCTGTGAGCCATGTTCCTGTACTACACTGTTCTATGTTCTATACATTTATCCAATTCCTCCCTGGCAACAAACAGTATTAGTGGTCTATGTTAGAATCAGAATCAGGTTTATTATCATCGGCATGTGACGTGAAATTTATTAACTTAGCAACAGCAGTTCAATGCAACACATAATCTAGCAGAGAGAAAATAATAATAATATTAATAAATAAAATAAAACATAATAAATAAGCAAGTAAATCAATTACGTATATTGAATAGATTAAAAAATGTGCAAAAACAGAAATACTGTATATTAAAATAAGTGAGGTAGTATCCAAAGCTTCCATGTCCATTTAGGAATTGGATGACAGAGGGGAAGAAGCTGTTCCTGAATCGCTGAGTGTGTGCCTTCAGGCTTCTATACCTCCTACCTGATGGTAACAGTGAGAAAAGGGCATGCCCTGGGTGCTGGAGGTCTTTGATAATGGGAGCTGCCTTTCTGAGACACTGCTCTCTAAAGATGTCCTGGGTACTTTGTAGGCTAGTGCCCAAGATGGAGCTGACTAGATTTACAACCTTCTGCAGCTTCTTTCGATCCTGTGTAGTAGCCCCTCCATACCAGAGAGTGATGCAGCCTGTCAGAATGCTCTCCATGGTGCAACTATAGAACTATAGCGAGCTAGTGTAATGTCTGTATAGAAATCTGATGGCAGTGAGGAAGAAGCTTTTCCTAAAATATTGACTGTGTTTTTAGGTTCCTGAACCTTCTCCTTGATGATAACATCGAGAAGAAGGCATGTCCTGTGTGATGGGGTCCTTAATGACAGATGCTGTCCTTTTTGAGGCATCACCATTTGAAGATGCCCCTTGATGCTGGGGATGCTAGTGGCCACAATGGAGCTGGCTGGGTTTGCAGTCTTCTGCAGCTTTTGTTGGCATCTGTATCCATCACATCTGCCAACATCTTACCTCAGATTCAGACCAGATTATATGTAAGAAAGTTTTCCCTCTTGTTAACTAGTTAATTCATTTCCTTCCCCTTTTATGTCTTACTAGTGACCTCTAATCTTGACCTCATCGTCAATGGGAACATCCCCTGTCCAGATCCATCATCATTTTATGTATTTCTCTCAGTTCTCCCTTCAGTTATCTCCAAAACAAACAACAGTCCAAGCCTCACTAATCTGTCCTTTTAACTACAGTCTGTCATCCCAGGCAATATTCTCATCAAGTTTTTCTGGTCCCCGTCTAAAAGCTTCACATTCTTCCTATAATGGGGTGACTGGAATTGAACACAATATTCCAGTTGAGGCCGGATCAGTGTCATAAATTGCTGTGTCATTTCCTTATTTTTATGCCCTGTGCTTCTATAAATAATGCTCAGAACTGTGAATACTTTATTGTTTTCTCAACCTGCACTGCCACTTTCACTTACTTGTGTACCCAGCTCATGAATACCAGCAAAACTGTATTTCTCCCTTCTCCTTCTCACACTTCCACTCTTTTCACGCCCCTATTTTCCTTGGGTCTCCCTTTCTCTCTATCTCTCCCTCTCTCCTCTTTACCCTTTTCTCCCCACCTCCACCTCTCTCCCCCTCTCTCTCCCCTCCCCTCTCCTTCCCTCCCCCCCCCCGAAGGACAACTTTACCCACCATATACTGTACATTTACATGTATTAGGAATTTGCTGTGTTCAGTGGGTCAGGTTGTGACATGTGACAAAACCTTTAACAATTATAGAGAATAAAGATTTCTATAAAAATAATGTTATAGGTTAAACTATGAATATGAAATAAGATCTGCATAAATACCAGTATGTACTTACAAAGTAAACATCACGACAAAAAGGTTCAAAGTGTTCACAGTGCAACAGAGAGGAGGTCTATTACTGAGGTAATAGACAGAGGGGAGGTGGGAACGGTAATCATAGTGTTTGATCAGATGAACTCTCTGGGGGAAGAACCATTTAAGATGGCATAATAGCCCGAAAGTGCTTTCCAGAAGGAGTCTTTTAGAAAAGGCAGTTTGTGAGGTGGGTAGCACCCTGTAAACTTTCTTTTCCTTCTCTCTTTCCTTCCTCCCTCCATTCTCATTGCCCTCTCTCTCTCCCTTTCTCTTTCTTTCTCTCTCGCTCACCCACACTCAAATCTTTCTCTCCCAACCCCACTGCCTTTTACATTAGATTAGATTATATTAGTTTTATTTGTTACGTGTACACCAAACCATTGAACATGCAGCAAAATGCGTCATTTTGTCTCCATGACCTGCGCAACCCAAGAACATGCTGGGAGCAGCCCGCAAGCATTGACTTCCTTCTGGCCCCAACAGAGCATATTCGCAATTGACTAATCCTAACCTGGAATGTGTTAGGAAACCGGAGCTCCCAGAGAAAACCCATGCAGTCACAGGAAAGGCATACAATTTCTCTACAGACAGCAACAGGGATCGAACCCTGTTCACAGATCGTTGATGTTGTAAAGTGAATGTGCTTACTACTACCCTACAGTGCCACCCCTTACAAACTTTGTGTCACTGTGGTTCGGGGAGAAGTGAATCATTCTAACTGTGACTTCCATCAGTACTGCCAGTTCACTCTGGTCTGAGCAAATCTCGAAAGATTAGTCATGCTAAACTGGAGATTGGCTTTTATTGAAGAATTGTTGCTTTTAAGACATGCCAAGACTATTTCTCTCAAACCTCTTGACACACATTCTAAGAGCGTGATTGTAGCATTGCACAAATCACATTGCACAATCTTTTTGAATTCCATAGTCATTTTTGTGTGTTGTGAGTATCATCTGGGGAACAGTCTCTGCTGGGATTTGGCAGTGACTCCTAATAGGCCTATAGGCTCATGCTGGGATTTTTTAGTAGGCTCTGCAGGAGCTACTGGTTTTTGTTGGGTTCTGAAGGAGCTGTAGGTTTGTGTTGGGATTTTCTTGTGGGTTCTGCAGGAATTCTACTGGTTTCTGTTGGGTTCTGAAAGAGCTGCAGGTTTATGTTGGGATCTTGCAATGAGTGCTACAGGATCTCTAGACTAGAGTTGGGATTTTGCAATAGGTTCTGCAGAAGTTGCTGGTTTGAGTTGGGATTTTGCAGGAGACTTTGCTGAAGAAGCAGGGTGGAGCTGGGATTCAGAAGTTGATATTGATGGACATGTCAGGGATTTGTTAAGGAGCTCTGTTGGAGCAGCCACAATTTTGTGGATGGTTCTGATGGGTGTACAAACCTATGTTCATATGAGTACAACATGTACTGGCATCTGACGACTAAAAAAAAACTTTGTGAAATAATCATTTGGCTCATCTTTAAAGAATGGTGTGAAGCAACCTTACCAGTACCTAGTACCTGAAATCTGAAATTGTTTCACAAGACTAGCGCGTTGCAACATTTGGTTGAGTCATTACATTTAATTTCGCTGCTGTGAACATGTCTCAGAAGGAAAACTTTTGAAACCAAACACAGAATTTATCGTTGTCGACTGGTAACTCTCAATATGTGTATGTTAGCTAATGATAAAATAAACGACTTGCATTTATTAAAGCATCTTTCTTGACTTCAAAACATTTTAATGTGTTTCACAATAAAGAGGCAGCCAACGCTGGAACCACAGCAACAAGCAATGCACTGGAGGAACTCAGTGGGTCAGCCAGTATCTAATGATGAAAATGGAATCAGAATACGGTTTACTATCACTGATGTATGGTGTGAAATGGGTTATTTTCGTGGCAGCAGCATACACATAGAATATTCTCTAAGTCAGTGGTTCCCAACCACCGGCCCGCGGACCGGTACCGGGCCGCAAAGCATGTGCTATCGGGCCGTGAGGAAACGATATCATTTGGTGATATGGAAGGATATGAGTCAGCTGCACCCCTCCTCATTCCCTGTCACGCACTGTTGAGCTTGAACACCCCCTCCCCCCCCCCCCCCCCCCCCCCCCGTCGGCCGGTCAGCAAGAATATTGTCAATATTAAACCGGTCCGCGGTGGTTGGGGATCCCTGGTCTAAGTTACAAGAAGAAATCTATATCTAAAAAAAATGTAGAGCAAAAAGTAGTGAGCCAGGGTTCATGGGTTCTTTGCCCATTCAGAAATCTGATGGTGAAGGGAAAAAAGCTGTTGCTGAAATACTGACTGTGTGTCTTCAGGGCTCTGCCGCTCCTCCCTGATGGTGGTAATGAGAAGAGGGGATGTCTTGGGTGGTGGGGTTCGTCCACGAAAGTTGCTGCCTTTTTGAGGCACCGCTTTTCGAAGTTGATGGTGGACAGACTCTTGCCCATGATGAAGTTGGCTGAGTTTACAACCCTCAGTAGCTTTTTCCGATTCTGTGCCGTGGCCCCTCTAGATTTCTGCTAGACAATAAGGTGCTAGGTTGTGAAGGCAAGAGTCTATCTCCCCCACTATCTGAGGCTGTGCCCTCTGGTCTTAGACTCCCCCTCTGCAGAAAACATCCTTTCCACATCCACTCTATGTAGGCCTTTCAAATATTTGATAGGTTTCAATGAGAACCCCCCCCACACACACACTTATTTTTCTAAACTCCAGGCCCAGAGCCATCAAATACGCCTCATACATTAATCCTTTCATTCCTGAAATCATTTTCATGAATCCCCATGAGACTCTCTCTAATAGCTGAACATATTTTCCGAGATAAGGGGCCCAACTCCCAAGTATGGTCTGACCTGTGCTCTATAAAGCCTCAGTTCTCTTGTGGGTGCACAGTATATCCTGATCCAGTTTTCCTTTCTTCTGTGGATCTGAGTAATTGATTGACTACAGTTCAGGAACTGTAAAAATTCACCTGTATTAGACACAGGAGCCGAGTGAGGTCATTCGGCCCGTCACCATGGCTGCTCACTCTCAACCCTACATTGTGTTTGTAAATTACCTACATCTCTAACAACGGTATCCTTTGTCTTCAATCTGACCATCCGCAGAACCTTTCACGTTCGACTTTTGCTTATTAAGCCACGATTACTGTGAGAAAGATCTAATCTACACAGAGAAGAGATTAGTTAAATCCTGCACAAAAATAAGGCGATAAAGAACATCACATTGATGGAGATACCGGAGGGCTGGGGAAGGAAATGATAATTTCAGACTGAAACCAACCATGCAACCAAACATCTGAGCGTTCTCATGGATGTGATGAGGTCACACCTTGGAAGATTTACACAGGCAGGCAGACAGCGTGATTGAGCCACAGCCATTAACCCGCTTTATAGGGGTCAGTTCCAAAAGACACCGCAATTGACGAAGGCCCTTTCAACTTCTGCAGAAACAAATGAAGCACTAACACTTGACAGTGGTTCTGTTTTATCTTTATTAGCTGCAAGAGGGTAGAAAATACATTGCCAGGCAGACTGAGTCTGCCACTGATTACACATTGCACATCTGTCAAGTAATGCTAGACATTTTCCTGCATGATCACCGCTAGGTTCTAATGACAAACTGTTGACACGGTTTCACACTGAGCCCACACTTTTGACGCAGGCCATTCCATCTCTACTGGTCTGTGCAAGCTCAATAGTTTTCCCTACAAAGACGCTTTTTACTTGATATTGCAGAATCAAATGAAAAAAAAGCTGCAGATACTGGGACTGTAAAGGAAATATAGAAACGCATGGAAATGCTGAGCAAGTCAGGCCATCTTTTGGGAAAGAGAAAAGTTTTAGGTTGACGATCCTTAGCTAGAATAGATACTATCAAACCTTTTGACCATTTTTAATATGTTCAATGATGCTGTACAAAATAAAATAGACTATATATATAGGGAGAGAGAGAGAGGAGGGAAAAAGAAAGAAAGAAAAAGGGTGTCTAAGTACTGCATTTTCCAAAGTGGAGCAGAGAATGTGTTTGTAAATCTGGCGGGAACAAAGGATGTTGGAATGGTGCGGGTAGAGTACCATGGGAGGGGCATGGGACAGTTGTCAGAGAAAGAGTGCTGAAGACAGAGGTTGGCACGGTTTCCTTGTTATAATTTGTTTTGACCCTTCTTGAGATAGTGCTTCCTGAATAAGTCAATGTTGTTCGCAGTATAACAAACTATTGCTATGAGTCCTGGTCCCCATTCCCAACTGCAACTCTTTGGCTAGGATTAGTCTACTCCTCTTCATACCAACAGCTTCATGTATCTGCAGCACAGTCAGAACACTGTTTTTTCATCAGAGACGCTAGGAAACAAAGTCCATTACACATGGGAGTAGAATCAGACTATTTGACTCATCGAGCCTTTTCCACCATTCCATCATGGCTGATTCATTATCCCTCTCAACCCTATTCTCCTGCCTTTTCTCCAGAATCTCTGAAGCCCTGACTAATGAATGACCTGTCACCTTCCACTTCCAATGACTTGACCTCCAAAATCTTCTATGTGAATAACTTCCACAGATTTCACCACCCTCTGGCTGAAGAAATTCCTCCTCATCTCTGATCTAAAGGGATGACATTAGAATCTGAGTCTATTCCTTCCGATCCTAGACTCCTTCGCTATAGGAAACATCCTCTCCATGTGTACTCTGTCTGGGCATTTCAATATTTGACAGGTTTCAATGAGATCCCCCCTCATTCTTCTAAACTCTTGTGAGTGCAGGCCAAGGGCCATCAAACACTCCTCAAACGTTAAGTAATGATATCCAGGGGAGCCACGATAGCGCAGCAGTTAGCCTGACACTGTTACAGCTCAGGGCTTTCTGGAGTTTGGAGTTCAATTCCAGCATCATTCTGTAAGGAGTCTCTGTACAACTCCCCGTGGAATGTGTGCTCGAAGGGCTGGAACGACCTATTCACTAGGTAAATAAATAAATCTAAAGCAATAATATTGTTGACAAATTTAATAGCAAATTTATTTTTGGATCTTTACTAAAATGATTATTTTGCTTTTTACAAGTCAAGCTTCATCTATTGTTTTCCAGGGTTGCAGCTGCAAAGCTCTGGAATGGCTCAGATATTCAATAATTCCAGCAGAAAGCAAACTGCTGGTGGAACTTAGCTGCTGAGGCAGGAGGTCAAACACACTAGTGGTGGAACTCAGCTGGTCAGACAGCAGGTTAAACACACAACTGCAATGTCTGTCAGCAGGCTAAACACACCACTGGTAGAACTCTGATGGTGAGAGAGCAGGTCAAACACACTATTAGTAGACCTCCACAGCTGCAGAAAATGGATCAGTCCCCCCCACTGAAGCAGACTGACCCACTGAGTTCCTCTGGTAGGTTGTTTTTGTCTTGTCCCAGACTCCAGCATTCACAGTATCTTGTATCTTCATTCAACATCTCCATCCTTCGTAACAGTAATTCAAATTGTCACCTCACATCTTTCTCAAAAGCGCTCAATTGTAACCCAAACCATCACATGTAGTGACTCAATGGTTCATGACTTTTGGGTTTAATGACAAAGGGTTGAAACCCTAATCCCCAAATCCAGGTTATAATTCATTACAAATCAGGAGAGTGTGCCAGGGTTCAGGGTGTTGCCTTTACAATGAGAATTTAAACTTCAGCTGGATGAAGTGGAAAGCATATCGACTGGCTGCCTGGTTTGGAAACACTAAAGCTCTTGAATGCAAAATCCTACAAAAAGTGAGGGATATGGTCCAGTCCACCACAGATAATGTCCTCCCACCATTGAACACATCTACGTGAAATGCAGGAAAGCAGCATCCATCATCAGGGTCCTCCGCAACCCAGGACATGCTTTCTTCTTGTGGCGACATTCCAGAAGAAGGTACAGGATGTTCAGTGCTCACACCACCAGTTTCAGAAACAGTTATTACCCTCCTTGAACCAAAGGGGACAACTTCACTTAATTTCACTTCATTATTGAAATGTTTCCATAACCTACTTTCAAGGACTCTTCATCACATGTTCTCAATATTGATTGCTTATTTATTTATTTATTTATTAATTATTATTTCTTACCTTTTGTATTTGCACAGTTTGTGCCTTTTGCACATTGGTCGAATGCCCACGCTGGTGCGATCTTTCATTGATGCTATTATGGATTTATTATGTCTGCACGAGCATAAATCTCAGGGTTATATATGGTGATGTTTATGTACTTCGATAATAAATTTGCTTTGAACTTTGATCTTAGAATGAAGGGCCTTAATTGAACCATCAAGTCCAAAATCAGAATTAGTTTTAGGTTTATTATCACTGACATATGTCCTGAAATTTATTGTTTTGTGGGGCCAATACAGTGCAAGACATTAAATTTTATTATAAGTTACGATATCAAATCAAATCATTCAGAAGAGGAATAATGAGATAGTGGTGATGGGTTAATGGTCATTCAGAAATCTGATGGTCAAGAGGAAGAAGCTGTTGCTAAAATGACAAGTATGCATCTTCAGACTCATGTCCCTCGTCCCTGATGATAGAAAGAGCTGGCTTCTGGCTTCCTGAGGCTGTGCCTTTTGAAGAACTTCTGAATGGTGGGGATGGTTATGTGTATAACCATCTACAGCATCATCTGGTTCAGTGGATTGGAGCCCACAGTGATGCAACCTGTCAGAATGCTCTCCACCGTACATCTGTAGAAATTGGCTAGTCTTTGGTGACCAAGTGTCCTCAAACTGGTAACAACATGTATCAGCTGGAATGCTGTCTTCAGGATGGAATCAATGTTTAGACCAAGATGGAACAATTTCCCTCCACAGATGCTGTCTGACCCATTGGCTTCCCCCACCCTTTGTTGCTCCAGACTCCAGTAGCTATTGGGTCAGATCTTCCCTGTAAGAACACAAGACCATAGGTATAGGAGCAAACCTAGACCATGTGGCCCATTGAGTCTGCTCTGCTATTTCATCATGGCTGATCCATTTCCCTCTTAGCTCCAATCTCCTGTCTTCTCTCTCTGTAACCCCTTATGCCCTGACTAATGAAGAATCTATCTACTATACCTCTGCCTGAAATATACCCAATGACTTGGCTTCCATTGCCACCTGTGGCAGTGAATTCCACAGAGTCACCACTCTCTGACTAATGAAATTCCTCCTCATCTCCTTTCTAAATGATTGTCCTCCTATTCTGGCCTGTGCCTTCTGGTCTTAGACCCCCCCCCCCCCCCACTGTAGAGGCCTTTCAACATTTGATAGCCTTCAGTGAGATCCCCCCCATTCTTCTGAATTCCAGTGAGTACAGGCCCAGAGCCATCAAACAGTTGCTCATATGATAACACTTTCAATCCCAGAATCATTCTTGTGAACCTCTTTTTCTTAGATAAGGGGCCCAAAACTGCTCCAAGTGAGGCCTCATTAGTGCCTTATAAAGCCCCAATGTTACATCATTGCTGTGATATTCTAGTCCACTTGAAATCCACCAACTCAACTTGCAAATTACCCTTTAGGACTTCCAAGTCCCTTTGCACCTCAGATTTTTGAATTTTCTCTCCATTTATAAAATAGCCTACTCAATTATGTATTAAATACAAGCCCTCTTGGTTAGTGGGTAAGCCCTATCTGAATGCAGTGTATACCACTGACATGTTCGGGCTTTGTCAGTGACATTTCCCAAAGAAATGAGAAGTCAGCACACGGGAATGAATCACCATCATCATATCTCATGGAATCTTTACTTGGGAAATTGGCATTCATCACCCAGCATCATTGTTGCCTAATAGATTCATGATTATGTTCAAAAAGCAGATGGCAGTAGTCCAAGGTGACAGTTCATCACCCGTTATCCTGGGCAGATAGGAATGAGTAATAAATCGGTCTTACACACAATACCGTTTTTATAGTTAGTACATTGAATTGGTTACTGGGCCATTTCAGGGAACAGTTTAACGGTCACCAAAGATCAAGTTAATTGCCATCTGACTCTACATATATACAATCAAATGAAACAACTTTCCTGCTGACCACAGTGCACTCATAAAACATACAGTACTGTGCAAAAGTCTTCGGCACCCTCGCTATGTATACAGTATGTATTGCACTGTACTGCTACCGCACAAAAAAAAACAAATTTCATGACATATGGTGATAAACCTGATTCTGATATCGGTCTCTATTGTGGACAAAGTAGGAAATGGGCAAGGAGAGAGGAATCATGGTTGGGAAAAGGGCGGGGGGGGGGGTAACACCAGAGAGACATGCTGTAATAATCAATAATCCAATTGTTTGGAATCAAGTGACCTTGCCTGGTCTCTCAGGGCTTTGGTATGTCTGCACCGGTGCCACACACTGCCCCTGGCACTCTTTCTCTGCCACTTCTCCCATACCCCTCCTGCGGCACTCCACTCTCAGCATTCCCAGCACCCTTTGCTCCTGCCAGATTTGCAAACTCGCTTTCTCCTCCACATTGACAAATACAGTACTGTCTGCACCCTAGTTGCATATACGTGCCCAAGACTTTTGCATAGTACTGTACCTCACACACAGCACACAAAACAAATTATTACCACAAATAAGTTAATTAAATACAACACAAAATGGATGTAGTGTGCAGCACAGGTGAATAAAGTTGGTCCTTGATCATTGATCCTTGTCTGAGCCCAGTTTGTAACCAAGTTATTAAACTACCTGTATATCAGATGGTGACGTTGGAAACATTCAGAGCATGTGAGTGTGATGGTTGTCATAGGAACGTTGATGATGTCAATGATGGAAGTAAGAAAGATTACGTATTACATAGAAACATATGTGGAGGTGCTGTCAGGCAGGATAGCCTGGGGCAGTTGTAATCAATTGAGACTTAGTGAGACCACCAGAGACATCTCAGCTTACTACAGATGAGATAAGAGTGTACTCAAGCCAAACGATTCAGGCTTCTATAGTTCAAAGGTTCATAGTTACATTTAATATCAAAGTATGTACTCAGAATGATAATTAGGTTTAATATCACCAGCATGCATAGTGAAATTTGTTATCTTTGTGGCAGCAGTACAATGTAATACATGATAATATAAGAAAGAAAACTGTGAATTACAGAGAGAAAAAAATATATCAAATATTTAAATAAGTAGTGCAAAAACATGAATTTTAAAAAAAGTAGTGGGTAGTGAGGATCTCTGGTGATGGATGCTGCTTTCCTACGACAGTGTTTCATGCAGATGTGCTCAATGGTTAGGAGGGATATATTGGATTACCTATGATATATTGGACCAAATCCACTACGTTTTGTAAGGATTTTCTAATCAAAGGCATTGGTGCATAAGCTCTTCTCGGGCTTCTAGCTCGGTATAGGTATCAATTTTGACCGTTGTCTCGATGACCATCTCTGCCGTCTTCATCCGGGATGATGATTAAGCATGTCTAGGCAATGGTGTTTCTACACCAGGCTGTGATGTAGCCAGTCAATACACTCTCCACTACACATTTATAGAAGTTTCTCAAAGTTGACATTCCAAATCTCTGTAGACTCCTAAGGAAGTGAAGGCACTGCTGTGCTTTCTTTGCAATTGCATTTTCTGCTGGGTCTGAAATAGTGACACCCAGGAATTTAAAGTTGCTGACCTTCTCCACCTCTTATCCTCTGTTGAGGACTGGCTCTTGGACCTCTGGTTTCCCAATCCTGAAGTCCACTATCAGTTCCTTGGTCTTGCCGACATTGAGTGTGAGGCTGTTGTTGTGACACCATTCAGCCGGATTTTCAACCTCCCTCCTGTACGCTGACTCATCACCACCTTTGAGTCGGCCCACAACGGTGGCGTCTTCAGCAAACTTGAATGTGCTGTTGGAACTGTGCTTAGCCACACAGTCACAGATGTAAAGCGAGTAGAGCAGAGGCTAAGCACACAGCCCTGTGGTGCACCTGTGCTGATGAAGATCATGGAGGAGAGGTTTCTGCTGATCCAAGCTCCATTCTTTGTTATTATTGGTGACTTCAACACATACAATAAAACGTGTTGCTTGCATCAATGACCGTACACAGCTCCAGTTTCCTCCCACATTCCAAAGACGCATGGGATAGGATTAGCATGTTGTGGGCATGCTATGTTGGCACTGGAAGCTTGGTGACACTTGCAGGTTTCCCCCAGCACATCCCTAATACAAGTGACGCATTTTACTGTATTTTTTGATGTTTCGGTGTACATGTGACAAATGTATCTGATCTTTAATATAATCTTTGGGGAAACAGGGAAATTAATAGATCAACTGCAGGCAGATGGGAGTAGTTTGAATTGGCATCATGGTTGGCACAAACAGTGTGGGCTGAATGGCTTGTTCCTGTGCTGTACCCATTCTACATTCTATATCCATTAACTCTTCCTTTATTTTTCTGTCTCAATCATCCATTTACAGCTCCCCAATTAACCTAACAGCATCTCTTTGACTTTGAACATAGAATATACAGTGCTGATCTTTTAACCTACTTTAGCATCAATCTAACCCTTCCCTCCTACATAACCCTCTATGTGCCAATCTAGGAGTCTCTAATATGTCCCTAATGTGTCCTCCACAACCCTTCAGGGTGATCCATGGCTTGTGGGAGAAAACAGAGTACCCGGTGGAAGCCCACGTGGTGTCGGAGAGGACCTGCAGATTTCACCCAGACAGCACCCCCTGGTGCTGAGGGGTAGCAGCGCAAACCTCAGAATTAGGCCATTCAGTGCACTTCTGGAAAGAAACGGTCTCTTCGGCTGAGCACGTAATGATGCAAAGATGTGATGCAGAGGCTTTATTAAGCATTGGTCAGACTACGTCTGTGAGCAGTTGTAGGTCCCGTATCTAAGAAAGGATATGCTGGCATTGTAGAGGATGCAGTGGAGGTTTACAAGAATGATCCCAGGAATGAAAGGGTTAATGTATGAGGAGCGTTTGATGGTTTTGGGCCTGTACACACTGGACCTTAAATGAACAAGGTGAGATCTCATTGAAACCTATGAAATATTGAAAGACCTAGATAGAGTGGATTTGGAGGGTATGTTTCCTATCATGGGGGAGTCTAGGTCCAGATGCTACAGCCTCATAATGCAGAGACATCCCTTTTGGAACAGTGATGAGGAGAATTTTTTTTAACCTGAGGGTGGTGAATCTGTGGAATTCGTAGCCACAGAATTTTGGGGAGGCCAAGTCATTGAGTTTGCTTAAAGCAGAATTCAATAGATTCTCGGTTAGTATGAGCATCAAAGGTTACGGAAAAAAGGCAGTAGAACAGGTTTGAGAGTGAAAATAAATTAGGTATAATCGAACGGTGAAGCAGACTCAGTGGGCGGAATTGCTGCTCTGTCTTCTGTTGGGTGGTGTGGTAGAGATATGTCTACTAAAGGAGATGTAGGTCATCCCTGGGCAAAGTGTGGAACCTGCTTAGCACCCCCTCCCCCAATCAGGGTCACGGGAAGCCATGGGCGCAGCTGGTGGGTGGTCGTATGAGCACTGGTGCAGATGACAAGTCCTGGTTATTCTGCCACTGATGCCAGACAGACGACCTCTGAAGAAAATTAATAATGGCTGGGATCACCCGTCTCGTAAAGACACTGTCCAGAAGAAGGCAATGGCAAACCACTTCTGTAGAAAAATTTGCCACGGTTATGGAAAGACCATTATCGCCCACGTCATATGACACAGAACATAATGATGATGATGATGATGATAATGTTGTCTTATGGTCTTATGTCCAAGCTGACACTTGCATTTACCTGTACTAGTTCTGCATACTCTCTTTCCCCTATTACTAGAAGAGCATAGCTCAGGGTGGAGTTAGCATTAATGCTCAGGTGGGCAGTAATGATAGAGTAATAGTGAAACCTGTTTTACACATAGAAATATGGAGAAGTGGTTCTTTTGCAGCCCTAATGAATGTAATTTTTAGATCGCAAACACGAGGAAATCTGCAGATGCTGGAATTTCAAGCAACACACACAAAAAATGCTGGTGAACACAGCAGGCCAGGCAGCATCTATAGGAAGAGGTACAGTCGATGTTTCGGGCCAAGACCCTTCGTCAGGGCTAACTGAAAGAAGAGACTAGTCCTGATGAAGGGCCTCGGCCTGAAACATCGACTGTACCTCTTCCTATAGATGCTGCCTGGCCTGCTGCGTTCACCAGCATTTTTTGTGTGTAATTTTTAGATGTTCCTCTGTATTGTTGATTGTATATGCAAATAAACAGAGCTGGCAATATAAAAAGAACATTGTTCACTGAAGTCAGCAGCTCTCAATGAATCTGCGGTTTCCAGGTACAGGCTTTCAAGAGTGTAATGAGTGGATTTCCTTTTCACAGATGCTTGTATTCACTAGATTTCTGAAAAAAGAGGGATGACCTCATCAAAACCTGTCGAACGGTGGAAGACCCTAAAGGAGTAGATGTGGAGAGGATGTTTCCAATGGTTGGAGAGTCTAAGACAAGAGGACACAGCCTCAAAATAGAGGGGCGTCCTTTTAGAACGGAGTTGAGGAGGGATTACTTTAGACAGAGAGTGGTGAATCTGTGGAATTCTTTGCCACAGGCAGCTGTGGAGGCCAAGTCTTTTTGTATATTTAAGGCAGAGGTTGATAGATTCTTGATTGGTCAGGGTGTGAAGGGATACAGGGATTGGGGCTGAGTGGAAAATTGGACCAACCATGATGAAATGATGGAGCAGACTTGGTGGGCCAAATGGCCTAAATCTGCTCCTATATCTTATGGTCTGATGTCCTTAAGTCGATTTTGTCCATAAAGTTAGAGAATGGACAAAAAACACTTGAGATGATAACCATACCTCTCCAGTATTGTGATGAATAACCATCAACAGCATATAAGATAAGAAAGATGAATTGTTAACAGGAGATAGATAGAGAGAGAGAGAGGAGAGAGAGAGAGGGAGAGAGAAAAAAAATTACTTCTGCTCCTTGTATGGATGAAAATTTGTATGCAGTTCAGATATTTGAATTTAATGATATTAATCAAAGCTCACTCATATGCAATGGTGTCTGTAAATCGGGTACATAAGCACAAGAGGTTCTGAAGATGCTGAAAGTCTAGAACAACACACTGAAAATCCTGGAGGAACAATGCTGGTCAGGCAGCATCTCAGGAGGGGAATAAACAGTCAGCATTTCAAACCCAGAGTCCTGATGAATGGTCTTGGCCCAGAACTGTTTATTTCCCTCAATAGATGCTGCCCAACTTGCTGAGTTCCTCCAGCATTTTGTGTGTTCCTTTGTGAGGTGTTTGGAACCCAGGGACAGCCTGTACAGGAATGCATCAAGACTCATACCATGTAACCCAAGCTAGTTCTTAAACGTAGAGTACAGTTTGGGGTTGGCTCGGCTTTAATAGTATGCAACCTTGTACAATGGTCACCAACTATGACAGAGTTACTGCCCTATGTTCCCAACTCTGATCAGGCTCTGAGGAGGAATCAATTTTACATTGACCATAGCGGCATCTACTTTCACTGGCAAAAATCCACAAGGATTGCCCTGGTCAAAGTTTAAAGTGAATTTATTATCAATGTGTATACCATATACAATTTTGAGATTCATTTTCATGTGGGCATTCACAGTAAATACAAGAAACACAATAGAGTCAATCAAATGTTGAATCATCAGGATGGACAAACAACCAATGTGTGAAGGATCCAAACTACGCAAATACAAAAAGAAAAAAATATAAATAATAATAATAATAAGTAATAAATATCAAGAACATGAGATGAAGAATCCTTGAAAGTGAGTCCATTGATTATGGAAACAGTTCCGTGATGGGATGAGAGGAGTAAATGAAGCTAGCCCCTCTGTTGCTGGACAGTGAGATTGTTTTGGGGCTGTTGCAGAATGCATCTTTTCTTCACTGGCCAATAGACAGATTGATCACTCTCACCACAAACCGAAAGCTTAGGTAATCCACATCAAACCACTTCCCATCCTCCAAGGAGAATGAGCGGAGATTTGATAGGGGTATACAAAATTATGAGGTGTATAGATAGGGTTAAAGAAACATGCTTTCTCCACTACATTTGAGTGAGGCTACAATGAGAGATCAAAGGTTAAGGGTTAAAGATGAAATAATTAAGGGGAAGCTGAGGGAGAACTTCTTCACTCAGAAGGTGGTGCGATTGTGGAATGAGCTGCCAGCTGAAAAGTTGGATGCAGGTTTGATTACAACATTTAAAAGACTTTTGGTTAAGTACATGGATGGTAAGGGGATGAATGGCTATGGAACATGTGTGGGTCGATGAGACTTGGTAGAATAAATAACAGTTCAACATAGACTAAATGGGTTGAAGTGCCTGTTTTTGTACTGTAGTTCTCTATGAGACTCGTTAACTCCAGGGTAACTGGTTCAAGGACTGGTGGTCATTTTAAATAGACTGTAGAAGGGATTTAAAATGTTGGTATCGTGGGAAGGAAGGACATCAGTCACGGATAGATGAGATTGTAGACTAAATACAGGCAACTGAAATAGAGTGTTTTGTTCTAGGATGAAAAAAGAGAGTCTAAATGACATTGACATGAGCAACACACACAAAATGCTGGAGGAACTCAGCAGGCCAGGCAGCACCTATGGAAAAAGTGCGGTCGACATTTTGGGGCGAGACCCTTCGACAGGGCTGGTGAAAAAACAATGAGCGGTAGATAAAAGATGGGGGAGGGGAGAGAGAAACACAAGATGATAGGTGAAACCGGGAGGGGAAGGGATGAAGTAAAGAGCTGGAAAGCTGATTGGTGAAAGAGATACAGGGCTGGAGAAGGGGGAGTCCGATAGGAGAGAACAGAAGGCCATGGAAGAAAGAAAAGGGGGGAGGAGCACCAGAGAGAAGTGATGGTCAGGTAAGGGGATAAGGTGAGAGAGGGAAAAGAGGATGGGGAATGGTGAAGAGAGGGTATTACCGGAAGTTCAAGAAATTGATGTTCACGCCATCAGTTTGGATGCTACCCAGACGGAATATAAGGCGACACTTCACCTATGAGTCTGTTGGGGTCAGATACTATATATGGTGCTCCCGGTGTGGCCTCTGACGTAGACTGGGAGAGTGTTTCGCCGAGCACCTACACTCTGTCTGCCAGAAGAAGCCGAGTATCCCAGTGGCCACCTATTTTAATTCCATTTCCTATTCCCATTCCGATATGTCAACACCTTGTATTCTATCTGGGAAGCCTCCAACCTGATGGCATGAACATCAATTTCTTGAACTTCCAGTAATGCCCCCCCCCGATCCCTTCATCATTCCCCATCCCCTTTCCCTCTCTCACCTTATCTCCCTGCCTGCCCATCACCTCCCTCTGGTGCTCCTTCCCCCTTTTCTTTCTTCCATGGCCTTCTGTCCTCTCCTATCAGACTCCCCCTTCTCCAGCCCTGTATTTCTTTTACCAATCAATTTTCCATCTTTTTACTTTATCCCTCCCCCTCCCAGTTTCACCTATCAGCTTGTGTTTCTCTCTCCCCTCCCCCACCTTTTAAATCTGCTCATCTTTTTCACTTCAGTCCTGCCGAAGGGTCTCGCCCCGGAACGTCGACTGTACTCTTTTCCATCGATGCTGCCTGGCCTGCTGAGTTCTCCCAGCATTCTGTGTGTGTTACTAGGATTTCCAGCATCTGCAGATTTTCTCTTGTTTGTGACGTTGGCACGAGAGCGGGTCATGTGAAGAGCGGCAACCAGGAAAGCATGTGACAAGGTTAGATAACTAAGGGACCAGGTATTTAGGAGAGTCGGTAATCAGAGAATGGATAACTAGGAAAGCAGGTGACCGGAAGAGTAGCTATGAAGAGAGTAGGAAATGAAGAGAATAGATAATTAAAAAGGGAGTGTAACCAGGAGAGAGGGCAACAAGAAAAATGGTACTAGGAAAGCAGGGAATGAGGAGAATGGGTACTCATGGGTGTTTGTAACTAAGAGAGTAGTTAGCTTGGAGAGTGGGTAATCCAAAGCAAAAAGACGTATATTAATTAGCAACAAGGGAGTTGAAAATTTGTTTGAGGTACAGAAACCTGAAGGTACACACTCAGCGATTCAGGAACAGCTTCTTCCCCTCTGTCATCCGATTTCTGAATGGACATTGAGCCCATGACTACTACCTCACTAATATTTTAAAATTTCTGTTTTTGCACTACTTCTTTAAATTTAACTGTTTAATACGCGCGTGTGCGCGCGTGTGCGCGCACACACACACACACACACACACACACACACATATATCCACACACACTAGCTATAATTGTTTTTGTCTATGTTAATCATGTACTGCTGCCACAAAGTTAACAAATTTCACGATATATGTCAGTGATATTAAACCTGATTCTGATTCACTGAATTGTCATAATGAAGAATGCAAGTGCCTAAATGAATATTGCTACCAGTTTTATGGCAACTTTCCAAAGGGAATGGGATCTTGATTTGAAAAGGGAAATATGAGAGAATGAATTAGTTAGCGCTTGCTCTGGTGCTCCTCCCCCTACTTTCTTCCATGGTCTCTACCCTCTCCTCAGAGATTTCCCCTTCTCCAGCCCTTTATCTCTTTCACCGATCAACTTCCCAGCTGTTTACTTCACTCTTCCCCCTTTCCTGGTTTCACCTACCACCTTGTACCACCTCCCTCCCCTTCCACCACCGCCCCCCTTACTCTGAGTTCCCATCTTCTTTTTCCAGTCCTGATGAAGGGTCTCGGCCCAAAACATCCACTGTTCACTCTTTTCCACAGATGCTGCCTGACCTGCTGAGTTCCTCCAGTGACTGTGTGTGTCACCTTGGATTTGCGGCATCTGCAGATGTTCCGATGTTTGGGTCAGTTATGAGTCGGTGCAGGCCCAGGTGGCTTGAATGGCCTTCTTGGCTGTGAACGATTCAGTTACTTTAACAACTATCAAATTCCCAAAAAGTAAGCAGCTGTGCAGAAATTACAGAAGAGTTGAATTTGAAGCATGTCAGATTGCAGTTTAAACAATTAAAAGTGAATCCATCACTGCTGTTGAGTAAAATGAATCATTAATTTCAATAGTGGTTCCTGCCAGGAGTAACAAGGTGTGAATTTTGCAAATGGGATTTTAGGCTGGAGAAAAGTGTCAGCTACTGGGGTTAAACCAATGAACAGCAGGTAGTAATATTTATTTGCATGTTTGCAGTTATTAAATTCTGATTTCCAAAGGTGAAAATTAACTCAAGATGTGAGAGCCAAGGATTTGGAGTTTTCATGAAAGCTTGCTTTCCTACAGTACTTGATTTGATTTTGTGGCTGAGCCATAGCTTTTTTTAACCATGAGAACCTACATGAGGGGGTGCCACAATGATGTAGCTTCAGGTCTCCTGCCCCACAGCTCTGGCATCGCAGGTTCCATCCTGACCTCTAGTGCCATCTGTGTGAAGCCTCCACATTCTCCCTGTTACTGGTATGGTGGCTCCAATGTCTAGGATCTCAAGAAGCAACAGAGTGTTGCAGACTCAACCAGCCCTATCTCGGGCACCACTCTTCATACCATCAACGGCATCTTTGAAAGGAGGCAGCCTCCATCATTGAGGACCTTCACTACCCAGGATATGCCCTCTTCCCATCTCTCCCACTGGGGCAGAGGTACAGGAGCCTGAAGATCCACACACAATGATTCAGAAACAGTTTCTTCCCCTTCATGATCAAATTCAGATTTCCGGATTAAAATTTGTACAAGGAAACATAGTGTGAGATGCACCATTTGTGAGATACACCAAGGAGGCGCTGGGGGCAGACCACAAGTGTCTCTACACATTCTGGCGCCAACATAGGATGTCACTGTGCTCAGTAGAGCAACATAGAACACAGCAAGCAACAAAACGGCAAGGCAAGTTCCCTTCCTCCTTCTAAATCAGAAATCAGGTTTCTGAATCTGTGGACACTACCACATCATTCCTTTTTTAGCACTATTAATTTAATCCTGTAATTTACATTAATTTTATGTCTGTGCTGTACAGCTGTAATAAAACAACATTTTAAAGCCACTTCAAAGCCCATTGTACAGCCAGATTGAAAATGTCAGGGTGCCGGGAGGAGAGGGATGGGCTGGTGTTCAGCTCAGTGCTCTGAGTGTTTACTCATCTCTGCGCTGAATTGGGGTTGTGGCCTACAGCTGCCGAGCTCCTGAATCGGCTGCGGTGATGACTGACCTGTGGCCGTCTGGACTCACTTTCATGGACTTCAGTTGTGAATGTTATTTGTTTACTTCTATTGTTTGTGCAATTTGTTTTTCTTCTGCACATTGGGTGTTCAGCAGTTTTCTTTTACCGGGTCCTACTGGGTTTTCTTTTGTGGCTGCCGGTAAAGAGATGAATCGCAAGGTTGTATATTGTGTACATACTTAGATAATAAATGAATTTTGAACTTTGATTTTCATATCATTAGAAAAAAGTAATAATAAATCTGATTCTGATTCTTAGTGCATGCTCCCTCTCTGTTTTGCATTCTCCCCATTCCCCCACAACCCCCACAACATTTCAAAGACGCACAGGGTTGGTGGGTAAATTGGTTGATGTAAGTCACTGCTCGTGCATTGGTGAGTGGTTCAATCGCCCGAAAAGGGGAAGAGGTAGTTACTGAGGGAATCAGCGGGGGGAATGAGATGTTGCAGTGTTGCGATAGTGTAACAGTTAGCATAAGGCTTTACAACGTAGCTGTAAGATCAGGGTTCAATTCCCATGGCTGTCTGTAAGGAGTTGATACGTCCTCCCCATGACTGCATGGGTTTTGTCCGGGTGCTCCAGTTTCCTTTCGCTTTCCAAAGACGAACGTGTTAAGGATCAGTAAGTTGTGGCCGTGTTATATTGGGGCCAGAAGCATGGCAGCACTCGTGGGCTGTCTCCCAGCACATTCTTGTGCAAACAGTGCATTTCACAGTACGTTACAATCATTTGATGTACTTGTGACCAATAAATCTAATCTATTTACCCTACCACAATGGCGTGGTGGATAGCATGGCACTATTACAGCTCGACAGGTACGTGTTAGTTAGCAGGTCAATTGCTTGTTGTAAATTGTCCCATGATTAAGATAGGGTTAAATCAGTGAGTTGCTGGCCGTGTAGCTCAAAGGGCCAGATGGACCTATTCTGCACTGTATACCTGTAAACAACCAAACAAATAAATAATAAATAAATTTTACCTTTATCTTTCAGTGAGCCAGTATAGTCTTAAGGGGTTAAATGGCCAGGTTCTATGTTGTGAGGAGGCTGGGGATATTTAGCAGTGTCTGCATGGCAATATATCATAATGATGAAGGGATTCGAGGTTGAAACCAGTAAGCTTCCTTTGTCACTCACTCCCTATTGCGGGGGAGTGCTCTCCCACTCAATAGCTGAAGCTGCCAGTAGTACCACTTCAAAGCCCATTGTACGGAATTTTGCTTGGATTTATAGGGTCTGCGAATCTCAAAGGTTCTGTGAGCTGCAGTGACCTGAGTTCATATCAGAGCGCCGGAGCAATTTTACACGCTGCCGTAAACTGCCTCAGAGGCACAGCTCCCCTCCTTCCCCCTCCCCTGATCCCATCAGTCAAAACCTCACTGTGCTGACCGGAATGCTTCCTTTCAAGTGGGCAGCATGGGTCGTGTGGGCATCTCGTTCCACTGCTCCCTCCTCTGCTGCAGGAGTAAACAATGACACTGGCAGTGAGTTTTCTTTTGTTGTCTTCTTCGTGGCACTGGAAGGGATCTGGGAGTGATTGCTTGTCTGGACAAAGACATGCAGTAGAGTTATACCACACAGTATATATGCAGGCAGCATGGCAGTGTAGCAGTTAACATAGTGTATCACAGCTCAAGTGACACAGGATCAATTCTGCTGCACTCTGCAAGGAGTTTGTATGCTCTACCTGTGGCCGGATGAGTTTGCTCCAGGTTCTCCAGTTCCTCCCACATTCTGAAGACGTAAGGGTTAGAGGGCGGCACTTTTAAAGTGGTATCATCATCATCACACAAAATGCTGGAGGAATACAGCAGGTCAGGCAGCATCTAGGGAAAGGAGTACAATCAACATTTCGGGCCGAAACGTCGACTGTACTCTTTTCCATTGATGCTGCCTGGCCTGTTGAGTTCCTCCAGCATTTTGTGTGTGTTGTTCAGATTTTCAGCATCTGCAGATTTTCTCTTGTTCATCATCATCATTATGTGCTGTGGCGTAGATGATCATGGCCTTGTGACCATGATTGTTCTTGGCTTCTCCAGCAGTGGTTTCCTATTACCTTCTTCTGGGCAGTGTCTTTACAAGATGGGTGACCCCAGCCATTATCAATACTCTTCAGAGATTGTCTGCCTGGCGTCAGAGGTTGCACAACTGGGACTTGTGATCTGCACCAGCTGCTCATACGACCATCCACCACCTGCTCCCGTAGCCTCATGTGACCCTGATCAGGTGGGGGGGGGGAGGGCACTAAACCCTGCCCTCACCAAGGGTGACCTACCGGCTAGCGGAGGGAAGGAGTGTCTTAAGGCTGATTTATACTTCTGCGTCAAATCAACGCTGTAGGTATGGTGTAGCCGCAAACCCTATGCAGAGCCTACACAGATCCCTACACTGTAGCCTGACGCGCACCTCTCCCAAAATGCAACTACGCGTCGCGGCAACGCAGAACGCAACAGCTGTGATTGGTCCGCTTGGTAGCATCGCATTTCCTCCTACGCTGCAATAGCTTCCCATTGGGCGACTGAAGGGCAGGGAAGGAAGTCTGGCTGCAATGCTTTCCATAAAGCTTCACAGACCTCCGAAATTATGGAGGACACATTTCGCTTTTACGAAAAAAGACGCTCGCTTTAAACTTGTTTACCCCGAGGAAGACTACCATGACCATGAAGCCTTGCACGGGCAGGTGTGTGCGCATGCGTGACGTGCCTGAATTGCAGAGCGACGCAGACACACCAACGCACAAGTATAAATGCTCACAACGCACATAGGTGACTTGCATAGGTTACGGCGTCCATTTGACGCAGAAGTATAAATCAGCCTTTACACCTCCTTTGGTAGAGACATATCTCCACCCTGCCACCGAATAGGTATAGTTAGGGTAAAAGCAAGCAGGCCTTTTCCACTGAGGTTGGCTGAGACAAGAGCTAGAGGTCATGTGTTAAGGGAGAAATGTGAAATATTTATGGCGAACATGAAGGGGATCTTCTTCTCTCAGAGGGTGTGACAGTCTAGAATAAGCTGCCAGTAGAAGTGGAAGAGTCAGTTTAAGGGTGTGCTTTACTACATTCTAAGTTAATTGATTGTTTTCTGTACCTTCTCTGGTACTGTCAGTAATATTTTTGCCAAGATTTTCCACTGGTGCAGGAAAAATCAAATGCAGTGTTGATTGTAGCAATGTACTTGGCTGATGTAAGTTAACTAGTCAACTATTTGTATCTCTTTGCAGAGACACACCATGTCGAATGAACTCCTTGCTCTGTTAAGAGTCCAGTCGTTCTTGCTGCATTTTAAATAAATACAGTGGCCAGTCTATTGGGTGCTTCTGCGCCTAATAATGTGGCCACTGGGTATATGTTTGTGGTCTTCTTCTGCCGTTGTCCAATTATTCAGGATTTGTAGTGTTGAGTGTTCAGAGATACTCTTCCGAACACTATTGTGATTATTTGAATTACAGTCGCCTTCCTGTCAGCTTGAACCAGTCTGGTCATTCTCCTCTAACCTCTCTCATTAAAAAGGCATTCTTACCCACAGAACTGATCTCCCTCATTAGCAAGGCATTTTTGTCCATGAACTGTAACTCAATGATTTTTTTATTGTTTTTCACACCACTCTAAACTCTAGAGGCTGTTGTGTTTGAAAATCACAGGAGATAGCAGTTTCAGAGAAACTCAAACTACACTGTCTGGTTCCAGCAATCATTCCATGGTCAAAGTCACTTAGATCACATTTCATCCCCATTCTGATGTTTGATCTGAACAACAACTGAACCTCTTGACCATGCCTGCATGCTTGACTATGAGTTGCTGCCACGTGATGACTGATTTGCATTAAAAGCAGGTGTACAGGTGTACTTAATAAAGTGACCACTGAATGTAATTGTGTTACACATTTCAGAGCTCTGGGTCTTCAGTAGGGCTTCAACTTGCCCTTTGTTTTGATTTCTAACTATATCCTTTTCCACGCAAACAGGAGGAATTCTGCAGATGCTGGAAATTCAAGCAACACACATCAAAGTTGCTGGTGAACGCAGCAGGTCAGGCAGCATCTCTAGGAAGAGGCACAGTCGACGTTTCAGGCCTGACGAAGGCCTGAAACGTCGACTGTACCTCTTCCTAGGGATGCTGTCTGACCTGCTGCATTCACCAGCAACTTTGATGTGTGTTACTTGTATATCCTTTTCCACTTTTTTTCCAATAACTGAGGAGATGTAACCTCATTGACCCAGGCTCCCACACGTTCTCTCGCTCTCAGAATCCGGGCCAGTCCACAGCATTCTAAGATCAGCATTCTACCAGTTTCAACCTCCTCCACATGAGGAGAGGATGCCCTCTCCTCCACCACTGTAGCGCGCCTTTGGGCAGCAAGATGCTTAATTAGAACATATAACAGAACAGTGGAACTCTTTGGTTCTTGTGCTGACCCTTTAACCTATGGAATTGATGGCTTTGTGGCAAAGTTTGCAGATGATATGAAGATAAGAGGAGTGGTAGGTGGTGCTGGGGAAGCAATGCGATTGCAGTAGGGCTTAGACAAATTGGAAGAATGGGCAAAAAAGTGGCAGATGGAATACACTGTTAGGAAATACATGATAATGCACTTTGGTAAAAGGAACAATAGTTCAGACTATTATTTAAATGGGGAGAAAATTCAAACCTCAGAGGCGCAGAGGGACTTAGGAGTCCAGCTGCAAGACTCCCAGAAGGTTAATTTACAGGTTGAGTCATGAAGAAAAATTTCAAGGAGAATAGAATATAAAAGCAAGGAGATAATGCTGAGCCATTACAAAACATTAGTCAGGCTGCACTTGGAGTATTGTCAACAGTTTTGGACCCCATATCTCAGAAAGGATGTGTTGTCATTGGAGAGAGTCCAGAGGAGGTTCATGATGATGATTACGAGAATGAAGGGGTTAAGACATGAGGAACATTTGTCAGCCTTGTGCCTATACTCACTGGAATTTAGAAGAATGTAGGGGGACCTCTGGTACATACTAAGTGTTGAAAGAACTAGACAAGGTGGATGTGGAGGGGATGTTTCCTGTGGTGTGGGTATCCAGAACAGGTTGCCCAGCCTCAGAATTGAGGGTCAACCCTTTAGAACAGAGGTGAGGGGGATTTTTTTTTAGCCAGAGAATAGTGAATTAGTAGAATGATTTGCTATGATTTCCTCCGCAATCTAATTGTAAATTTTTGGTACTTTTTTTTTCCTGCTGGTGGTTTGATGTTTATCTTTAGAAGCTTTTGTATGATGTATGGCTCCGGGGTTGAACACCTAATGGGGTTTTTTTTCTCACTTTTTCTTGCTTAGTAGAGTTTTTTTTTCCTCTTTAATCACCAAAATTTTTTCAATCTTTATAATAATGCTCTTTTTTCTTGAGACATTGTAAGTGTTGCTTACTTCAATGTACTCCTGTAAATTTTGGATAATAGTAATAATAATAATAAAAAGATTTGGAAGAATGATCTGCTACAAACTACGGTGGAATCTGTGCATATATTTAAAGCGGAAGTTTCCTGATCAGTCAGGACTCAAAGGATATGGCGAGAGGGCAGTTGTATGAGGATTAGCCATGATGGAATGGCAGAGTAGACTCTTATGGTTTTATGGTCTCACTCCAAGGTCAATCTAACACTTCCCTCCCACATAACCTTCATTTTCCTTTCATACACGTTGCTATCTAAGAGCTTCTTAAGTGTCCCTAATGTATCTGCATCTACCACCACCCGAGGCAAGTGTGTTCCACACACCCACCACTCTCTGTGAAAAACTTAACCCTGACATCCTCCCTCTGCTTTCCTCCAATCACCTTAAAATTATGCCCTCTCATATTCGCCATTTCTGTCCTGTAAATGTAGATGATGGCTGTCCAGTCCACCTACGCCTCTTATCATCTTGAAACACCTTAATTCATGAAATATTTCCTTTAAGCAGCCTCAATCTTTAAAGACCATAAGACATAGGAATGAATTTGGCCATTGGGCCTATCGAGTCTGCTCTGTTATTTTATCATTATTATTGCTCTCAACCCTATTCTGTTGCCCGTAACCTTTGACACCTTAATTAATCAAGTACCTATCACCCTCCACTTTAAAGACCCAGTGACTTGGCCTCCACAACCAGCATGTCGATGAATTCCACAGATTCACCACCCTCTAGCTGAACAAATTTCTCCATCTTTTTTACTAAATGGAGGTCCCTCTATTCTGAGGCTTTGTCCCCTGGTTGTGGACTCCTCCGCTATAGGAAACATACTCTACATCCGCTCCTTCTAGGCCGTTCAATATCCGCTAGGTTTCAATAAGATCGCCTCTCATTCTTCTGAACACCAGCGAGTACAGGCCCAGAACCATCAACCTCCTCATACATTAACCCTTTCCTTTCTGGATTCATTCTCGTGAACATCCTCTGCAGTACCAGCACGTTCTTTCTTAGATAAGGGGCCCAACGTTGTTTACAGCGCTATAAGTGCATTCTGAACAATGCCTAATAAACGTTCTCAAAATGAGTGCTAACGTTACATTGCTGTCCTTACCACAGACTCAAACTGCAAGTTAATCTTTAGGGAATCCTGCACGAGAGCTGTCAAGTCCCTTTGCATCTCTGATTTCTGAATTTTCTCTCTGTTCAGAAAATTGTCGACACTTTTATTTCTTCTACCTAAATTCATGACCATATACCTAAACTTAAAATCTACCTGTTTGACTAAGCTGGGCTAATATAAAGCTTAGTCAAATTTTGTCCATGAGTGTATATTCATGGTTCAAGATTGCTTAATGTCATTTCCTGCACACAAGTGTAAGGAGAACAAAATAATTGTAAGTCTGGATCTGATGCAGCGCAAACCCCCCCCCCCCCACACAAGATAAAGGACACAATAATCATTAAAAAAAACACCCAATAAATATATACATACATAAGATAGCATAAAGTATATACATAGATTGATTGTATGCCCATAAAGGAATGATAGGCTGTCTATAAGGTGATTGATAGGAAATAATAAAGTGGTGGTGTGTGAGTGGGTGAAGGTGTTAATCAGTCTCACTGCTTGGGGAAGTAGTCAAGTCAAGTCACTATTTATTGTCATTTCAACCATAACTGCTGGTACAGAACATAATAAAAATGAGGCAATGTTTTCCAGGATCATGATGCTACATGAAACAATACAAAAACTACACTGAACTACGTAAGAAAAAACACAAAAACTACACTAAACTACAGTCCTATCCAGGACTGCATCAAGTGCACAAAACAGTGCAGGCACTACAATAAATAATAATAAATAATAAACAAGACAGTAGGCACAGTGGAGGGTATAGTAGGTTGGTGTCCAGCCAGGCTCTGGGTATTGAGGAGTCTGATGGCTTGGGGGAAGGAACTGTTACATAGTCTGGTCATGAGAGCTCGAATGCTTCAGTGCCTTTTGCCAGATGGCAGGAAGGAGAAGAGTTTGTATGAGGGGTGCGTGGGGTCCTTCATAATGCTGTTTGCTTTGTGGATGCAGCGTGTGGTGTAAATGTCTGTGATGGCGGGAAGAGAGACCCCGATGACCTTCTCAGCTGACCTCACTATCCGCTGCAGGGTCTTGCGATCTGAGATGGTGCAATTTCCGAACCAGGCCGTGATGCAGCTGCTCAGGATGCTCTCAATACAACCTCTGTAGAGTGTGTTGAGGATGCGGGGTGGGAGATAGACTTTTCTCAGTCTTCGCAGAAAGTAGAGACGCTGCTGGTCTTTCTTTGCTATGGAGCTGGTGTTGAGGGACCAGGTGAGATTCTCCGCCAGGTGATCACCAAGAAATTTGGTGCTGTTAACGATCTCTACGGAGGAGTCATCGATGTTCAACGGAGAGTGGTCGCTCCGTGTCCTCCTGAAGTCAACAACCATCTCTTTTGTTTTGTTTACATTCAGAGACAGGTTGTTGGCTCTGCACCAGTCCGTTAGCCGCTTTACCTCCTCTCTGTATGCTGACTCATCATTCTTGCTGATGAGACCCACCACGGTCGTGTCAAGTAGCTACTTTTGAGTCTGATGGTCCTGGCATGGATGCTACATAGTCTCCTCTCTGATGGGAGTGGAACAAACAGTCCATGGTCAGGGTGTGTGAGAACCTTCATGATGTCACTGGCTCTTTCCCAGCATCCTTCTGTATATGTGTCCCTGATGAGAGGTAGGCTGGTGCCGGTGATGTGTTGGGCAGTTTTGATAATCTGCTGGCGAGTGTTCCTGTCCCTGCAGTGCAGTTTCAGTGCAAAGCAGTAATGTAGTTGGTTAGGATGCTCTCTACTACTCGTTTGTAAAATGATGTGAGCATAGCTGTGTAAACACCAGCTTAGAAGTGCTATAATTTTTTTCATATATTAAATGAACTAATCTACAAATCAAATATGTTAATATTTTAAGTGCAAAGATCTTGAATTTATCCCTCTACACTAAGAAGAAATGGGGAAAAAAAAGGCCACCTAGAGCTTTATTTTTATTTAGGCTTCCAGCTTAAAATGGTGCTATTGAAGATGGGCTTGCTGGCAGTTCATAAAGCAAGAAGTGCAACTAAAAGCTTCATTAATAACACTTTTTCTGTGGAAAATTGTGGTGAATGACTATTGCAAGCATTGAAGAGGTGAGCAAAGGCGAGTCTGACTCGAGGGTCAAGGCAAGCGAACCAAAGTTGGACAGAGGTCAAAGCATGTTTGAGACAGAGATGGAGTGAGTGGAGTGGAGGAGTTTCGGAGTCCGTCCACCTTAAACCCGGAGCAAGGTCTGGTCGATCTAAGTGCCGGGTCGATTTGGAAAGGTCAGGTATGGGCCGGAACTTGGTAGTAAAGTCCAGGCCCAGATCGTATCAATATGGCTGGGTCAGATGGATGGGAAAGGCCGGGTGTTGGGACCAGAGGCGAGGGCCAGGCTGACTCTGTTCACCACCCTGTGTCATTTACTCTGCTCTTTGTGGCACTGAGGCTGAGGTTGTGAGTATGTTCCAGCTGCTCCAGCCTTTACGTCTATGGACCCATTTTCATTCCGAATGCTGTTGCTTTCATTGTACAATTTGTCAATTTGTGTGTTTTTTTTCTCTCTCCTTGCATTGGGTGTTCGTTGGACTTTTCTTACATGGTTTCTTTTGGTATTCTTGTTTGGTGGCTGCCCGTAAGGAGACGAGTCTCAAGGTTGCATAATTTATACATACTTTGATAATAAATGTGTTTTGAACGTTGAAGTGCAGTATGGTTGCAGACTGTTCTGGCCCAACATGTTGCAATGGAATGCGGCGAACCCAAACGCAGGACACAGACACAGAGGTAGAGTAATCTAAAGTGTTGATTAAGTTACAGGAAAGTCCGGGGAGCGAGGATTAGGCAGAGAAAAGCTGAGGAGCGAGGAAGGCTTGGCTGGGGATTGAATCCTGATCGCTCCGGTGGGAATGCGGCGTTTAACCACCGAGCCAACGGAGAGTGTAGGCAGGCGGCGGAATGAGGCAGAGCAGGGATGCAGACCAGGGTGTGAGCGTGGCTTGAGGAGAACAGCAGGCGGAAGGATGAATGGGAAGACAGGCAGCATGCAGTGCTCCTATTAACACGGAGAGACAAAGTTAACACAGGCAAATAGCGCAGAACCTGGAATACATAATTCTTAGTAGTCGAGAGACAGGGTTAATACCGGAAAACAGCGCAGGAACAGAACCTAGAATACACAATTCTAAACGGTTGAGAGACAGAGTTAACACAGGCAAACAGCGCGGAACAGAACTCAGAATACACAATTCTAAGCGGCCGAGAAACAGGGTTAACACAGGCAAACAGCACGGAAACAGAACTTAGAATACACAATTCTAAACGGTCAAGAGATAGAATTAACACTGGCAAACAGCGCGGAACAGAACTCAGAATACACAATTCTAAGTGGTCGAGAGACAGAGTTAACACTGGGAAACAGCACGGGAACAGAACTTAGAATACACAATTCTAAACAGTCGAGAGACAGAATTAACACAGGCAAAAAGTGCGGGTGAACGGAGGAGCAGGAGGCAAGCAAAACTTTTCTTGACACAGGGCGTTGCTGGAGCTGAACGGCAAACAGGAGACAGGCGGCAGGCAACACTTATATTGACAGGAAGCGTAGAAAGGCAACGGGCAGACGATACTTTTCCTAACACAGAGAGATGGAGTAAACCTTGGTACTGAAGTAAACTTAGAATACTTATCTTGACACGGAGAGACAGAGCTTCACAGGTAAACCTCGGTAGTGAAGTGTAACTTAGGATACACCATTCCAAGTGGCTGGGAACGTGAATTACCATACTGGCTGAAGCAACGGTCTGGCAACGAGTGGATGCAAAGCCGGGGTTTTTATGCAGCAGGTTTAGAAGAGAATCAGGTGTTGCAATCAAGGAGACCAGGAGAACATGGGATAAAGGGAATTAGGATAATAAGAGGAATTAACAGTCGGGACCGTGACACAACATGCCTGCTCCGCCCCATACCCCCGCCCCCCAGTAGTGGGCAGAGAAGGGTATCGGGAATATGGACTGTATGTGTCAATGGTTTATTGCTCAGTAACTCGGTCTGAAGACGATGCGTGGGTCGTGGTCAAGACCAGAAGTGTGGTGGAGTCACTTTATTTAAATCATTGAAATCCAAATGTGAATAGAAAATAACAATTTACTGATGTCATTGAAAGAATACTGTGAAATAATGCCTTGCAATGGTCCTGAATATTTGAAAGCCTTATTTCCCACAGACGTTTATTGTCCAACGTGGCAGAAGCCATTAACTTTGTTAAAGCAGGAAATTAAGGTCCCAAGGTGCTATGTGCAGGTCAAGTGCAGAAAAATAGCAATCCATGGCCAATTTCCGCTATTTATGCGCCTTTCTTGCCTTCAGCGCGTCTAGTCTGGAGATGAAGTAGGAAGCTAGCCTTTCCCATGTCTGTAGCAACTCACAACGGCTACATTGGAAATCTGGGAACTGAGCTGATATTGAGAGCTGTAAGCATACTGGAAAAACAAAAAACAGTGGATACAGGCAGTCCATCACAGGAAAAGCACTCCCCGCCTTTGAGCACATCTAAGAGGAGCATAGCCACAAGACAGTAGCATTCATTGTCAACGACCCCCACCATCCCGGCCATCTTCTCATCTCGCTGCTACCACCAGGAAGGAGATACAGGAGTCTTAGGTCCCGCACCACCAGGTTCAGGAATTGTTTTTACCCTTCAACCGTTCGGCTCTTGTAGCTGAAGTTCAAGAAGTTACCTTAGATAACCACTCACCTCAACAGTGAACAGATACCACACTTAAGGACTCACTTACAAGGACTTTAAGCTTACATTCTCGGTATTATTATTGACTTATTGTTATTATTAATCTTATTTCTTCTCATTTCAAGCTGGTAAAACCTGAGGTACAGGCATAGCCAACCACATTCATTTCTCAATTGCTACAAACCTCAGGGTCTCGGCCCAAAACGTTGACTGTTTACTCTTTTTCATAGATCCTGCCTGACCTGCTGAGTTCCTCCAGCAGTTTGTGCATGTTTCTTTGAATTTCCAGCATCTGCAGATTTTCTCATGTTTCTAATTGATGCTATTGTGTAATGACTTTGGGATGATAGATTATTATGTTATTATTATGATTATTATTACTATTTTTTTGTATTTGCATAGTTTGCCTTCTTTTGTACATTGATTGTCAGTCTTTACGTGTGGTTTTTCACTGATTCTATTGTATTTCTTTGTTCTACTGTGAATGCTTGTAGGAAAATGAATCTCCTGGTAGAATATGGTAACACATATGTACTTTGATAATAAATTTATTTGAATTTTGAAGAAAATGCTTCAAGAACTCAGCAAGTTAGGCAGCATCTATGGAAGGAAATAATTAACCCAAAACATTTGCAGCTTATTCGACCCCCCTCTCCGTGCCCCCCCACATATACCCTATAGACGCTGTCTGACCTGTTGAATTCCTCCAGCATTTTGTGTATGTTGCTCAAGGTTTCCAGCAGCTGCCAAATCTCTTGTATCCAGGGTGAGGGAACCTGGTGAGTGGTACAGTGTAGGAACTGGGGCTCCGGTGAGTGGAAAAGGATCATGGGAACTCGGCCTCCTGTGAATGGAAATGCAGGGACCAGGACCCTGCTGAAAGACTGGGAAAACTGAAGGTTGTTTTGGTTTACTCAGAATCAAAGTATATTTATTGTCAAAATGCATACATATCCCCCTATACAACCCTGAGATTCATTTTCTTGTGGGCATACTCAATAATCCATCATAGAATATTAACCATAATTGAATCAATGAAAGAACCCCTAACTAAGGAATTCAATCAGAGTGCAGAAGACAACAAGCTGTGCAAATACAAAAAGAAGAAATGACAAAAATAAATCTATAAGTAATAAATGTCGAGAACGTGAGGCGAAGAGTCCTTGAAAGTGGTCCAGGGGTTGTGAGAATATTTCAGTGATGGGGCGAGTGAAGTTGAGTGAACCTCTGCTTCAAAAGCCTGATGGTTGAGGGGTAATACCTCTTCCTGACCCTGGTAGTGTGAGTTCTAAGGCTCCTGTACCTTCTTCCTGACGGCAGCATCGAGAGGAGAGCATGTGCTGGGTGGTGGGTGTCCCTGATGGTCGATGCTGCCTTACTACGACAGTGTTTTGTGTAGATGTACTCAATGGTAGGGAGGGCATTACACTTGATAGACAAGGCCAAATCCACTACATTTTGTAGAATCAGAGTAATAAGCAGGCTTATTATCACCGGCATACATCAGAGAATTATATTGCTTTGTAACATCGGTACAGTGCAAGACAAACAAATTCCTTTCACTATCAATTAAAATAAAATGAATTAATAGTGCTAAAAGAGGATTAGTGAGGAAGTGTACATGGACTGTTCAGAAATCAGGTGACAGAGTGTGTGTTCTCAGGCTCCTGTACCTCCTGAGTCTGAGTCATGTCATCCGCAGAAATTCTCTGATGACTCAGCAATAGTTGGGTTATAAATGGAGGACAGGAGGATAAATACAGAGCCCTGGTGGAGGACTTTATCAAATGGTGCAAGCTGGATAATCTACAGGTCAACATGAGTAAGACAAAGAAGATGTTGATGGACTTTTGGAAGACTAAGCCTACACTGCTCCCTGTTACTATTGATGTGGATGCGGTGAGGACCTACAAGTACCTGGGCGTGCACCTGGGTGACCGACTTGAGTGGAGATTGTGTAGAAGAAGGGCCAGAGTCGCCTCTACTTCCTGAGGAGACTGAGATCCTTCTGAGTTTGCAGACCTCTTCTTCACATGTTGCCAGTACAATCTTCTATGCAGTCGTGTGCTGGGCAATGGCGTCAACACGCTCAATAAACCGACTGGAAAGTCTCGCTCTGTTATAGGAGTCAAACTGGACACACTGGAGGCTGTAGTAGAACAAAGGACCCTACAGAAAATCCTGACAATTCTGGACAATGTTTCTCACCCTCTGCATGCCACCTTGGCTGAACAGAGGAGCATTTTTAGTGATAGACTAAGACAACTGTACTGCTCCAAAGAGCGCGATAGGAGGTCATTCTTACCCTTGGCCATTAGGCTCTATCATGAGTCAACCTATAGCCGGGGATGTGATGACCCCTCTTGTTAGTCTGTTTGTGGTAAATTATTCTTTCTACTTTTCTAATATTTATATCTGTGCACGTGTAATGCTACTGTGACACTGTAATTTCCTTTGGGATCAATAAAGTACCTATCTATCTATCTGCTTCCTGATGGTAGTGATGTAGCAGGAAACAATTAAAAACCTTGCATTACTACATTGAGGTAATACAAAAGGAAGAACAATAAAAACTTGCAGAATAAAGTGTTACAGTTACATAAAAAAGTGCATTGCAGCTAGACAATAATGGGCAACACCATGAGTAGGTAGACTGAGAGATCAAATCACCAGATGGGCAGTCATAGGTGCTTTTTATGAGGCGTCAGCTTTATCTGCATATTTGCTTCAAGGTAAGTTTATTTTCACAGTATGTATATGTTACCATATTCCAGCTGAAATTCATTTTGTTGTGTGCATTCATAGTAGAATAGAGAAATAAAACAGAATCAATGAACAACTACACACAAAGACTGACAAACAACTAATGTGCAAAAGAAGACAAACTTTGCAAATACAAAAAATATAATCAATCAATAAACAAACAAACAAATAAACAAACAAGCTAAAAACATTTGTAGAGTCCTAGAAAATGTTTCCATAGGTTGTGGAATCAGTTCAGTGTTGAGGTGAGTGAAGTTATCCATGCTGGTTCAGAAGTCTGATGGATAACTGATCTTGCTCCTGGTGCTGTGGAACCCAAGGCTCCTGTTCCTCCTTTCCGATGTACTTCATTTCCTCGTTTCGCAAGAGTCAAACCCTCAAGATTTCTAGATTCAACAGATAGCAGAATTTTGGCGTTTTCCTGTATATTGGTCAGTCTATAGGAAAGAACACATGGTACTTGACAAAAGTGCTTTAGGAACTTTCTCATAACGTAACATGTCACTTCAGACAATGTAACTATGAAGAATGAGCCTCCTCCATCTTTGCGGGGCAGGGGTGGGATTTGAACCCATAGCCTTCTGAGTGCAATGCCAACTAACCCACTGTCTCAATGCCAATTCACATTTTCACATTATGGGCTCTAGTCAGCATAAGTATAGCTTCACCTGCTGCAGACAATCTCATCAGGACTGATTGAGTCTCTAATGCAGAACCGCCCAAGGGGAAAATATGATATTGGTGTAATTTTACCCTCCATTGGAATACGCTAATTACTGTTGTGACTAACTGTATATACATACTTCCCTTTATACACTGCAGTATTATCATGACCTGCTTCAGGAGAACTGAGTATTGTTTATGATTGTTTTGAGGCAGGAATGTAATGAATGAAGTTAATAAGATGCTTGTTTAAAAAAAACAATGTGAGCTTTTCAATTCAATCATTAGACCACCAATGTTCCTCACAGCATACTGAAATTAGCCAGGATTTACTAACATTCCCCTGTCAAACTGGGTCTGACCTGGAGAGCAACTGAAGGTTTATACTACACTCAGTGGCCACTTTATTTGGTACACCCAGACACCTGCTCGTTAATGCAAATATCTAGTCAGCCAATCGCGTGGCAGCGACTCAGTGCATAAAAGTATGCAGACATGGTCAAGAGGTTCAGTTGTTGTTCAGACCAAATATCACTTACTTATTACCCATTATGCTGCTGGTGTTTGGAGCAGCAATGAAAGTCTTCTATCTCTGTCTGTCCAAATAATCGTTCACAGATGTAGAACAGATTGCTGTTTCCATAACAATACTTTTGACCAGTCAGCAGTATTAGCCCTGAACTGAAACCCCTGCGCCCGCCCCGCCCCCCCCCCCCACAAACCTGGAGGACTGACCTCTACCATTAGTCTAACCTCTACCCTTTTACCTGTTTGGCATGGGTGATCCTACCAAGAGCCAAAGACAAGCCATTGACTCCAGCCACCATAGCTCTCCGGGTCATTGAGGCACATAAGCCTCCGACCCCTACAACAAGGCTGTGGTCCTCTTGGAGGACCAAACATCAGAATGGGAAAGAAATTTGATCTAAGTGACTGTGACCGTGAAATGATTGTTGGTGCCAGATGGGGTGCTTTAAAAAGAATGAAGCCAAATGCAAAAATAAAATCCAGTGAGTGGCAGTTCTGTGGGCAAAAGTACCTTGTTAAAGAGAGAGGTCAGAGGAGAATGGCCAGGCTGATTCAAGCTGACAGGAAGGTGACAGTAACTCAGCTAACCACACATGACAACAGTGGTGTGCAGAAGAACATCTCTGAATACACGACACATTGAGCCTTGAAGTGGATAGACTACAGCTGCAAAAGACCATGAACGTACACTCAGTGACCACTTTATTAGGTACAGAAGGATACAAAAAGCACTTTCTTCATGTACAGAAGTGATTTTTAGTACTGGTAGTTTACTATGGTGCACTTGAAATCTCTCTTTTTTTAAGCCCTGAAGAAGGGTTTCGGCCCGAAATGTTGACTATACTTTTTTCGTAGATGCTGCCTGACCTGCTGTGTTCCTCCAGCATTTTGTGTGCCTTGCTCTCTTTCTTTTTGTTTTTCTGTGTTTCACACCCTCTTCAACATCTTCAATGGCAAATGTCTCCTTTTTCCAATTGTACAAATGACACTGATTATTCCCCCTGTTAGACTTCAGTTCATTAATTAAAGGCTGTACTTATTAAAAATGTGGCATGTTAGCATAGTGGTTTAGCACAGTGCTTTACAGTGCCAACAAACACCGACAGGATTCAATTACTGCCACTCTCTGTAAATCATCTCCCCGTGACTGCATGGGATTGCTCTGGGTGCTCTGAAGAATGTTGAAGAGAATAAGGTCAAACTCAAAACTGGGTGCACAAGAGACGCAGATGCTGGAATCTGGAGAAACAAATGACCCGTTGGAAGAACTCAGTGGGTCAAACATGATCTGTGTGTAGGGAGGGAGGGAAGGAATTATTACGATTCTCCATGAGGAGAACTAAAGAATAAGAACAACATAATGAGTGCTTGATATTTGGCGTGATTTCATTGGTGGAGGGTCTGTTCTGTGCAGATTACTCCATCACTCTATGAATTAAATATAGGCAAATTTCATCCCCGGATGTTTTTACAGCAATCCAGATGTTTGTGATCGTGTTGCTCTCATTTGGTTTGACTTCAAGTGCCAGACCTTAATTTGAATTTAAATTGCACATCTGCTATGAAGGATGTGAACTCAGGTCTCTGGATTGTCAACCCAGCCCTCTGGATCACTCATCCAATTTCTGCGCTACCATCGCACCAGCAGCAGTTTGCATTCACATCGCACCAGATCAGGCACATGTAATAGGAAGAGCAGTGGAACAGACACAGCCTTCTTCGGAACACTGCTAGTACAGAGGGCTTGGTGTCCATGCTGATTCCTTCTACACTGAGTGGGCACTTTACTGGGTACATATGTACACAAGCTCATTAATGCAAATAGCTAATCAGCCAATCATGTGGCAGTGTTTCAATGTATAAAAGTTTACAGGCATGGTCAAGAGATTCATTTGTGTTCAGACCAAACACTAGAATGGGAAAAAATGTGATCTGGGTGACTTTGACTGTGGAGTGTTTGTTGATGCCAGATGGGGTAGTTTGAGTATCTCAGAAACTGCTGACCTCCTGGGATTTTCATGCACAACAGTCTCCAGAATTTACAGAGCATGTGTGAAAAAACAAAACATCCAGTATGCGGTACTTCTGTGGGTGAACGTTCCCTGTGAATGAGAGCGGTCAGAGAGAATGGCCAGACTGGTTTAGGCTGATAAGAAGGCAACACTAACTCAAATAACCATTACTTTTACATTGCCACTGTGGTTTACTCTGTGCAGTGTGAATCCATGTACAGTAATCTCACTCACTGGTGAGGCTATTCTCAGTTTAATGTTGAAACACTGTTTCTCCTGCCTCTCTCCCCCAGTCTGCCTTTCTACACTTGAACCTCCCCCTCTCTCCAACTGCCTGCTCCCTGACCTGCTGAGATCGTCCAGCATTATATGTGTGTTGCTCTGGATTTCCAGTTTATGAGGAATTTGTTGTGTTTATAACTTGCCTTTGTATTTCATGTTTTCCTCTCTCACTCCCTTATTTCTTTTCTCTCTTGTTTTCTGCCTATATTTCTATCATTTCACTCTTCTCATTCCTTGTTCTCTCTCTTCTTCTCTCTTCTATTTTTCTCTCTCTCTTTAGAAGAAACAAAAGCCAAAAGTCTGTCCCACCAGGCACAAGAACAACATCTGTTAAAAGGGTATTGAATTTTGCCCTTTCAATAGAATGATCATATGATCATGACCACACAATCTACTGCCTCATGATTTTGCACCTAATTTTCTGCCTGTGCCACATTTTCTCTGCAACATACGTTACTGTGCAAAGTCTTAGACACATATATATAATTAGGGTGCCTAAGTCTTTTGCACAGTACTGTATTTGTCAATGTGGAGTAGAGAGCAAGTTTGGAAATCTGGCAGGAGCAAAGGATGTTGGGAATGGTGAGGTGGAATGCCACGGAAAGGGTGTGAGACGGGTGGCGGAGGAGGAGTGCCAGGAGCAGTGGGGGGCAGTGGGGTGGCACAGGTGCAGCCACACCTAGCCTTAAATCACCAGGCAGGGTCATTTGATTCCAAACAATTGGTTTATTGATCACTACAGGACGTCTCTCAGGTGATCCCTGCTCCCTCCCTTCTCCCTTCCCCCTTTCCCAACCATGATTCCCATCTCCCTGATCCTTTCCAACCCTCAGTTCACAATAGAGACCCATATCAGAATCAGGTTTATCATCACTCAGATGTCATGAAATTTCTTTTTATTTTACAGTAGTAGTACCGTGCAATACATAAAATTACTATAGTATGTGCAAAAGTCTTAGGCAACTTACAAAAATGGAAGGCTGTGTAGGAGGGAAAGGATAGGTTGATCTTAGAGTAGTTGGAAAGGTCAGCACAACATCGTGGGCCGAATGGCCTATACTGTATGTTCCAGTTCTATGTTTATTCTGCATTCAATTATTGTCTTCCCTTGTACTACTGCAATGCACTGTACAAAGTATGTTTTCACTGTACATTGGGACATGTAACAATAATAAACTGATTTATCACTTTAGCCTTTCTTCTTTTTTTCTTCTATTTCTTCTGCTTTCAAGATACCGCAGGCAATGCTGTTGGGTTCATTGTCCCGAAAGGAAGCATTTCCTATGCAGAGTAGATGTTTAACAATTCACTTTGAGATTCCTAAAAAAAACTTTTTTATTTTAATATCCTTCTTACTGAGCGTGTTCTAACTTCTTGGATGGACGCCAATAAAAATCTGTCATGTTTCTTGATTGGACGCATCACCAGACAATGATGCCATTTGAATGCAATTTTTATTTTAGTTTCAGTTTTCGAGCTCCCACATGCATCCTGACTCCTTTCCTTTAATAAGAAATACTTCATAAAAATATGTACTGTGTGATGTGACTTTGCTTTACACCTGGAGCTGAACAGTCATACCCGTTATTGGCTCCTGCAGGGTAGGTGCGCACTTCGCTCCCTGCCTCGTATGAATGAGTGTGTATATTGCAGAACAAGTGGGATTTATTTCCTTTGGAAACAGAGGACTTGACATTCCCTGTCTAATTTTATCAAGAGTATGGAGGGCAGCCACAAAACCAGGCTACTCATATCATGGGAGGGGGCAGCAGAGTTTAAGAGTAAAGAGCGAAGTCAGGCAGAGAACTTTATCCTGCAGGCCAGCTGAATTCAGAAACAGAGCAATAAACAATCTGAGGAAGTCAGCTGGTTAAGCAGCATCTGGGGGGGGGGGGCCTGTTTGTTCCTCTCAACATAAAGCTACCTTCTAGTCTCAAACTAGATGGATAGGTTTCCCACCTTTGAGCAAAGTTTTGAATGACTTCAGAATCAGAATCAGGTTTATTGTCACCAGCATGTGACGTGAAATTTGTTAATTTAGCAGCAGCAGTTCAATGCAATACATAATCTAGCAGAGAGAGAGAAAAAATAATAATAAATAAAATAAAACATAATATTAAATAGATCAATTACATATATTGAATAGGTTTTTTAAAATGTGCAAAATCAGAAATATTGTATATTAAAAGACTGAGGTAGTGTCCAAAGCTTCAATGGCCATTTAGGAATTGGATGGCAGAGGGGAAGAATCTGTTCCTGAATCCTGAATTTTCTAACTTGTGTTAATTTCTCCGCCTCCCCCCACCCCTTTTTCCATTCCCCATTCTGGCTCCCCTCTCACGCCTTCTCTTCTCACCTTCCTTTGGGGCCTCTCCTGCTTTGTCCCTTGGTCTGCTCTTCTCTCCTATCAGATTCCTCCTTCTTCAGCCCTTTCGCTCTTCTATATATCACCCACCAGCTTCTCACCACCCCACACTCCCCCCACCCATGCGGGCTTCCTCCAGGTGCTCCAGCTTCCTCCCATGTTCCAAAGACGTACAGGTTTGGGTTGGTAAATTGTGAGCAGGCTCAGAGGGTCATGAGAATGTGGAACGATCTGCCAGCACAAGTGGTGCACGCAAGCTCGATTCCAACATTTAATCAAAGTTTGGATAGGTACATGGATGGAAGTGATATGGAAGGCTATGGCCCCGGCGCATGTCGATGGGACTAGCCAGTTTAAATGTTTCAGCATGGACTAGATGGGCTGAATGGCCTGTTTCTGTGCTGTACTTTCTATGACTCTATGCTGAGAGTGACGTCAGATCCACTTGTAGACACAGGAAGCAGTACTTAAAAGATCAACAAATGTGTTCACTATATATTTAAATATCTTTGCAGCTGTGAGCTGCTATTGAGGAATTATTTACTGACCTGCCCTCACTTGCAAATTGGCACCTATTGAAGAGAGCGAGTTCAACAGTATTTTATTTCTAACCACATATAGGTGTAGCCTCCATGAAGTAGCTCATAACTGATGGTTATCAGACAATGAGCAATGGTTCTGTCAGTCAGACTGCGGCTGCTCCACCTTATCCAATCATATGTGATTAACGGTCTGAAAATTGGTGTGTCATTGATGTTGCAATAATTCCATAAGAATGTCAGGTTTGCAAACACTTTTCCCTACATTACCTTAAGCTCATCACCTCTGCTGGGGGATAGGCTGCCACCAGCAGCTCACCCGAGTCCTCTCCTTGGCCTAGTCCTTCAATCCCTCCCCAGGTGTAGCCCACCTTCATTGTGTTGAAGGTCTTTCCTTTCCCAGGGGTAAGGCCTTAGGTGCCTCCATTGGTGTTTCTGTACCTCTGGGGTTTTACAGGATGGGTGGCTAGCCCCGTGCTCAAACCTCCTCCTTTCCCATCCTGACTCGGGACTGCTCATGGTGGAGTTCCTTTTCTTGAAGTGAATTATTACTTGGAATATGGGTGTTGCGGTTGGGACAGGTGCTTTGTGTCTGTCCCTCATCTGAGCTGTAAATTGTGAATGGACTTTCTTTCTGGAAATTGCCATTACGTTTGCATTGACTACTGTGTTCTTTAGATCATGTTTCTTCCCTATTCTGATGTTTGGTTTGAACAACAATTGAACCTCCTGACCGTGTCTGCATGCTTTTATGCATTGAGTTGCTGCCACATGATTCGCCGATTAGATATTTTAAATACAAGCAGTTCTGCAGTTGCTGGAAATCCAAAGCAACACACACAAAATGCTGAAAGAACTCAGCAGGTCAGGCAGCATCTATGGAAATGAATGAACAGTCAACATTTCAGGCTGAGACCCTTCCTCAGGACTAGAAAGGAAGTGGGGAGACACCAGAATAAAAAAGATGGGGGAGGGGAAGGAGGCTAGCTGGAAGGTGATAGGGAAGCCAGATGGGTGAGCGTTAATGAACAGGTGTACAGGTGTACTAAAAAAAGTGGCCACTCAGTGGAAATGCAGGTTCCAACTTTCCTAGCACCAAGAATATTCCAGAATGGGCTCATTGTGCTGTAATAAATAAATAAAATACAATTTCCAGCTTCTGCAAAATCTCTTTTATCTCCATTGTTGGATTTGAGGCAGCTTTGAGCCACAGAGCTCTTTGCAAGGGAGTGAGAGATTAGAGGTGTGAAAGAGAGCTGAAAGGATTGAACAGCTCAAGTGGGTTTATTACCTTCCTACTAATATTTCCCTTTTCACTTCGCCTGACCCGCCACTCCGAAGATGTCACCTTTGATTGAATATAAAAGCAAGGATGTAATTTTGGAGCTTTGTAAGTCACTTGGAGAATTTTGAGCGGTTTGGGGTTCCTGATCTTAGAAAGCGTGTGCTGGTTTAGAAGAGGTTCATGAGGATGATTCCAGGACTGAAAGGGTTACCATCTGAGGACCGATTGATGGCTGTGGGCCTGGAATTCAGAAGAATGGTGGGGGGGGTCTCATTGAAACCTATCGACTGCCTCGATAGAGTGGAGGTGGCGAGGATGTTTTCTTGATGGGGCGCACTTAGGGCTGGAGGACACAGCCCCAGAATAGAGGGATGTCCATTTAGATCAGAGATGAGGAGGAATTTCTTCAGCCAGAGAGTGAATCTGTAGAATTCATTGCCATAGGCAACTGTGGAGGCTAAATCTTTGGGTACGTTTAAGCAACGGGTTGATAGATTATTGATTAGTTTTTATGTGTATTTAAGGCAGAGGCTGATAGTTTCTTGAATGGTCAGGGAATGAAGGGTTACAGGGAGAAGGCTGATTTGAGCTGAGAGGAAAATGGATCAGCTGTGATGAAATGGCGGAGCAGACTTGATAGGTCTGTCAATTTTCTTCCACCACCCTTTGAGGAAGAGAGTTTCAGAGGCTCACAACTGTTCTTCAGGTTAATGGGTGAACCTTCATTGATAAAGAATGACTCCTGGTTCTAGTATGAACTACATGGGGAAACATCCTCTCCAATTCACACAGAATGCTGGAGGATCTCAGCAAGTCAGGCAGCATCTACGTAGAGGAATAAACACTTAACTTTTCAGTCCTCAGGGCGAGGTTCTCAGCCTGAAATGTTGACTCTTTATTCCACTCCATATATGCTGCCTAGTATATTGAGTTCTCCCAGCATTTTCTGTGAGTTGTTCAAGATTACCAGTATCTGCCGAGTCTCTTATGTTTATGATCCGTTCCAATTCACCCTGTCAAGGCCCAACAGAATCATTCAAGTCACCTCCCACCCCTCAGTCCGTACAAGCCTGGCCTCTTCATACATTGACACACCCATTCAAAGTTCAAAGTACATTTATTATCAAAGTATGTGTACAGTATTAAATCTTGAGATTCGTCCCCTAACAGACAGCTACAAAATAAAGAAACACCAAAGAACCCATAAAAAAAGACTGTCAAATACCCCAATGAGCGGAGAAAAAAGATCATGCAAACAGTAACCACCAGCAAAAAGACTTTTGTGTATGATATTCATAATCATTTACCAGAAAAAGAGTGATTAACAAGATATTTAGTTGTTTTCCTTGTTTCATCAGCCACCAGCCAGAAGTCAGTGAGATTCAACAGTGCCAACTTAAACCCATCATCAGCATCATCATCATTATGTACCATGTCAGAAGATGTGGACAATTGGGGTCTTCCATCTGCCTTTAATAAGAGAAGTTCTAATAAGCTCTTTGAAACTTTTGCCTGTCCATCCTTGATATAACTCATGGATGTCACGCGCTGTTGACCGCCCACAATAGGTTTCATATCTCTGAACTGCCTCGAGCACCTTGAAACCTTCCCTAGATAAGTGACCAATGTTGTACTCATTACACTGGATGAGGTCTCCCCAATGCCTTTTAAAATATTCATCTTTAAGTGAACCATGATAATGAATATTGAATAGTATAGAGTTGCAGTGTGAAAAGGAAACCTTGCAGTCAATCAGAAATTCTCTCTACGGGAACAAGATTATCAATCATTCCCCTACTCTTTATCTAAAGCTTTGTGCTTTTTGCACCCTGCAGTATTTACATTGTTCTCTTTTTAAGAGCCACTGTTGTATTTGTCTGCACTACCCCTTCAGGCAGAGTTTTCCCCTAGACTTTCAGTGTTTTGAAGTGACTCGTTGCTGTTTCAGTCAGTGCCACTCCCATCTCCCCTCAAGCCTCAGGCGTACCTCTGTTACTGCTGACAGTTACCCTTTCATACCTTGATAGGAGCATATCTTTCTTACCAGACACAACAAGCCTTCAATGTTATTTTTCACCTGTAGGGACAGGAGAATAGAGTCCACTTCCCCCGTCAGAGGTATTAATCCTATGTTATGCTTCCAGCCACATCACGTAACTCATTGTGAAATGGTGTTACACTGATTATGAACTCATGTTGAGATTCAGATCACTTATCAGTATCACCTCTATGATTACTAATCTCCACTTGGAGTACCGTGCTCAATTCTGTTTGCTTCACTAGAGGAAGGATGTGGAAACCATAGAAAGGGTGCAGAGGAGATTGATAAGGATGTTGCCTGGGTTGGGGAGCATGCCTTATGAGAATAGGTTGAGTGAACTCGGCCTTTCCTCCTTGGAGTGACAGAGGATGAGAGGGGACCTGGTAAAGGTGTACAAGATAATGAGAGGCATTGATCATGTGGATAGTCAGAGGCTTTTCCCCAGGGCTGAAATGGCTGGCACCAGAGGGCATTGTTTTAAGGTGCTTGGAAGCAGGTACAGAGGAGATGTCAGGAGTAAGTTTTTTACGCAGAGAGTGGTGAGTGCATGGAATAGGCTGCCGGCAGCGGTGGTGAAGGCGAAAATGATAGGGTCTTTTAAGAGACTTCTGGATGGCTACATGGAACTTAGGAAAATGGAGGGCTATGGGTAAAACCTAGGTAGTTCTAGGGTAGGTACATGTTTGGCACAGCTTTGTGGACTGAAGGGCCTGTATTGTGCCGTAGGTTTTCTATGTTTCTATGTTTCTATGTCCTTAACGCTGCCTAATTGTTACTGAGTTCTTCAAACAAGCCTTTCCTGCCTGAGGGTTTGATCTTTGTACGGTGTTCAGGTTCAGATTTAGATTTAGGTTCAGATTCAGATTCAGATTTAGATTTAGGTTCAGATTCAAATTCAGATTTAGATTTAGGTTCAGATTCAGATTCAGATTCAGATTTAGATTTAGATTTAGATTTAGGTTCAGATTCAGATTCAAATTCAGATTTAGATTTAGATTTAGATTCAGATTCAGATTCATTTATCTAACATATGTGCCTAGCTATTAAAAAAAATAAAATTCCTCCGGTCTTACCCTCAGATGTCTCCGTGGCTCTTTTAATTCATACCACGAATCTGAGCATTTCACCATTTGCCAAGTCCCAAAACCTTCCGCCTCTCAATGTGCACAAGCCTTAAATGTACACATTTTCTCTGTTTCCACTCGATCAAAACCCTTCATAATTTTACTGACTTTTGTTAGGTCACCCTTCAACTTCAAGTTCCAAGGGAATGTGAGGTTCTGTCTCATCTCTGATATTGTAGATTATCACTGCATCTTCTCCAGGCTCTTCTAAATCAACTATGAAACCAAGGGATTTCTCTGAGAAGAAAGAAAAATAATTTTAATCCCGGATATTCTCTCTTTTCTCTCCCTGCCCCATTAGGCAGGAGGTACAAAAACTTGAAAGCACATACCAGCAGGCTTAAAGACAGCTTCTATCCATAATTGAATGTTCCTTTACATGATAAGATGGTTTTTTGACCATACAATCCATTATGGCCCTCGTACCTTATTACCTGCCTGCACTACATTTTCTCTGTAACTCTCAAACTTTATCCGGCATTCTGTCATTGCTTTTCCTTTTTCTACATTGCATTGTTTAATAAGGTCATCTGAATGGAAAACTAGCAAACTTTGTCACTGTACCTCAGTTCAAGTGACAATATTAAACCAATTGCAAATCTGATTACAATATGGTGACTGGAACCAGATGCAATATGTCAAGTTTAGTGTAAATTAGGCGGATTCTGCACAACTTGCCTACTTTTCTATTGTGTCCCTCCAGAAATACACACTCACACTTCGTCTGCGGCTTTGTCCTCTGGTAATGCTAACCTGTGCAACAATGTGGAGAATAATGAAAACCGGAAAGAAGGGAAAGGAAAGAAGGAAGGAAGGAAGGAAAGAAAGAAAGAGAGAAAGAAAGAAAGAAAGAAAAGAAAAGAAAGAAAGGCAGACAGGAAGGAAGGAAGAAAAGTAGGCAGAGTTACCTCGAAGCTCATCATCAACATGGTTATCTTGATTATACCTCTGCCCACCCTATTTCCTGTAAAAATGATATTCCCTTTTCTCAGTTTCTTTGCCTCATTCGGATCTGTTGCTAGGATGTGACTTTCCATTCCAGGATATAAGAGAAGTCCTCCTTCTTTAAAGAAACAGGGTTTCCCTCCCTCTTCTTTTGATGCTGCCCTCACCTGTATCTACTCCATTTCCCGTACGTCCACATTCACCCTATCTTCCTGCTGCCGTAATAGTGATGGTGCCTCTTGCCCTTGCCTACCACCCCATCAGCCTCTGTACCCAACATATTATCCTCCACAACTTCTGCCATTTCCAAAAGGATCCTACCACTAAACATATTTTCACTACTCTCTCCACTTTCTGCAGGGATGGCTCCCTCCTTGGTTCCCTTATCCCTTTATCACTGCCCACTAATCTCCCTCCTGGCACTTAACCCTGTAAGTGGCCTAACTGCTACACCTGCCCATACACCTCCTTCCTCACCTCCATCTAGGGCCCCAGGCAATCTTTCCAGGTGAGGTAACACTTCACCAGCGATTCTGCTGGTGTCATCTCTTATGTCTGATGCTCCCGATGTGGACCCTCTACATTGGTGAGATGCGTTGTAAATTGGGGAACCACTTCGATGAGCATTTCCACACCATCTGCCACAAGCGGGACTTCCCGATGGTCAAACATTTTAATTCAGATTTCCATTCCCGTTCAGACATGTCGATCCATGGCCTCCTCATGTGCTAAGATGAACCCTCGCTCAGGGTGGAGGAGCAATACGTTATACTCCATCTGTATATTCTTTAACCTGATGGCATGTATATTGGTTTCTCTTTTCGTTGAACAAATTTCCCTCCCACTTCCTCTATTCCTCACTCTGACCTTTTACCTCTTCTCACCTGCCTTTTACTTCCATTTTTGTTCTCTCCTCCTGCCCTTCCTCCTATTGTCCACTCTCCTCTCCTAGCAGATTCCGTCGTCTTCAGCCCTTGACCTTTCCCGCCCACCTAGCTGCACCTATCATCTTCCATCTAGCCTTCTTCCCCTCCCCCTACTTTTATTCTTGCATCTTCCCCCTTCCTTCTCAGTCATGAAGAAGGGTCTCACTCTGAAATGTCAACTGTTTACTCTTTTCCATAGATGCTGGCTGGCCTGCTGGGTCCCTCCAGCATTTTGTATGTGTTGATTTGGATTTCCAGCTTCTGTGGAGTTTCTCATGGTTTTGGTTTAGGACTCCTTTCTGGATATCTCAGCATCTTGCGTCACCGTGCTTAAATTTCTTCTCAGACATGATCTATATTGTAATGTAGCACAGCAGAGAGGAAGAGAGTTGGAATGCAGCAGATTCCCTCAGAGCAACGTGATGAAAACTAAATAATTCATCTGGTGATCTTGCTTGAGATTAAAGTCTGGCCAGGAGAATTTGGATATGTCTTTTTTGAAACAGTCCCATTGGTCCTTTTAGAACTCTTGAGAGTGCCGATGATACTTTCAAGTCTTAGCTTCAAGCCCCGGGTAGGGAGAGATGTTGACTTCCCTCTGTCTATGTAGCTCCAAGGTGCATTGTCCACAGGTCTGTTGCCTACAGTGTATGTGTCCATAAGTAGTTAACTGGTTTGTATGGATTTTCATTGCATTCTTTCATGAACGGACAGTGAACCCATGAATATTTTGTCAGTCATTTTTGCGCTCTCTCTTTGGCACTGCTTATTTTCTTTACTTATTATTGTGATTTATAGACTTTATACTATGTGTTGCAATGTACTGCCACAAAACTAAAAAAATCACAATATAGGCCGGTGATATTCAACCCGATTCTGATTCTGAAATTGCTGGGAATAGCGGGATATGGGTCGTATGCATCAGGAGGGACTTCATTTAAATCAGCATCGTGTTTGGTGAAAGCAACATTGTGCGGTGTATGTCTACACTCAATAGCCACTTTAATGTCTCCCTCCTGTACCTAATAAAGTGGCCATTGAGTGCACACTTGTGATCTTTTGCTGCTGTAACTCATCCACTTCAAGGTTCAATGTGCATTCGATATGCTCTTCTGTGCACCACTGTTGTAATTATCTTATCTTCCTGTCAGCTTGAACCAATCTGGCCATTCTCCTCTGACCTCTCATTAACAAGGCATTTTTACCCACAGAACTGCTGCTCACTGGATGTTTTTTTTTGTTTTTCACACCATTATCTGCAAAGTCTCGAGACTGTTGTGTGTGAAAAATCCCAGGAGATCAGCAGTTTCTGAGATACTCAAACCACCCCATCTGGCACCAGCAATCATTTCCGGCATCAACATAGCCATGCCCAAACTTATGAACCTTAACCCTAATCGGTACATTTTAGGAATAAGGGAGGAAACTGGAGTACCTGGGGGAAACCCACACAGTCACGGGGAGAACATGCAAACTCAGATCGGTGATCGCTGTCCCTGTAAAGTGTTGCATTAACCACTGCACTACCGTACCACCCCATGTAAGTGCTATGTGTATGAGCAGTGTGACCTTTAGATGAGTCCTCGTTCTGAGCTCTTGCCAGCTTACTCAGGTGAATATTAAACATCTCAGTTGACAGAAAACAGAGGAGGAGCAGGGGTATTCACCCTATCCTGGCCAGCAATTCTCTTTCAACCAGCACCACTGAGCCAATTAACTCATTCATTATGTTCACTGTTTACAAGATCGTGCTGAGTACAAATGTCTAATCACTGTCGTGGCAGACAGCACATCTTCAAAACAAATTCATTTGCCACAAAATCCCTTGATAACCTGAGAGGCATTAAAAGCAGCCAATTATAATCTCTTGCTTAAGTTCTTTTTTTTGTCTCTCTTCTTCTCTCTACTTCTTTCTCATTTCACCACCCTTCTTATCATCCCTGCCACAGAATTATGAAATAAAAAGACAGAACATAGACCACTTTAGCACACTAAAGGCTCTTTGGCCCACAATGTTGTGCTTATAGTCATAGCATTGTACATATCTTGCATTTACCTAGTGTTACGTACCCCGTAACTGGGTTGCCAAACCAGCAGAAATGGATCACTCAGTTGGAGTCTGGATTACTAGAACTAAGAAAGTTTTATTAAAGAAACAAGCAACACAGTACTCTAATCAGAAGGATAATAAATGCAACAGTTCAGCAATGATAAACACACATGTGCACAGAATTAAGATAACAGGATCAATCAAGCTCTATCGTTGTCTAGGGGTAAATGACCAGTTTCAAAGTGACGCAAAGTTCAGTTCAATTTAGTTCAGTTCAGTTCGCAGTAATCGCTGCCGTGGTGATGGACAGTGGAGGGAAGGACAGAGAGAGCAAAACGAATGAATATTCAAGGCTTCCACACAGATGTTAGCAGTCAGCTTTCGGGCGAGTTCTTTGTGATGTCATCTGAGGTCACCGACTGTGACCCCTCCATTTCCAGATACGATCGTTTCTCTGCGGTGAATCCAGCACCCAGGCAAGGGTGGACACACACCAGGTTCCCGCTGATCGTGCCTTTCCACCCTGAGCGTCTATGGCTTGATCCCACGATCAGCCGTCCAAGAACTTCCCACCGACTTGTGAGAGACGCACCGCTTCCAGGGTCTCGTTACCTCGGGTGTCGTGTGTGTGTCCTGCCTTAGAGAACCTGTCCCTTTTTATCCCCCTGCTGGGGTATCGCCTGTCCATCACTTCAAACAGTTCAGGGTTCAAAGGTGGAGCCGATCTTGACAGCTCTCCTTCCCCTTCATTACACATCTCCAAATGCTGCTCCATTGATTTCCTTATCTCTCTCTCTCCTGAAGACAGGTGGCAGACCAACTGCTGATCCCATTGGTGCCAGCCCAAGACAGCTAACATCTTTATCGATGTGTATTCTTGTCACACTAGCACCTGAGGGAACGTTGTCCTCCGATTTGCACCTAGAAGAGGACAGTTGTAAAGGCTTCGGATTCTTCATTCTGTACAGTTAGTCATTGGTACACTTGAGCCAGAGATCGTTAAGGGTTTATAAAATCAGACAGACTGGGAGTCAAGGAGCAATGTAGGCAAGCATGGGAAGAGGTTAAATACAAGAGCTGGTGCAAGAAGCTGCAGGGTCTGTTTCTGCTCTAGTTTGTAATGTTCCCATTTTCCTACCTGAGAGAGCAACAAGAAAGGTCAATCACCAGATTCCAACGTCTACAGTCGCTTGTGTTTCTGCTGTAGAAATACGCTGTTGTTGATGCTGTCTTCTTGGACATTTTGTATTGCTATTTCCTTGAAAATACAACAGTCAATTTCTTCTTCTTCTTCTTCTTCCTGAGCACATCACCCGTACTGTGGCATAGGCGGCTAGCAGCAGTCTGCCAGAGTTCCCTGTTCAGGCCCAAGGGTGGGTCAGCTCTGTGGCTTCTGCTTTTACCTCACAGATTCATACGTCTTCCAGGTGAAGATCCTTCGTCTTCCAGGGATAAGGTCTATGAAGCTTCTGTTGGTGTTTCTGTAGTTCTGGGTTTTTACAGGGTGGATTTGCTAAGCCCATGCCCAAATCTCCTCCTTTTGCAAACTGGCTTGGGTAGAGTTACAACAGTCAACAATTGGTAAGTTTTGCCAGCTAGTGTTTTGAACTACAATCTATCAGGCCTTGAATCTTCAGTGAGTTGCAGATTTCTGGCTAGACACTGTCCAATGGGGAAGTCCAATACTCACTGGGTGATAAGCACCTATTGCTTATTGGACTCCACACACAGAGCTGTGCAATGGGGTCCAGTCTGCATGGCATTCCCTGGCCTTCCTCTGGGGCTATCCTCTTTCTTATCCCATTCCATCTGGATCTAACTGATTTGGAATGGGATCAAAGTGTAAGGGTGGTGTCCTGGTTATCGTACCGCTAAAGCAGTGTCAGTGACCCAGGTTCAGTTCCCTGTCACTGGCTGTAAGAAGTTTGTACATTCTCCCCATGACCACGTGGGTTTCCTCCGGGTGCTCCAGTTTCCTCCCACATTCCAAAGACGTATGGGTTAGGAGGTTTATGGTTGCATTGGTGTAATCGTACAGCAGGGGCTCATTGGGTTAATGCTATATCTCTGAATAAAAACAAATTAAAAATTAAAGCTTTCCAATCAGAATCTACAGGTGCATATTTGAATCAGAATCAGGTTTAACATCATCAGCATATGTCATGAAATTTGTTAACTTTGTGGCAGCAGTACAATGGAATACATAATAATAGAGAGGAAAAACTGTGAATAATAGTATTGTGTGTATATAATAGGTAAATTAAATAAATAGTACAAAAAATGGAATTAAAAAAGCAGTGAGGTAGTGTTCATGGGTTCAATGTCCATTCAGAAATCAGATGACAGAGGGAAGAAGCTGTTCCTGACTTGTTGGGTGTGTGCCTTCAGGATCCTGTACCTCTCTCCTGTTGGTAGCAATGAGAAGAGACCATGTCCTGGGTGATGAGGGTCCTTAGTGATGGATGCCACCTTTTTTGAGGCATTGCTCCTTGAGGATCTCCTGGATACCATGAAGGCTAGTCCCCATCCTGGAGCTGACTAACCTTACGTCTCTCTGCAGCTTAATTCATTCTGGTGCAGTAACACCCCACCCCTATACCAGACGGTGATGCAACCAGTTAGAATGCTCTCCGTGGTACCTCCATAGAAATTTGCAAGTGTTTTAGGTGACATGCCAAATTTCCTCAAGCTCCTAGTGAAATATAGCCACTGTCATGCCTTCTTTGTAGCTGCACCGATATGTCGGCCCCAGAATGGATCCTCACAGATATTGACATCTAGGAACTTGAAATTGCTCACTCTTAAAATTATTCTACTTCAATTTATCCATAACTTTTTTCAATTTTTTTTGTGTTTTAATTAACTTCATCTTTAAAATCATTTACAAAAATTGTAATCATTTTAAAGTATCAATGAATAATATATAATATACTTTAAAAACTGTTTAAATTCATGATGTCTTTGACAGAAGCTAAAACCCTGCCCTCTTTTGACAAGCAGCTGTCAGAGTCATTTCAAGGGTGGGGCTTATACACTACACTGCCAGGAGTCAATGGACTAGACTGATATGTGAAGGGGGACAGTGAGGTGTGTTCTCTGCATCTGTCCTAGGTGGATAGGCGGTGGGTCTGAGCCCAGTGAGACTCTCTTACCTCCTTAAGGGCATCACCTCTCTTTAAGATCATTTCCTGCACGTCCAGGCTTCTGTGTTGCCTTTAGTATCAACACCAAAGGTGAGAGGACAAGCACTTAGCATCTACACTGCCATTCTGCACAAGCCAATCTGACTGCGGCACTTAGTCAGTGAAACCTAAAACCTCCTCTTCAGAAGATAAGTGGGACCCAAACAGCCTCTAATGAAGTCTGGGAAATGAGTTGATGGGAAAAGGGGAGCCGTAAAGTGATTTTCCATGTGCACATTTATGACGGGTGAACCTGACCCTTCAGATAAATGGAACTCACGTTGCATTAGCTGATGCAAAGCAAGGATTTTTGAGTGCCAAGTTCCAAGTCTCTGGAAAGCAAGGTTGAGCTTTTAATTGATATTGGATTGGCAGCTCATTCAACAGGGTCACGCAAAGCAGTTCCTCTGCTACATCCTGTACATACTAAGTAATTATCCAGTACTTTTAGACTATTTCTCTCCACAGTGAGTTCCTCATTGATGGAAAGTGGGTGCACTAATTACTATGGGATGCATACTGTGCTGTCATCTTAATCACTGACACCTTTGCTCTTTCTAGGGGCCAGAGATGTCAACTTGGTGGGACCAGCTGTCAGTGTTCCATTTCTGTTTTGTTCTTTAATATCTTTTCTCTTGCCCATTAAAGACTATTTCACACATCACAGAAAGCCTTGATGTGTCTACTGGTGCAGTAATGAGTCTGTCACTGCTGAAACCCACTCTCAGTCCTCAAAAGCAGCTCCTTTCCAGGTGATCTCATTATTCACCCCTGTTTTTTTGGGACCTGCAAGATAAATTTGGACATTAAGAGAATTAAAGAGTCATAGAGTAGTACGGCACAGAAACAGGCCTTTCGACCCATCTGATCCAAGCTGGTCTTGTTTGCCTGCATTTGACCCATAACTCTTTAACCCTTTCCTATCCATGTAACTGCCCAAGTCTCTTTTACATGTTGCTACTGTACCTACATGAACCACTCCCATGCACTCAGCCCAGTGAGGCTTTCTAATCAACTTTAAGAGCATTTCCTGCATCTCCAGGTTGGGAAGTACAGGGAAGTGGGACGGATTATGAGTCTGCAGATGCTGGAAATCTGGAGCAACACACACAAAATGCTGGAGGGACTCAGTAGGTCAGGCAGCATCGATGGAAAGGAATAAAGTCGACATTTCAGGTTAATACTCTTCTTTAGGACTGGAAAGGAAGGCGGGAAGCCACCAGAATTAAAAGGTGGTGGCAGGGGAAGCAGGCTAATTAGAAGGTGATAGCTGAAGCCAGGTGGGTTGGAAAGATAAAGGGCTGGAGAGGAAGGAATCTGATAGGAGAGGAGAGTGGACAATAGGAGAAAGGACAGGAGGAGGGGACCCAGGGGAGGTGATAGGCAGGTGAGGAGAGGTAAAGGGTCAAAGTGGGGAATAGAAAAGGGGACTGGAAGGGAGTTTTTTTTTATTCCAGAAGGAGAATTCAATATTCATGCCATCAGGTTGGAAGTTACCCAAGCAGAATGTAAGGTGTTGCCCCTCCACCTCAGTGGCCTCATTGTGCCACATGAGGAGGCCATGGATTGACGTGTCGGAATGGGTATGGGAATCATAATTAAAATGTTTGTTCACGGGGAAGCTTTGCGTTTGGCGGATGGAATGGAGATGCTCGATAAGTCGATAGATAGAGCAAAAGAGGAAGAGCGAGGTGGTGTTCCTTGGTTCATGACATGAAGGGCTGAATAGCCCTGTTTTAGTTTCGGCTTCCAACATTCTTATGTTGATGAAAAGGTTATCATGAATTCTCTGTTTGACGCTGAGAAATCTTTGTGAGAGGTGACCATAGTATTGTGTTACCATAGACCTGCGAGTTATGCCAAACCTTAGCTGTCTGTAGCAGGGCTACAGCACATTCTCCATCTCCTGAAATCATTCAAAGTCAAGCTGATTATCATTACATGATACCTGTGTGCACAGGAGCAACGAAAAACTTACTCGCAGCAGCATCACAGACACAGCACCACATCCGCAGCATTCACAGGAAGAACAGAACACAGTCCTTACTTGAAAGAAAACAATTTGAACAAAAGCAGAAAGATCATTTTAGTGCATAAAACTTCAAATTAATTTCTGAACTGTTTGACATCTCCTTATCCTTTCAAAAAGAATGGTTTCCACTGCAGTCCTTTATTTTCAGCCTAAACTGTATTGATGTGAAACACAGCAAAAATCAAATGAGTGACTGTGCTCATTATCACATGAAGTTTCAAATCTTCAAAGAGGATATTTCTGTGGAGCAGCTGACACCTGCACTGACCTTACTTTATTTAGCTATTATAGCATGGAGTAGGCCCTTCTGGCCCTTCAAGCCATGCCGCACCAGCAACCTCTGCTTAACCCTCACCTAATCAGGGGACCATTTACAATGACCGATTAACCTGCCATGTATATCTTTGGAGTGTGGGAAGGAACCGGAGGACCGGGAGAAAGCCCACACATTCCACAGGGAGGATTGCAGAGACTACCTGCGGAACAGTGTCGGAATTGAACTTCAAACTCTGAAACACCAAGCTACTGCTTATGTGGAAGCGTAAATAAACTAAAACTATCGATTTGTACTCCAGGGAGCGCGAAGCGTAGAATCAAATATCGCTGTGATGATTGTACATTCTAGTATCAATTGTTTGGCGACAATAAAGCATAAAGAATAAAGTATAAAAACTATCCTTTCACACTTTCTCTGCATGACACTCGAGATAACTATTTGAGCATCTTATGAAACTTTTATTTCATTGAGATACAGTGCAAAATAGGCGCTATCAGCCCTTCGAGTTCTGCGACCCTGCAACCCCCGATTTAACCCTAGTCTAATCACGGGACAATTTACAATGACCAATTAATCTACCAACTGGTACACCTTTGGACTGTGGGAGGAAACCGGATCACCCAGAGGAAACACACACAGTCATAGGGAGGACGTATAAACCCCTGAGGGGGAAGAGGGTCACTTGGAGGAAACAGTTGGCACGTGCAGGCTTGATTTCAACATTTAATTGAAGTTTGGATAGGTACATGTATGGTAGGGGTATGGAGGGCTATGGTCCCAGTGCAGGTCGATGGGAGTAGGTAGTTATATTGTTTCGGCATGGACTAAATGGGCTGAAGGGCCTGTTTCTGTGCTGCACTTCTCTATGACTCCATGACTCCTTACAGGCAGCGACAGGAATTGAACCTGTATTGCTGGTACCGTAGAGCATTGTGCTAACCACTATGCTACCGTGCTGCAGTTGTTTCTCCCTCCACATAAAGGCCTAATTTCCTGGCAGTTTCCAGAATTTTCTATACTCATTTTGGATTAAAATCATGTCTCTTAAAAGCAAGAAGCAGACACAGGAGAATTCCTTCAGTTAGTCCTGACGAAGGGTCTCGGCCTGAAACGTCGACTGCACCTCTTCCTACAGATGCTGCCTGGCCTGCTGCGTTCACCAGCAACTTTGATGTGTGTTACAGGAGAATGGAGTTGCTGGAATCCGGAGCAAAAAGATAAACCACTGGAGAAATTCAGTGGGTCTGGCAGCAAATGTGGAAGGAAGTAGACAGCTGACCTTTTGGATTGAGACCCTTCAGCCAGAGTTCCTCCAGCAGCTCATTTTTTGTTCACTAGAAAGAAAGTTGATAAGAAATTGGGAGGCAATAGTCTTGGAACTGATTGGATTGTTCTGGAGAATGGGCAGCAGGGTAGCGTAGTGGCTAGCACAACACTGTACAGTACAGGCGATCTGGGTTCAATTCCCACCACTGCCTGTAAGGGGTCTGTACATTCTCCCCATGACCCTGTGGGTTTCCTCCGGGTGCTCTGGTTTCCTCCCACAGGCCAAAGATATTCCGGTTGGTAGGTTAATTGGTCATTGTAAATTGTCCTGTGGTTAGGCTGGAATTAAATAGGGGTGTTATTGAGCGTTGTGGCTCAAATAGCCTATTCTGTGCAGTATCTCAATCAATCAATCAATCAATCAATAAATAAATAAAGGAGTGAATATTTCAATCCGCTGATGGTGCTATAACGGTTCAGTAAAAATATTCCATAAATCATGGCATTGACAGTGTTTGCCTCTATGCTGAAAGACAGATTTTTGCATTGGACACAGCATTACCATATGACAAAGTAATTTAAACAGAGGTGCAGTGTTGTACCGCCTGTGACATTAATCAAATACACCGGCAAAGTTAAACCAAAATATTTCACGGAATGCATGTTCAATGAATTGAATGGACCAATAAACCTGATGTCATTCCCTACTGCCTCTGGCAACAGTAATATATTCCTGATGATTCTTGCCAATTTCTTCAAATGCACTACAGAAATCATCCGATCCAGATGCATCACAGCTTGGTATGGCAACTGTTCTGCCTACGACTGCAGGAAATTGCAGAGAGCTGTGAACACAGCCCAGTCCATCACTCAAACCAGCAACCCCTCCATTCACCCTGTCTAGATTTCCCGCTGCCTCGGGAAAGCAGTCAACATAATCAAAGGCCACGTCCAGCTCAGGTATTTTCTCTTCTCCCCTCTTCTGTCAAACAGAAGATTCAGAAGTTTACAGACTCAGGGGACAGCTGGATATCCTCCCAGTTATGAGATTCTTGAATGGAGCTCTCCTGCACTAAAAGATGAACTCTTGATCTCCCAGTCTACCTCACTGTGGCCCTTGCTCTGTATTTGTCTGCCTGCACCGCACTTTCTCCTTAACTGCAACACTACAATCAGAGCCTCCTGTACCTAATAATGTGGCCACTGAGTGTGTGTTTGTGGTCTTTTGTTGCTGTAGCCCATCCATTTCAGATTTCAATGTGTTGTCTATTCAGAGGTGCTCTTCTGCACAACACGTTGCAACATATACTCTAGTTATGTGAGTTTCTGTCTCCTTCCTGTCAGCTTGAACCAGTTTGGCCATTCTCCTCTGACCTCTCTCATTAACAGGGCATTTCCCCCCAAAGAACTGCCAGTCACTGGATGTTTTTTTTTGTTTATTGCACTATTCTCTGTAAACTCTAGAGACTGTGGTGCATGAAAATCCCAAATAATCAGCAGTTTCTGAGATACTCAAACCACGCATCTGGCACCAACAATCATTCCATGGCCAAGGTTGCTTGGCTCACATTTCTTCCTCATTCTGATGTTTAATTTGAATAACAATTGAACCTCTTGACCACGTTTGCAGGCTTTTATGCATTGTGCTGCTGCTACACGTTTGGCTGGTTAGATATTTGCATTAACAAGCAGGTGTACAGGTATATCTAATAAGATAGATAGATAAATAGATATACTTTATTGATCCCGAGGGAAATTGGGTTTTGTTACAGCTGCACCAACCAAGAATAGAGCATAAATATAGCAATACAAAAACCACAAACAATCAAACAACAAAATGCAAACTATGCCAGATGGAAAATAAGTCCAAGACCAGTCTATTGGCTCAGGGTGTCTGACCCTCCACGGAGGAGCTGCAAGTTCGATGGCCACAGGCAGGAATGACCTCCCGTGCTGCCCAGTGTTGTATCTCGGTGGAATATGGCTGAAGTCCAACAGTAAAAAGTTCAATATCCGGTCTACAAACACGTTCCTCGATCGTAATATGACCCGGATTGCACTAAATGTATATTCTGCATTCTGTTTCCATTTTGTACTATCTTAAGGTATTTATGCTTGGGATGATTCGTCTGGTTGTCAAACATTGTATTATGCTTTTCATTGTATTATGCCACAATAATAGACAGATATACAATAATAATTATAAATCAGAGAGCCCAACCAGCAGACCTGCTGACCCTATTCTTTGCTTCCTTGACAGCTTCCACATAGAAGAGTGACCTTCTCGACAGCCAACCAATCACAGGACCTCCAAGATCCCTCCCAGCACAGTTACTATGACAGCGGGCTTGAGGAATCAGAAACGCCAAGCAGCAAGTCATCCTCTGGGCCACGGCTGGGACCGCTTGCGCTGCCTGAGGACCACTACGAGCGCACCACTCCTGACGGCAGCATCGGAGAAATGGAGCACCCAGAAAATGGTAACTTCCATTTCTACTTTCTCAGGGACTGACAGGCCATTCATGCCCAGTGCATTGTGGGAGACCTTCACCATATGGACTGGAGTAGCTGAAGGAAAAATTGCCTGGTAAATTCCAGGGCCCCCCTGAACACAAAGCGCAAAGGAGATCTTGGGTCCAATTCTATAGCTTCCTGAAAGCGGCAGCACAAGTAGATGAGGTGGTAAGGAAGGCCTAAGGCTTCATCTGTCAGGACATTCAATATAAGTGTCAGAAAGACAAGTTGCAGCAGTATAAAACTTCAGTTATACCAACATTTGGAGTGTTGTCTGCCGCTCTGTTCACCCCATTACAGGAAAGAAGTGGAGGCTTTGAAGAGGGTGCTGAAGAAGCTAATCAGTATGCTAGGTGGATAAGAGTGTATTAGCTGTTGTATAAAGAGAGGTTTGTATTGTTTTCTCTGGAGGGTTGGAGCCAGACGGGAGTGGGCAAGGGGCAAGGATTAAGGGAAAGAACATGAGAAAATATTAGACAGTGACCCCACAGTGATGACCACTTTGTCTATTCTGTCTGAGCTAACATCTGCCCAGTCGTGACGCTAGTGAGAGACTGGAACCTATAGCATACAACAAAGCAAGCAAATATAAGAGACGCTTACTTGTTTTAACTAAAATTATCTGTGGTCCCTTTCTGTTGATTTCTGGAGGCGGTATGCAGAATACAGGCCGCCCTCGAGTAATGAGCAGGTTCTAATTTTGCCGATGGCCATAAATTGATTTTGTCCATAAAAATTTACTTGAAATGGTAAGCATACATCCAGTATATTGATATGGACTGATAAGATAGAACAATTACCAAAGACAGAACCAAAGGAGTTCTGCCACAGGTCAGACTTCTCAGTAATATCATCGTTTGTATGTGGAAGTGTTGGGTGTTTGTAACCTAGAGACAGACTATATTTGAAACATCGTTCAAAAGCATACAGTGCGATTTCCACAATCTCTTATTTGTGTGTGTGTGTGTGTGTGTGTGTGTGTGTGTGTGTGTGTGTGTGTTGTATCTACTGATAAAAGATGAGTTTGCTGTGTACGTATGCACACATATGTATATGTGAAAAGTGATTACTGGTGTTTCTGGTGCAAGCTTGTGCAGGTTATTTATACATAAAGTGAGCAAAACACACAAGATGCTGGAGGAACTCAGCAAGTTAGGCAGCATCTACAGAGGGAAATAAACAGTCAACATTTCAGGCCCCCTTTCTTTCTAGTCTGGATGAAGGATGATGCCCCGAAATGTTGACTATTGCTTTCCTTCCACAGATGCTGCCCGACCTGCTGAGTTCCTCCAGGGTTGTGTGTGTGTGTGTGTGTGTTACTCTCGATTTCCAGCATCTGTACAATTTCCTGTGTCCCTTATACATAAAGTGAGCTTTGGTACCCAGTTGTATGTTTTCACACACTCGTGTTGCCACAGTTGTGAGTCCATATGTGTGTGTTTTCAGCTAACTGAATTTCAACTTTAAAACATAGACGAGTTTGTTTGAATGAAAGGAAGTCTTTCCTTCTCACTGGACATTGAATCAAGTCAGATCTTTTCCTGAGCCATAGATTTAGCATGACTGCCTCTTCCAGTGCAGGTGTACAGACAGGAACAAAAACAATACAGCTCATAGGCGCAATCTCTGCACTACACACTAGCTAATTGCAGCTGATTATATGTGCAATTGTTTCAGGATTATTAAAAGGTATAGACTCTCTGGTCTCATTGTCAAGGCCAGCAGATTCCCACAATTGGAGTTGTTTTTTAACTGTTTTGTTTCATTTCCATTCTATTCTTTATCCTCCCCATCATTCACCAATTCTCCCATACCTCTCACCCCTCACCCATCTATTCCCAGGCAGACATCAATTGTTTTAAAGTTACAATTCATTTGAGAGCGTCCAACTCTAAACAAGGATCCAAATCCTTGACCCCTTCCTTTTCCCTCAGCCTTTGCAGTGGGGCTATTTTAAAAGTTATTGTTGCTGTGTTTGGTTTTTATGTCATTTCTCACCAGTTTTTTCTCCCCCATCCTTTTCACTCCACAATCTCTCAGCATTAGCTGGGATCTCTGGCACTCTTCACTATTCTGGCCCTGTGAAGTGTGAGTACGGACAGCTCTTTAGGCTGCAGCATGTACGCACACACACGGCCACTGGAGACACACCTGCCAGCATGCACATGTTCAGCTTTTCACCCACACACTCACATACATGCACAGACGCATCACACGCACACCAGCAAAATCATGATGAAGACGTGCTAAAAAACACATGGATATGCACACATTGACATTCATCTGAAAGCACACACGTGCAAACATACAGACTCTCTCTCTATCTCTCTCTCACACACACACACACACACACACACACACACACACAGAGTCAGCCTCACAGTCTCACACAGCACACATACATATATACGTACACATACAGACACACAGTCTTGCAGTACACACACACACACACACACACACGCACCTGAGCTGACATAATCTCTCTTTCTCTCACAAATGCAGAGAAGCACATGTGTAGCCTCACACACAATCTCACACAGTCTCATACACAAACATGTACTATACAGTCACACAAATACACACGTACACAGACACAAATGATCTGTATGGATGGCAGACAAAACAGTTTTTCATTGTACAGTGGTGCAGTACTGTGCAGAAGTGTAAGGCAACTAGGGTGCCCAAGATTTGTGCACAGTATTGTAGTAATTTTATGTACTGCACTGTACTGCTGCCACAATAAAAAACATTTAATGACATGTGAGTGATGATAAACCTGATTCTGATATGGGTCTCTATTGTGGACTGAGAGTGGGAAGGGGGCAGGGAGAGGGGAATCATGTTTGGAAAAAGGGGAAGGGGAAGGGATAGGGGAGGGATCAGGAAGCACCAGAGAGACATACTGTAATCATCAATAAACCAATTGTTTGGAATCAAATAACCTTGCCTGGTATTTCAGGGCTAGGTGTGTCTGCATTCTCACCACCAAACCCCCTCCTCTTCCTCTGCCTCCAGCATCCCTCTCTGCCACCTGTCCCACACCCCTCCCACAGTGCTGCACCCTCGTCATTCCCAACATCTTTTGCTCCCACCACATTTACAAACTCTCTCTCTGTTCTTTGTTGACAAATACAGTACCGTGCAAAAGTTTTAGGCACTCTAGCTATATACATGTGCCTAAGATTTTTGCACAGTACTGTACATGTGATAAAATGAATCGGAATCCGAACAGATTTACGGAAGTACTCACTTTTTCTTCTTGGGCCCTTAGCTCCCAGTGGAACATAGGCCATCGATGACCTCCCGTCCCCACCATCCTCTGTTCTGAGCTAGTAGCTCGAGGGTGGGCCAGGAGTGTCCCCATCACCTGCAGCATGTGCTGACTCGATGAGGAGCCTCTTCTCACAAAGTCGATGTTTCTGTAATCCATTGCATCCACTCTACAGGGGATTGGCCTATATAGCTTCACCTAGGCCCTGTTGGACAGCCTTATGCATTTCCACCTCTCATGACAGGGATGTAGTGTTGGACTTTGAGCAGAAAAAAGTACACACAAGCATGTGTAATACAGATACTGGTATGCACAGACACACGCGTGTGCCAAGAAACACAAATATATGCTATACACGTACATACACAGATATGCAAACAGACAATCACAAACACACACATTCCCTCTTCCCCATGTGCACTTCCCCTTTTCAGACAGTTAGACCATAAGACCATAAGATATCGGAACAGAAGTAGGCCATTCGGCCCATCGAGTCTGCTTCATCATTCAGTCATGGGCTGATCCAATTCTTCCAGTCATCCCCACTCCCCTGCCTTCTCCCCATAGCCTTTGATGCCCTGACTAATCAAGAACCTATCTATTTCTGCCTTAAATGCACCCAATGACTTGGGCTCCACAGCTGCTTGTGGCAACAAATTCCACAGATTTATCGCCCTCTGATTAATGTAATTTCTCCACATCTCAGTAAGTGGACGTCCTTCAATCTTGAAATTGTGCCCCCTTGTCCTAGAATCCCCTACCATGGGAAAAAACTTTGCCATATCTAATCTTTTCAGGCCTTTTAACATTTGGAATGTTTCCACGAGATCACCCCTCATTCTCCTGAACTCCAGGGAATACAGCCCAAGAGCTGCCAGACGTTCCTCATATGGTAACCCTTTCGTTCCTGGAATCATTTTTGTGAATCTTCTCTGAACCCTCTCCACCATCAGTATATCCTTTCTAAAATAAGGAGCCAAAAACTGCGCACAATACTCCGTGTGGTCTCACGAGTGCCTTATAGAGCCTCAATATCACATCCCTGCTCTAATATTCTATACCTCTAGAAATGAATGTCAACATTGCATTCTCTTTCTTCACAACCAACTCAACCTGGAGGTTAACCGTTAGGGTATCTTGCACAAGGACTCCGAAGTCCCTTTGCAACTGTGCATTTTGGATTCTCTCCCCATCTAAATAATCATCTGCTCGTTTATTTCTTCCACCAAAGTGCATGACCATACACTTTCCAACATTGTATTTCAGTTGCTGGTCAAAGTTCAAAGTAATGTTTTTATTAAAGTACATAAATGTCACCATACACTGCCATGAGTTTCATTTTCTTGCAGGCATTCCTAGTAGATACAAAGAAAAACAATAGTATCAATGAGAAACTGCACACAATGACAGACGATCAATGTGCAAAAGATAGCAAATTATCCAAGTAGAAAATAAATCAAAATAATAATAAGAAGAAGAAATAATAAGAAAAATATGAGTTGTAGAGTCCTAGAAAGTGGGTCCATAGGTTGTGGAATCAGTTCAGTGTTGGGGTGATTTATCCACTCTGGTTCAGAAGCCTCACATTAACCAGGTGAGATCCATTCCCTGCAGGTAGACAATAAGATGAAAGGGTCACCATGAGGGAGATTGGGAGAGCAAGAGTTCATCTTCATCATAAAAGAAGTTCATTCAAGGGTCTGATAACAGCAAGATGGAAACTGCCCGTGAGCCTGCTAATACGTGTTTTCAAGCTTTAATATCTTCTGCCCGATGGGGGGGGAAGGGAAGGGTCTTTGATGATGTTGGCTGCTTCTCCAAAGCAGCAGGAAATGTGAGTTTATATGATTTGTTGAGTTGTGTCTTTTATAGGGAAGATGAGTGTATGGGAAAGCATATGACTCTATTCGGTCGATGAAGCACACACAAGATTCTGGAAGAACTCAGCAGACATGGAGAGAAATAAACAGTGAACATTTCGGGCTGAAGTCCTTTATCAAGATTGATACAGCATCTCGGCTCGAAACATTGACTGTTTATTCCTCTCCGTTCATGTTGCTTGACCTGCTGAATTCCTCCAGCATATTATGTGTGTTACTCTGGATTTGCAGGATTTGCAGCACCTGCAGAATCTCTTGAGTTTAGTTAATAAAGTGTAAAATGAAGTAAACTTTGCATTTCGATGATTTAGTGTGTTGAGTGGTTAATAGTGTTCAACACTCTGAGGAAAACCCTCTGCTCACTGCAATTTTTCTTCTACCCACATGAGATGGCAGACGGGTCCTGGGTTGAACATCTTGGCTTGAAAGGTAGCATCTTTGGCACGGCACTTCTTCCTCTGTGCAGCACTGGAGAAGAGGGCCAGAGGGTCAGTTCTGTGCCATAGTGCCATGGAGAGCCAGTGTTTTACTTCCCTTAACCTGAGTAGAGTGTAATGTAACCTCTGGGAAAAGACAGTGCAAGGGTGTCCAAGTGGACTCACTGTGTTGTGGTGCACAGTAAATAGCACACAGATATTTGACAGGAGGCCTTTGCAGTCCTTTCAGTGTTTGCCAGCAATAATCTATCGCTCCAGTGTTGATGGTGCATCTCGCTAGCAATTCTCCTTGCCTCCCCTTCTTGTTATATAGTTACCATGTAACATGTCAGAATGATTTTGATTCTGTGTGGTCTGTGTACTGCACTCTGAGTGTTGCCTCGAGCTGTCTGTGGTTCAGTAATGCTCCCGCATGCTCTAATTTAATATTTGATGGTTTTTGCCAGCTTGGTTGTCACGGGAGGATTTGATATTGTTTGTGACTGTGTTGGTCGCTCTTGCAGTGGCTCCTGAGGTAATTCTCAAGGAAGTAATCAGGATGTAGAGTGCATCTGGCATGTTAAGCATGCCAGCGGAGTCGTGGGGAAAGCGATTCAGCTCCTCTTGGTGACAGCTTCATGCAGACGCGTGATGTTACTGTTTTGAGCAAACTCAAACCGACCGAGAAGATGGCAGGTACTGACTGTTACCTGCGGTGAGCTACCTGCTTGCAGTGAGCACCAGCCAAGGCAGTGGCACAGCTCGCATTTTTGTGCCTCATAGTGCCAAAGACCTATGAGGGGCACAGACAGGCACAGACAGGGTGAATGTACTCAGTCTTTATCCCAGGATTGGGGAATCGAGATCCAGACGGCATGTTATATTGAACTTGCATCAGATGTAGAAGAGTCCAAGTTTGGAGTATTGTGTGCATTTCTGGTCACCTACTTACAGAAAAGATATCAATAAGCATTGGAAGAGTATGGTGAAAATCTACAAGGATGTTGCAAAGATTTGAGGACCTGATTGATTGGGAAAGGTTAGGACTTCATTCCCTGGAGCGTAGGAGAATGAGGGGAGATTTGATAAAGGTATACAAAATTATGAGGGGTATAGAATGGATAAATGCCTGCAGACTTTTTCCACTGAGGTTGGGTAAAATGAGAACTAGAGGTCATAGGTTAGGGGTGTAAGTTGAAATATTTAAGAGGAACCTGAAGAAGAACTTCCACACTCAGCAAGTGGTATGAGTATGGAATGAGTTACTGGCAGAACTGCTGGATGTGGGATTGCTTTCGATATTTAAGAGAAATTTGGATAGTTACATGGATGTGAAGTTTATGGAGGACTATGGTCCAGGCGCGGGTCGATGGGACTAAGCAAAATAATAGCATGACATGGACTAGATGGGCTGAAGAGCCTGTTTCTGTGCTGGAATGTCCCGTGACTCTATAAGTTTAAGGAGGAAGGGGACAGATTTATTAGGAACTTGAGGGGCAACCTTTTTTTCACAAAGTGTGCTGTCCATGTGGGATGAGCTGTTGAGGAAGTGATTGAGGCAAGTAAAATGGCAATCTCTAAAAGACAATTAGACAGGTACATGGATGCACTCAGTCTTGTTTCAACGGTTGGGCATTCAAGATCTAAACGGTTCAGCTTTAAGGAGAGAGGGGACAGATTTAAAAAGGGGCAACTTTTTACTCAAAGTTCAAAGTAAATTTATTTTCAAAGTGCACATATGCCACCATTTACAATCCTGAGATTTGTTTTCTTGCGGGCAAAATCAGTAAATCCAAGAAACATAATAGAATCAATTAAAGGCTGTACAAAACAGAATGGACCACCAGCCGATGTGCAAAATACAACGAACTGTGCCAATACAAAAGGAAAAAAATGACAGTAGTAAGGTTGGTGTTTATGTGGAATGAGCTGCCAAAGGAAATAGTTGAAGGAGGTACACTATGGACTTTTAAAAAGACAGGTACAAAATTGCAAACAAGAAAATCTGCAGATTTCGGCAGGACTGGAGAAAAAAAATGATGGGTAGATTTAAAAGGTAGGGGAGGGGAGAGAGAAACACAAGGTGATAGGTGAGACTGGGAGGGGGAGGGGTGAAGTAAAGAGCTGGGAAGTTGATTGATGAAAGAGATACAGGGCTGGAGAAGGGGGAGTCTGATAGGAGAGAACAGAAGGCCATGGAAGAAAGGAAAGACGGGAGGAGCACCAGAGAGAGGTGATGGGCAGGCAAGGAGATAAGGTGAGAGAGGGAACAAGGGGATGGGGAATGGTGAAGGAGTAGAGGAGGGCATTACCCTGAAGTTCGAGAAATTGATGTTCATGCCATCAGGTTGGAGTCTACCCAGACGGAATATAAGGTGTTGTTCCTTCAACCTGAGGATGGCCTCATCACAACAGTAGAGGAGGCATGGATTGACATATTGGAATGGGAATGGGAAGTGAAATTAAAATGGATGGCCACTGGGAGATCCCACTTCTACTGGCGGACAGAGCGTAGGTACTCGCTGAAGCAGTCTCCTGACCTACGTCAGGTCTCATCAACATACAGGGTGCCACACCAGGAGCACAGAATGACCCCAACAGACTCACAGGTGAAGTGCCGCCTCACCTGGAAGGAGTGTTTAGGGCCCTGAATGATAGTGAGGGAGGAAATGTAGGGGCAGGTGTAGAACTTGTTCCCCTTGTAAGCGTAAGTGCATGGAGGGAGATCAGTGGGGACGGACGAATGGACAAGTGAGTTTAGGGAGCGATCTCTGCAGAAAGCAGAAATAGAGAGGGAGGAGGGAAAGATGTGCTTGGTGGTGGGATCCCATTGGGGATAGTTGAAGTTCCAGAGAATTACGTGCTGGATGCGGAGGCTGATGGGGTTGTAAGTGAGGACAAGAGGAACCCTGTCTCTGGTAGGGTGGCAGGAGGATGGGGTAAGAGCAGACGTGCATGAAATGGAAGAGGTGTGATTGAGGGCAGCATTGATGGTGGAGGAAGGGAAGACCCTTTCATCGAAAACAGAGGACATCTCCTTCATTCTGGAATGAAAAGCCTCATCCTGAGATTGAAATGTCAATAAGGTTATGGACCAAAAGGCTTGCAGATAAGTCCAAATGGTTAGGAGCTAAATACTGGCAAATGGGTTTGCTTGGATGAGGCATCTTGGTCAACATGGAACAGTTATGACAAAGGAACTGTTTCTGTTCTGTATGACTCAACGACTCTCTGATTCTGTGCTCCGGATTCAATTCTGACCATCTGTGGTGAGTTTGCACATTTTCCCTCTGGCGCTGTGAGTTTCTTCAGGTTTTTGTTTCCTCTCACATCCCATAACTCTGTGAGTTGTTATGTTAATTGGCCCTATGGTGTAGCTATGTGGTAGAATGCACGGAAAATTCAGGGTACACTTGCTGGGAGGGAGCATTATTAATATCAACATTTAGAGATCCAGGTAAGTAAAGCAGTAACTTTATGTCCAGTTTCAAGTTTAAGTTTATTGTCATTCAACCACGTACATGTATACCACCAAATGACACAATGTTCCTCCAGACTAAGGCACACAACACAGTACATACAAGTTACACACAACACATAAAGTAATATTACCACAAATACGTTAACAAGTCATAAAATATATTCAAAAAGACTGACTTTTTGCAGAAGATGCATTTACAACACAAGTTAAAAAGTAAACAGTATAGTGCTACTGTTGCGTCATAAGTGATGAGACCTGGGTGGTGGCTGAAAGTTCAATAGTCTCACAGCCTGGGGAAGAGGATGTTTCCCATCCTAACAGTACTTGTCCTAATGCTACAGTACCTCCTACTTGAGGGTAGGGAGTCAAAGGGCTTATGGGATGGATAGTTGGGATCCTTGACGATGTGAAGGCCCCGCATTCCATAAGACATAGGAGCAGAATTAGGCCACTTGGTTCATCATGGCTGATCCATTTTCCTCTCAGCCCCAATCTTCTGCCTTCTCCCCGTATCCCTTCATGTCCTGATCAATCAAGAACCTGTCAATCACTACCTTAAATATACATAAAGACTTCACCTCCACAGCTGTCTGTAGCAACAAATTCCACAAATTCACCACTCTTTGGCTAAAGAAATTCCTCCTCGTCTCCATTCTAAAAGTATGCTACTCTGTTCTAAGGCTATGTCCATTGTACTAGACGCCCCACCACAGGAAATACCCTCTCCACATCCACCGTATGAAGGCCTTCCACCATTCAATAGGTTTCAATGAGGTCACCCCTCATTCTTCTGAATTCTAGTGAATAAAGGCCTTGAACCATCAAACGCTCTTCATTTGACAAGCCGTTCAATCCTGGAATCTTTTTTGTGAACCTTCTTTGAGTACTTCTGGCAAATATTTTGGATGAGTGGAAGGGAAACCTTGATTTTACTTGACTTGAAGTGCAACTTTTACTGAGGAATTCCAAGGAAATTTTTGGCCAGGATCTTGGCCACTGTCTTCTGAGCCCCGTCAGTGGTGTGTAATGTGCCTTTCTCTGTGCAACACCATAATGAAATAATGAGTCATTGCATTCTGTGTTCAATTCTGATGTGAAGCTCCTCGAGAGAGAATTCACTAATAAGATTCAAATATCATCATCTGCTCCATGCTGGCACTGGGGAAGAGCAGTGGGAAGCCAGCTTAGCTTTAATACGCCTGTGAATAATTTATTGGAAGTTAAAGTCCATTGATTGTTGTGGAACACAAACGGCAGAGATTTGGTTAGTTTTCAGAAAGATAATGACTATAGATTGCTGCTTTAGTGATGAGTTTTTGATGCCATCTGTGCATTGGGTAGTTGTGGAATCACATTGCACAGGAAGAGGCCATATGGCCCATCGGGAACATGCCAGCTCTTTGAAAGAACTCAACAATTAGTCACATTTACTACACTCTTTTCTGATATCTCCATGAATGCTTTTACACCTCAAGCACTTTTTCAGCTCCTAATTACTGATAATGACGAATGGATCTGCTCTCATTGCCCTAACAGCCAATGTGTTCAAGATCTGAAGTTGTAGCATGTTAAATGTTATAGACAGGAGTGTCAGTGGTCATCAGGTTAGTTGTCCGTGGTATCTTGCAACCAGGGAATGATTGACCTCATACAGTTGAATCTAGGTACATCGGTGATTGCTCAGAGAGCTATTGAGAGGTGACAGCGCAAAGCCTCTTGTTAGACAACTTATGAATTATGATTATGAGGACACGCAATCCCCTTTTATTGTCATTTAGTAATGCATGCATTAAGAAATGATACAATGTTTTTCCAGAATGATATCACGAAAACACATGGCAAACCGACCTAAAAACTTACAAAAACCACATAATTATAACATATAGTTACAACAGTGCAAAGCAATACCGTAATTTGATAAGAACAGACCATGGCACAGTAAAGTCAAAGTCTCTCGAAAGTCCCATCATCTCACGCAGACGGTGAACCTCCAGCGCCGCCAACTTGCCAATGCAGCATCCTGGAAGCATCCGACCACAGTCCGACTCCGAGTCCGTCCGAAAACTCCGAGCCTCCGACCACCTCTTTGACACCGAGCACCGAGCACCGAGCACCATCTCTGCCGAGGGCTTCAACCCCGGCCCTGGCAACAGGCAATAGGCAAAGCCGAGGATTTGGGTCCTTTGTCTCCGGAGAGTCTGGATCACACAGTAGCAGCGGCAGTGAAGCGGGCATTTCAGAAGTTACTCCAGATGTTCCTCCGCGCTTCTCACGGCTGTCTCCATCAAATCCAGATTGTGCACGGCCCCCCTAGTTACACAGATATGATATTCATTCAGAACAGCCGCGCGCGCTGCGTCACGCCACCATCTTCTCTTCCCTCCACGTCCAATTTAACAAATTGGCATCTGTAGTAACCTTGTGAGGAGAGCCTAGAATTAGAATCAGAATCAGATTTATTATCACTGATATATGTCACAAAATTTGTTGTTCTGTTGCAGCAATACATAGAAATGACTTTAAGTTAGGTGCTATGGTAGCATTGCGGTTAGCGTGACTCTGTTACGGCCCAGGGCGTTCCAGGGTTCGGAGTTCTATTCCAGCACCATCTGTAAGGAGTTTGTACATTCCCCCCATGACCACGTGGGTTTCCTCTGGGTGCTCTGGTTTCCTCCCATAGTCTAAAGACATAGCGGTTAGTAGGTTAATTAGTCATTGTAGATTCTCTTATGATTAGACAGGTTGCTGGATGGTGCAGCTCGTAGGGCTGGAAGGGCCTGTTCCACACTGTATCTCTAAATAAAGTAAATAACTAAAAAATTACAATAAGAAATACATGAAAAAATAAATAAGTATTGAAAAATTGAGCAAAATAGTGAGGCAGAGGGTAAGAAGCTGTTACTGAAACACTGCGTTTGTGCCTTCAGACCCCTGTATCTCCTCCCTGATGGTAGCAATGAGCAGAGGCCATGACCTGGGAAGGGAGGACCTCAATGATGGATGCCATCTTTTGAAGAGTTCCTCTATGTGGGGAGGCTAGTGCACATGATGGAACTGGCTGAGTTCATAACCCTCTGCAGCATTTTCAGATCCTGTGCATTGGCACCCCCCAGTTAGAATGTTCTCCACAGTACGTCTGTAGGAATTCGCTGGAGCTCTTTCTCGGGTTTAATATATATCTATCCTTTTCCCTATTGGACACAGTTCAATGCGAAACACAATTCTGATTTTGGAACACTATTTGGAAGCTTAATAATGCACTATGTTAGGTTATGCAATTACTTTGCTTCAAGTTTAATAGAATAAGAAGAATCATCATTCCTCGTGTAGAGTCGAGTTTTTCTTTCATTCCAGATATTTCAAACACATAACATGAAGCATTTCAGAAGAAGTGAAATCAATAATGAACACAAGTGACTTGGCAGATGCTGGAAATCTTAAGGAAACACACACACACACACACACACACACACACAGATAACTGGAGGAACTCAGCAGGTCGGGCAGCATCTATGGAGGGGAAAAATTCCCCTCTACAGATGCTGCCTGAAATCAATAGAGTCATAGAAAAGTGTAGTTGAAAAACAGGCCCTTCAGCCCATCTAGTTTGTGCCAAACCATTTAAGCTGTCCTCTCCCATTGACCTGCACCGGGACCGTAGCTCTCCATATCCCCATCCATGTACCTCGCCAAATTTCTCTTAAATATTGAAACTGAACCCGCATCTACCACTTTCCTCAGGCAGCTCACTGTACACGGTCATCACTCTTTGAGTGAAGAAGCTTTCCCTCATGTTCCCCTTAAACATTTCACATCTCACCCTTGACAGATGACCTCTGGCTCTAGTTGCACACAACCTCAGTGGGTCCTGAAGAAGGGACTCAACCTTAACCATGACCGTTTATTCATTTCCGTAGATGCTGCCTGACCAGCTGAGTTCCTCCAGCATTTTCTGTGTGCTGCTCAGTGGAATAAAACTGCCTGCATTTTTCCTGTCTTTACTCCTCATAATGATGTATATCTCTACTGTCTCCCCTCATTCTCCTACCTTTCAGGGAATATGGTTGTAAACTGTTCAACTTTTCCCTATAACTCAGGTGCTCAAGTCCTGGCAACATCCCTGTGAAATTTCTGTTCAATTTTTGTGTTATGTGTATCTAATCATGTGGCTCTGAGACATCTTGAGTGCAAGAAGGATGAGACTGCGCAGGCGTGTGACGTAGACAGGATGGCGCGGAGAGTTTAAAAAGGAGACCACCCTATACAACGGGCAGTGGAGTGGATGACAGCAGAGTGTAGGGCTTTGGCTCAACGGGCTTACGTGGTAACGGGAAGAGGCGAGAGTGAGGCACCAAATCTTTTTTTCCCCTTGGCGAATGGGCCCGGACAGACAGAGGAACAGCAGGGCTCACACAGTTAATGGTACGAGCTAACGGTTTAAAAAGTTTATGTGTTTGGTGAGGTAAGTGGGTGAGCAGATTTATTTTTCCCTGTTTCTTCCTGTAGAATTAGGTAGCATGTCTGCAGGGTCAGTGCTTTGTTCAGGGTGTCAAATGAGGGAATAATGGGAGACCTCCAGTCTCCCTGATGGCCACATCTGCGCCAGGTGCACCGAGATGCAGCTCCTCAGAGACCGTGTTAGGGATCTGGAGTTGCAGTTTGATGACCTACTGCTTATTAGGGAAAGTGAAGAGGTGATAGACAGGAGCTACAGGAAGGTAGTCATCCCTAGGCTACAGGGATCAGAAAACTGGGTGAATGTCAGGAGAGGGAAGGAAAATGCCCAGATAGTGGAGAGCACACCTGTGGCTGCCCCCCTCAGCAACAAGTATCTCGTTTTGGATGCTGTTGAGGGGGATGACCTGACAGGGGACGGCCACGGTGACCGGGTCTCTGGCACTGTTGTGCAAGAGGGGAAGAGGGAGAAGAGGAATGCAGTAGTCATAGGGGATTCCATAGTCAGGGGAACGGACAGGAGCTTCTGTGAGCCTGATAGAGATACCCACATGGTGTATTGCCTCCCAGGTGCCAGGGTACAGGATGTCTCGGATCGGGTCCAGAATATTCTGAAGGGAGAGGGCGAGCAGTCTGTTGTCTTGGTACATGTTGGTACCAATGACATAGATAGGAAAATGGAGGATGTCCTGAAGAGAGATTTCCAGGAGTTAGGAAGGAAGCTGAGAAGCAGGACCTTCAGGGTAGTAATCTCAGTATTACTACCTGTGCCATGTGCTAGCGAGGGCAAGAATAGTAGGATCAGGCAGATGAATGCGTAGCTGAGAGACTGGTGCAGGGGGCAGGGCTTCAGATTCTTGGATCATTGGGAACTCTTCTAGGGAAGTATGACCTGTTCAAAAAGGACAGGTTACACTTGAACACGAAAGGGACCAATATCCTGGCGGGAAGGTTTAATAGAGCTGTTAGGGAGGGTTTAAACTAATTTGGGAGGGGGATGGGAACCGGAATGATAGAGTGGAGGAGGGGGAAAACAGAAATAAATCTAAAATAGTGAGCAGTAAAGATGGCAGGAAGGACAGGCAGGTGATGGGGCAAATTTCTAGCCATTGGGATGAGTTGCAGTGCAATCAAAGCAAAAAGTACCAAATACTGGTCTTAAGGTGTTATACTTAAATGCATGCAGCATAAGGAATAAGGTGGATGATCTTGTCGTACAGCTATAGATTGGCAGGTATAATATTGTGGCCATCACTAAAGGATGCATGTCTCTGGGAGCTGAACGTCCAAGGATACACGGTGAATCGGAAGGATAGGAAGGTAGGCAGAGGGGGAGGCTTGGCTTTATTGGTAAGAAATGATATCAAATCATTAGAAAGAGGTGAGATAGGATCAGAAGGTGCAGAATCTTTATGGGTTGAGCTAAGAAATCGCAGGGGTAAAAGGACTCTGATGGCAGTTATATACAGGCCTCCCTACAGCTGAAGTGATATGGACTACAAGTTACAACAGGAAATAGAAAGGGCTTGTTAGAAGGGCAGTGTTATGATAATTGTGGGGGATTTTAACATGCAAGTGGATTGGGAAAATCAGGTCAGCACTGGATCTCAAGAGACAGAATTTGTAGAAATTCAAGCATTTAAAGGTTGCATGGATGAACTACAACAATTGTTCATCCCAGTTTGGCAAAAGAATAAATCAAGGAAGGTAGTGCACCCGTGGCTGACAAGAGAAATTAGGGATAGTATCAATTCCAAAGAAGAAGCATACAAATTAGCCAGAGAAAGTGGCTCACCTGAGGACTGGGAGAAATTCAGAGTTCAGCAGAGGAGGACAAAGGGCTTAATTAGGAAGGGGAAAAAAGATTATGAGAGAAAACTGGCAGGGAACATAAAAACGGACTGTAAAAGCTTTTATAGATATGTAAAAAGGAAAAGACTGGTAAAGACAAATGTAGGTCCCCTGCAGACAGAAACAGGTGAATTGGTTATGGGGAGCAAGGACATGGCAGACCAATTGAATAATTACTTTGGTTCTGTCTTCACTAAGGAGGACATAAATAATCTTCCAGAAATAGTAGGGGACAGAGGGTCCAGTGAGATGGAGGAACTGAGCGAAATACATGTTAGTAGGGAAGTGGTGTTAGGTAAATTGAAGGGATTGAAGGCAGATAAATCCCCAGGGCCAGATGGTCTGCATCCCAGAGTGCTTAAGGAAGTAGCCCAAGAAATAGTGGATGCATTAGTGATAATTTTTCAAAACTCGTTAGATTCTGGACTAGTTCCTGAGGATTGGAGGGTGGCTAATGTAACTCCACTTTTTAAAAAAGGAGGGAGAGAGAAACCGGGGAATTATAGACCGGTTAGCCTAACGTCGGTGGTGGGGAAACTGCTGGAGTCAGTTATCAAGGATGTGATAACAGCACATTTGGAAAGCGATGAAATGATCGGACAAAGTCAGCATGGATTTGTGAAAGGAAAATCATGTCTGACGAATCTCATAGAATTTTTTGAGGATGTAACTAGTAGAGTGGATAGGGGAGAAGCAGTGGATGTGGTATATTTGGATTTTCGAAAGGCTTTTGACAAGGTCCCACACAGGAGATTAGTGTGCAAACTTAAAGCACACGGTATTGGGGGTAAGGTATTGGTGTGGGTGGAGAATTGGTTAGCAGACAGGAAGCAAAGAGTGGGAATAAACGGGACCTTTTCAGAATGGCAGGCGGTGACTAGTCGGGTACCGCAAGGCTCAGTGCTGGGACCCCAGTTGTTTACAATATATATTAATTACTTGGATGAGGGAATTAAATGCAGCATCTCCAAGTTTGCGGATGACACGAAGCTGGGTGGCAGTGTTAGCTGTGAGGAGGATGCTAAGAGGATGCAGGGTGACTTGGATAGGTTGGGTGAGTGGGCAAATTCATGGCAGATGCAATTTAATGTGGATAAATGTGAAGTCATCTACTTTGGTGGCAAAAATAGGAAAACAGATTATTATCTGAATGGTGGCCGATTAGGAAAAGGGGAGGTGCAACGAGACCTGGGTGTCATTATACACCAGTCATTGAAAGTGGGCATGCAGTTACAGCAGGCGGTGAAAAAGGCGAATGGTATGCTGGCAGTTATAGCGAGAGGATTTGAGTACAGGAGCAGGGAGGTACTACTGCAGTTGTACAAGGCCTTGGTGAGACCACACCTGGAGTATTGTGTGCAGTTTTGGTCCCCTAATCTGAGGAAAGACATCCTTGCCATAGAGGGAGTACAAAGAAGGTTCACCAGATTGATTCCTGGGATGGTAGGACTTTCATATGAAGAAAGACTGGATGAACTGGGCTTGTACTCGTTGGAATTTAGAAGATTGAGGGGGGATCTGATTGAAACGTATAAGATCCTAAAGAGATTGGACAGGCTAGATGCAGGAAGATTGTTCCCGATGTTGGGGAAGTCCAGAACGAGGGGCCACAGTTTGAGGATAGAGGGGAAGCCTTTTAGGACCGAGATTAGGAAAAACTTCTTCACACAGAGAGTGGTGAATCTGTGGAATTCTCTGCCACAGGAAACAGTTGAGGCCAGTTCATTGGCTATATTTAAGAGGGAGTTAGATATGGCCCTTGTGGCTACGGGGATCAGGGGGTATGGAGGGAAGGCTGGGGCGGGGTTCTGAGTTGGATGATCAGCCATGATCATAATAAATGGCGGTGCAGGCTCGAATGGCCGAATGGCCTACTCCTGCACCTATTTTCTATGTTTCTATGTTTATGAGTTGACTTTTTCGAACAGCTTATTGTTGAACCCACTAAGGGATTGGCTGTACTGGATTGGGTATTGTGTAATGAACCGGAGGTGATTAGAGAGATTGAGGTGAAGGAACCCTTAGGAGGCAGTGATCGTAACATGACTGAGTTCACTGTGAAATTTGAGAAAGAGAAGCCGAAATCCGATGTGTCGGTATTTCATGGAGTAAAGGAAATTATAGTGGCATGAGAGAGGAACTGTCTAAAGTTGACTGGAAAGGGACACTGGCTGGAAAGATGGCAGAGCAGCAGTGGCTGGAGTATGTGCGAGAAGTGAGGAAGGTGCAAGGCAGATATATTCCAAAAAAGAAGAAATTTTCGAATGGAAAAAGGATGCAACCATAGCTGACAAGAGAAGTCAAAGCCAAAGTTAAAGCAAAGGAGGAGGCATACAAAGAAGCAAAAATTAGTGGGAAGACAGCGGATTGGGAAGTTTTTAAAAGCTTACAAAAGGAAACTAAGAAGGTCATTAAGAAGGAAAAGATGAACTATGAAATGAAGCTAGCAAATAATATCAAAGAGGATACTAAAAGCAAATATATAAAGAGGAAAAGACAGGGTGAGAGTAGATATAGGACCGATAGAAAATGATGCTGTAATGGGAGATAAGGAGATGGCGAAGGAACTGAAGGAGTATTTTGCATCAGTCTTCACTGAGGAAGACATCAGCAGTATAACGGACACTCAAGGGTGTTAGGGAAGAGAAGTGTGCGCAGTCATGATTATGACAGAGAAAGTACTCAGGAAGCTGGATAGTCTAAGGGTAGATAAATCTCCCGGACCAGATGGAATGCACCCTCATGTTCTGAAGGAAGTAGCTGTGGAGATTGTGGAGGCATTAGCAATGATCTTTCAAAAGTCAATAGATTCTGGCATGGTTCTGGAGGACTGGAAGATTGCAAATGTCATTCCACTATTTAAGAATGGGGCAAGGAAGCAAAAGTGAAATTATAGACTTGTTAGCTTGATGTCGTTGGTTGGGAAGTTGTTGGAGTCGATGTCAAGGATGAGGTTACGGAGTACCTGGAGGCATATGACAGGATAGGCAGAACTTAGCATGGTTTCCTTAAAGGAAAATCCTGTCTGACAAATCTATTGCAATTTTTTGAGGAAATTACAAGTAGGCTAGACAAGGGAGATGCAGTGGATGTTGTATATTTGGATTTTCAGAAGGCCTTTGACAAGGTGCCACATATGAGGCTGCTAAACAAGATGAGCCCATGGAATTATGGGAAAGTTACATATGTGGATAGAGCATTGGCTGATTGGCAGGAAACAGAGAGTAGGAATAAAGGGATCCTATTCTGATTGGCTGCCGGTTACCAGTGTTGTTCCACAGGGATCCATGTTGGGGCCGCTTCTTTTTACGTTGTACGTCAATGATTTGGATTATGGGATGGATGACTTTGTGGTTAAGTTTGCTGATGATACAAAGATAGGTGGAGGGGCCGGTACTGCTGAGGAAACAGAGAGTCTGCAGAGAGACTTGGATAGATTGGGCAAATGGGCAAAGAAGTAGCAAATGAAAAACAATGTTAGAAAGTGTATGGTTATGCACTTTAGAGAAGAAATAAATGGGCAGACTATTATTCAAATAGAGAGAGAATTCAAAGTTCTGAGATGCAACAGGATTTGGGAGTCCTCGTACAGGATACCCTTAAGGTTAACCTCCAGGTTGAGTCAGTGGTGAAGAAGGCAAATGCAATGTTGGCATTCATTTCTAGAGGAATAGAATATAAGAGCAGGGATGTGATGTTGCGGCTCTATGAGGCACTAGTAAGACCTCACTTGGAATACTGTGTGCAGTTTTGGGCTCCTTATTTAAGAAAAGATGTGCTGACGTTGGGGAGGGTTCAGAGAAGATTCACTAGAATGATTCCGGGAATGAGAGGGTTAACATATGAGGAACATTTGACCGCTCTTGGACTGTACTCCTTGGAGTTTTGAAGAATGAGGGGGGACCTTATAGTAACATTTCAAATGTTGAAAGGCATGGACAGAGTGGATGTGGCAATGTTGTTTCCCGTGGTGGGGGGGTCTAGTACGAGAGGGCATGACTTAAGGATTGAAGGGTGCCCATTCAGAACAGAAATGTGAAGAAATTTTTTTAGTCAGAGGGTGGTGAATTTGTTGCCACGGGCAGCAGTGGAGGTCAAGTCATTGGGTGTATTTAAGGCAGAGATTAATAGGTATCTGAGTAGCCAGGACATCAAAGGTTATGGTGAGAAGGTGGGGGAGTGGGACTAAATGGGAGAATGGATCAGCTCATGATAAAATGGTGGAGCAGACTCGATGGGCCGAATGGCTGACTTCTGCTCCTTTGTCTTATGGTCTTATGTCAACACTATTAACATAGAAAGCAAAAATAACTGAGCCAAAATCAGAGATGGATGACTAGCAGAGATGGCCAGATATCAGCCAAACAAAAAAGAAAGAGCAGATTATCTTATATTTGAGAATATTGAGTTCAGAAGACTGAAATGAAGCCAGATGGAAGATGTACTGTTGTTCCTCAAATTTGCATTGGGCCTTGTTGTAACTGCAGGAAACCACAAAGAGATTAGGGTGGAATATCCAATGTCCTCCTACACTTTCCTTTTGCTCGTGACAGATTTCAGCTACTTCATCACTGCCAGCCTTGCCTTCACCAGCCAAAGCCTTAAGCCTTGAAGTTCCCAACCCAAATCTTTCTTAAATCTCTTCCCCTCGCCTTAAGGCTCCCGCATTGACATTTGGTCTAACAGCTCATTAAATGTCTCAGTATCAATTTTCTCTCTCCTGACAAGCATCCTGGGATATTTTGCTCTGTTAGCTGAATTATGGAAGTGTAAGCTGTTGTCACTCAGATGAGATATGATCTGGTAAATAGAAGAACATCTTCCTTACATGTCTCGGTCTTTCTCAGGAGCGGTGTGAAACATGTTTCAGGTTCCAAACCCAGCAGATGATTGACCCATTGTTGACTCACCGAGCAGTAAAATGGCCACTTGTTTGCTATTGTCAGCTTCTGACCCCGTGGCCATGTCCTACTTCAGTTTTGGATGGGGGATTCCAATTGTTTTCCTGAAGCCCCAGGACGATCACCCATCTTATGTCCAACATTGGCAGCCTGCCATGGATGTTAAGAGCCCGTTATTGTTGATCGTGTGGCCCAGGTGTGACTTTTCAGCTTCAGATTACAGTGTTTGCTCAAATCCTGATCAATCTCTGTACAACAACAGGCTACCTTAAATCCACTTGACTGCTAAAGATCGAAGCTAAGTCTCATACATGTGGCTAGTATCATTTTGATCCCAGCCACTGGTTGGGCTCAAAACCCGAGGCGTATAGCTAGAGTAAGTAGAAGCAGACTTTTTCCACTGAGGTTTGGTGAGACTGGAACTAGGGGACATAGATTTGGAGGGAACAGCAAAATAGTTAAGGGGAACCTATGGGGAAATTCTTTACTCAGAAGCTGGTATGATTGTGGGACAAGCTGCCAAAGGAAGGAGTGGATGCGGTTTCTCAGCAACATATAACAGAATTAGGATAAGTAAATCGATGGGATGCTGTAATCCTTATTTGGGTCGATGGGACTAGGCAGAATAATAGTTCAGTATGGATTAGATGGGCTGTTTATATGCCTGTAGTGTTACATGACTCTGATATTGGCTCAATATTTGCTGAGTCTGCAAGTTCCCCTTTGGCCACCGGGGGTTTCTTCAAGTGCTCCGGTCTAGTCCCACTTTGGAAAACAAATTAGCAGTGTGGTAGATTAATTGTCTTGTAAATTGCCCCTGGTGCACAGATAGTCACATTCAGTAGAAGGGGAATGAGGGGAGAATCAAATGGGAGTAAATGAATGACACAGGAGGCTGTAGATGTTGGAATCTGAAGCAGTACAGGAACTCGGCAGGTCAGGCAGCATCTGTGGAGGGAAATAGATAGTTGACGTTTTGAATCAAGACCCTTCATTTGGATTGATGAAAGGTCCTTGCCGAAAATCCTGACTGCCCCATTTCCCTCTACAGATGCTGCCTGTACCTTTGTGTTTCTCTAGCAACTTAAGCCGAAATTGGTGTTTGATGGTTGGCATGAACTTGGTGGGTCAAAGGGCTTGTTTCTGTGTCATATGTCTCAATGGCCCTTTGTGGTTCTTACTGTTATCTATCCATTCATGAGGTATGAGCATTGTCGGTAAGACTAGAATTTAATGTCCATCTCCATTTCATCATCATCATCATCATCATCAGGTGCCATACCCAGTTTGAGCTTTGATTGCCATAGCCCACAAACTCCTGTTTCGAGTAAAGTGAATCAATTCATTGGTATTCATTTCCAGTTCTCTGGCTACTGTCTCCATCATCATTTGTCTTTGCCTTCCTTTTGCTTTCTTCCCTTCAATCTTTCCCATAATTACTGTGCATTCTCACTCCTCTTTCCTAATCACATGTCCAATGAAGTTACGTTGCCTTTTCATGATCTCATACATTATTTCTCTTTTAGTGCTTGCTCTGTTCATGGTATCCTCGTTAGATATTCGCTTTGTCCATGATATTAACCACATCTCTGCTGCTTCAATTCATTTTCTATTGTTACTAGATATTGTGCAACATTCTGATCCATATGACATAACTGGATAAATGTAACATCTCAGTACTCTGAGGCGGGCTGTCATGCCTAGTTTAGTGTTAGTCAGTAAACTCTTCATTCTCAAAAAGGTGTCTTTTGCCATCCCTATTCTTCTTTTGATGTCCATGTCGCACTTGCCATCTGATGTCACCCAGCTTCCTAAGTACTGTAACAAAAGTTCTGTGCTTGTTTTATGTCTTCCCCATTTATTTTCAGCCTGCAGATAGGACTCTCCTTCTTTTTGGATCTCACCATACATTCTGTCTCTTTGCAATTGATAGATAGACCCATTTTTGCACTTTCTTCAACAACTATATCAATTAAGTCTTGCAGTTCTTCCTCTGTACTTGCAATTAACACAGTGTCATCTGCATATCTGAAATTATTGATGTTTTCACCGCCAACTTAGATTCCCAAGATGTCTCTTATTTTTTGTAATCTTGTTTCACTAAAACAAATCAGGGGAGAAAACACATCCTTGTCTAACGCGTCTCTTGATTTTCGTAAACTGACTCACTTCTCCATCTATTCTTACAGCGGCAGTTTGTTCCCAGTACAGATTTCTGATTAAGCGGAGGTCTTTCGAATCTAGATCTAGAGTTTCCTGTAATATTTCAAATTATCCATTTAACATCTCCATTTGCCCTCAAGAAAGCTGGCAAGTTCTCTTCTTAGCCGTTGTAGTTCATTTCATGTTGGTACCTCACAGTGCTGTTGGGTTGGCGCTTCTAATGTTTAGGTATGGTGGCAATGTGGTAGTTATTGTGTGAACGAGAATATACCTGTGGTGGCACTTCCATGTGTCTTCAGGGTTTGGTTCAGTTGCTAGTGGCAGCACAGTAGTACAGCAGTTAGTGCAATGCTTTGACAGCCCCAGCAAGCTGGGTTCAGTTCCACTGCTGTCTTATGGAGTTTGAACATTCTCCCTGTGATCGCGTGGGTTTCCTCCCCATTCTAACGACGTATGTCCGTAGGTTAATTGGTTGGGCCTGTTACTGTGCTGAATCTCTAAATAAAAAATAAACTCTCAGTGTGTTACCATAGCTCTTCTTGCAGATGGTGCATGCCACCGCTGATGGAGAGAGTGACTGTGTATGGTCTGAGACAGTAGCAAAGAGTGGGATATGCTGTCAAGGCTCTTGAGTGTTATTGGAGCTCCTCTCAACCAAGCAAGCCGAGAGACTTCACCACGTTCCTATCATGTGTCATATAGATAATGGAAAGCTTTGGGGCATTATTCACTACAGGGTTCCCACAATCTGAAGTAACATTTTTAATAGTGATTCTCAGGGTGCTGATAGTGGGGATTCATTGATGTTAACGATCAAGGAAAAGCTTCCCCTTGTTGAAAATGATAACTGCCATGGAATAAATGTCAATTTGTGACTCAAGTGTCTTTCTTAGCTTTTGCATTTATTTCCAGAGTGTGACAATATCTGTGGGACATCATTTTCTTTGCTGTAGGAGTTAAGCAAGCCAATTTTCCATGCTTTTATGCTTGTGTGCACCATTAATAAAAAGGTAAATCATAAACTTGCTAGATCTGAATGGACTGCTGTGTTGGAATCTACAGTACTGTGCTATATACACACACACACACAAACTGCATATGTGTATATATATATATATATCTAAGACTTTTCTTTTCTATACATATATAAAAGAGAGAGAGAGCAAGAGTGCCTAAGACTTCTGCACAGTGCCATAGTAATTTTATAGATTGCACTGTGCTGCTGCCACAAAAAAAAATTTCATTACATATGTGAGTGATGATAAACCTGATTCTGATATGGGTCTCTATTGTGGACTGAGAGGGGAAGGGGGCAGGCTGAGGGGAAATCATGATTGGGAAAAAGGGGAGGGAGAGGGGTGGGAACCGGAATCACCAGAGAGACATTCTGTAATGATCAATAAGCCGATTGTTTGGAATCAAGTGACCTTGCCTGGTGTCTCAGGGCTGGGTGGGTGTGTCTGCGCCCCTGCTACACACGCTCCCCCCTTGCACTCTTTCTCTGCCACCTGTTTCTCACCCCTCCTGTGGTGGTCCACCTTGCCTTTCCAGCGTCTTTTGCTCCCACCAGGCTTACAAACTCACTGTTCACTCCACGATGACAAATACAGTACTGTGCAAAATTCTTAGGCACCCTAGCTATATATATGTGCCTAAGACATTTGTACAGTTCTGTACCTACCAAGAGAACCTGATATAGAGAACCTTCTTACTCCTTGGAGGCAAGCTAGCTCATCTCCTGACCTCTAGTGTTTCGTAATTAATTTTCTTTGTCAATCTTCATCTAAACTGAAAGGTTATGCTGCACTATCTTGTGATGTAACTACTTAAACGACCTTTAATCCTGAGGAGATCGACTGAAATTTTAATTGTTTTTTGCCCAGTCTCTATAAAGAACACTCCATTACCTCTCCATTCCTTTCCTTTGCTATTTTTGCTTGTGATTTCATGATGCTTTCCCGCCATTGACCCAGACTTTGTCTCAATAGCAATTTATATTTACCTATCACCTTGTCAGCCTCTGAGAAGTGGCAGGGTGTTGGACAGAGGTTACACATTCTTGGCTGTGAGCACTACCGACAATTCCAGTATTCAATGTCCTTTCCTAATTGTTCAGTTATAACAGTTCAGTGAGTTTGCTAGGGCACTTAAGAATAGTCAATGATGTTACCAAAGCAAACTAAAACATCAAAAGCTGAAATCCAGATAGCAAAGCCTCTCTAAATTGAACAAAAAGGAGGGAAATTCCTGCCATCAATGAATCTACTATTTGTGATCGCAGGTCATCATTAGTTGCTTGAAAGCCTATAAATTCTCATGTTTCATATTTCCCTTCGACGTCAATGTCCACCTAGCCCACAGAGCTTATGCTATCACTCAGAGCGGTTCCATCAATCTCAAACCCCATTCAGAACAGCACTGTAACTGGCCCTTTGACACACAATGTTGTGCAGAACTAAATATCCCCTTCTGCCGGCACATAAACCAGACACTTCTATATTCTCCATATTCATGAGCCTATCTAAGAGCCTCTTAAATCCCTCTATTATATCTGTCTCCACCAACACCCCGGCAGCACATTCCAGTCACCCTCCACTGTCTGTTCCACACATCTCCCTTGAATTTACCCCTTTATGCCTTAAATGCATGCCTTCTAGTTTTAGAATTTTTGACCTTCAGAACAAGCTACTCACTGCTGATAGTCAGGATGACTCTCATAATTTTATAAACACTTATTCCCTGTAAGGTATTCCCGACAACATCATTCTTAACACAATTATACAACTGCAAATCAAATCAAACCACAGATGCTTGAATCAAAGTCAAAGACAAAGTACATTTATTTTAAAATTACGTATATGTCACCTTATACTATCCTGAGATTCATTTTCTTGCAGCCATTAACAATAGAAATACAATGAGATCAGTGGAAAAACTACACACAGTCAAAGACAGACATTCTGTGCAATTACAGAAAAAAACAACAATTAATAATATAAGTAAATAAATAATGGTGAGAACAGTAATTGTAGAGTCCTTGAAAGTGACATCACAGGTCGTGTTCAGTGATCAGTTCAGTGTTGAGGTGAGTGAAGCTATCCACACTGGTTCAGGAGCTTGATGAGGCTCCTGTACCTCCTTCCCAAAGGCAGCAGCAAGAAGAGAGCTTGGCCTGGATGGTGGTTGTCCTTGATTATTGATGCTACTTTCCTGAAACAGTGTGGTTTGTAATGGTACTCACACGTTGGACCCAGGATAGAGCTGTTGAAATGATAACATTGAGGAATTTGATGTTGCTGACCCTCTCCACCTCTGCTCCCGCGATGAGGACTGGCTCATGGACGTCCGGTTTCCTCCTCCTGCAGTCAATAATCAGCTCATTGGCCTTGTTGATATTGAGTAAGAGGTCGTTGTTATGGCGCTATTCAGCCAGATTTTCAATCTCCCTCTTATATGTTGTCATCATCAGTGACAGTGGTGTCGTCAGCAAACTTAGATTCGGCCAACGAGAGTGACGTTGTCAGCAAAGTTAAGCATAGCACCTGAGCTGTGCTTAGCCTCATAGTCATATGTACGTGGCCAAGTGGTTAAGGCATTCGTCTAGTGATCTGAAGGTCGCTAGTTCAAGCCCCAGCTGTGGCAGTGTGTTCGTGCTCCTGAGCAAGGCACTTAACCACACATTGCTCTCGTGTCTGTGCGAGGAGTGGCACCCCACACAGACTTCCGATCTGCACGTTGTAAGGCATGAAAATGCCCGATGCAGGCCTCTCATGGTCTGAGTTGACGTTCCCTCCCCCCCATATGTACAAAGTGAGTAGAGCAGGAGGCTAAGCACCCAACCTGGTTCAAAGTGTATTTCTTATCAAGGTATGTTTACATTATACAACCTTGATCTGGCTCCTTACAGGCAGCCACAAAATGAGAACTCCAAAAGACCCAACAAAAGGAAGAAAATCTACAAACACCCAATGCATCGAGGGAAAACAAAACAAATTGTCCAAACAATTAAAGTAAACAAGTAGTATTCTGAACAAAGTGATTCCGTAGACACGAGGCCTGGGGCAGTCAGAGCAGGCCTCAGCCTCAGCCTCAGTTCAGCGCAGAGCCGCGTAAACGTCAGAGAGCCCTCAGACACAGTTGAGCATAGGGCTGAGTAAATATCAGGAAATCCTCAGACATGAAACCCAGAGCATCCGGAGTTAATCACAACCTCAACCTCAGTTCAGTGCACCTGTGCTAATGGTGATTGTGGAGGAGACGTTGACGGCAATCCGAACTGACTGAGGTCTAAAGATCTTTTTTTGTAACACGTCTTAGGCTGGGCATGTCAGGAATCCATTTTTTTTACTGCCCTACTGCATAAGGGCAGTGCAATATCAAGTTTAATTTGGTATTTGCATTTATTTTTTTTTGAGCCGCCATCATGATTTTGCACGGCCTATAATGCAGCTCCACTAATCAGACCCTGTGACCCGATACTATTTCTCCCTCTCACCCCGTTGCTGACTTCTCCTGTTAAGTGGATCTGCTGCTGAAGCAGAAAGTTAATGCCATTCATGGAACTGGAGCATGTATTTCTCAGCTTTCCTTTAATTATTTCTCATTTTGTGTCTTTTCGTTACCATCTTCCCAGCCAGCGGAAGCATGAGATCAAATCACAGTTGACCTTGTGAACTCTTCTCAATCTTGAACACTACTATCGGGTTTCCCCTAATCTTCTCGGTGATACAAGACCTCGAGGCTCTCAAACCACTCTTCAGAATGTGACCCTTGCTACAGTGTACCTTTCCCATTGATTTCATTTCCCTTTTCTATAATCGAGGGCATCAACTGTACAGCAAGCAGCTGAATTGAATTCTTACATGTGTTCATAGTTAACTCTTCGTACCCTGGAATTATAAGACCCACTCAATCTCATTGAAAGTGCCAGTTAGGTACTCAATTCCCCATCAGGCAGCACGGTAGTGCAATCGCTTTTCAGCGACAGCAAACACCAATTGGTGTTTGATCCTCACCGCTATCTCTTTGTACATCCTTTCCTGTATCCCTGTGGGTTTCCCTTGGGTGCTGCGGTTTCCTCCGGCATTCCAAGAGAGTTGTGGTCCTGCTGTGTTTGCATCAGAAGCAAGGTGACACCCATGGGCTGCCCCCAGCGCAATCCTCAGACAGCGTTGGCTTTTGACACGAAACAACACGTTTCACTGTACACATGACAACTAAAGTCAATCAATTTTATTTTCTTTAATCAATCACATCAGCACTGAATCTCTTTTAACTGTTACTTCAGCAGTGCAACCAAATTATGAAAACTCTCCTCATAAAAATTGTTCTGCTTGCTTCCAAGCCTAAAGTCCATAGACCCTTCAGTTAATGATCGGGGTCCATGGCATAAAAAATGTTTGGGAGCCCCTGCTTTAGAGAGTCACTGAATCAGGCAGCACAGAGCCAGGCCATTTGGCCCATTGTGCTCATGCTGAACATTCCATTAAGTGCAAGACTATGCCAAGATGTTTTTCCCTCCCACTATCAGATTTCTGCATGGGCAATGAATCCATTAACACCACCTCACTACTTTTTCTCTCTACTTTCACTGCGTACTTAATTTAATTTAACTTAATTTAACTAGGGGACATTACCTCAATATTCAGGGGAGAAGATTTAGGATGGAGATGAGGAGAAACTGTTTTTCCCAGCGAGTGGTGAATCTGTGGAATTCTCTGCCCAGGGAAGCAGTTGAGGCTGCTTCACTAAATATATTTAAGATACAGTTGGATAGGTTTTTACATAGTAAGGGAATTAAGGGTTCTGGGGAAAAGGCAGGTAGATGGAGCTGAGTTTACGGGCAGATCAGCCATGATCTTATTGAATGACGGGGCAGGCTCGATGGGCTGGATGGCCTACTCCTGCTCCTATTTTTTATGTTCTTATGTTTTCTGTTAGTGGATTACGTTTGGACTCGGTCCCCTGATTATTGCCCCGGCTGCCACGAGAAACGGCTTCTTCTCGTTTACCTTGTCTGAACCAAGCATGGTTTTGATCACCACTCTCAAATCTTCTCAGTTTCAAAGATATACCACCCAGTATATCTATGTATACCAATCAGCCAGGATCAAATGGTGGAGCAGACTGAACGGGACAAATGGCCTAATTCTGCTCCTAAGGCTTATGTTACAACTGCAGAGTCGCTGGAAGATTGGCAATTCCCACGGTTTCTGTTTGGACTCTGGCAGTGACATGTCCTGTAAATCGATGCCGTATGGGTGTTATCGGCAAGAACAAGCAGTTTTCAGCAGTCCGTAGATGAACGTACACAAGTACACTTTCTAGCTTGACTTCCCCTGAGCGAACACTGTCGGGCAGCACTGATGGATTAGACAGAAAGAGATTAGGGAGATAGAGATTAGCTTTATTTATCACACGCACATCAGAATATCGAAACGTCCAGTGAAATGCATTGTTCACATCAACTACCAACGCAGTCCGATGATGCGCTGGGGCAGCCTGCAAGTGACACCTTGCTTTCAGCTTCAACATAGCATGCCCACAATGCACTAACCCAAAATGTATGTCTTTGGAACATGGGCGGAAGCTGGAGCACCTGGAGGAAGCTCTCGGAGTCACAGGGAGAATGTACAAACTCCTCACAGACCGCAGCAGGAATTGAACCCAGTCTGACAGCTGGAACTGCATTCCAAATCAGAATTGGGATCAGGTTTCATATCACCGGCATATGCCATGCAATTTGTTATTTATGGCAGCAGTAGACTGAAGTACGTAATCATTTAAAAGCACTACAAATTACACTATGTAAAATTAAATTAAGTAAGTTGTGCAAAAAGAGAGAAAATATAGTGAGGTAGTGTTAATGGGTTCATTGTCCATGCAGAAATCTGATAGTGGGAGGGAAAAGGGTGTTCCTGAAATGTTGAATGTGTGTCGTCAGGCTCCTGTACCTCCTCCTTGATGGTAGCGAGGAGAAGACAGCATGTTTTGGGTGATGGGGATCATTAAAGATGGATGCTGCCTTGTTGAGGAATTACCTTTGAAGATGTCCTGGATGCTGGGGAGGCTGGTGCCCACGATGGAACTGGCTGAGCTTGCAACTCATTTACTGCAGCCTTTTCTGATCATGTGCAGTGGCCCTTCCATGCCAGATGCTGATGCAGCCAGTCAGAATGCTGTCCACGGTACATCTGCAGACACTTGCAAGAGTCCTTGGTGACATACCAAGTCTCCTCACACTCCTAATGAAATATAGCCCCTGTCATGCCTTCTTCGTAATTGCATCTATATGTCGGACCCAGGATGGATGAACCTTACAGCTAGCACTGCAAAGATAATTTTCTCTGGTTACAGGGAGAATATACAAAATTCTTTACAGACAGCAATCTTTCTGATTACTTTTGCTGTAAAATGGTACACCAACACCTACACTATGCAGATAATGTCTGGATCACGTTACGGGAGTACCTGCCTGCACCACCTACTCAGTCAGTCTGTTCCAGGTTCTAATGGAGGTGGATATAAATCTTGGATTTTTAACAAAATATATTTGAATCTTATTTTAATGATCATATTACTTTAATTATTTATTTTAATCACTTAAGATTATTTTATTAATTACTTTGATTTTTGAAAATGTTTTTAAAATATCCGTGCGATGGATTGGGCATCACTGAAATTTCCAGCATTAATTGTCCTTCCCTAATTTCCGCCAAGCTAAGGAATTAGTTGTCATGTTGCCTTGACCGTTATTGGGTCTAGTCTAAACAGGGGTGCAGGCTGATGGAACTAGGCAGTTGAAATGTTTCAGCATGGACTGGATGGGCCAAAGGTCCTTTTTATGCTATAAATTTTTATGATCCAGAACTCTAGACCAGGGGTTCCCAACTTTTTTTTATGGCACAGAGCCTTACCATTAGCTTAGGGGTCCATGGAGCCCAGGTTGGGAACCTTTGCTCTGGACCATATAAGAATGACAGACTTCTTGCCATGAAAGGCATTAGTAGACCAGATAAATTTAATGGTTTAACAATCACCATTAAAAAGCGCATAAAACATTGCAAAACAGGACCAGGCCCTTCAATGTAGGTGACAATGTAGGTACTGATGCGATCACTTGAGCCAAGTATGATGTTCTCCTGAGGGGTTGTCTATTGATGGATCCTTAGGTGACTGTGGAGGCCGGTCTGGGATCCACATATTCTGGTGCAATGTGGTCACAGGTAAGCAATGGTTGTGGTTAGTGGTTGTTCTGTCTCTCCTTTTGCAGCTGCCGCTGATTCTCTACGGCACAACGGAGGTCGTTTTAATGTAGTGCAGCTCCTTCTTGAACAGATTTCCTCCACATGTGTCTGTTGAGTGCAGTATCTTCCCAGATTTTAGATGTAATGTTGAATTTCTTCAGGCTGATTTTGATATTGTCTTTGAAACTCCTTATGGCTCATAAAAGCTCTCCTAATTTCCAGATTTATGTTGTTATGTAAATTTAAATTCTCCATCTGCTGTGATAGGAATTGAACGTGCCTCTGGATTCAGACCTCTGGTTACCAGGCAAGAGCAATTTTATTTTATTGCGTTGAATAAGGCCACTTATCCCAGTATACCTGTGCCAGGAAAAGAAAACAAAAAAGTTATTCTAGTTAATGGTCAAGGGAGCAGAGTGGTTAACTTACTGGAGCAGCATATTAGGATGTTAGTTCAAATCTCAGCACAGCAACTGAGAAATTTAAATTCAACTAATAGCTTATTCTGGAACAACAGTTTTAAGGAAACTGCTGGATTGTTACAAATGCCCTCCTGATCAATCGGTGGTTGTCAAAAATTAGAGAGCAGTGGTTAAGGTGAGATTTAAAGGGGATCTCAGGAATAGGTTTTTCAGATAAAGTCTAAGAATTAAGATAAAAATTAGCTTTATTTGTCACAATTGCATTGAAACATCGAGACATAAAGTGAAATGTGTCGTTTGCATCAAGGACCAACACAGCCAACAAGTATTGCTTTGCTTAAGGTGCCAATTTAGCATGCCGCAACTAACTAATCCTAATCTGTATGTCTTTGGAATGTGCAAAGAAACTCGGGTATCACAGGGAGAACATACAACCTCCCTACAGACAGTGGCAGGAATCACAGCTAGGCTGTAGGGAATGCTGGAACGGATTTGAAGGGCTGAATGATCTAGCTACTCTCTTGTTATTTTATGTTTCTCTGTTAGATAAGCCTCCACTGGCCACTCAGATATGAAATCTAAAGACTTGCTATTCTCTGGGTGAAGATATTTCTTCTCTTTATCCTGAATGAGTGGCCCCTGGTTCTAAATGACCCTGCATCTCCTCTCTTAATCGCTGTGAGACATATCTATATTCCACTCACTGTTTCTTTCTGTACTGTGGTTCTGCCTCGAGTCTAACCAACCCTTAATCGGGAAGGTGATGCTTCAGGCAGATCCTTTATACAGAACTATCAAGTCTTTGTTGCACTCTGCATTGGCGGTGGAGTTTGTGCTTGTGACATCAATGAACTGCAGTCGATATTGTAAATACCAACAGCCTGAGCCCTTACAGTTGTGGTTAATTATTCAGATTTACTGCTGAACATGATGGAAACAAGGCTCTTTTCTTTATTGCCACTCGGTGGTAAGTGGTCACGAACAGCATCCTCAAAGGGGAATTGGACACAATGTTGTTAAAAAGGAACAACAACCCGCAATTAATGAGGACTGCATAACAACACTGTAGATGCAAAAAGCTGAAGCTTCTGGAAATGATTGTGCAATGGATAGGATGTATGGAGATATAAACAGAGAGAATAGATAAGTCATCAGCAGTGCTATGCCATTTTATAAATTTCTTCCCCCAGGCAGTTAATCTGACCAGCCGTTCTAATTAATCCCACCCACTCCCCTCTATCTATAACCCCCAACACTGCACTGTGCTGTGAAATCTTTAAACCACTTTTTATAATGCTGTTTACATTGCAAATACATACTGGTATTTATGTAATTTACATGGGGCAGAGCGGTTTACACTGCCAGCGAGAAAAGTTCAATTCCCGCTGCTGTCTGTAAGGTGTTTGTACATTCTCCCTGTGATTGCGTGGGTTTCCTTTGGATCCTGCAACCTCCCACAGTACAAAGACGTACCAGTTGGTGGGTTAAATTGTAAATTGTCTCATGATTAGGCTAGGGTTAAATTAAGTGTTAGACGGCTGGTGGTGTCGTGGCAGTAGTACTGGAATTTGAGGCAAATGTCTGGGGTTTGAATCCGGCAAGCCCCTTTTACGCTTTCCACCCATGCTGGGTTGAACATCGAGCTAGCAACTCGGCCTCAAAAAAAAAACAGATAAGTGTTAGGGATGTGCTACAATGCATGAAATGGGAACAACAAAAATTAGCAGTTGCTGGGTGGTGCAGCTCGAAGGGCTGGAAGGGCCTACTCCATATTGTATCGCAATAAATAAAAATAAATACATTTTATTCCATATCTATACTTTAACCTCTAGTTTTACGAGTAGATATAATTACCTTTTCTTTACAATTGATGAATGCTGTTTTTTTGTTGCATATTGCACTCTGACCAACACACCAGCAAATGACAAATACGTGTAAATGTATATGGAAAATAAAGTTGATTCTTGATCCTTGATGAGGGATCAATATTTTCTGCCATGGGGCAAATAAATGCACAGTGGTAGCGTAGTGGTGAGCGTGACACTGTTACAGAAAGGAGTATTTCAGAGCTCAATTCCAGCACCGTCTGTAAGGAGGTTGCAAGGCTTCCCCATGACCTCGTGGGCTTCCTCCAGTTGCTCCGATTTCCTCCAGATGCTGCTGTTTCCTCCCACAGTCCAAAGACGTACCAGTTAGTAGGTTAATTCATCATTGTCACCTGTCCTGTGGTTAGGGTGGTGTTAATGGGGTTGTCAGGGGGTGCTGGGCAATGCAGCCAGAAGGGGTAGAAGGGCCTGTTCTGAGCTCTATTTCTAAATAAACACAGTACTGCGTAAAAGTGTTAGGTACATATATATAGTCATAGTCATACTTTATTGATCCGGGGGAAATTGGTTTTTGTTACAGTTGCACCATAAATAATATAGTAATTGAACCATAAATAGTTAAATAGTAGTATGTAAATTATGCCAGTAAATTATGAAATAAGTCCAGGACCAGCCTATTGGCTCAGGGTGTCTGACCCTCCAAGGGAGGAGTTGTAAAGTTTGACGGCCACAGGCAGGAATGACTTCCTATGACGCTCTGTGCTGCATCTCGGTGGAATGAGTCTCTGGCTGAATGTACTCCTGTGCCCACCCAGTACATTATGTAGTGGATGGGAAACATTGACCAAGATGGCATGCAACTTAGACAGCATCCTCTTTTCAGACACCACCGTCAGAGAGTCCAGTTCCATCCCCACAACATCACTGGCCTTACGGATGAGTTTGTTGATCCTGTTGATGTCTGCTACCCTCAGCCTGCTGCCCCAGCCCACAACAGCAAACATGATAGCACTGGCCACCACAGACTCGTAGAACATCCTCAGCATCGTCTGGCAGATGTTAAAGGACCTCAGTCTCCTCAGGAAATAGAGACGGCTCTGACCCTTCTTGTAGACAGCCTCAGTGTTCTTTGACCAGTCCAGTTTATTGTCAATTCGTATCCCCAGGTATTTGTAATCCTGCACCATGTCCACACTGACCCCCTGGATGGAAACGGGTCACCGGTACCTTAGCTCTCCTCAGGTCTACCACCAGCTCCTTAGTCTTTTTCACATTAAGCTGCAGATAATTCTGCTCACACCATGTGACAAAGTTTCCTACTGTAGCCCTGTACTCAGCCTCATCTGCCTTGCTGATGCATCCAACTATGGCAGAGTCATCCGAAAACTTCTGAAGATGACAAGACTCTGTATAGTAGTTGAAGTCCGAGGTGTAAATGGTGAAGAGAAAGGGAGACAAGACAGTCCCCTGTGGAGCTCCAGTGCTGCTGATCACTCTGTCAGACACACAGTGTTGCAAGCACATGTACTGTGGTCTGCCCGTCAGGTAGTCAAGAATCCATGACACAAGGGAAGCATCCACCTGCATCGCTGTCAGCTTCTCCCCCACCAGAGCAGGGTGGATGATGTTGAAGGCACTGGAGAAGTCAAAAAATATGACCCTCACAGTGCTCACTGGCTTGTCCAGATGGGCGTAGACACGATTCAGCAGGTAGACTATGGCATCCTCAACTCCTAGTCGGGGCTGGTAGGCGAACTGGAGGGGATCTAAGTGTGGCCTGACCATAGGCCGGAGCAGCTCCAGAGCAAGTCTCTCCAGGGTCTTCATGATGTGGGAGGTCAATGCCACTGGTCTGTAGTCATTGAGGCCGCTGGGGTGCGGCGTCTTCGGCACAGGGACGAGGCAGGACATCTTCCACAACACAGGAACCCTCCGGCCTCAGACTCAGGTTGTATACATGGCAAAGTACTCCACATAGCTGAGGGGCACAGGCTTTGAGCACCCTGGTACTGACACCATCCGGTCCTGCAGCCTTGCTTGGGTTGAGACATTTCAGCTGTCTTCTCACCTGTTCAGCTGTGAAGCCCACCGTGGTGGTTTCGTGTGGGGAAGGACTATACTCATAAGAGCAGGGTGGGGGACTATGAGGAGGGGTAGGAGGGGAGAGTGGAATATGTGTTGGTTGGGGGCCGACAACAGATGGCTCATGTGGGGGATGGGCAGGGGCCACAATGTCAAATCTGCTAAAGAACAGGTTAAGTTCATTGGCCCTGTCCACACTGCCTTCCGCTCCTCTGTTGCAAGTTTGCCGAAACACAGTGATGGTCCTCATCCCCCTCCAGACCTATAGTTTTAGGTACACACACACACACATATATGTATATATATATATATATAGCTAGGGTGCCTCAGACTTTTGCACTTTTGTAATTTTTATTTATTGCACTCTACTGCTGCTGCAAAAAAAACACAAATTTCTTGTCATACATATGTGAGTGATGATAAACCTGATTCTGATATGGGTCTCTTTTGTGGACTGAGAGCGGGAAAGGGGCAGGGAGAGGAGAATCATGTTTGGGAAAAGGAGAAGGGAGAGGGGAGGGAACAGAAAGCACCAGGGAGACATTTTGTAATGATTAGTAAACCAATTGTTTGGAATCAAATGACCTTGCCTGGAGTCTCACGGCTGGGTCTGTCTGTACATGCGCCAACCCCCCACACTCCGACCTTGGCACCCTTCTCTGCCACCTGTCCCACACCCCTCCCATGGTGCTCCACCCTCACTATTCCCAAAACCCTTTGCTCCTGCGAGATTTACACCCTCGCTCTCCACTCCATGCTGACAAGTGCAGGACTGTGCAAAAGTCTTAAACACCCTAGCTATACATATGTGCCTTCAACTTTTGCAGAATACTGTAAATTCAAAGAAAATTTATGACCAAAGTATGTATATATCACTGTACACAACTTGGAAATTCATTTCTGTGTGGGCATTCTCAGTAGAATAAAAATACCATTGAAACAATGAAAGACTACGCACAAGACTGACAACCAATGCGCAAAAGAAGACAAACTGTACAAATATAAAATAAGTAATAAGTAGATAGATGAATGGATAGATAGATAGATTGATAGATAGAACTGGGGACATGAGTTATAGAGTCTTTGAAAGGACGTCCATAGGTTGTGGATTGTTACCATCTTCTGGCTGAAAGAGAATCTCCTTCAGAGGTATTACATTGGTTTGAATTCAAGAACCAAGCTTCCATTTCATTTGTCACTTTGCTGTTGAATTGGTCTGTGACAGAGCTGTGCTGTGACTGATTTAGCCTTATCATCAGTGCAATGTTGTTCTACGAAATCCGCCAACAGCAGTATGAGTTGGAGGACTGGATTAATGGGAAAAAAAGCTCGAGAAACGTGAGTTCCATTCTTCAAAGGTCTTGAACGTCCTGGTGTTTCTAAAATAGAAAGAGAGACAGAGGAAGTAAATCAAAATGCTTGCACTCAGATGAACAGCACGAAGAGTCCAGGTATGGCTGTGGCCAAGCCTGTTTATGTGACAACAACTGCACATGTATGGTACTTCATATTACCAAACGTACCTATTTCAATGGAGTGCTGACGAGCAGAATTGACCATACACTCAGTGGCCACTGAGTCTATGTTGATGATCTTCTGCTGCTGTCGCCCATTCACTTCAAAGTTTGACGTGTTGTTTGTTCAGAGACGCTCTTCTGCACACCACTGTTGTAACACATGATCATTTAAGTTACAATCAGCTTCCCATCAGCTTGAAACAGCCTGCCCATTCTCCTTTGATCTCTCTCCTTCACAAGGCTTTCTCACCCACAAAACTGCCACTCACTGGATGCTTTTTTTTACATTTTCACACCATTCTCTGTAAATTCCAGAGACTGTTTGTGAAACTCCAAGGAGATCAGCAGTTTCTGAGATAATCCAGCCACTCCGTCTGGCACCAGCAATCATTCCATGATCAAAGTCACTTAGGTCACATCTCTTACCCATTCAGATGTTTGGTCTGAATGACAACTGAATCTCTTGACCGTGTCTGCATGATTTTGTGCATTGATTTGCTGCCATGTGAATGGCTGACTAGATATTTGTACTAACGAGCAGGTGTACAAGAGGGACTTTATAATGGAGCCATTGAGTGTAATGCTACATAATGACTTGTCAGATATCCAGAAGCTTGGTCACAGAGAGAGGGAGATGACAGGAGCATCTAAATGGAAAAAAAAGATGTTTAATATGAAATATGGGGTGTTAGAACAATGTGGCTTTATTTTTAACCATGATAGCCTGCTTACAATCACTATAGCAGACTGAAGTACAAAAATCTCCAGACAGACTTGTACATATTAACAAAGAAAACTAGAATAACAATTCCCATGGTGATTCACACGAGTGTTATCAGTTTATATTGCACAGAAGTATGAGGTGGCTCGAACAGCACTCAAATATGTCGATTTGAAGGAGTGTCTTATCTTTGTAATGCCTCAAATACGTTCTTTCCTCATTCTTTGCCCTACAGGAAATTTGTTAAGAGTTGTTTCATTGCACAGAAACTTGTCCTCATGCTTCCCGGGACATCTCTGTGTGACACAACAGTTACACCCACAACTTATGATAAAGAAGATGGGGTAGGGGGGGCCAGAGCCTCAGCTAGAAGCTGAGGAATTTCTTTAGCCAGAGAACGGTGAATCTGCAGAATTCATTGCCATGGATGGCTGTGGAGACCAGATCATTGGATATATTCAAGGCAGGGGTTGATCGATTCTTGATTAGTCTGGTCATGAAGGGTTAAGGTGAGACAGCAGGCGATAGTGGCTAAGAGGGAAATGAATCAGCCATGACAAAATGGGAGAGCAGACTTGATGGGCCAAATGACCTAATTCTCTTCCTATATTGTAAGGCTTAATGGTTTGTTTTTTTTTTCTGTGCTGTATATCCCATATAATCCTATAGAAGTCTTAAAATACTTCAGTATAACACGCAAAATCGGAAGGAACTCAGCATCTATGGAGAGGAATAAACAGTCAGTGCTTTAGGATGGTCTTAACCCGAACCCGTATGGTCATCAAAGATCTCACCGTCAAAGGAGTGGACTTCGTCATCAGATTTTGATGGACAACCGAAGAAGAAGAACCCAAACCATCAACTGTTTATTCTCCTCCATGAATGCTGCTGAACTGCTCAATTCCTCCAGTTTTTTTGGATGTTGCTCTGGACTTCTAGCATTCGCGGATTCTCTTGTGTTTAAAATCTTTCAGTGATGTCTGGTGACAGAGCTAAACCCTTTCAGTGAGAGATAAGATAGAGTGCACAGCCAACTCCTGTCTCCCAGGGCGGCAATGGTCAATACTGGAGGACGTAGGACGTCCATTTAAGATGAAAGGTGGAAAGTTTTGGGGGGGGGGTGTCAGAGGTGGTGTTCTTTACTCAGCGGGTGGTGGGAGCCTCAGATTTAAAAGGGACATTTAAGAGACACTTACATAGCACATGGATGTAAGAACAATGGAAGGTTATAGGTGATGTAGGAAGGAAGGGTTAGTTTGATGGGCTATATAAAGCAATAGATTTATGTTGGTAGGTACAACATCATGCGTCAAAGGGCCAGCTCTGTGCTGTATTGTTCTATGTTTATATTCTGTGTCCTTTGCTCTGTGTTGTATGTTGTATGTTCTAATGTTCTGTGTTCTATGTTGCTGGCGATTTTTTTGTCCTTCAGGCAAGCCTGGTGGAAACATAGAACAGAACATGAAACAAAATTGTTGACAGCAGAATCCTACAAACTGCCATGAGATAGGAGATCAGAATACCTATTGGTGACACGGGCTGAGGTGAATATTAGCTGAGAAATCAGAAACCACCTTGCTCTACTTCTGATACTTCCTGCACCAGAGACTGGGGTTCAAAGTTGACCACCGAGTGTGTCGAGTTTGCACGCTCTCCCTGTGAATGTGTTGGTGCATTGGTTTCCTCCTATATGTGCTGATTGTGAGGTTTATTGACTGGGGTAAATTGTCCCTAATGCAGGTAAGAATCATGGAGTTCTCATGGTCACGTGAGAGAAAATAGGTTGCAGGAAATAAATGGGGGTTAGATATTGTTGGGTTTTGGAGATTTGAGTTGTAAGGAAAGATTGAATAGGTTAGGACTTTATTCCTTGGAGAAAATTGAGGGGAGATTTGATAGAGGTATAGAAAAATATGCGGAATATAAATAGGGAACGTACAGGAAGACTTTTTCCACTGAGGTTGGGTAGGATTACAATTAGAGGCTGTGGGTTAAGGATGAAAGGTGAAATGTTTAAAGGGAACATGAAAGGAAACTTCAGTTCGCAGTGGGCTGTGAGAGTATGGAATGAGCTGCCAGGGCAAGTGGTGCATGCAAGATTGATTTCAACCTTTAAACGCAGTTTGGATAGGTATGTAGATGGCAGGGGTATGGAGGACTATGGTCTGGATGCAACTCAATGGGACTAGGCTATTTAAATGGTTCAGGACAGGCTCGATGGGCCAAAGGGTCTGTTTCAGTGCTGAACTTTTCTATGACTATGACTCCATGTGTTTTGAGCCACCACAGACTCGATGGGCTGAATATCTTTCTAGTCCTTTTAAGAAACAAATAAAATAAAAGTAACATTAATGAACTGACTGGCTTTCAAGAGTCACGTTCAGACTTCTTTACAATAAAGCTTCTGGGTTCTACAGATAAAGTGACTGGCATCTACTGTAACAGTCCAGCCTACATTTTATCCTTCTCCCCTGACAGCGGTGTCCTCCAGTCCTCAGCACTTTCTGAAAGGAGTCAGATGTATGATATTGAAACCAACAATTTGGAACAGTATTTGCTTAGAAGCTGGGTTTTAGTTTTGCGATGCTGCATATTCAAATCTCAATCTGGAGTGGTGCCAACAGGCAGGGAGAGGTTGTTTTACATTCCTCTGGCACCTCCACAGTGACACAGAACAGTAAAGTTCCTATCGTATCACTCTGCTGCTCCTCGCCTCTTTCATGTCCCATCCGATTTAAAATTCACGACTTGTCAAATTCAACATTTACAGCCCCACTCCCAATGCATTACAAAAATAAGCTGGTGAGCAATTGCACAGAAGAGGTCTCGGAAAAGAGAGGGTTAGAGTGAAGGAGTGAAAGAAGGGGAATTCTAGAACTCCGCTCAGAATAGATGCCAGTGATGAAAGTTGGGAGCATTTCGTATCAGAATCAGAAACACAGGTGATTCTGCAGATGCTGGAAATCCAGAGTAACACACAAAAAAAAAATGGGGGATCTCAGCAGGTCAAGCAGCATTTGATGGAACAAAATGAAGAGTCAATGCTAAAGAAATTACTCTTCATCTCTGCTACTCGCTGTCTCGTTGGCCTTTTTGCTCAAGATTTCCAGCATCTGCAGGATCTCTTCTGTCTCTGTTTTGCTGCTCTGCTGCAGAGTCTTCAAGGTATGTCCACCCTGAACAAGGTTTCCTTCTCTTTTCTACTGGAGCTCTGTGAGACCCTGTCTTACTGCTGTCCATCTGATTTTTCTTCTGCTCATCACTCATTGGCCATGTGTGCATCCAGCAACGTTCCCTTAAACTTTCCTTACAGCTGTGTGGACAACATCCAACATCCAGCATCAACGTCCACCATCACTGCTCTGAGCAGGAAATTTTTGCATGGCCTGAAAACTGTACGGCACTTTAAACTGCCTGGCCTGCTGCGTTCACCAGCAACTTTGATGTGTGTTGCTTGAATTTCCAGCATCTGCAGAATTCCTGTTGTCAGCACTTTAAATGTTTTTTTAATATGCATACTATGAATATTTAGAATAAAAATTTTAAAAATCACATATTTTTGACTTTATTTATTGAATGAAATGTATAATAAATTACATTATACAAAGAAAACCTTTCACATTTTGTAGCTTTTTCCTGTCTATCTTCACAATAAATCCATTGTCTTTGAACTCTATCCAGATTAATTTTGCATCCAGATGAAAGATATGTCAGAATCCTCATTAGATCATTCAAAATGTTCCACTTCTAGTCTGTTTCTGGATTTTGATTGAAATCATAAGACTGAATCCATGTTCTCAGTCTGCACTAGAAGCTTGAAATGTTCCAACGAAGTCAAGAAGAGACAGTTCTTCAAGTTTTTCATTCCTAAGCACATTGTTCAATATATCAATGAACATCTAATAGAACCAGTCATGATTTTCTCAGAAACTACAAGTTTGAAATCACAGTATTGCCGTGATTTTTTTTAGTATTAACATTATATATAAAAAAATCCAGCTGTGTAGCAACAAAGGCTATGTGTGTGGGAGCATTTCAGTTACTGTGCGGCCATGCAGCCACACAGCTTAGAGGGAACAGTGCCGCTCTGGTACAGCTGCAAAGAGCGCTGCCACAAGTGTCCACTATCAAGGATCTTCACCATCAGAGCTATGCTTGCTTTCGAGCCATCCAGTGTGGATAACTTGATTCTTCTTGTTGTTACCATCAGGAAAGGAGGTACAGGAGATTTAAGTCCCACACGACCAGCTTCAGGAACAGTTATTACCCCTCAACCATCAGGCTTCTGAATCAGTGTGGATAACTTGATTCAACTCAACTCTGAACTGTTTCCACAATCTATGGACTCACTTTCAAGGACTCTAAAATTCATGTTCTCAATATTATTTATTTATTTGTTTGTTTGTTTGTTTATTTATTAGCACTTGTTTCTTTTTGTATTTCCCCAGTTTGTCTTCTTTTGCACATTGTTGCTTGTCAGTTTCTGTTTGTGTGTAGTTTTTCATTGACTCTGTTGTATTTATATGTTCTACTGCAAATGCCTGCAAGAAAATGAATCTCAGGGTAATATTTGGTGACATGCAGGTACTTTGATAATAACTTTACTTTGAACTTTGAACTTTTGAGGGTCCTGATGGAGGGTCTCAACCCAAGACATTGACTGTTTACTACCCTCACTGCTTCCCCTCCGTGATTTCTACTTCTCTCTGACTCTTCGACTATGTACTTACGCAGACTGAGTCCTGACAAAGGGTCTCAGCCTGAAACGTCAACTGCTTCTTCCTTTCCATTGACACTGCCTGACAGTGAGTTCCTCCAGCACCTTGTGTGTGTATCAGAATCAGAATTAGGAATCAGGTTTATTATCACTGGCATATGTCATGATATTTGCTATGTAGCAGCAGCAGTGCGTCACAGCACATAAAATGTACTATAAATTACCTTAAGAATATATAAAAAATAAATTATGCAAAATGAGGACAAAATGAGAGCAATATCGTGACATTTGTTGCAGGAGTGATATCTCTTTTTCCCTCGCTAGTGAGAGAGAGCCTGTCTGAGACGTTGAAGTGTTGGGACGGACTCTAGGTCATGGTCTCTTTGAGAGCTTTGCTATTGTTTGCATGGTGGAGTGGTGGGGAGGGTGTTGGAGCTTTTGCTGGAGCAAGTGTGGGGAGGGTTGATGTTTTGCTGTGGCTTCTGCATGAGAGGGGGAGGGACTTTGGGGTTCTAATGTTTCTGCAGCTCATTATTTGGGTTTTTTTTCTGTTTCACAGATAGCTGCAAAGAGTAAGAATTTTAGATTGTATACTGTATGCATTATTTGATCTTAAATTTACCCATTGAATCATTGAACGCATTGTTCATGTGTTCATGCACCAGTCAGGAACACATGACTGGTGCATGAACACATCAGAACAGCAGGGGGCAAGAAGCTGTACCTAAAAAAAATCTGGCTCCCATGCTTCCTCCCTGTGATGGAGTAATGAGAAATGGTCATGTCTTAGGTGGTGAGAGTCCTTCATGGTGGATGTCACCTTCTTGAAGCATTGCCTTCAGGACTGGAAGAGATTAATAATGGTACATACAGCATGGGTATATTTGCAATGTATTCATGCAAAGTTGATTTGAATATTCTTTATGCTAACTGATCTCTGCCCCAGAAGGCAGTGGAGGCCAAGTCTCTGGATGCTTTCAAGAAAGAGATGGATAGAGCTCTTAAAGATAGCAGAATCAAAGGTTATGGGGATAAGGCAGGAACTGGATACTGATTGTGGATGATCAGCAATGATCACAGTGAATGGTGGTGCTGGCTTGAAGGGCCAAATGGCCTACTCCTGCACCTATTGTCTATTGTCTATATTGTCTATTAAATTGTTCTGTCATGTCATTTATTTTAGCAGGGGCTATACTTAGCCTTGTTCTTCTGAAAGCTGTCATGCAACTCTTTTGAATGGAAATTGTGATCAAAACTGAACAGCAACCCCTCTTTTATTTCATTCACATAACAATGTGGGTGTTCATGTACTCCACTTACAATGCACCGCATTTGTGAAGCACCATTCACAATGTCCTAAAGCTCCCATGCAGCGATTTATTCTCACAAGATGTGAGTTTTATTGGTAAGCCAGTTCAGTGACATATGATACTTCTTATGCATGCTGACCTCCACCCTGCAGAAACATACAATTAAAAAATACCTAGTTTGTTGACTGAATTCTGATTTTGAGGAGGTGAATTAATAATGTCAAATGGACTACCAACCTTCTCTGAAGGGTCCCTTCAGTCTGTTTTGTTTGACAAGTAGAACCCATCAATTCAGCTAATTATGTCAATGCTCCACCCTTGGGTAGAACCAAAATTTCCAGAGGATATGAGTCGGGAGCTAGAAGCATGAAGGTTGAAGACCGAAGGTAGAGGCCTGGAGGAGTCATGAGGACCTGGGTCAGAGGTCTGTGTATGTCTGGAAGTCGAGGCCCGAAGGCCAAACTAGTGATCAATGAGTACTGGGGCGAAGTTGGAAGCTTGATGTCTGAAAGTCTGGGGCCAAGAGCTGGTGGCCTGGAGATGGGCCTGTCCTGAGGTTGGAGACCTGCTTGTGTATGTGAAGGGGTGGGTGGGAGGGTAGGAAAGGGGCTGTTGTTGTCTTGCTTTGTTACTGTTATCGTTGCTTGTGTTGCTCTGCTGCACATTGTCGACATGCTATGATAGCACCGGAATGTGTGGTGACACTTGGGGGCTGCCCCCAGTGCATCTTTGAGTTCTGGGAGCAGCCTGCAAAACATCACATTTCACTCTATGCTTTGAAGTACATGTATAATTTTTAAGTATAGTTAAATTGAGGCATTGATCGTGTGGATAGTCAGAGGCATTTTCCCAGGGCTGAAATGGCTAACACGAGGGGCACGGTTTTAAGGTGCTTGGAAGTAGGTTCAGAGGAGATATCAGGGGTAAGTCTTTTACGCAGAGGGACATGTTTGGCACGCAGAGGGGTGAGTGCGTGGAATGGACTGCTGGTGACGGTGGTGGAGGTGGATATGATAGGGTCTTTTAAGAGACTTCTGGACAGGTATTTGGAGCTCAGAAAAATAGAGGGCTATGGGTAACCCTAGGTAATCTCTCAGGTAAGGACATGTTTGGCACAGCTTTGTTGGCCGAAAGGCCTGTATTGTGTTGTAGGTTTTCTATGTTCTATGTTACATCTAAATCTAATTGTGACGGCAGAGGGTCGGGGGAAGAGCTTTCAGCAGAATTATATCAATGTCACCTTCAACTTTGATAGTGACCGTTTTGCGATCTCTCCCCCCATCAATACTTTTTTATCACTCTACCAATGGCGCAGAGGCTGAAGTTCTGCATCTCAATAGCAACAAAGACAATGCCAAGCATTTCCATGGCACCGGTAGGGCAGATAAAAAATCTTTGCAGGAGCCTTGCCGAGCAAAAATTGATCTTGGGCCATGTTAGGGATTGTAGGGCGGATGATCTAAAGGGCTAGGTTTTAAGGAGAAGTGAGCTGGTGAGGAGGAGAGACTTAGGGAGGGAATTCCTTGGCAGCTGACATCTCCTGCCATTTTGACAGAGCCTAACTATAAGAACAGTGACGGTCAATGTGTCAGAGACAGGAGTTGTCGCTGTGGATAGAATTCCCTTCTTTGAAAGCCGCGCTGCGGACATTGAGCTCTGAATGCAGAACTAGCAATGATGTAGCCAAGGACAGCAGAAGGAATGAATGAGCTCTCTTGTCAACCCATGGCATGTGCTACACAATTTGGCTGTTGGCCAGGACTGATACAGGGTAGCCCAGTGAAACATCAATGAAAAACACCAGCAGCAGGAGATGGGAAAAGAAAAAAAGTTAAGAATGAATTGGTTCTCGAATGTTAAGCTCTCAGTGAACAGCTCCCCCTGTGGTCTGGTTGAGGAGAGAACCACAGAGGCTACACAACACACACATAATACTGGAGGAACTCAGTAGGTCAGGCAGCATCTATGGAATGAATAAACAGTGAACGTTTCAGGCCGAGACCCTTCATCAGGACTGAGACGGAACGGGGGAAGATGCCAAACTAAAGTCGTGGGGGGAGGGGAATAAATAAATAGAAAGATATTAAAGCTCATTATTGAGGAGATTTTGGGGTACTTGGAGGCACTTGATAAAATACGTTGAAATCAGCATGGTATCTTTCAGATGAAATCTTACCCGTTGGAATTCCTTGGCTTCAAAGTTTATGGGGTGAAATCAGGAGAATGGAGTTGAGAGGGAAAAGAAACATTTTTGAATGGCAGAGCAGATCTGCTGGGCTGAATGGCCTTTTCCTGCCCTGGTGTCTTATGACTGTATAAAGGACTTTCCTTCATACAAGCTGCTCACTAACTTACAGTGGTACAGGGGTGCAGCTGATAGAATCAGAATCAGAATCAGGTTTATTATCACCGGCATGTGTCGCGAAATGTGTTAACTTCACAGCAGCAGTTCAATGCAATATATAATATAAAGAAAAAAGAAAATTAATAATGATAATAAATAAGAAAATCAATTACAGTATGCATATATTGAATAGATTAAAAATCATGCAAAAAACTGAAATAATATATATTAAAAAAGTGAGGTAGTGTCCAAAGATTCAATGTCCATTTAGGAATGGGATGGCAGAGAGGAAGAAGCTGTTCCTGAATCGCTGAGTGTGTGCCTTCAGGCTTCTGTACCTCCTACCTGATGGTAACAGTGAGAAAAGGGCATGCCCTGGGTACTGGAGGTCCTTAATAATGGATGCTGCCTTTCTGAGACGCCACTCCTTGAAGACGTCCTGGGTGCTTTGTAGGCTAATACTCAAGATGGAGCCGACTAAATTTACAACCCTCTGCAGCTTCTTTCGTTCCTGTGCAGCAGCCCCTCCATACCAGACAGTGATGCAGCCTGTCAGAATGCTCTCCACGGTACACCTACAGAAGTTTTTCACCAGAGAGGCATTCTGTAAGCACGTCTCCATCATAAGCCTTGTGACTCAGGTTTGTTCCTGACCGCCAGTGTAGAGTTTGGACGCTATCCCTGTTATCACAGGGGCTCATGCAAGGGTTCTGGTTTCATGCGCATCTGAAGATGTACAGGTTGTAGGCTGTTCAGCAATACTACATTATTCCCCAGTATATACAGTACTGTGAAAAAGTCTTAGGTATATATATTTATATGTATAGCAGGGGTGCCTAAGACTTTTGCAAAGTACTGTAGTGATTTTATATATTTCACTGTACTACTGCCACAAAAAAAACACATTTTGTGACATACATGAATAATGATAAACCTGATTCTGATATGGGTCTCTATTGTGGACTGGAGTGGGAAGGGCACAGGGAGAGGGGAATTGTGGTTGGGAAAAGGGGAAGGGACAGGGGAGGAAGCAGGAAGCACCAGAGAGATATTCTGTAATGATCAATAAACCAAATGTCACCATCCGCCCTGGCACTTCTTTTCTGCCACCTGGCCCACTTCCCTCCCGTGGCACTCCATTCTCACCATTCCCAACATCCTTTTCTCCCACAATATTTACAAATTCACTCTCCACTCCACATTGACTAACAAAGTACTGTGCGAAAGTCTTGGGCACCCTAGCTTTATATATGTGTCTAAGACTTTTGAGCGGTACTGTATGGAGAGGAATAAACAATCAACATATCAGACTGAGGCCCTTCATCAGGACTGGAAAGGTAGGGGGCTGAAGTCTGAAAAGGAAGTTGGGAGGAGAGGCAGGAGTTGAAGCTGGCAGGTGATAGGTGAAGCCAGGTGAGGAGGAAGGTGGGTGGATGGGGAATGGTAGTTGGAGTGAGAAGCTGGGAGGTGATAGGCGGAAAAGTTAATGGGTGGAACAAAAAGACATCTGATATGAGAGGAGGGTGGACCATGAAAAAAAGGGAAGGAGGAGGGTCATCAGAGAGAGATGATGGGCAGTTGAGGAGAATACAAGGGGTATGAGGGGATCATGTTTTACTGGGCATTAGTTGAAGAGTGCCTCCAGCCTTTTAGGGTGCTCCAGGCTATCCAAAAGGAAAGTGGCAGAGAGAATCCCGGGCCTGTATGTGTGGCTGACCTCCGTGACCGAGCGTTGATTTAGTTAGTGTAGGGTGATCAATCTGTGTCTAGCTGGGGCCTAATTATTCCACCCTCTGCTGAAAGATTTATTTTATTTACTTATTTGTGGTGGTGGTTTCCATCGTTTCCAATGCTGACAGGAAACCTGTGCAGGAGGGTTTTTAAAGTGGAAAAGGTTTTGCACTTGGGCAGTTCCAATTTTTGAACTCAGAAGCCCAAATCCAGTGGTACGAGCAGTCGTTTCAAACTGGGGGTGGTTGCAGTAGATGACCATGGCATCTTCTGCACCACAACATGGCCTTCGCTCTCCACAAAGCCTTTCGCAACTGGCTGTTGAATCTCACTAAAGATCTCACCAGAGCTGACTTGGCATTCTAGGGCAGGCATGTCCTTACATCACCGGGGTATGAGGCCCATTGGCTACCCTCACCAGGTTCAGCCCACCTGTCAAAGCGGTGTACTGGGGTGTGGCTGCTATCACATGCAAACAGCTACTTGGAGGCACTGCTGAGAGCCGAGTGTCCAGGTGGGACCAAAGGTGAGTGAGCTGCCCCAGAACAGACAAACAAGCCCCTTCACTAGAGGTGCTACTCCCCCCGAACACCCCGCACACCTCAATGTTTCAATGTTTTGTTTTATATACTGTGTGTGATACACGTTTTGAGGTGCACCGTGGCCTGGAAGAACATTTTATATAAGTACAGTCTGATGACAATAAAATTGAATTTGAGCTTGAAATATCATGCTTTGAAGTCTGTGTTCCCTCGACAGTCATGTCATGTTCATCTGACTACAATTCATTCAGCAAGTCTCGAAAAGAACCAAACCCTACAAAAGGCTCAACACACACAAAATTCTGGAGGAACAGGCAGCATCTATGGAGGGGAATAAACAGCCAATGTTTCTGCCCGAGACCCATCCTAATGAAATTCCTCTAGCATTTTGTGCATGTGTCGCACGTGTGAAAGGAATTGTTGTCATTTTAGGCGGAAACACTGCATCACACCTACAGATTCTGCTCCACATACTCCAGCAGACTGTTGTTTCACATTTCAACATCTTCTGGTTCTTGTGTCTCCAGCTGACCATGACTAGATTTAGTTTTTCACAATGTTGGTTGAATGTTGGTCAGGAAATTGGTGGGAGAATGTACCTGCTCTTTAGTGTTGAAACCATGGGTTCACTTACACTCATCTTCCCTTTCTTATCACTACTACCATCGGGCGGTAGGTACAGAAGTCGTAGGTTCCATGCCACCAGGTTCAGGGAAAGCTATTGTCCTACAACCATTGCCTCCTGGCCTGGCGTAGATGGCTTCACTTGCCTCAGTGTTGAACAGGCTCCACAACTGTAGACTCACGTTCAGGGACTCTGCAGCTCATGTTTGTTTATGTTTTTAAAGTACTTGTATGATTTATCTTCTTTTACACATTGAAAAAAGAGATGGTTGTTGACTTCAGGAGAGCACGGAGCGACCATTCTCTGCTGAACATTGATGGCTCCTCCGTTGAGAGTGTTAAGAGCACCAAATTTCTTGGTGTTCACCTGGCGGAGAATCTCACCTGGTCCCTCAACACCAGCTCCATAGCCCAACAACATCTCTACTTTCTGCGAAGGCTGAGAAAAGACCATCTCCCACCCCCAATCCTCACCACACTCTACAGAGGTTGTATTGAGAGCATCCTGAGCAGCTGCATCACCGCCTTGTTCGGGAATTGCACCGTCTCGGATCACAAGACCCTGCAGCAGATAGTGAGGTCAGCTGAGAAGATCACTGGGGTCTCTCTTCCCGCCATTACAGACATTTACACCACACGCTGCACCTGCAAAGCAAACAGTATTGTGAAGGACCCCACGCACCCCTCATACAAACTCTTCTCCCTCCTGCCATCTGGCAAAAGGTACCGAAGGATTCGGGCTCTCACGACCAGACTGGGAAACAGTTTCTTTCCCCCAAGCCATCACATTCCTTAATACCCGGAGTCTAGACTGACATCTGCATCATTTATTGTTATATTGTAATTTTCATTCATAAGGCCAGTGATGTTGTGGGGATGGAACTGGACTCTCTGACGGTGGTGTCTGAAAAGAGGATGCTGTCCAAGTTGCATACCATCTTGGACAATGTCTCCAATCCACTACATAATGTACTGGTTGGGCACAGGAGTACATTCAGACTCATTCCACCGAGATGCAACACAGAGCGTCATAGGAAGTCATTCCTGCCTGTGACCATCAAACTTTACAATTCTTCCCTTAGAGGGTCAGACACCCTGAGCCAATAGGCTGGTCCTGGACTTATTTCCTGGCATAATTTACATATTACTATTTAACTATTTATGGTTTTATTACTATTTAATTCTTTATGGTGCAACTGTAACGAAAACCAACTTTCCCTGGGATCAATAAAGTATGACTATGACTATGGCTATAATTATGTCCTCTACTGTGCCCATTGTCTTGTTTTTTATTTATCGTACTGCCCTGCACTGTTTTGTGCACTTTATGTAGTCCTGTGTAGGTCTGCAGTCCAGTGTAGTTTTGTGTTGTTTCACATAGTCTAATGTAGTTTTATGTTGTCTCACGTAGTCTAGTGTAGTTTTGTGTTGTTTCATGTAGCACCATGGTCCTGGAGGAACGTTGTTTCGTTTTTACTGTGTACTGTACCAGCAGCTTATGGTCGAAATGACAGCAAAAAGTGACTTGACTTGAATGTTTGTCGGTCTTTCTTAGGTGTGGTTTTTCATGGATTCTATTGTATTTATTTATTTTCCTGCGGTGCTGCAAGAAAATGAATTTGAAGGTTTCATATGTTATAAATACTTCGACAATAAATTAACTTTGTCCTTTGAACTTATTTATTTATTGCCATACATCACAGAACAGCCCCTTTGAGCCACACTGTCCAGCAATCCCCCAATTTAACCCTAGCCTAATCACAGAACAGCCCCTTCGAGCCACACTGTCCAGCAATCCCCCAATTTAACCCTAGCCTAATCACGGGACAATTTACAATGACCAATTAACTTAGCAACTGGTACGTCTTTGGACTGTGGGAGGAGACCTGAGCACCTGGAAGAAACCCACGCGGCCACAGGGAGAACGTGCGAACTCCTTACAGGCAGCGACGGGAATTGAAGCTGGGTCGCTGGTACTGTAAAACATTGTGCTGATCACTATGCTACCGTGACACCCCGATGAACCTTGAAGGTAGATGTGACAAGGCTTGAACACCTCAGTCAAGGTTGGCAGCTTCAGTTGTCCTACATTCTCTCGGTATGTGTGATCGGCGGTTGGTGTCAGACTTCGTCTTGTTTCTGCAGAGTTGTCCTCGCTTTCATTAGTTGGTAAGGTAATCTCAGTGTGTGTCTACTAGAGTGAGACACAGAGAGAGCTTCTTTATTTTTTTCTTTGAGATACTTTGTCAGATAGCAGTGAAGTGACATCCAGGTATTGTGAAATGTTCAAACTCAATGTCTGCTTGAAATGTGACCTTTTGCAGGCATGTTTGTTCTCCATGGCAACAGCTCTAACCTTTTTTTTGCACATCAGTCATCCCATATCAGTGAGGTTTTCTGATTAATTTACAGCATGATGGGAAACGGATGGATGAAGTGTTTTATTGACAGGTCCGAAGGTTCAGTTTTGGGCTGATAGGGGGTCTCTGCTGTCTGTGTGTGAAAGGCTGCACGGTGTTAGGAGAGGGAAAATTCGTGTTTATATCAAGTCTGTTCTGTTCAGAAAAGGTACAGAGTTTCTAAAAAGAATGTGAACGAGGATGAGAGGCAACTTGATAGAGGTGTACAAGGTAATAAGAGACATAGATCCAGTGGACAGCCAAGGACTTCTTTTCTCAAGGCAGAAGTGGCTAATTCAAGGCGGGGGTGGGAGGTTGGTGGGCTTGAATTTAAGGTTATTGAAGGAAAGTATAGGGGGAATGTCAGAGGTAGGTTCCTTACACAGAGAGTGGCGAGTGCATGGAACGTTCTGCTGGGGGTACCAGTGGAGGCAGATATATTAGGGGCATTTACTCTGAGATAGGCACATGGATGACAGAAAAATGGAGGGCTACGTAAGACGGGTTAGTCTGATCTTAGAATAGGTTAAAATGTCAGCATAATATTACTATACTATATTCTTTAAAGAGTAGGCAGTGTAGGACCAAGCCCAAATCAATCAATAACGGTTTGTTGCCCACCAGTGGCTCTGTCTGTCTGTCCCCCTCTCTCTCTCTCCCTCTCTCTCTCTCTCTCTCTCTCTCTCTCTCTCTCTCTCTCTCTCTCTCTCTCTCTCTGTCTTTCTCCCTCCCGACCTCTGTTACTCTCACATACTCTTTCTCCACTCTTTTTCACTGTCTCTCTCTCTCCATCTCTTTTTCTTTTCTTCACTCTCTCTCATTCTCTGACCCCTTCAATATCTCTCTCTATCTCTCTCCCTCTATCTCTCTCTCCCCGTCTCTCTCGCTCTCTCTCTCTCTCTCTCTCACACACACACACACACCTTCATTTCTCTTCCTGTTTCACATTACCTTGTGACCCCAGGTTCACTGTTGAACATATTTCTAACGCAGAAGATTGCCCCCATGGCTTTTTGCTTTGTTGAGGCACCTGTGGCTGGTGTTAAGTTTGGATTCTGAACTTTTGACAGTGTTATGATACTGAATTTCTGCATGTCTCTCTGAGACACAGGAGATTCTGCACATCTTGTGCAAATTGCTCAAATTGCTGGAGGGGCTCAGCAATCCGACAGCACCTGTAGAGGGAAATAAACAGTCCACGTTTCGGGCCAAGACCCTTCATCAGGAGTGGAGAGGAAGGGGGCAGACGTTAGAACAAGAATGTAGGGGAGGGGAAGGAGGACAAACTGACAGGTAATAGGTGAGACCAGGTGAGGGGTAAGTGGGTTTATCTTTCAACATATCTTTTTCTCTCTCTCTGTTGGTCTGTCTGTCTCTGAACTTATGCCTTTCCACCCTTTCCACATGCTCCGTGTGTGTGTGTGTGTGTGTGTGTGTGTGTGTGTGTGTGTGTGTGTGTGTATATGCACACACACACATGGAAGGATGTTTTTTTCCCTCATTGTAAGGACATTGTCCAAGTCTCTACATTTGTGTGTATTTTATGACAGGTATCTCCCTAGGCCTACCCACATGTTCCTTCATTACACAGTGGATTCCAGTTCATTGGGACACATAGAGACCTTCTGGCCCAATTAAGTAGCTGAACCAATTAGTTGAAGTTTCATACAAATAGTTAAAAAACTATTAAAAAAGACAAACTGCCGTTTAACTGAGTAACAAGTTATGCATTTAAATGAAACCCAGAGCAACTTAGAACACTACAGTACTATGAAACAGGGTATTACAGGTGGCAACACACATCAAAGTTGCTGGTGAACGCAGCAGGCCAGGCAGCTCACTCTTCCTTCAGTTAGTCCTGACGAAGGGTCTCGGCCTGAAACGTCGACTGCACCTCTTCCTACAGATGCTGCCTGGCCTGCTGCGTTCACCAGCAACTTTGATGTGTGTTGCTTGAATTTCCAGCATCTGCAGAATTCCTGTTGTTTATTACAGGTGGCCCCCGTTTTCCGAACGTTCGCTTTACGACACCTCGCTGTTACGAAAGATCTACATTAGTTACGTGTTTTCGCTAACAGAAAGTGTTTTCACTGTTACAAAAAAAGGCGGCGTGCGCTTGAACAGCCAAGCTGCTCCCCCGGAACTGCTTTCTAGCTGGCATTGCTTAAACACGTGTTTTATCTCGATTTATTTTGTGCATCTGTTAGCAAGATGAGTTCTAAGGTATCAAAAAAGCCTAAGAGAACTCGTAAGGGTGTTACACTTAACATAAAACTAGACATAATTAAGTCCATGTCCGCGCGTTGAACTTGCCTGCGTCCACCATTCGCACTATTCGCAGAGAGAAAGAATTTTGAAAGCTGCCGATGTTACTGTTGGTTCTGCTCATAGCAAAGTGGTCTCTCTTAGTCGACATCCAATAATGGATAAAATGGAAAGTCTATTGCTTGCAACACACATAAAAGTTGCTGGTGAACGCAGCAGGCCAGGCAGCATCTGTAGGAAGAGGTACAGTCGATGTTTCAGGCCAAGACCCTTCGTCAGGACTAACTGAAAGAAGAGCTAGTAAGAGATTTGAAAGTGGGAGGGGGAGGGGGAGATCTGAAATGATAGGAGAAGACAGGAGGGGGAGAGATGGAGCCAAGAGCTGGACAGTTGATTGGCAAAAGGGATATGAGAGGATCATGGGACAGGATTGATGGGTGTACAAAGCGTGGTGTTCAATTAAGTTTTCTTATACTTAAGGAGAAATCAGTCAGTCTTTTTAACAGAAAGCACTGGACGATGGTGATAAAAGTGTTGCGAAAGTGGAATTTAAAGGTAGTCATGGGTGGTTTGATCGGTTTCTGAGGCGAGGGCAGCTTCATAGTTTAAGCAGTTGTCCCCACCCTCCGGGCTGCGGACTGATACATTGCCGTGAAGAATGCAGTGGTGCAATGGTAGTCCAGATGCACCCAGTGCATTTTTAAGAAAAAAGCTGAAATAAACAAGCTAATTAATCAGGTGCCACTCAGCACGTAAATGTCGGCCCAGATCAGAGGTGATTGCCGATTGCATCAGCTGGTTATTCGTATAAGCAAGTGTTTAACTGTGACGGAACTGCAATTTATTGGAGTCTTCTTGATTCCGGTAAGTGAAGCTACACTGTACATACATTATTTCTACCTTATATAGGCTGTGTATTTTTACGTGTTATTTGGTATGATTTGGCAGGTTCATTGCTTAAAGGTTACTGGAGAGAGTGTTTCTGCCGAGAGCGCTTCCGCGAGATTTTCGCTGCACTAGGCAGTGCTGCAGAAAAGTATTTCTACTTTATATCTTTATATAGGCTGTGTATTTATCATATCATTCCCACTTTTACTATATGTTACTGTTATTTTAGGTTTTCTGTGTTATTTGGCATGATTTTGTAGGTTATTTTTTGGGTCTGGGAACGCTGAAAAAATTTTACCATATTAATAAATAGTAATTGCTTATTCACTTTAAGACATTCTGGCTTACGAACCATTTCACAGGAACGCTGCACCGTCGGTTAGAGGGGGAAACCTGTAGTTCGTATTGGCTACTTACAGAGGAGTTCATCGAGTGCATGCTGGCATAGTACTCGATTGGTAAACTATCCATTCTTAGCCCCTAAATAACTGAGGTTTAACGTTTTTCCCAATAACCATCAATTTATTATCAGTTCCTGACATATTTGAAAAACACAGCACAGTCTTGTGATCCATTGTTTTCTTTGAACCTGATAATTTTGCGTGTTTGTAGCAAAGGGAGCTGTCTGGTGTGGCACCATGATCCGCATTGCAGATATCATCTGCACAAAATTTTTGAAGCAAGTTGGGTACTTTTGTAGATTTTCATGTTTCTGCACTTACAGCATCAGCACTACCTTTCTCAGCATGTGATTTCTTGAACTTAATGAACAATCAACTATCTGTTGCTTTAAAACCTTCATGATCCAGCTTCTTAGCTAGCGCCTCAGACATTTTTCTTTAACATTGGTCCACTGCCACATACACCTCGTCCAGTTACAATGGAAAACCATTGACTGAGGTCCTCTTCAATATCTGGATCCTTTCCTTCACGTTTTTGTTTTTGGGATGTACACCCTATCCTCGTTATATGCATCTTCAGACTATGCGGATTCACAGTTACGCGAGGAACCTATTTCCATCAACGTCTCGTTATATGCGTCCAAAACTCAAAGTTATGCGAGGAGCACTGCCTTCCCACCAATACAAGTCACGTGCGCACACTTCACAGTCTCATTTTTGGGACGAGAAGCACCACTTTTCCGCCAATACAAGTTAGGTGCGCGCACCTCACAATTTCACTCCCGCCACTCTCGCGTTGGTTTTGGCAAGGTGTGGATGCGCGATCTTAACTTCTGTTGGTTTTACCTACGGTGCAGTGATTTTGTGCTTGAAATATGTAATTATGCTTCCTAAGCGTCCGATGTCATGTCTTGGGCTGTCAGCCGAACCGCAGAGAGCCACTTTAACACTTGAAAAAAAATTGAAAATTATAAACAGCGCGATATCAGCTGAAGGTAACATAGCTCTCGGGCGCTACTGTTGGGAACAGAATCTTGCCTTTAAAGTTCTTTTGTTGCTTGACAATGCGCCAGCCCATCCTAAACATTCGGACAGCATTCATCCTAACGTAACAGTGCGTTTCCTGTCACCTAACACAACATCGCTGATTCAACCACTCGACCGGTGTGATCCACATTCAAGGTGTACGTACTTTTTTTACGGCAAACTATCTCTCAGATGCTGCAAGCAACAGCTGATTTTGAAAATCTTGGGAGTTTGCCAACGGTGAGGGAATGGTGGAAGTCGGAACACTTGGCACAAATGGCGATGGACAAGGACCCACGTTTAGAACGGAGTCAGCATTTCAGTCATTTCCTGCCATCAACCCTTCTTCCTTGCAAGCAAATTTAAAACAAAATGCTGCCAAGCAAACAACCCTTACCACTTTATGCAAATCGCTGTAATCTTCTGCTGCCGGCAGTTCTAAGAGTTCTGTGAGTCTTCCTTCACCCCTTGCTGTGCTTGATATGATCCTGACGACCACAACCATCCACCTTATCTATGTAAAGCTGCCTGACACCACAACAACCACTCATCTGCTGGAGTGAACACACTTGCCACTGTTGGTGAGTACTGTACACCAGAGGATGTTAACTTTATATGATTTATTACATTGAATATTACCTTAAATTGATTGAATATAATACAAATGTTGTCTTGTAGTACTGCTTTTGTGTCATATTGGTATAAAAATGTGAATAAATTACGGATAAAACATACTTAGGAAGCCCTCTGGAACGCATCCCTATTTTCTCCATTTAAATAATTATTCACATTATGGGTCAACTTCGAGGAACGTATCCCTCGCATATAACAAGGATAGGGTGTAACTTGTTGTCCTTCGTGTAATGCCCATTCTTCTCACAGTTTATCTCGTTGATACATCAAGTGTGCAATTGTAGATTTCAGCACTCCAGTTATCTTTGCCAACTGACGATGAGTGGTGTTAGGCAGATAGCTTTTAATTCGGTCCAGTAAGGTAACATGTTTGGTTAGTGTCAATATTTTCATAGTTAGCATCTCAAATTTTTTTAAAAAGTCAAAACATAAAAAAAAAACAAAATGATCAAAAATCACTGCTCTTTGAATTGACATCCATTGCCCAGCAGGATAATATAACAAAAGCACACACAACTGTTCACTTGAAGCATGGTTAGTGTCTAATGGCCACACAAGTGCATGTGACTGACTGTTTTCTGCCCCAATTAAACAGCAGACTGTCCCAAATAAATGAAGGAAATCCTGACTATTTTCTTGATTTACAAACATGAGAAAATCTGCAGATGCAGGAAATCCAAAGCAACAATGCTGGATGAACTCAGTGGGTCAGGCAGTATTTATGGAAAGGAATAAACAGTCGACATTTCAGGCCGAGACCCTTCTTCAGGACATTCAGCGGCCAATTTGTTTTGGTACCTCCTGTACCTAATAAAGTGGCCACTCTGTGTATGTTGTGGCCTTCCCCTCCTGCAGCCCATCCACTTCAAGATTCGATGTGTTGTGCAATCAAAGATGTTCCTCTGCACGCGTGGTTATTTGAGTTACTGTCACCTTTCTGTCAGCTTGAACCAGTCTAGCCAGCTAACAATGGGTTGTTTTAGGCAAATAACTTTTAATTTTGTCCAGTAAAGTAATTTTTTTGGCTAATATAAAATATTTTTGTGTTAAGGGTCTCAAAAATGTTTCTTTAAGTCAAAATAACAAACAACAAAATTATCAAAAATCATTGTTCTTTGAAATGACATCCATTGGCCCAAATGTATAGTTTACCACAAGCACATGCAAGTGACCATCACGAGTGCACATGATTGACCATCTCTTGCTCCAATTAAGTGGTAGAGTGTCCCAAATAAGTGAAGGGAATCCCGGCTATTTTCTCAGTGTGCTTTTGTTCTTTACGAGTTTGCCCAAATAAGGTTCTGCCCTGATTAACCAATGGCCCAATTAACTAGAATCCATTGTATGTCTCTTTCACTCTCTCCCCTTCCCTCAGAGATGTATTTTGGATTTTAGAGGGAAAAGGAGACATGGTATTAAAACAAGAATGTTGTCCTTGGGTGCAAAGTCAGCAATGACAGTAAATGGTAGGCAACACTAACAGGACTGAATGGCTTGCTTCTGTTCATGTTCTTCTCTTTCTATGTGGCTCTCTTTCTCTGTACAGCTCAGTTCTCTATGTGTGTTTATCTCTCTCCATCCTTATACTCCTCTCACACGCCTCACAAACGTCCTACTTTTCCAGATGACCTTTATCGATCTTGCAGTGCTAGGAGGCACAGATTTCAGGTGGAGGGGAGGCAGGTGGTGTGCAGAGTTGCATGCATTGTGAAGGACCCACAGTGGCCGCTTTATTAGGTACAGGAGTGGAACCAAGTGTGGTCCTCTGCAGCTGTAGTCCGTCCACTCCAAGGTCTGACACGTTGTGTCTTCTGCACACCGCTGTTGTAATGTAGGGTTACTGTTGGCTTCCTGTCTACTTGAACCGGTATGGCCAATCTCCTCTAACTTAGCATATTAACAAGGTATTTTCGCCCACAGAACTGCTGCTCACAGGATGTTTCTTTTTGTTTTTTGTACTATAAACTCCTGACTGTTGTACGTAAAAATCTCAGCAGATCAATTGTGTCTGAGACACTCAAACCACTTCCTCCGGCACCAACAATTATTCCATGGTCAAAGTAACTTAGATCACATTTCTTCCCCATTCTGATGTTTGGTCTGAATGACAACGGAACCTCTTGACCATGTCTGCATGCCTTTATGCATTGAGATACTGCCACGCGAAGGGCTGATTAGATATTTGCAGTAACCAGCAGGTGTACTGATGTACCTAATAAAGTGACACCGACATATCTTTTTCAGCACACCTTTAAGAATTAAGAGCCTTGATAGATCAGTAGCCTTAGGCTGTGTTGGGCACTGCATGTTCTTTGAGAGAGTCTCACAGCACTCACTACCAACAGGTGTAGTCTTGTTCAAAGAGTCTGACGTACCTGAGGAACATGAAGCTGAAATTGCACACGTTTAGACAGATATTTATTGTGGGATAATGCCAGAAGAATTAGAAGTGGTGAGGGCCGGGATATCTTGTGCTTAACCAAGCCAGGATCGGCATTGCAGAGTGGTTATTGTGCTGTTGGTCTATTGAACTGAGAGGCAGCAAGACAGGGAAGCAATAAACTGGAGCAAACAACGCAAACCTTATACACCTTTGAAGGCACAGTGAAACGAAAAGTTAATCTTTGCCCAGTTTCTTAACACTCCTAGGCTATTGGAAAGCACCTGACTAATTTTTGAACAATACACATACGTTGGGGCTCAGTCGGTTGATAAGACCTAAGACAATAATACTTAGGAGCAGCATTAGGCCACTGGCCCATCGGGCCCATTCTGCCACTCCATTATGGCTGATATATGATCCCTCTCGACCCCATTCCCCTGCCTTCTCCACAAAACCTTTGACACCTTTACTAATCAAAGGCCTATCAACCTCTGCTTTAAAGATACCCATTGACTTGGCCTCCACAGCTCTCTATGGCAATGAATTCCACAGATTCAGCGCTCTCTGGCAAAATAAATTCCTCCTCATCTCTGTTCTAAGTGGACGTTTTTGTATACTGAGGCTTTGCCCTCTGGTACTAGACTCCCTCACTAAAGGAAATATCCTTTCCACGTTTACTCTGTCTAGGCCTTTTGATAGGCTTCAATGTGATTTCTTCCCCCACCCTCATTTTTCTCGACTCCTGTGACTAGAGGCTCAGAGCCATCAATGTTACTCATATTTTAACCCTTTCAGGCAGGATTTGTGGAGGAAGACAGACAGCTTAGGTTTCAGGTCAAGACCCTTCACCTGGAATGAAATATGGAGGACAGGCAAGCAGGATAGAAAGGTGGAGTGGGGGGTTGAAGCAGCAACTGGCTCGTGATAGGTGGATACAATTGGGGAAGGGATGAGTTTGAAGTTTGGTCACTGCTGGAACTTGGCACTCATAAACTGGCTGCATTAAGGGTGACAACTCTACAATTACAGATTTGATTTTTATTTATCAATAAACTCAGTATCAACAAATCACATTTAAGTTCATTAAATTTCCCGAGGCAGTTCACACTGACCGGATGTGATGTTGGAGGAGAAATTTAATTTATGCACTGCAACAAAATAATAAATAATAAACAAATACATGAACAAATAAATAAATATACAAATAAATAAATTATTTTTTTTGATAAAGTTTGGAAAAAGAGAAAAGATTTAAAGAAAAGAAAATTTAAAAAATGCAGATGACAGAAATCTGAAACAAAATCGGAAAATGCTAAATACTTTCAGCATGTAAGGCAGCATCTGTGGAAAAAGAAATAGTTAATGCTTTGGGTCCCTGATCTTTCTTTGGACTAGGAAAAGACTTTTAAGAGGAGTGCCTTTGAGGAAGTGAATTAATTAAAACATACAAAATTCATGAGGGTTATGATGAAGACGATTTTGTCATTGCTGAGGCATCAAATAGGGGCCACAGTCCCAAAGTAAAGGGCTTCTCATTCATCAGAAAGCTGAGGAGAATCATTCTTAACCAGAAGGCTGTAATACAGAGTCATCTTTATCCTGCAGAGAATTAGAAGCACCAGTTTTCTAGGAATGCACATAGTGGAAGATTCAACTTGATTCTCAACACTACTTTATTAGTCAGGAAAGCAAAGCAGCACCTCCACTTCTTGAGGAGATTGATTGAAGTGAGACTTCCCTACCCCCTGCCTCCCCACCCTGATTCTAACCAATTTTTACAGGAGAGCCATTGGGAGTGTCTTCACCAGCTGCATCACCGTGTACTGTAGGAATTGCAAGGCATCTGATCACAAGACCCTATAAAGGATTGCAAGGACTGCTGAGAAGAAAATTGGGGTCTCTGTTCCACCCATCCGAGATATATATCGGGAGCACTGCGCACGATTGGCCCTTAGCATTGTCAAGGATCCTTCCCACCCATCAAACAATTTCTTTGACCCCCTACCATCAGGCAGGAGGAACCTTGACATGAGAACAACAGCTTCTTCCCCCAAGCCGTAGAAAGAAGAAGAAGAAAGTCCTGAACTCTGAGTGGAGTCATCGGGACGCCGTCATGACGGCGTTTTTTTAGCAGGCTTTCTTATTTTTACAAGGCCGAGTTGCTAGCTCGGAACTCAACCCAGCATGGATGGAAAGCGTGCAAGGGAGCCAGCAGGGTTTGAACTTGAGAGCCTTTGGTCCGAAATCCAGCACTAATGCCACTATGCTACCAGCCATAAGATGAATGAAATTTCTCCCTCTACCCAGGTCTTATCACGTATAATGCACCAGCAGCATTATACTGCTAACTTTTTAACTTGTGCAGAAATACATCTTTTGCTAATCTTCTGGAACGTAATTTTATTTTTTGATAATTCATTTGTGATATGTGATGTGTGTGAGTTATAAGTTCTCTGGTCCAGAGAAAAACTATTTAATTTTGTGGTATACACGTATAAAGATAAATGATAATAAATCTTTAAGTCTTTGGAAAACTGTGAGGATTAAGTTTCAGATGTGAGATTATTGAAGTCTTACTGTACTTTCTTATATCATTGTGTTCGCAATTCACTGCCAATGTGTGTCACTAGACTGTCATACAGCCTTTGCTGCACAACAATCTTTTTTCTGCACAATCTATAGACCTTATAAATTTAATTATATTTCAGCTGCAAATAGCTTTCTTGATATAGAATTGAGTGTTGCTTAGTTTACATGTAATTTTGACCATTGAATTCGTGTCATAACACATAAAAATGTGAAATGGTCCGTGGTTTTTGGAACTGCTTCTGGAAATGAAGTAACTTAGAATCTGAAGTACTGATTGTAACATGCCTGTGTATACAAGGATAAGAATATTAAGAGTAAGGTATTTCCCAAGCTAAAATACGATACTCAAATCAGGTTATTGGATGTGCAGGATAGGTTGCATGTTAGGACACAGGTAGGAAGGGTGTGCTTGGCTCAGGTTTATTTGGAGAAAATGACAGCTCAGCCTGTAATAGCCAATTAGCGTGAGAACAACTTGCATGTACATGGTTCCAGAATCTTCAGGTCAAAAACTATGCTCAGCAGCCAATGAACTACTGTTCAGTCATTACAAGTTGAGTTTAACATGCACACAATTTACTTAACCCTAATCTGAATTTGGGATGTCAATTTATACATAACAGATCTTTAAAATAATCTGTTCATATTGTTATGTTAATATTATTTTATGTTCTACCTGTGATATATGTAGAGTGTTTTGCACACTGTTCCTAGAGGAACATTGTTTTATTTAGTTAGATACGTGTTTACAGTTGAATGATAATGAACTTGAACTTGAATCTGGAGAACCAGGAGGAAGCCCACACAGCTGTGGCGAGAATGTACAAATTTCTGACAGACAGTGGCTGGAATTGAACCCTGATCGCTGATCACTTGTGCTGTGAAGCAGTGCACTAACCACTATACTAACATGTCAGTCTGTCACACTGTCATATGCATTACTACGGTGAAAAGATTCATACACAAACAAAGAACATTAAATATCTATTACAGAAAACTGTGAAGAAAAAGACTATAAAATACATTAGTGTCATAGAATCATAGAATACTACAGCATAGAGGCAAACCCTTCAGCCTTCTAGCCCATGCCAATCTATTAATCTGCCTACTCCCATCAACGTGCACCTGGACCATAGCCCTCCATACCCCCTCATCCATGTACCTATCCAAATTTCTTGTACATCAAAGTTCAACATAAACTCAAAATTTCAAAGTAAGTTTAGTCTGAAAGTACATATATATCACCATATACAACCCTGAGGTTCATTTTCTTGTGGGCATACCCAATAGATCCAATAACCATAATAGAATCAATGAAAGTCTGCACCAGCAGGACAACCAGTGTGTAAAAGACAACAAATCATGCAAATGCAAAAAGGAAGAAAAAATAATAATAAATAAGCAATGAATATTGAGAACCCTAAGATGAGGAGTCCTTGAAAGTGAGTCCATAGGTTGTGGGAACATTTCAATGATCGGTTAAGTGAGCTTGAGTGAAGTTATCCCCTTTGTTTCAACAGCCTGATGGGTGAAGAGTAATAAATATTCCTGAACCTGGTGGTGTGAGTTCTGAGGCTCCTGTACCTTCTCTCTGGTGGCAGCAGTGAGAAGAGAGCACCGCCAAGGTGGAGGGGGTCCCTGATGATGGTTGCTGCTTCCCTGTGACAATGCTTTGTGTAGAAGTGCTCAATGGCAGTGAGGGCTTTACCCGTGATGTGCTGGGCCATACCTGCTTCTTTTTGTAGGATTCTCCATTCAAACACATAAACGTTGAAATTGAACCCACATCCACTGTTTCTGCTGGTACTCACCGGCAGTAGAACAGTACAGGACATTAAAAAAATGCTGTAAGTTAAAATAAAAACAAACAAATACATAAAATTATTAAGTGATTATAATAATAATTATTAAAATTATTTGCTTGTTGCGTCCAGGAGGGCTTCCTAAATCAATATGAAGATAGTTGAACTAGAGGAAGGTCTGTATTGGATCTAGTGTTGTGTAATGGGCCGGGACAGGTGCCCGATCTTTCAGTGAGTGAACAGATAAGAGCAGTGACCACAACTCCTTTAAGTTCCTCCGAGCTCCTCCGAAAGTCCACGATACTCCTTTCCAACCTAATTCAATGGTTATTGGTAGTTAGTTTATAATTGTCATGTTTACAGTGAAAACATTTGTTTCATATGCCATCCAAACAGAGCATTCCAAACAAAAGTATAAAAAGTAGAAAGGGAAAAGCAATTACAAAATTCAAAAATAACAATACACAGAATTAACCTTTTATACACCTCATGCACACTCAACCTCTTAAAAATAATTAATTTGGTCTGTTGTCAAAAATGGCAACTGCAAAGGAACTTCTCTTTTCTCTTTAATTTTTAAATGGATGTCTGTCACCAAGGAGCCAAACAAATTTGACAGTCCTAGATTAATTCCACCCTAAAATTAACTCTGTCTATTTTCCCAGCATTGCAGATGCACACTGGATATCAGTATTGGGTGAGTTGTTTGTCTTTGGGGCTGTCCCACATTGTTGCTTAGCAAACAATTGTAGTCAACTAAAGCAACACACATAAAAGTTGCTGGTGAACGCAGCAGGCCAGGTAGCATCTCCAGGAAGAGGTACAGTCGACGTTTCAGGCCGAGACCCTTCGTCAGGACTAACTAAAGCCAGTTTATCGCACAGTGATTGCCGTTGGGTTTTCCGCAAATAGGATTGACCTCCGGGTACATTCAAAAAGGAATGCAGACCGATGTCCTTTGAAGAAAGTGGATTGGCTGCCAACACGCCAACAGTTAGACAGATGTCCTATCAAAAGAGGCTAGACAGTTTGGATGTGTATTCCTTGTAGGTGAATGAAGGGTGGCTTATTCAAATGTATGGGATCCTAAGGGAGCTTGAACAAGGTAGATGTTGAGATGCTTTCACTCATTAGACAGTGATGATCAAGAAGTCATAATTACAATTGAAGAGCATACAGACACAAGGGATTATACATAATGGAATATGGAGCAAAGTAGATCAGGTAGATGGATGGAAGTGACCCCCATTTCCAAATTAAAGTGATGGATAAAGGATAAAGAAGGGGTTGTGGAGAGAATCTTCTTTTATGTGGACAGAAGCAGTGATCTGGAATTCCTTGGTCTGATCAATGTGTCCCTAATGCAGGGTTTTGATCCAAAATATTGTCAATTCCTTTCCCCTCACCCACCGCCAACCTACGGAGAACCTCCAGTGGATTGTTGCTGCATATAATTGTCTCTCTTCTTAGAGGAGATCTCCGTAATTCTCTGTCAAGAAGGGTGATTGAGGTCAGATGCATAGATACAATTCACATGGTGATAGATAAATGAAAGATTGAGGAATCTAAGAAGAGGATCTATCACAGAAGAGGAGCTAAGACTAATGTATGTCCACAATGAAAATACTGTATGGTTGATTCAGCTTAAGGGTCATGGTGTTCTACTCCTGCTCTTGTTCTTGCTCATGTAATCTCAGGCAGATAAGGTCCAAGTCTGTGAATTAGTAGTAATCCAATTGTCCTTCGTCTTTACAGATCCTCAAGCTTTACTTATTTAGTTATTGAGAGACAGCTCAGAACAGACCCTTCTGGCCCTTCAAGACACACCGTTCAGAAATTCCCCTAGTCAAGTCACAAGACAATTTACAATTATAAAAGGGAATAGAAGACCTTGGACTAATGCTGGGAAAAGGGATAGGTGGTCAGCATAAACAAGATGGGCTGAATGGTCTCTTTCTCCAAGCATCTACTGGAATTAGTGAAAAGGCACATGGATTCTTAGCCTCACAATCTACCTCATTATGATCTTGCACTTTACTGTTTGCCTGTATTGCACATTTCCTGTAGCTTTTGCACTTAAGACTACATTGTTATTGTTGTACCTCGATGCACTGTGCGTGGGTAGGTGTGAGGGAGGGACTGGGTTTGCTTTGCTGTTGTTGTTTTGTTACTTGTTGTGTTCTTCATTGTTCTGCTGAGTATTGTGGGCATGATGTGTTGGAGCCGGAATCTGTGGCGATACTTGTGGGCAGTCCCCAGCATATCCCTGGCATGTTTAGCCAGTAGGTAGTGGATCTGTGGAATTCATTGCCACAGATAGCTCTGGAGGGCAGGTCATTGGGTGTATTTAAAGTGGAGGTTGATAGGTTCTTGATTACTCAGGGTGTGAAAGGTAACGGGGAAAAGGCAGGAGAATGGGCCTGCGAGGGAAATGAATCAGACGTGATGGGATGGTGGAACAGGATTTGATAGGCTGAATGGCCAAATTCTGGCACTATGTCTTATTATGTTGATTGTTAACACAAATAACACATTTCACTGCATGTTTCAAAGGTTCAAAGAGTTTCAAAGATTCAAAGGTTCATTTTATTATTAAAATGCGTATGCAGAATACAACTCTGAGATCTGTGTCTTCTCCAGATTGCCAAAGAATGCAGAAAACCATATAGGTAGTTGAAAGAAAGACATCAATCCCCGTACCACACGAAAAGAAAACAAAAATTCATGAACCTCGACCACCCAACCCTTCCCTCGCACAAAAACTAAAAGATCATCCAAACCCCCAGCCCACCGATCAGCACAAAAGAATGGGCGAAAACACGAAAAAAAACATAGAACTGAAAGAGGCCAATATGAACAACAGTTAGTTTGAACTACAATCCAATCCATAAATCTCTGAATTTCAATAACATCTCTGAGAGCATCGGGCAGAGACTTGAACCAACGACCCCTCTGCAGAAGGCGACACGAACCAGCAGCCTCTCTGAAAATAGCTTACTCTCCTCCACATTTACCTCAATGTTTCAATCTTGCTCAACGCTTTAATTGGTGAATAATATAATCGATCACGGCCCCTCATCTTGTCTCTGAGCTTCTCCTCAGTGTAGCTCGTGCTCGCATTTCTCTCCTGGAGTTTCGTCGAGGACAGCAGGGCGCGAGCTCACTCGATCAAACTACAGACTTTAAGTCACAGGCTCCAACAGTTTCAAAAACAAAATTAAGGTAAAAAGAATAAGTGGAAGATGTAGAAAAACTGAGATGATTAACTATCTGGAAGATGTCCCCCGAGGAATCGATGCTCGCTGGCACCATCTTGACCAATGTACATCTTTGATGTGCACCTGATAAATAGATCTGAATCTTGAATCTTGACTATATTTAAAGTTATTAATAAAGGGTATAGAAGGGGGTTTGAAGAGAAACCTCGCTTATGTGGTATTGTTATCGCTGCTGGCTTATTATCACATGTACCAAGATATAGTGAAATGCTTGTCTTGTGTATTGTTAGCGCTTTTACAGTGCCAGTGACCTGGGTTCACTTGCTCCACTCTCTGTAAGGATACTGTACGCGCTCTCCGTGACCGCATTGGCTTTCCGCCGGGTGTTCCAGCTACCTCCCACATTCCAAAGACGTGTGGGTTAGGGCACTAATTGGTCACATGGGTGCAATTGGGCCAGGAGGGTCTGTTAATAGGTTGCATCTAAATTATTCCATTTGTACTTCATGCTCTGTGAGAAGATGTTGCCACTCAGATCCCTTTTCAATCTAAGACCTCTCACCTTAAATTCTCCTGGTGAGCTGTATGGGTTTCTTCCAGCTGCTCCATTTTCCTCCCACATTCCAAAGACGTACGGGTTAGTAGGTTAATTGGTCACATGGGTGTAATTGGACAGCGCAGGCTTGTTAGGCCGGAAGGGCCTGTTACCGTGCTGTATCTCTAAATAAAATAAATTATGGGATACGAGTGGGAGGTGGGTTTAATGAAATACTCTACTTTGGGTCGGGTTAGATTCAATAGGCTGAATTGCCCCTTACTGTGCTTTACGATCCATATTTTCTCCTGAAGTAATTTGAAACCCATTTCAGGACTTCTCTCTCTTGCCTTCTGTATAGAGGACAATCCTAGCCTTTTCATTTTGTTTCCTTATATCAAAAAATTATCTCAATAACAGAATTAAATATGCATTTTTCAAACTAAGCTGATTAAATTTAGGACGCATGTTCCATAATTGACAACTAATGAACATCTGTATTTCTCTGCCCTCCAAACGGCTCTGATTAACACTAAGGGGCTTGTCAAGGATGTGTACAATGAAACTGTTTAATTCAAACAGAGAGCACAGACCCGCGAATCCAGTCTGGCAGTCAATGATATGATTAGCAGTTTACATGATTGCAGTGAACAGGATAACTTACACTCAACAAACTACTTTCCAAAGTGCTCCCCAAGAACTTGGGAGATGGATAATTATAATGATTCTCCTAAGTACAAATCACAGTCAGTTTTTAAACCCTTGTCTATCTAATTTTCATTGTGCAAGTAGAAATGGTACACAATACATTGTGTGTAACAGTATCAACAAGCCCAATAGGTTTTAATACATAGAGCCAACTCTCACAGAAACAGATCCCTCTACTCATTATTAGCTATCAATCATCCTTCTACACTAATCCAAGATTGAAAATTCAAGATTATTTGTTGTCATTTTTCAGCACACGAGTGCAAAGGAGAACAAAATGTTTGCAACTCCGTCTCTGATGCAGCATAAGAAAACACAATAAGCATAGATATTACAATAATAAAAGAAACACAATGAATATATATATATGAACAAGAGAAAATCTGCAGATGCTGGAAATCCAGAGCAACACACACAAAATGCTAGAGGAACTCAGCAGGTCGGGCAGCATCAATGGAAATTAATAAACTGTGAACGGTTCGGCCGAGATCCTTCTTCAGGATATAGTGACCACTTTGTTAAGCACCTTCTGTGCCCAATAAAGTAGCCATTGATTGAATGCTTGTGGTATGTTGGTAGCCCATCCATTTCAAGGTTCAAAGTGTTGTACATTCAGAGATGCTCTTCGGCACACCACTGTTGTAATACATGGTTATTTGAGTTACAGTTGCCTCCTTGTCAACATGAACCAGTCTGGCCATTTTCCTCTATCCTCTCTCATTAACAAGGCGTATTTGCCCACAGTACTGCCGTTCACTGGATTTCTTTTTGTTTTTTGCACCATTCTCTAAAAACTGTTGTGTGTACAATACCAGGAGATCAGCAGTTTCTGATAAACTCAAACCACCCTGTCTGGCACCAACAATCATTTCTTCCCCATTCTGATGTATGTTCTGAACAACAACAGAACCTTTTACCACATCTGCATGCTTTTGTGCAGTGAATTGCTTTCACATGATCAGCTGATTAAATATTTGCATTAACAAGCAGGTGTATTTGTTTGGATTCGCATCACAGTCAGTGAAGAGACCTTGGGCCCAAAGGTCTGTTCCTGTTTTGTGTTATTCTACAGTACTGTGCAAAAGTCATATAGCGGCATTGCCTCAGACTTTTGCACAGTACTGTAGTAATTTTATGTACTGCACTGTACATCTGTCTCCAAATAAAAAATCAAATTTCATGACATATCTGAGTGATGATAAACCTGATTCTGATATGGGTCTCTGTTGTGGACTGAGAGTGGGAAGGGGGAAAGGAGGGGGGAGAGAACGGGAAGCATTAGAGAGACATTCTGTAATGATCAATAAACTGTTTGGAATCAAATGACATTGCCTGGTCTCTGAGGGCTGGGTGTGTCTGCTTCCTACACCACCCACCCACCTCACTCCCCCCCCCCCCCCACCAGGCACTCCTTACTTGGCACCTGTCCCACACCCCTTCCTGCAATGCTCCTCCCTTGCCATTCCCAACATCCTTTACTCTTGTCAGATTTCAAACTTGCTGTCCGTTTCACATTGACAAACACAGTAGGCATCCTAGCTGTTTATATGTGCCTCAGACTTGTGCACAGTACTGTATATCAAGTTACTATCACGGTCTCTATGGGCCGAATTGTCACCTTTCGTGCCTTGGAAATTCTACATTCACAAGACAGAGCCTTGTACGCATTGTGAAGCTTGGCCATGTAGAATGGTTCTGAACTGCAATCTGTAGAGCAGTATCTTATCTCCGGCAGGACAGGTCGGTAGCTGTAGCTCCATTATGTTGAAAAATAAATTAAAGTTGCAGAAGTGATTGATGATGAGAAATTGTTTGAGAGTTTTTTTCGAGGTCCCTAGTTATGCAAAATATTTCACTCTTAAAATAGCCTTTGCAGGTTTCAACGCTGGCCTTATTTCAAACTCCTGACATCTTTAATCTATCTACTTTAATCCAGCAAGAGTCAATAACGTCTTATTGATTTAGGTAGAATTTTATTGTTTTAGATCATGTCCACTGAGGTAGTGTTTTCATTGCTCATTGTTTTCTCTAATCCTGCCAGGTGAAGTATATTTCCAGCAATGGCCAGTGACTGGTTCTTGAAGCCAATGGCAGGATCCCACAGATTGCAGTGTCTAGTGCTGTGGTCATTAATATCCCTGGGCTAGTATAATATGCTATAGTATTCAGTGGCAATACCTTACAAGTTTTGATGGTCAACAGTCAAATCCTTGTGGGCCCCAGCAACCAGGGACATTACCCCACAGGCACTATTGGTTAGTAGTGAGATGTTTTAGGCCCTGGTGGACAACAGCAGATCTCAGTGACAGGTGCTACCTTTATACACCTATCACCTTGTGTAGTTGAGGCCAAACAATGGCTAGTTAAGCATCACCATAATTCCATTAATTTCTGCTTCTCCTTTTCTCTCCTCTCCTATCAAATGCCTTTTTTGTCAACCATTTTCCACTTTTTCCACCTGTCACCTTCCAGCTTTTCACTTCATCCCCCCTCCCCCACCCATTCAGCTTCCTCCTCACCGAGTTTCAGCTATTACCTGCCAGCTTGTACTCCTCCTCCTCCTCTCCTCCCTTCTTATTCTCACTTCTGCCCCCTTTTCTTTCTGACAGTCACATAATCACAGAATACTACAGCACAGAAACAGGCCATCTAGTCTGCGCCGAACTGTTTTTTCTGCCTAATCCCATCGACCTGCAGGTGTTGATCATAGTCCTCCGTATACCAATCCCAGCCATGTACCAATCCAAACTTGTCCTAAATGTTGCAATTGAATTGTCATTCACCACTTCTGCTGGCAGCTCATTCCACACTTGCACGACCCTCTGTGTGTATAAATTCCCCCTCAAGTTCCCTTTAAATATTTCATCTTTCACCCTAAACCTATGACCTCTAGTTCTAGTCTCATGTGACATCAGGGGGAAAAACCTACTTGCATTTCCCTTTCCATGTCCCTCATAAATTTGTATACGTCTGTCAAACCTCTCCTCATTCTCCTATGTTCAAGGAGTAATGACCTAACCTATTCAACCTTTCCCTATAACTCAGGTCCTCAAGTTCTGGCAACATCCTTGTAAATTTTCTCTGTACTTTTGCAATCGTACTGATAAAGGTTCTCGATCCAAAGCGTTGACTGCTTGTTTCTTTCCATGGACGTGACCTGACCTGCTGTGTTGCTACGGCATTTTGTGTCTCTGTTGCTCTAGATTTCCAGCATCTGCAACATCTCTTGTTTTTAATTCTTTTGGTGCAGATGCATACTTTTATAGCAGATTTCAATGATCAATCCCCATTGCAGAAGCCCCAGCTAGTTTGCCTTTCACTAACCTAGGGCCGCTAAGGAAAATGTGTTGACACAATGGAACGGCTAGTAGAGTTACTACTTTATAGCTTCGGCAACTTGACTTCAATGCTGACCTTTGGTGCTATGCAGAGTTCACATGCTCTCCCTACGACCACATCTGATATGTGGGCCATCTGGAATCTGGAAAAGCTGGTCAGGATGTTAGGGACGGAAGAAAGTGCCCCTGGGTTGCAGGAATGGAGCATTCCCCAGGCAGTAAAGCTGATCAACACTTCCACCCACTAACCCTTTCACATCACCCCCACTGCTTTATCATTTCCTGTCAGGGTTTGCTTGTATACAGACACTGCTGTGCCCAATATCACTTAACGGACATACAATCAATCCATATATATAAGCTACCTTACGTATTTATATTTATTATGCCTTTTGTGCTGAATGGGATCCAGAATAACAATTATTTTGTTCTCCCAATCTATTGAAAGTGACATTAAACAATGCTGAATCTTGAATCTGGATACCATCCTGGACTTAATGGGCAGAGCGGCCTGTTTTTATCTATTGTCTCAAATGTATTGTCGTTTGGACAACATCCTTGAATGCCACTTCCTTTATGAATATGATGCATTTATTTGGAGGCTCGATTAAAAATGACAAAGACTTCCACTTACACAGTACTCCCTGACCCCAGGATGTTCCAAACAGGCCTACAGCCAGGAAGAACGGCTCAAAGGTTTGCCATGGTTGGGAAAGAGGGATCCAGTTGCACACAGAATGTTCCCATGTGAAATAAATGAAGAAATAAACTGATTTGATGCAATTAATTGAGAGATAAATGACGGACTAGATATCAAGAGTAGTCTCAACGTGAAATTCAGATACATCTTAGTGAAGATTATCAGCTAATCTTAAGGTTAAGAGAGAGGCTAGCATTATTTTTCACAGTACAATGAATATTGTAAAATGTACCATTTGTGTCAGATCACAGTGCAGCACTATAACATCGTGGTTAGTGACAATACAAGCAAGCCAGGTACAATTCCTGCCACTGTCTAAAAGGAGCTTGTACATTCTCCCTGTGACCAGATGGGGTTCCTCCTGGTGCTCTGGTTTCCTCCCACAGTCCAAAGGCGTACCTGTTGGTAGGTTAATTGGTCATTGTAAATTGCCCCATGATTAAATCAGGGGACTACTGGGCAGTGTGGCCTACTCCGTGCTATGGGCGGCAGGGCTTGAGGGGCCTGAGGGGCCAGTCCCATGCTGTATCTCAATAAGCAATAAATAATAAATCAGTGAGAATTGTGCTGCCCACAACTGAACTGAACCGTACTCCTTAGGACCGTGGGAGGACAAGGAGCACTCAGAGGAAACCCACACAGTCACGGGTAAATCATACCAACCCCTTATGGAAAGCAGCAGGAATTGAACCCCTATCTTACAGATGTCTGCCGTAAAGCATTGCACTATCTGCTACACTACCTTGCCACCCAACATATTCTGATTTGGAACTTTCTTTTTTTTTGTAATTTATTTTTTTATTGAAGTTCTTCATCAAACAAAACTTTCCATAAGAGGTATTTCAGATACTGTACATATATATCATATAATCATATTTGTCACAAATCTCCACATAATATTTATCTGAGGTATACACTTACAGAAAGGAGAGGAAAGAAATAATGAATTCACAGCTATCATGAGTTACAATCCTGAACCTCACCCACTGCAGTACAAAGAAGCCTCTGCCATAGCAGGAAATGATGTAATGATATACATGCAATGGTCACTTTATTGGGTACACCTGGTGTTAAAGCAACTACCTAATCAGCCAGTCATGTGGCAGCAATTCATGCAGACATGGTCAAGAGGTTCGGTTGTTGTTCAGACCAAACATTATGTAGCCCCCCTGGCCAGCCTCAGGGTCGCTCAGCTCGCTGTCGTCTAGGGAAACAGCCCTCGGCCCTGCCAAAATGGTAATAGTTTGTGTGGATGCTGTGTGACATACCCCACTCCGCCCAAATAACAGACAATACACCAGATACAATTAAATGATTTACAGTTTATAGATATTACTGGAACTATATAATTAATAGAGAATAAAATATAAAAGGAAAATAAAAGGTGCCACACTTATCAAAGTTCAATATCTTCGTGCACAAACAGTTGGAGCTCAGGACCCTTCTTCTTCACCCTACGACCCCTCGGACCACCTCGACCGGCCGCCTGGGACCAACAACGATGGTCGACCAGACGCTTGACACGAGTCCGTCTCCGTCTCCTCTCCTCGCCGAACGCCCCGCTCGGGGTCCGACACCGTTGGCGGACTCACAGCACCTGGTTCATCCTCTGTCTCTCTCTCCCGCCTTCTCCCCTAAAACTCCATGCATACAAATCTTCAGATACACCAAAAACATAACAACTATCCCAATTGGTTCATACATATTCGTATCACACTCTAACCCAAAACAAGCTGCTAGCGCAAGAACTTTCTCCGCATTTAACGTAACAAAGAAGCCATTTTAATTAGCCTACGCAGTAACATAAAAGACGAAACCCCCTTACAATTATAATGGGGTAAGAATGTAATCTGAGTGACTTTGGTTGATAGTTGATGCCAGGTGGGTTGATTTGAGTATCTCAGAGTATGCTGATCTCCTGGGGTTTTCACAACAATGTGTAGAGTTTACAGAGAATGGTGTGAAAAACTAAAAAGCATCCATTGAGCGGCAGTTCTGTAGGCAAAGTTGCTTTTTCATTGAGAGAGGTCAGAGGAGAGTGGCCAGACTGGTTCAAGCAGACAGGAAGGTAACAGTAACCCAGATAAGTGTGCTTTACAAGAGTGGTGTACAGAAGAGCATATCAGAACGCACGACATATCAAACCTTGAAATGGATGGACTAAGACAGCAGAAGACTACAACCATATACTCAGTGGCCACTTTGTTAGGTACAGAAGGTATATGTATATAAATGTATATTTATTGTGTTTTTTGTGCTTTTCTATTATTGTGTTGTCTATACTTATTGTATCTTTTTATGCTGCAGTGGAAGACCACACAGTTTTCCACTACTGTACCTAGTAAAATGGCCAGTGAGTGCAGTGAGAGAGCTTACTGAAAGATCACGGGTCGAAGCTTGCATGGTGTGTAAATGCATTGATGGAGTCTACAAGGTTTCAGGAAACTTTATCCATCCTGCTCTTTGCACTGCAGGGCAAGGCATTGGGAAATGACTCATCTTAGGTAGCTTTGGGAGAGGAAGTTTAGTCACGACTGCTTTAAATGTATCAAGCACTAGTTGACACAGGTTATGTGAACAAGTTCATGGTCGTCAGATATCCACCAGCAAGAACATGTAGTGAAGCTTCCTGAGGCATGGCTTTGGACTCAGTAATGATTATGAGGTCAGAATTGCAGGAGTCCAGAAATTTGATTCATCATGTCCCACACTGGCTTATAGGAGAGCAGGACATCCTCAAATTGGCATGCAGCCAGACACGCAAGCATCTTAGTCTCTGTTTTCTGCAGAAAAATTCTGTGGAGACAAGTTCATTGTTGAACCTGGTTTCCTTGGCGATGGTCTTTAAAGGCCCTAGCTTAGGGAGTCTGGCTGTCCCATTGCAAGTGACAGATACACGCCACCGGGGAACTAAGGAATGATTTGAAATAAAGGAAGCTTAGGGAGATTTACAGCAAGAGAGAGGCCAGAATCCAAGTCAGAAGAAATAAAGGAGACAGCTACACTGGGATTATGTACTGTGAGTGCGCTTCACAAAACACTTCTTACAGTTTTTTTTTGCAAGACAGTTGGCACGTAATGTCAAGAAGAAATTGCTTTAATAATGAGTCAATACCAATGTTCAGTAGATTAATCTTTTTTGGAAAGAGTAAGAAATGATAAATATACATTAAGTGTTAAGTTGGCACAACTCTTTTTTCCCCTCTCTATCACTTCTGTTAAGAAGCCATGCCTTTCCAGGAGCAGCCCATCGGGCAATCTATATCAACTGCTTCACATCAGGGTTCAACAGGGTTGGGGTTTGCCACTATGGTGTGCATCACAGTCTGATCTCATCCTATTTATCCATTCAGCTCCACCCCGTGCCTTCATGGAATTTGACCAAGAATTGGGAGCCCTTGCTGGCCTTCCTGGTGGTGTGCGTTTTGTGTCTGATTCAGATGGTCTAAGATGTCAGGCACATCACTTGATTGCGGGGTGCTGAAGCAACACAGGATAAAAACATGTTGGAGGAACTCAGTGGGTCAAGCAGCATCTATGGAGGGATACGGAAAGTCGACATTTCGGGTCGAGACCCTTCATCGGAATTGCAGTATAGATGAATGGCATCGACCTGAAATATTAACACTTATTTCCCTCTTGTCATTGCTACTATCAAGGAGGAGGTACAGGAGTGTGAAGGCACACACACAATGATTCAGGAACAGCTTCTTCCCCTCTGTCCTCAGATTTCCAAATGGACAGTGAACCCATGAACATTACTTCATTATTTTTCTGTTTTCTTTTTATTTTGTACACTTCTTGTATTGCTTATTTAATTTATATATATACTTATTGTAATTTATAGTTATTTTATTATTATGTACTGCTGCTGCAAAACAACAAATTTCACGACATATGCCAGTGATGCAAAACCTGATTCAGATTCTGAGATGCTGCCTGGCATGCCGAGTTCCCCCAGCAGTTTTTTTTTGTGTTGCTCCTGTGTCTCTCTCTGTCTGTTTTGTGCAGGATACTTCCCTAGTACAGTCGTGAAGGAGTGGTAAACGCCACTGTGTGCTGCCTTTTCCACAAAGTATGCGATATAGAGCAGGGTAATGTAACGGTTAGTGTAATGCTTTATAGCACCCAGCAATCAGAGCTGGAGGTCATTTCCCACTGCTGTCCTGCAAGGATTTTGTGCGCTCCCCCTGTGACCACATGGGTTTCCTCTGGGTACTCCGGTTTCCTCCTACATTCTTACAGGAAAGATGTATGGGTTTGGGTGTGTAAGTTGTGGGCATGCTATGTTGATGCTGGGAGCATGGGTGACATTTGAGTTCTTCCCCAGCACGTCCTCAGATAGTGTTGATTGTTGATGGAAACGATGCATTTGTCTGTATGACCCAATGTTTCAATGTACATGTGACATATAAAGCTTATCTTCAAAAAATCTTTAAGATGTTAAACCAGGGACCCTGACTGCCTTCTCAAGTAGACATAAATACCATAAGACCATAAGATATAGGAGCAGAGTTAGCCCATTTGGCTCAGTGAGTCTGCTCCAGCATTTAATTATGGCTGATTTATTATCCCTCTCAACCCCATTCTCCTGCCTTCTCCCCATAACTTTTGACACCCTTACTAATTAAGAGCATCAATGTCTGTTTTAATAACACCCAATGACTTTACCTCCACAGCTGTATGTGGCAATGAATTCCACGAATTTGCCAGCTCTGGCTAAGGAAATTCCTCCTCACCTCTGTTCTAAAGGGACATCCTTGAATTCTAAGGCTGCGCCATTTGGTCCTAGATTCCTCCACTATAGGAAATATCCTCTCCATGTCCACTCTATCTAGGCCTTGATATCTATCTACCTATCTATATCAATGAGATCCTCCCCCACCCCACCTATTCTTCTAAAGTCCAGTGAGTACAGGCGCAGAGCCATCAAACACTCCTCATATATTAACCCTTTCATTCCTGTGAAACTCCTCTGGACCTTTTCCAACTAAAGATATCACTCATAAAGATTGCATGGTGTTAATTCAAAAGAGAACAGGGGAGATAAACCTGAATACCCTGGAGAATTTTTATCCATCACACAGCATCTAAAAACCAGATTACTGCTGACTATGACAAGTCACGGTGTCTTACGGACAGCTCCACTGTTGATTGTGAGACATGGCGACTGGCAAAAAGTCTGATGTGTTTCCTACCTTACAGCTGTGACTGCACTTAAGAAATACCTCGCTGGCTGCAAAGCAAATTGTTTTCTTGAATCATCTTAGAACTAAGATGTGCAAGAGGCTTTTTGATTCTACACGGGGTTAAGGGACTGGCAGTTATTAGTGGCTATATTGGGAACTGTCGCACAATCCTTCTGAATCCAAAGTAATGGAGCTGCAGTGTGAAAGCAGCTTATGTGACCTAAGATATCAGCCCTGTGCACTTTAATAGATAATGGCGTGCTGTAGAGAGTGATTACCATTTAGATGGGATAGATCTGGGAATCAAAAGGTCGAAGGAGGTATTATCAGAGGGCTTTTAGTATTAAACAAATTATTCCCTTTTACACAAATGCATTGGAAATGGTAAATTTCTGAAGACACACTCTGAACATTTTAGGAACAGCTTCTTCCCCCTGCCATCAGATTTCTGAATGGAACATGAACCCATGCACACTACCTCGCTAATTTTTGCACTATTATTTAACTTATCTTTGGAAAAGATGTATTTCTTAATGCAATTAATATTCTGTATTACAATGTATTGCTGCTGAAGAGACAATCAACGTTTCAGGAACAGCTTCTTCCCCTTAGCCATCAGATTTCTGAAAGGACAATGAAACTATGAATACTTCAGGTTTTGTTTGCCTCTCTTTTTGGCACTACTTAATTATTTATATACATACATTGTAACCTATAGTTTCTATTTCTATGTATTGCATTATACTGCTGCCACAGCACAACAAATGTCATGACATATGCCAGTGATATTAAACCTGTTTCTGAAATCCAAATTTTTCTTTGGAAATATTAAATGAGCATTCCTGCTTGTTTTCTCTCCCCATGCGTCTGAAGTAGCGGTCTCTCAGTGTTACACTGGCACTTGCTAAGCACCTGAGTTCTCTTTGTGTGAACTGTTCTGTCAGGCTCAGCAGGCTATTCAACCTCTGCAAAGCAGGAGGAAAAGACACTCATCCCAGTAGGTTAAGGATCGAGAAATCAAGTATCAATTTTACTCATCCTCTACATTTACATGTATCAGGAATTTCCTTTGGTGTATTGGTCAGGGAGTGACATGCAACAACAAACAACAAATTTCAACAATTATAGAAAATAAAAACAATATATAAAAAGAAGAAATTATATATATAATAGCTCGGTTGGATAAAGGGCAGTACAGGACACAGTGCTTAGTGTAATCCTATCACAGTGCCACCAACCGGGGTTCAATTCTCACCGCTGTCTGTGAGGAGTTTGTACGTTCTCCCCGAAACCGCTTGGGTTTCCTCCAAGTGTTCCGACTTTCTCCCACTGTCCAAGGGCGTACGGGTCAGTACAAAGGTATATTGGTCACATGAGTGTAATTGGGCAGCATAGGATCATGGGGCCGGAAGAGCCTGTTACTGTGTTGTTTCTCTAAATTAAAAAAAAATCAATATATTCTCTTTGCATGTACCAGACACAAGATTTGGTAAGGATCAATGCTTCTGAAATTCAGTTCCATTGAAGTAAATGAAACTAGTTTTTGGAATGGGAGGTCAATACATGTTCCATATAGACACTTTTCAAACCCTCTGTATCTTTTATCTCATTCTTCAGTGGCTAACTTCCTAGTTATTTCCCCTCCTTCCCTTTATATATAGTTGGGATACCTAAGGCAGGGAAGATCTGAAGAAGTTGCTTGATATCAAGGCCCAATGCTGCTTAACTTTTCTAATGTTGGCCAGAGCTCACTGCCACTCATTCTGACAGCTTCTCCTCATTCTCCTGAAGCAGTGACAGTACCCTGGTTGAGATCTGTTGCCTCGGTATATGTGTGGGCCAGATGTTTTTCTGTTGTTCTGCTCAGCATGTGTACTGTACCAAGATATTGAGACATTTCGGCAAAGTTCCGTTGATTAATATGTGGGGTGTTGACTTTACCTTGGGGGAAGTTAAGCAACAGTGCACCGGTAAGTCAACAAGCAATAAGAGGCTTCTTAAATGGATGACTGTGGAGTGAGAAGTGGATGTTTAAACACACATCGGGTGATTGTTATCAGATTCAGGCTTAATATCTCCAACATTTTGCTAAAATTAGGAGAGATAGCCTCAAGATTCAGTAGGGGTAGATTTAGGAAGGAGATGAGGAGGAATGGCTTTTCCTAGAGAGTAGTGAATCTGTGAAATTCTCTGTCCAGTTAAGCAACCTCAATAAATATGTTTAAGACAAGGTTAGATAGATTTTTGCATAGTAGGGGAATTAAGGGTTATAGGGAAAAGGCAAGTAGGTGGAGATGAGTCCATGGGCAGATCAGCCATGACCTTATTGAATGGTGGAACAGCTTCAACGGGCCAGATGGCCGACTTCTGCTCCTATTTCTCATGATCTTATGTTCTTGTTATGAAATTTGTTGTTTTTGCAGTAACTATACATTGCAATACAAGAAGTAAATACAAAAACTGTGCATTACAGTAAGTATACATAAAATAGTTAAATACGTAATGCAAAAAAGTAGTGAGGAAGTGTTTCATGGGTTCAATGTTCTTTCAGATATCAGATGGCAGAAGGAAAGAAGCTGTTCCTGAATCGTTGAGTGTGTGCTAGGGTGCCTTAGACTTTTGCACTGTACTGTATTGGTCAATATGGAGCGGAGAGGCAGGTTTGTACATCTGGTGGGAGCAAAGGATGTAGGGAATGGTGAGGCTAGAGCGCAGGGGGAGTGTGGGCCAGGTGGCAGAGAATGAGTGCCAGGGGCAGACTTATCCAGATCTGAGAAACCAGGCAAGATCATTTGTTTCAACCAATTGGTTTAATGATCATTACAGGATGTCTCTCTGGTGCTTCCCACTCCCTCCCCGCACCCTTCCCCTTTTCCCAACCATGATTCCCCTCTCTCTGCCCCCTTCCCACCCTCAGTCCACAACAGAGACCCATATCAGAATTAGGTTTATCATCACTCATATGTGCCATGATTTTTTTGTGGCAGCAATACAGTATAATACATAAAATTACCACAGCACTGTGCAAAAGTCTTAGGTATCCGAGCTATATACATGTGCCTAAGACTTTTGCACAGTACTGTACCACTGTACAGAAAAAAACTGTTTTGCATGGCATCCATACATATTATTTCATTAGATCAGTGCATTGAGGTTGTAAAGTGAAACTGTTTAACATATAAAGGAATGCAGAATATAGCACTGGAGTTACAGGGAACGTACAGTGTATGTGAACAAGGTGCAAGGGTCATAACAAAGCCCGAAGGCCAAACCAGTGATTGGCATCCTGAAGTGAAATCGGAAGTTCGAAGCCCAGTCTCTGTGAGTCTGTGAATATGGAGACAATGACTGGAGACCCTGAGGTAGCCTGAGCCGGGGTTGGAGGTCTCTCTGGGTGCATGAGAGGGAGCATGGGGAAGGGTGGAATGAGTGGCTGCAGAGGTGCAAGGCAGAGGGAGAGGGGACGTTTTCCTGCTATTGTTTTGATTTGCCATCGTTGATCCTGGTTGTGTTGTTCTGCAGAACATTATGGGCATGTTAAGCTGTCGCTGGGATGTTTGGCAACACCCAGGCCCTGCCCGCAACACATCCTTGTAAACACAGTGGGCACATTTCACTGTATGTTTCGATGCACCTGTGATAAATAAATCTGAATCTGAAGCAATCCATTTTACTGCACTCGGTAAAATCCATTATCCTTTTGCAGCAGGGTAGTAGCTGTCCTTGGTGGTGGTGCTTGGTACTTTGTTTGTTCAGTGGCAGGCGGGTAAAGAGAGAATAACCAGAGTGGGGGGAGGGGTCTTTGTCTACGTTGGCTGCATTCCCGAAGGTGAGTATGTTGAGGTAGGAGACACTCGCCCTAAAGAAACAGCAGGCGATTCATCAGACGTGCAGTCCACAGAACAGGAAATCAGATGAAAGATTAGCTTGTCACCTGAAGAGCGAAACATCAAAACATACAGTGAAATACACCATTTTGTGTCAAAGCAAATCAGTGAGGATGGTGCTGCCCGCAATTGTTGCCACTCTTCCGGTGCCAACATAGTATGCCCAGAACTGCAACCCTAACCTGTATGTCTCGGGAACATGGGAGAAAACTGACATGGGGTGAGCATACAAGCTCCTTACTGACAGTGGTGGGAATTGAACGCTGGCTGGTGACTGCTGGCAATGTAAGCAGTGTGCTAACCACTACTCTTTCGTGCTGCCCTAAAGCGGTTCTTATTTGTCAGTAAGCCACACAAACTCAAAGGAATCTGATTAAGAGAAATCATGCCTGATCCTACATTACCTATCCAAAATATCATGCTCAACCTACACTCTGTCCGCCAGAGAAAGCAGGATCTCCCAGTGGCCACACATTTTAATTCCACATCCCATTCCCATTCTGACATGTCTATCCACAGCCTCCTCTACTGTAAAGATAAAGCCACACTCAGGTTGGAGGAACAACACCTTATATTCCGTCTGGGTAGCCTCCAACCGGATGGCATGAACATTGACTTCTCTAACTTCCGTTAATGCCTCACCTCCACTTCGTACCCCATCCCTTATTTATTTGTTTGTTTGTTTATTTATTTATTTTCTCCTTCTCCCCCCCCCCCTCTCTTTTTTCTCTCATTGTCCCTCTAACAATAACTGCTTGCCTGCTCTCCATCTTCCTCTGGTGATCCTCTCGCCCTTTCTTTCTCCCTAGGCCTCCCATCCCATGATCCTCTCCCTTCTCCAGCCTTTTATCCCTTTTGCCAATCACCTGTCCAGCTCTTGGCTCCATCCCTCCCCCTCCTGTCTTCTCCTATCGTTTCGCATCTCCCCCTCCCCCTCCCACTTTCAAATCTCTTACTAGCTTTTCTTTCAGTTAGTCCTGACAAAGGGTCTCAGTCCGAAACGTCGACTGTGCTTCTTCCTATGGATGCTGCCTGGCCTGCTGCGTTCCACCAGCATTTTGTGTGTGTTGCTTGAATTTCCAGCATCTGCAGATTTCCTCATGTATGCTCAACAATAGATTCCTTTCATTGCTAAAGTTCAAAGTTCAAAGTTCAAAGTGTATTTATTATCAAAGTATGTATACATTATACGACCTTGAGATCTGTCTCCTTATAGGCTGCCACAAAACAAAGAAAGCCAATAGAAACCATCAAAAAAAAGAAAACCGTCAAACACCTAACGTGCTGAAAGAGAAAAAAAACAAGTTGTGCAAGCAATAAAAGCAAAATCCAGAAGGCATTCAGCAACTTTCACTGGACTCTGATGATTGAATTTAATTCCTCTTTAATCCGGCTTCTTTACTCTACTCCGTCAACATAAGACCAGTTCTCCATGCAGAGAAAGGATAGTCTTTGTACGCAAACAGGGAGAAGACAGGAGCTCATAGACCCCTTTTCATCCTCCTATGATCAATAATCAGCTCTCTGGTTTCGTTGATCTTGAGTGAGAAGTTGTTGTTTTGTCAACACCGAGGTAGATTTTTTGTTTCCCTCTTATATGCTGATTAGACACCACCTTTGATTTGACCAAAAACAGTGGTGTCGCAGAAAACTTGAACATGGCATTGGAGCTGTGCTTTCCCACACAGTCATAAGTGTACAGTGAGTAGAGCACTAGGCTAAGCACACAGCTTTGTGGTGCACCTGTGTTGATAGTAATTGTTGAGGAGATGTTGTTCCCAATCCAAACTGACTAGGGTCTGCAAGTGATCTTTGGCAGTCCACCTGATCTTGTAAACCTTTATCAAGCTATTTCCTTCTTTGCTCCAAAGAGAAAAACCCTAGCCCACTCAACCTGTCCTCATAAGACATGATCTCCAGTCTAGGCAGCATCCATGTAAATCTCTGTTGCACTCTTCTGATGTGATAAACTGGGAGGTGTTAAGTGGAAGAGATAAAAAGCTGAAGAAGAAGACATCTGATAGCAGAGGACATTGGACCATGGGAAAAAAGGGAAGAAGGACGGGAACAAGAGGGAGGTTACAGGCATGTGGGGAAAAGAGAAGGGGTGAGACTGAGATCAAAATGGGAATGGAAAAAGAGTGAAGGAAAAGGGGGAAAGAAATATTACTGGAAGATAGAGAAATCAATGTTCATACCATTAGGTTGGAGGCTATCCATATAGAATGTGAGGTGTTGCTGCTCCAACCTGAATTTGGCCTCATCATCAACTAATGACCGTAACAGTCAAATTTCACCAAATTTCACCCATAAAGTTGACTGTTTATTTCCCTCCATAGATGTTGCCCGACCTGCTGAGTTCCTCCAGCATTTTGTGTATATTTTCAAGATTTCCAGCATCTGCAGGATCTTCTTTGTTAGCACACAGCAAGATCCCACAATTAACTAATAACTTGATAATGGGTCTGAAACTCTCCTGCACAGTACAGTGTATTTGCTTTGCAAATGAAGTTTATCCAAAACATAATGGGGAACAGAGTGATTGGCACCTTGGTGCACGTCTCACACGCAAGTAAGTTCAAAAGTTCAAAATAAGTTTATCATCAAGTATCAAAGTGAGGGTGCAGAGACTCATTTTCTTGCAGGCATTCATAGTAAATACAAAAACACACTAGAATGAACAAAAAACTGGAAACTACAGAGACAGACAAACAATCAATGTACAAGCACCAACAAACCGTGCAAATACAAAAAGAAAAAAATAGTAATAAATATTGAGAACACAAGTTGCAGGATCCTTAAAAATGAGTCCATAGGTTATAGAATCAGTTCAGTGTCGGGGCGAGACCAGCTATCCGCTCTGGTTCAAGAGTCCTGATGGTTGAGGTTTAATAATCTATCGCGGTTTATCAAAGTATTAAATGGTATGCTCAATCTGTGTAAACTTTTAAGAAAGTAGAGGTGCTGCCGTGCCTTCTTTGTAATGATGAACACAGGACAGAACCTCTGAAGTAATAACACTGGGGCGATTAAAGCTGCTGACTTTCTTCACCTCTGATCCCCTGACAGGACTGGCACATGGACCTCCGGTAGTAAATGGAAATTAGATTTGATCTTCAGTGTAACTTCCAGGCAAGCATGGTGATGGTAGTCTTGGTTCATATTTATGCAACTTGTTTTGCTCATTCAATGACTCATTAACATCACAAAGCAGAAATTAATGGGAGGAATGAAGATCAGTTTGGTATCAAAGAGAACTATGAATTATCTGGTCTATTGCGATCAAGTCCAAGACCTTGAACTTTCTACAAGAGAGTTGTCATGAAATATTTGGCTTGGTTTTGTTTATGCCTCCATCCTGCCCTTCAAAACTAAATTCAGCATCACCTCACTACCTTCCTACCACTCCTTCCTGAGATCTCCTTCCCTTCCAAGATAGCAGAGCAAAGATGACTTGCTGAATGGTGAATCAGTGACATGGAGCCGAACGGCCAATTCCTGCTTCTGTTTCTTTTTCTCCACATATGTAAGTCTCTGGTTAGACCACACTTGGAGTGTTGAGTTCATTTTCAGTCACCTCATTATGCAAAGGATGAGGAAGCTTTAGAGAGGGTGCAGAGGAGATTTACCAGGATGCTGCTTGGGTTTGAGAGTGCGTCTTATGAAGAAAGATAGAGCAAGTTGGGACTTTTCTCTTCAGAGGTGACTTGATAGAAAAGTACACGATGTACACGATCTATAAAACTCTGGTTAGGCCACACTTGGAGTACTGTGTCCAGATCTGCTTGCCTCACTATAGAAAGGATGTGGAAGCACTGGAAAGGGTACAGAGGAGATTTACCAGGATGCTGCCTGGTTTAGAAAGTATGCATTATGATCAGTGATTAAGGGAGCTAGGGCTTTACTCTTTGGAGAGAAGGAGGATGAGAGGAAACATGATAGAGGTGTACAAGATAATAAGAGGAATAGATAGAGTGAATAGCCAGCGCCTCTTCCCCAGGGCACCACTGCTCAATACAGGAGGACATGGCTTTAAGGTAAGGGGTGGAAAGTTCAAGGGGGATATTAGAGGAAGGTTTTTTACTCAGAGAGGGGTTGGTGTGTGGAATGCACTACCTGAGTCAGTGGTGGAGGCAGATACATTAGTGAAATTTAAGAGACTACTAGACAGGTATATGGAGGAATTTAAAGTGCGGGGTTATATGGGAGGCAGGGTTTGAGGGTCGGCACAACATTGTGGGGAAGGGCCTGTACTGTGCTGTACTATTCTATGTTCTATGTAAATGGCATAGATAGAGTGGACAACCAGCGCCTTTTTCCTAGGATGGCAATGGCTATACAAGGGGGCATAATTTTAAGTTGATTGGCAGAAAGTATAGGGGAATGTCAGAGGTGGGTTTGTTACACAGAGAGTGGTAAGTGTGTGGAATGCATTGCCAGGGACGTTTAATCTCAGGGTTGGCACGGTAGCGTAGTGGTTAGCACAACACTTTACAGTGCAGGTGACCTGGGTTCAATTCCCACCGGAGCCTGTAAGGTGTTTGAACATTCTCCCCATGACTGTGTGGGTTTCCTCTGAGTACCACAATCCAACGATGTACTAATTGCTAAGTTAGTTGGTCATTGAACTGTAAATTGTCCTGTGATTAAGCTAAAATTAGATTGGGAGATTGCTGGGCAGCATGGTTCGATGGCCAGAAAGGCCTATTCCATGCTGTATCTCAATGGATGAAAGAAAAATGTATGAAGGAATGATTAGGTGCATCAGGATAGGATGTTTTCCATGGTCGCCACATTTCAACGCTCTCTTCAATTTGTGCTTTCAACTTTGAACTTCATATTATCGCAGTCCAGTCTGATACAAAATATTGCTCAAGGTTATTATAATTCTCCTTAACTCAAACAAGATTAGGTCCCTTACCTTCCTGACTGGATAATCACCTGCATCTGAGTAAACAACCTGATGAAACTTTGTTTCACTCCCTCTTTCGTCAATGACACTTCCAAGAGTAAAACTCCTCCTCATTATTGGGTAGGGAGTTGTAAGTAGGATGATGTGCTTTAGCAGTGGGATCTCCGCCCACCACGCTCTGACTCAGAGTGTAGTCAACATTTGACAGTAATAACACAACCTTGCATTCTGACCCCCCATTTCTTACCCCAACTTGCAAACTCTCTGCAAGATTTTTTCAGTGTGCATTCAGGCTTGGTGTGTGGGAGCTGCAGGTGTGTGGTATTGCATATGACATTATTACTGAATATGCTTGAGAGCATCTGTCTGTGAAATGTTGTGATTATTATAAGGCACCAATTCTTCTGCCTTGTTTACAGTTCCTAAATTATCAGTTACAATCTTGGAATAGCTGCAGCCATTGGTGAAGCCCTGCCTACGTACTGCAGATGGGGGAAGGATATATGTCCCTTCCTGTAAAATCAGTACTTTTTGCATATTCTATTTAAGGAGGTTACAGTTTTGGTGTCTTAAAAATTTGCCAACACTATCCTGATGTTTATTTCAGCCCCACACCAAGGTGTAAAGAGGGAGACAGATTCAAGAAGAGGACTTTTTTTTTTAATGATACTGCATATCGTAATGGGACCTGCAGGCCACAAGTTCTCAAATCCATCTTGCCAGTGAAGGTGGGCAACGTTTGAGCCAGCCTTGTTAGGTCCTTGTACATAAGCTAATCAGGAAGAGGCAATTGAGGGCATCGAATAGGGAGAATGCCTGTTCTGTAGATCTGAGTCTTTCTTGGGCCATTCTCCCCCTTCAGCTAGTCACATTGAACAATCATCTTATACAGATTGGTTCCTTAACTCCATTCACTTTGCTTGATAACCTTTCGTTTGTGCAGCACAGTGGGCAGGGCTGCTGCCTCTTTGCGCCAGAGACCCAGCTTCAATCCCCACCTCCGGTGCAGCCTGTGCTGAGCTTGTGTGACCGCGTGAATCTTCCTCAGGTTCTCTGGATTTTCTCCAGATGCACCAGTTTCCTTCCACAATCCAACGAGAGCTATTAGGTTAAATGGTCACGTGGTTGATTTTGGGCATCAGAACATTCAATGAGATGTGTCAACGACCAACACAGTCTGAGGATATACTGGGGGCAGGCTGCAAGTATTGCCACGCTTCTGGCAACAACGTAGCATGCCCACAATTTACTGACCCTAATCCATACATCTTTGGAATGTGGCAGGAAACCAGAGCACCCAGAGTAAACCCACACCGTCACGGGAAGAACGTACAACTTACAGGTAACAATGGGAATTGACCCTCAATCTGTGGTTACAGGGGCAGTAATGCAATGCATTAACTGTTACGGTACCGTGCAGTTATTTACAATTTATAGTTTGCAATTGCTCTTTTACTTATGTTATCCTGCAGAGAAAAGAGGTGAGGCCTCACTGCAGTGAATAGGGTGATATTTATGCACCGCTTCTCTGCTGCACCAGTGGGTCATGTCTGGTCATAGCAGCTGCCAAATAGAGCGTGTCAATTGTATATTTATACGCATTACTTCAATGGACCAGACAGCAGAGTTTTTCTTCTGCTAGGTCATTTTAAGTTGATTTAAAGTGATGATTGTAGTAAAGATGGGTAATGGATTCCATCAGTCCATCACCATAAAATCTCTGATACTAAACTCTTCAGGCACAGCTGAGTCAATTCAAATGTTTTCTGCTGGAAGTCGTGGGATCCCTAACAGCAACACACAAGTATGGTGAATTACATCTCCCATTGAGCCCTCAGTAAGCTGAGGCTGTAGACTTAAGCATCTTAAGATGCTTAAAAGTGTTTTATAGCCAATAAAGCAAGTCATAGCCAGTTTCTGGTGTCTTCCCCTTCTCTCCAGACCTGAAGAAGGATCTTAGCCTGAAACATCGACTGTTCATTCCCATGGACACTTCTTGACCTGTTGAGTTCCTCCAGCATTTTGTGAGCATTGCTTTGGATCTCCAGCATCTGCAGAATTTCTTGTGTATATTTATAGCCCATAAATTATTTTTGTCACGTTAAAGAACACAACATCAAATTCATGAAGAACTGCTCTTATTTCAGGACTTTCTTCAATCAACTTGGAGTATTGTGTGCTGTTCTAGTCACCTACCTACAGGAAAGATATCAATCAAATTCAAAGAGGGCAGAGAAAGTTTACAAGAATTTTGCCAGGATTTGAGGATCTGAATTATTGGGAAAAATTGAATGATTTAGGACTTTATTCCCTAGAGTGCAGGAGAATAAGTGGAGGTTTAATAGAGGTATACAAAATTATGAGAGGTGTAAATAAACAAGCAGGCTTTTTCCACTAAAGGTTGGGTGAGACTTCAGCTAGATGTTATGGGTTAAGGGTGAAATGTGAAATGTTCAAGATGAGTTTCCCTCATATTTATCTTCTTCATCCAGAGCATGGTGAGAGTGTGGAGTGAGCTGCCAGCAGAAGTGGTGGATATGGGTTTGACTTAAACACTTAAGAGAAACTTGGATAGGCAACGGATGGGAGGGGTATGATCCAAGTGGAGGTCGACGGGACTAGGCAGACTAATAGTGTGGCACAGACTACATGGGCCGAAATTCCTGCTTCGTGCCGTAGTGCTCTATGGCTCTGTAACTTGTGCTTTGTTTCTAACTACTCACCAGTTTCATTCATTGTTATCAAAGAAGTGTTACAAGGCTTTTTAAAATTGTCTCAGAGTATAATATACATATTACCAGGCACCATACCCTTTTACCTGTTTTAACTCAGGTATAGAGCTAAAGGTGTATATTTGACCCCTCTGCCATCTCCATATCTTCAGCCGCCCCCCCCTCCTCTAGTTTCCCAATTTGCTTTGGAGATGATACCAGGTTTCGGGGCGGTGGCCTATATAATATCCTCGATTCGGGCCTGGTATTAATTGCAGAATGAACTTCAAAAATTGCAAAGAATTGAACTGTAGTAATTATACTGTACATACTTTTATTAATTCTGGTAGCTTGCAAACATCAGGAGGTATAATCATATTAGGGGTGAGGAAAGCTTGAGGTACATTAAAAATTTATTGATTGATAATTAAAAACAGTAGATGCAGGAAATCTGAAATTTAAAAAAACCATCAAAATGTCGAAAGACTCAGCAGGTGAAGCAACAGTTACTGTTTCAGATCAAAGACCCTTC